>NC_080108.1:41219363-41958039 GCF_950005125.1 Chionomys nivalis | reverse complement strand
GCCTTCATTGTCCGCCATGCTCAGAGAGTCCAGTTTCAACCCATGCTTATTCAGTCCCAGACCAGCTGGCCTTGGTGAGCTCCCAATAAATCAGATCCACTGTCACAGTGGGTGGGTGCATCCCTCGTGGTCCTGATTTCCTTGCTCATGTTCTCCCTCCTTCTGCTCCTCATTTGGACCTTAAGACCTCAGACCGTTGGTCCAAATTGAGTCTCTGTCTCTACCTCGATCCATCGCCAGATGAAGGTTCTAAGGTGATATGTAAGATATTCATCAGTATAGGATAGGGTCATTTCAGGTTCCCTCTCCTCAGTTGCCCAAGGTACCAGCTGGGGACATCTCCCTGGACACCTGCGAACCCCTCTAGAGTCAAGTCTCTTTGCCAACCCTAAGATGGCTCCCTTAGTTAGGATATATACTTCGCTGCTCCCATATCCAAACTTCCTATATCCCAACCATCCAAATCCCCCGAGCTCCTCCCATCCTCCCCTTCTCACGTTTCTCATCCCATTTCCCCTTTGCCCCATGCCACCTCACCCGCAAGTTCCCAGTTTTTGCCCTGCAATCTTGTCTACTTCCCCTCTCCAGGCGGATGACTATACGATTTTCTTTGGGTTCACTTTCTTATTTAGCTTCTCTAGGATCACAAATTATATGCTCAATGTCCTTTATTTATGGCTAGAAACCGATTATGAGTGAGTACATCCCATGTTCCTCTTTTTGGGTCTGGGATACCTCACTCAGGATAGTGTTTTCTATTTCCACCCATTTGCACGCAAAATTCGAGAAGTCATTGTTTTTTACCGCTGAGTAGTACTCTAATATGTATGTATTCCAGACTTTCTTCATCCATTCCTCCATTGAAGGGCATCTAGGTTGCTTCCAGGTTTTGGCTATTACAAACAATGCTGCTATGAACATAGTTGAACAGATACTTTTGTCATTTGATGGGGCATCTCTTGGGTATATTCCCAAGAGTGGTATTACTGGATCTTGGGGTAGGTTGATCCCAAATTTCCTGAGAAATCACCACACTGATTTCTAAAGTGGTTGCACAAGTTTGCATTCCCACCAGCAATGAATGAGTGTGCCCCTTTCTCCACAACCTCTCCAGCAAAGGCTATCATTGGTGTTTTTGATTTTAGCCATTCTGACAGGTGTAAGATGGTATCTCAAAGTTGTTTTAATTTGCATTTCCCTTATCGCTAAGGAGGTTGAGCATGACTTTAAGTGTCTTTTGGCCATTTGAATTTCTTCTGTTGAGAATTCTCTGTTCAGTTCAGTGCCCCATTATTTTATTGGGTTAATTAGCATTTTAAAGTCTAGTTTCTTGAGTTCTTTATATATTTTGGAGATCAGACCTTTGTCTGTTGCAGGGTTGGTGAAGATCTTCTCCCAGTCAGTGGGTTGCCTTTTTGTCTTAGTGACAGTGTCCTTTGCTTTACAGAAGCTACTCAGTTTCAGGAGGTCCCATTTATTCAATGTTGTCCTTAATGTCTGTGCTGCTGGGGATAAACTTAGGAAGTGATCTCCTGTACCCATATGTTGTAGAGTACTTCCCACTGTTTCTTCTATCAGGTTCAGTGTGTTCAGACTAATATTGAGGTCTTTAATCCATTTGGACTTGAGTTTTGTGCATGGTGATAGATATGGATCTATTTTCATTCTTCTACACATTGACAACCAGTTCTGCCAGCACCATTTGTTGAAGATGCTCTCTTTTTTCCATTGAATACTTTTAGCTCCTTTATCAAAAATTAGGTGTTCATATGTTTGTGGGTTAAAATCAGGGTCTTCTACTCGGTTCCATTGATCGACTTCTCTGTTTTTATGCCAATACCAAGCTATTTTCAATACTGAGGCTCTGTAATAGAGTTTGAGGTCAGGGGTGGTAATGTCTCCAGACGATCCTTTATTTTGGCTATCCTGGGGTTTTTGTTTCTCCATATAAAGTTGATTATTGTCCTCTCAAGATCTGTGAAGAATTTTGATGGGATTTTAATGGGGATTGCATTGAATCTATAAATTGCCCTTGGTAGAATTGCCATTTTTACTATGTTGATCCTCCCAATCCAAGAGAAAGGGAGATCCTTCCATTTTCTGGTATCCTCCTCAATTTCTTTCTTCATAGACTTAAAGTTCTTGTCAAATAGATCCTTCACTTCCTTGGTTAGAGTTACCCCAAGATATTTTATGCTATTTGTGGCTATTGTGAAGGGTGATGCTTCTCTGATTTCCATCTCTGCTTCCTTATCCTTTGTGTATAGGAGGTCAACTGATTTTTTGGAATTGTCTTGTATCCTGCAACGCTACTATAGGTATTTATCAGCTGAAGGAGTTCTTTGCTGGAGTTTTTGGGCTCGCTTATGTACACTATCATATCGTCTGCAAATAATGAAAGTTTAACTTCTTCCTTTCCGATTTGAATCCCTTTGATCCCCTTATGTTGTCTTATTGCTATTGCTAGAATTTCAAGCACTATATTAAAGAGGTATGGAGAGAGTGGACAACCTTGTCGTGTTCCTGATTTTAGTGGAATAGCTTTGAGTTTCTCTCCATTTAATTTGATGTTAGCTGACGGCTTGCTATAAATAGCTTTTATTATACTTAGGTACGACCCTTGTATCCATAATCTCTCTAAGACCTTTATCATAAAGGGATGTTGAATTTTGTCAAATGCTTTTTCAGCATGTAATGAAATGATCATATGGTTTTTTTCTTTCAGTTTATTTATATGATGGATTACATTGATAGATTTTCGTATGTTGAACCAGCCCTGCATCTCTGGGATGAAGCCTACTTGATCATAATGGATAATTTTTCTAATGTGTTCTTGGATACGGTTTACCAGTATTTTATTGAGTATTTTTGCGTTGATGTTCATGAGTGAGATTGGCCTGTAGTTCTCTTTCTTGATTGTGTCTTTGTGTGGTTTTGGTATCAGAGTAACTGCAGCTTCATAAAAGGAATTTGGCAATGACTTCTCTGTTTCTATATTGTGAAATACATTAAGGACTATAGGTATTAGGTCTTCTTGGAAGTTCTGGTAGAATTCTGCATTGAAGCCGTCTGGACCTGGGCTTTTTTTGGTGGGGAGGTTTTTTATAACAACTTCTAATTCTTCGCGACTAACAGGTCTATTTAGATTCTTCACCTGGTCCTGGTTTAACTTTGGTATATGGTACTTATCTAAAAAAGTGTTCATTTCTTTTTCATTTTCCAATTTTGTGGCATACAGGTTTTTGTAGTAAAATCTAATGATTCTCTGAAATTCCTCTGTGTCTGTGGTTATGTCTCCCTTTTCATTTCTGATTTTGTTAATTTGCATATTCTCTCTCCGCCGTTTGATTAGTTTGGATAGGGGTTTATCAATCTCATTGATTTTCTCCAAGAACCAGCTTTTTGTTTCATTGATTCTTTGGATTGTTTTCTGTGTTTCTATTTTGTTGATTTCAGCCCTCAATTTGATTATTTCCAGTCTTCTACTTCTCCTAGGTGAGTCTGCTTCTTTTTTTTCTAAAGCTTTCAGGTGGGCTATTAAGTCTCCAATGTGTGCTTTCTCCGTTTTCTTTAAGTGGGCACTTAATGCTATGAACTTTCCTCTTAGCACTGTTTTCATAGTGTCCCATAGGTTTGAGTATGTTGAGTCTTCGTTTTCATTGAATTCAAGAAAGACTTTAATTTCTTTCTTTATTTCTTCCTTGATCCAGGTGTGGTTCAGTAGTTGACTGTCCAGTTTCTATGAGTTCATAGGCTTTCTGGGGATAGCATTGTTGTTGAATTCTAACTTTAATCCATGGTGATCTGATAAGACACAGGTGGTTACGGATATTTTTTGTAACTGTGTAAGTTTGCTTTGTTACTGAGTATGTGGTCTATTTTCGAGAAGGTTCCATGAGCTGCAGAGAAGAAGGTATATTCTTTCTTATTTGAGTGGAATGTTCTATAGATGTCTGTTAAGTCCATTTGATTCATTACCTCCCTTAATCCTCTTATTTCTCTGTTAGGTTTCTGTCTGATTGACCTGTCCATTGGTGAGAGAGGAGTGTTGAAATCTCCTATTAGCGTGTGTGGTTTGATGACTGCCTTGAGTTTTAGTAACGTTTCTTTTACATAAGTGGGTGCTTTTATATTAGGGGCATATATATTCAGGATTGAGACTTCATCCTGGTGAATTGTTCCTGTTATGAGTAAAAAAATGTCCCTCTCCATCTCTTTTTATTGATTTTAGTTTGAAGTCAACTTTCTTAGAAATTAGTATGGCCACACCTGCTTGTTTCTTAGGTCCGTTTGCTTGATAAACCTTTTCCCAGCCCTTTACTCTGAGTAGACGTCTGTCTTTGTGGTTGAGGTGTTTTTCTTGTAAGCAGCAGAATGTTGGATCCTGTTTTCGTATCCAATCTCTTAGCCTGTGCCTCTTTATAGGTGAGTTGAGTCCATTGATATTAAGTGATATTAATGACCAGTGGTTGTTAACTCCGGTCATTTTTCCTTTCTTTCTTTCTTTCTTTCTTTCTTTCTTTCTTTCTTTCTTTCTTTCTTTCTTTCGGTAGTAGAGTTTGTGTGTTTCCCTTCTTCAAGTTGTGCTGGTGAAGGGTCATTAGATGTCTGAGTTATTTTGGGCATTGTTGGACTCCTTGGTTTGTGATTTTCCTTCTATTACTTTCTGTAAGGCTGGATTTGTGGCTACGTATTGTTTAAATTTGTTTTTATCCTGGAAAACTTTGTTTTCTCCATTTATAGTGAACAAAAGCTTGGCTGGGTATAGTAGTCTGGGCTTGCATCCATGGTCTCTTAGTTTCTGCAGTACATCTATCCAGGACCTTCTGGCTTTCATGGTTTCCATAGAGAAATCAGGTGTAATTCTGATAGGTTTACCTTTATAGGTAACTTGGCCCTTTTCCTTTGCAGCTCTTAATATTCTTTCTTTATTCTGTATGTTTTTTGTTTTGATTATTATATGAAGAGGAGATGTTTTTTTTTTTTTGATCCAGTCGATTCGGTGTTCTGTATGCTTCTTAGACCTTCAAAGGAATATCTTTCTTAAGGTTGGGAAAGTTTTCTTCTATAATTTTATTAAATATATTTTCTGGACCATTGAGCTGTACTTCTTCTCCTTCTTCTATCCCTATTATTCTTAGCTTTGGTCTTTTTATTGTGTCCCATATTTCCTGAATGTTTTGTGATGAGAATTTGTTGTTTATGCTGTTTTCTTTGATCAGAGTGTTTATTTTCTCTATGGTATCTTCAGTGTCTTAGATTCTTTCTTCTATCTCTTGTAATCTGTTGGTGGTACTTGTCTCTGTAGTTCCTGTTCGTTTATCCAAATTTTCCATCTCCATCCTTCCCTCGGTTTGTGTTTTCTTTATTACTTCTACTTCATTCTTCAAGTCTTGAACCGTTTCCCTTACCTGTTTGATTACTTTTTCCTTTTTCTCTTGGTTTTCTTGGATATCTTTGAGAGATTTATTCATTCCCTCTACCTTTTTGTTTGTAATCTCTAATTGATTATGGCAGTTTTTCACCTCCTGTTTAAGGTCCTCTATTATTTTCATATAATTCACTTTTGAGTCGAATTCTTCTAATTCTTCTGGATTAGGGTTACACTTCTTATTTCGGGATTCCTGGATTCTGGTGATGTCACATTGCCTTTCAAGTTGTTGGGGGAATTCTTGCATTGGCGCCTGCCCATCTTTTCCTTCAAATGGAGCCAGGAGAGGCCTGGTGTCTTGGACCAGTCTTTGCTGTGACTAACTCTCTGGGTGTATCTCCTCAGTGTAGGGGCAGGAACCGTTCCCTTCCAGATGAACTCCTCAACACCAACACAGGGACGCTTGGTATTCCAATGACCTGTGGAAAGAAGGGCAAATGCAAGGGGTAGGGCGGGGTCGAATAGAACACAGGCAACACTGCAGTACAAGCTGGAGGTGCCTGTGCTCCCTTTTGGGGGTTGCTGAGGCCTGCCCGCTAGGCAGGCACTCACTGCTGTGGTTGGGTAGCCTTAGTGTAGTGTTTGTGCTCTCTACTGGGACAGTCTGCCCCAGGATAGCACACACTCACCCATCCAGATGGAACTTCTCAGCACCTACACAGGGACTCCTGGTAGCCCCATTGAGCCAGGGACCCAGGGAAGTAGGGGGCAGGCAGAGCAGGTCCAGGAGAGCACAGCAGACACTGCAGCCCCAGCAGCAGGGGCCCGCGTTCCCTGGTGGGGACCTTGAGGCCTGCCCTCTAGTCCGGCACTCACTGCTCTGGGTTGGTAGCCTTAGTGAAATGGCAGGAAACTGTTCCACAGCAAAGGACCCTGCAGGCAAGGCAGGCTTGGGGGTGGGGTGGGAGCGCATATGTAGGAAAGAAAGCCCTGCAGCAGAAGCTGGGGGAGGGCATTTGTGCTCTCTACCGGGACAGTCCGCCTAGGATAGCACACAGTCACCCGTCCAGATAGAACTTCTCAGCACCTACACAGGGACTCCTGGTAGCCCCAATGAGCCAGGGACCCAGGGAAGTAGGGGGCAGGCAGTACATTACATCTTTTAAATGAACTATACAATAACAATACCTCAATCAAGATCAGAAATATGTATATAACAAAATTGTCCTTAAATTAGTATCAGTAAACCAAGATTCGTAACAATGCAAATTACTCAGATCTATATCATATCCCCCTTTAAAGTAAAAGAACATTTATAAACAATATTTGGGAATATGGGCACAGTTTTTTCTCTCCAAACTGCTTCGTGCTGAATGGGGGTACTGTTAATCAGGTCTTTCATTGTATAACCTGTGTGCTAGGTTCATCTCAGTCAGCAGTTGAGCAAAGTAAGTTTTTGAGGGTATTAACAGCAACCTTTCAGGAGGGCATGGTCTATCAAACCATATTTGTCTAGAAGCAATACACAGGGTCTCATCTTCTGTGAAAACAAAAGAAGAACCTCTTTTCCAAAGCATCATATCTTTAGATCCAAATTCTGAAGTCATTATACCTTTATAATATCCATGCTAGTTTAGCTTAGCCCATACAATGAAATGTCTCTCTGTACTTAGCTCCTTTATAGTCAAAAAATTAAAAAAAAAAACACAATAATACACAGAATCCAAACTCTCTGTGAATTTTCCATTTTTGTTGGCTTATTTTTACTCAATTACTTTACTCTTTCTTTAAAGACTTTTTTTAAATCATTAACTTTATTTTATAACTCTTGATAATCTTTATTTCTTTTCTCTTTTAAACCTACTATGTACCTTTATTTAACAGTGTGACCCATGTAGAGGATTTTTTATGTCTGAATCTGTCCTTTTGCAATGTCCTTAATTCTCTACTGTCTTGAAGAGCTTTTAAAACACTAATCAGCTTGATTGCAGCTACTCTGGATGTTGGCTCTGCCTTTCTCCAATTTCAAAATGATGGACATACCATTTCTGCTAGCTCTGGGGCTGCCAGGTAGGAGCCACACTCAGCACTTTAACTCTGAGAATGAGCATGCAGCACATAAACTGTTTTTATTTGAGTTACAGCCAAATCTGCCATGCAGAGCACTATGCAGCCTGGAAACATCTCTCTATATGGTAACAGAAATCCGCTATGCTCTCCTGCTTGTGTATGCCTAGTAGACATGATTCCACTGTCTGCCCAGGCAGGGAGCATTGAGTCACAGGCATGATCTCAGCCACTTTCCTCCCAACCTTAGTGGGCACAGAAACACCCAGGGCCCACTAATGTCATTGAAATATTTTATAGCTGGAGTTTGCTCTGGCGGCAAAGCCCAGGCAGCCACATTTTAAAATAACATGGCTTTTTTCCTCCTGTGTCTGCTGAGTCAGTAAAATTTCTCTGTGGCAGCCCACCAGCAAACAGAAAAAGGCTGTGTTATACTCCATATTTGTGTCTAGAATTCCTTTTCAAGCCCTCTCTGGTTTTATGTGGAGTTAGTCGACCACATAGAGGCACCAATTGTTGTAGGAGGCACTAATTGCATCCTGCCCAGCTAGCTTAACCCCCGAAAAAACCACACAGAAATTGTATTAATTAAATTACTACCTGACCCATTATATTTAGCCTCTTCTTTGCTAACTCTCACATCTTGATTTAACCCATTTCTAATAATCTGTATTTCACCACGAGGTCGTGGCTTACCGGGAAAGATTCAACATTTCTGACCTGGTGGCTGTCTCCATGGCAGTTCTCTGTCTGCCCTTCTTCCTAGCATCCAGATCTGTCTACTCTGACTATCTAATTGCCCTATCAGAAGGCTAAGACAGTCTCTTTATTCAACCAATGGAAGCAATACAAACACAGAAGGACCTCCTACACCAGGAATTATGCCTTTTGTTTTTTTCAATTACCTATGCATAGATTTTAAGTAAATGAAACATGGATCTAACAAAGGAAGATCCATAATACAATTCTAAAGGCAGCTTTTTAATTAAAAAAAACAGCATATAGCAATTTTAACATTATCTATACCAAAAAGTTATCTGAATTTTTGCTAACCCAAATTTAGTAATCGGAACTCAGTGATAAATTTCTGAAGTCAGGCTTGTAACAGCAAACATAGATCATTTTCAGCTCCATGCTTGCAAGATAACTTACATAGACAAACTTTTTAACAAAACAAGCATATTCAGTATTTGCATTTATGAGAAACCACAGCAAACGTAGTTTACATCCCCTTTTACAACTTTTTATAGTGTATGGCTACAATATTTTAAACAGGAGCAGAAACATGCATATACTATAACAAAAAACCTTTAAATTTACATCACATAAATCATGTACCAGTGGGAAACAT
Organism: Chionomys nivalis; assembly: GCF_950005125.1. Taxonomy (NCBI): domain Eukaryota; kingdom Metazoa; phylum Chordata; class Mammalia; order Rodentia; family Cricetidae; genus Chionomys; species Chionomys nivalis. The sequence continues at coordinate 41,949,250 of NC_080108.1, read as the reverse complement.
TTGAGACCAATAGAAGGTTTTTTTTTTGTACATTAACCAATAAAATTTACAACTAGCCCCTATAAATGATGACAGATATTTATAACCCATTGAATCTGAAAGAGTCCTTGACCCGTGGAGCCAAACCTTGGTCAGGTTTGACCAGAAGCTGAAGCATGCAGCATGCAGCCCCCAGGGCAAGCAGAGGGAACTCATCTACCAGCATGAGTGGTATACAGCTTGGGGGTGGGGAAAAGGCTGTTTAAACCTTCCAAGCCATAGCAATTAACCCCAGATTCTCTTGTTTAGTGTTTGAAATCCTATTGGGGCACATCCACCTCCTACAACTGTGGCTGATGGCCTTGCTACATTGCAACAACAAGGCTGCATAGCCCAGCCACCCAGCCATACAGCATGCTGCCCCACAGCCTCATGCTTAGGACCAAGGCTGACTCCTTTTCATGAAATGTTTAAGGCAGTGATGAAAATATACCCCTATGTTTATGGCCCTATCTCTAAAGTCCTGTACGTGATCACAATATCAAAGTCAAAGAAGTCATGATTTAAGTCTGTCCTATATCGTCAGTGTCATTTTAAGTCAGGACAAAAACACAGCAATACACAGACACACAGGACAATGGTGCCAATCCAAACCAAAGACACAGCTTCAAGCTGTTTCATGTGTGTGACTGACCCCTCTATCGAAATGAGACTGCTGACCATGTGTCTCTACACAGAACTGACAACGCTGCCTGCGCGTCTTACCACAGAACTGACTTAGGTTCACACTACAGCTGCAATACTGCAGCCTTATGATTATACCTCAAGCATTTAGGACAAAGAATGAATTTTTATAAAGTTTCAATATCCCCTACCCCATTCTCATTGGCTAGAACCTCGTTGCTGAGTTTCAAAAATGAATATGATCATTTGTTGCAGAAGCAAGGATCCCAGTAAATAATAAAGAAAAAGGCAGAGGTTTCTGACTGTCTTAGTTAGGGCTTCTATTACTGTGAAGAGACATTGTTACCATGGCAACTCTTATAAAGGAAAATGTTTAATCGGGGGGTATGCACTTATAATCATGACAGGGATCATGGTGGCTTGCAGGCAGATGTAGTAATGGAGGAGTAGCTGAGAGTCCTATGTCTTGCAGGCAACAGGAAATCCACTGAGACTCTGGGCAACATCCTGAGCATAGGAAACCTCAAAGCCCACACCCACAGGGACACACTACTTCCAACAAGGTACACCCACTCCAACAAAAACCACAACTTCTAATAGTGACACTCCTTTAGTAGGAGGCTGGCTACTCAGCTCCAAAATAACCACACAGAAACTGTATTAATTAAATCACTGCTTGGTTATTAGCTCGAGCTTCTTTTTAGCTAGCTCTTACATCTTAATTGAACCCATTTTTATTGATCTTTGCATCGTCACATGGCTGTGGCTTACTGGGTAAAGTTCCATCCAGTGTCCTTCTATGATGAGGCTACATGGCTTCTCCTGATTCTGCTTTCTTTCTCCCAGCATTCAATTTAGCTTTTTCTGCCTAGCTCTTCTCTACATATCATGGTCCAAGACAGATTTTTTATTCATTAACCAATAAAAGCAATACATATGCAGAAGGACTTCCCACACCACACTCCCTATGAGATTATGCAGCGAATTACATTCAAACTACCACATTGACATAAAACATGATATCACAGTCACTGTACGGATTATTAAGTGCTTCCACAAGCCTAGGCAGCATTGCTCCATTGCTTCCCCCAGGAGTGATTAGAGTCCAGCAATTTTCTCAAAGACTGCAAGGACAACAGAGATCGAGACTTTCTTTACTAGGAAAGAGAAGTTACATAAACAGCAGGTTTTGAGAGCTTAAGCTGAATGGTGACAGGAAATTGATGAAATCAATTTTATCCTCATTAAGTTTTTACTGATGGTGGTCACAACTGCCCATAATGCTGTTTCTGCAGGCCAAATGAAATCACTGCAAATGAGGCTATCATAAAAATTATAACAGTAATTTGGAGTCCTTGTAATCAGAGCCTCATCCCCTAGGGGGACAGATGGCCTAGGGTAGTGAGTGTGGGCTTAGAGAAGCTCCCACCTTACTCCAGCTGTGGCTCTTTCCTGTACTCTCACCCCTGAAATCAGGCTTACTGAGAAGCCCACATTTATTTGCAAACTTCAAATGATACTTCATCTAAAGACATTAGCCTTGCTACTTTTCAATGTGAATCTTTGCATCAGAACTAATAAGGCAAGGGTCAGGGCCAAGACTCCTCATGCCCTCAAATAAGCTAACAGGGAGAGTGAATTCCTTAAATGACTCCTTACAGCCATTTGTTTTTTCTTGTTACAGAGCTTCTGTTTAGGGGTCACCAGACAAATCATCCAAGAGCAGAAAGGTTCTGGATTCGCCTGAGCTACTACAAATTGCAGTAACATCAGCTCCAATAACTGAGTTGTACCAGAGGCTTCATCTGGACAGACCTTGTAGCACAAAGAAGACTTCTGCATGCCGTTTTGCATATTTACACTTGTACAGTTTATTTGAGACTTCAATTTCAGTTTTTATATATCCTGTGCACTCATTCATGACCCCATTCAGTCTACTCATTCTGTCTTCCAAACCTCCACTGTTTTGCAGTATCCATTGTCCCATTGGTCACTAAAAAGACCTCATTTCTGAGCCCCTGCTTAAGCTTGTGACCACCATGAGAAGGCCTCTGCCTAGAGCACAGCCATCCAACTGTCCACTTACATAATTCTGCTTCTCTTATAAACCCCCAATCCCATTTTCTCTTTTCATCATTTTCAGACAGCAGCTCATGTAATCCAGGCTGGCTTCAAACTCACTATGAAACTTCCCTTAGGCCAGCTCCTCTTGCCTGTGTTTCTCACGTGCTGGGATTACAGATGTGTGCCCTGGGAGTGCCTGACTTTCCTTCTTCGTGTTGAGTTAGATTTGTTACTGTACTTATGTCTTCCTGACACTCCCATATCTCATAGCGTAAGCTTCAGAAACTGGCATTTTCATACTCATGGTGTAGCAGCTATTTTGACTAAATGTTAAAAATGCAACAGAAATTCTAAGACCAACAAGCCTACTTTTGCAATTATTCTTTTATTCATCAGAATAACAATAATTAAACTCCTAGAATGTGTCAGCACTCACTCCAGGTTACATGAGAACTTCCAATCATTTGTATTTTCTTCCAAAAATAGAGCACATTAAAATATCAAAAGTGTGTGGTTTTTTTGATTTCTCATTAGTACTTATGTTAAATTTAAATTATAAATCTTTTGAATTATCAAACTTTTATAATATATTATGGAAAACATTACACTGAGCGCTCCTAGAAATTTAAAAGGAGATTTTACACTATGAACATATGTAAAAAGAAATAATGAGAAAGACAGGCAGAACTGGTTCTTAGAGAATAATCTGTGCAATGAATAATAGAGGCAGCAAAGAACAGGAGAAATGAGAAATGTACCTGAAGGACACTAGGATCCGTAGAAATAAATCTGGGTTGATCAGTAAGAAAAGAGTATAAAGAAACATGTTAATAAGCTAAAGCAGGAATGTTTATAATATTGACAGGGCTGTTTAGTTTAGCAGACACTTACTTGGAAGAAAAATCAAAGTCTTGATAATAAAATCAGAGACTTTCTGATCAAAGTCTCATAAAGTCAGCAGTTGCTGAGGGTCCAAGAGTATTGGTTAAAACCACATCAGTTCATTGAGGATCTTGACACTGAGGCAGACCACGGCCAACATGTAACTGAATGGGTCATCGATCATGTGAAAATTTCATCTTAGTCATATGTGAAAAATGAGCCGAATCTTGTAGGGTAGACCACATAAATAAACATTTAACTATTCTGAAGCCGGTACCCCATACCTCTTCTTTTCCACTCAGAATGTGGGCATGGACCTTCTCTATAGGTCTATTAGTCACTGTCTTACTTCAGCTGTAAACAAGGCCACTGTCTGTCCTTTGACCAATGTCTCTCCTGTCCTTTTATAGTGTCCTAGTTGTTGCTGAGGCAGAAGTCACCAGGGGTCCTACTTTTCCCATGTTCACTCAGAGACCCAGCCAGGGATGTTTCTAGGGAGGTGAACATTGCTTAATGTGGATATTGAGTCAGCAAATAAACTACTATGCTCTGTGCACATGGCTAGAGCCCTTTGCAATGCAGTAAACTTCTACCTAAAAATAATTTTTTCCATTAAACCAGCCAGAATATTCCAGATCAAAGCAAACCTAGACAACGTGGTGAGACACTATTTAAATAAAAATCATTATCTTATTTCTATAGTCCATTCCTGTAATTCAAAATTCAACAAATGAGAAAAATTCTTAAAAATTCATATAAATATAATGATACATGCCATACTTAAAGACATGAAAAATTACTAACCAGTTCAAACACCAAATACATGCCATATACAGGTTTATATATTATAACAACTTTTGCATAGTTCCTTATTATGGGATATAAGTACTCTTCTGCTCATGAACACAATGATTGAATTGCTCTGTCTGTAGCAGGGTGCTGTGGAATATGCATGTGTTGTGAACAGTTTTCTCCATCTACTCTCTGTTGGGATAATTTTTGTATGCTGTATAAAGATGTGTAATTGTCCTTCCTCACCTGCCTAAAGCACCTTCTGAATGGTTTAATAAAGATTTGAACATCCAATAGTTAGGCAGGAGAGGATAGGTGGGACTTCTAAAGAGAGATAGGAACTCTACGAAACAATCTGAGGTGCAGGAGATTAGCCAGCCAGATGCAGAGGAAGTCAGCCAAACAGTACCAAGGTACTGAGGAGCAGTAATGGGCCACGTGGCAGAGCATAGATGAATATAAATGGGATAATTTCAGTTGTAAGAGATAGTTGGGAACAAGCTAAGCTAAGTCAAGCTCACAGAATTAAGAAAAAGTCTCCATGTCTTTACTAGAGAGCTATCAATGTAAGAGAAAGACCTGATAAAACTCTCACTATTGGTTGAAAACTTACAAATGCATCCTTACTGAAATTTTTTCAAACATATCTGCCATATACATTAAATAAAATCAAGGTGTAATACCAGATGTTTCTCCTGCTTCGAATAGCTTTGCGTGTGAGAAGAGAGCAGAGTTCATTTCCAGCTTTATATAAAAGCAATGGAAGTCAAGTTTTCTTGTATGTTAGCTCATAACTAGAAACTTACACACTTGCTAGAGGATGCATGCCGTACTCGGTAAAGGTTTGGCATATACCTTTGTGTAGAATAATTGTTCATGTTTGGAGTTTCTGTATTTTCTCTGCTTCCATTCAGAAAATACTCATTTATGATTGGTCTCCTAGAATTCCTGAGATCATCAAAGGTTTTCCTTACAGTTCTGTAGTATCAAGTTGAACTTAAGGTAATGATTGGGCTATCTTCAACAGAACCAGAACAACCCAAGCAAAAATTAACTCTGCTTCTCCACACTTTTGTTTTGCAAACGATACAGTTTTGCTGACTAAGTGAGGTTGAACATGCAATCTTTACAATTCTCTGTCTTATAACTCGGATCTGCCAGTTACTCTGAATTACTCAGGGAACCACCATTGTGTTTCTGTGTCAGAGAAGTCAACATTCCATATTTCACAGGGACTACAGCTCTCCTAGGTCTGACTTGTTTCACTGACCTCAGTGTCTTCATATTCACTCATATTGTCGTATAACACCCAGCGCTGAATGATAGAATATTGCACAAACATACTGTACATGTGCAGGGCTTCACCAGTCCATGGACAATTAGTTTGTTTCCATAACTTTTTCACTAGATGATCCACAGGGAACACGAGGGAGAGCTGTCGTATTAGTTCACAGGCAGGCTACCAGAGCTGGGATTGTTGAATCATGAAGTGGTTTAATTATTAATTTTAAGGTAATTCGGTAGTGTGCTCTGTCATTGATATAATAATTGATATCCTCAGTAGATGTGTTTAGGAATTTCTGTCTTCACAGCTCCCCACTGCTGTTCATCTCATGTCATTTTACTTTTCTGTCACCTTGGCATGAGTGACATCTCACTGTGGAGTTGCCTTTCTTGAAGATCAGTGCTACCCAGCAATTTTTAAGATCTGCCTTGGTCATATTTATGTGGTTATGTTTCTATAAATGTTTATTTGCCACTTTTACCATTTTTAGTCAGGTGTCAGTACTGGATTTTATGACTTGCCCACAGAATTCAAGTGTGTGGCTGGGTATTTTCTCCTACTTAGTAGTCTTCAGCAGTTTCTTTCTTTCATTGTGCAGGAAGTTGCAGTAAAATGTAGTACGACCCAATGTTTGTTGTGGTTCCCTCTGCTTTGGTGTAATAATAATAGTAATAATAATAATAATAATAACATAATGTTATGAAGACCAGTGATAGAGGTCTTTTTCCATTTCTGATTTTGGATTCTATATTTAAGTATATATTCCCATTAGAGTCAGTTCTGTAAATGATGTCAACCACAGGGCTTACTTTCCTTCTCTGTGTTGGGAGACTCCTTTTTCAGCAACCATCCTTATGGAGGTGCATACCCTGTCTCTAGTGTGTATTCTTGGCTCTTTGTAAAAGACCATTAACTATGTGTCACAGTTACCCTCGGCTGTCAATTGAATAGAAACTTGAGTGATCTGGGAAGAGGTAAAGTCAAATGAGGAACTGCCTACATCAGACTGGCCTATGACCATATATTTTCTAAATTGATATGTGATGTAGAGGGCCCAGCACACATGATGTGGCAACATCCCTAGGCAGATGGTCCTGGACTTTATAAGAAACATAGCCAAGAAAGCCAGGGCAAGTCAACCAGTCAAGAGTGTTCCTCCATGTCCTCTACTTCAGCATCTCAGTTCCTTCCTCAAGAATCTGAGTTACTGCACTGTTTTCCCTTGATGACGGGTGGTGACCTCGGTAGTGTGAGTCAAATAAACACTTTCCTCCCTAAGTTGCTTTTTGGTCTCAGTGTTTATCACAGCAACAGGAATCAAGCTGGAATGCTCAGTTTGTATGAGTTTGTATCTCAGCTCTCCACAGTGATTGTTATGTTTATGGTTTAATGTCAGTGACATATTGATTGGATTGCTTTAGCCTTATAATAAGGTTTGAAGTATAAAACGCTGAGACCCCCTGCTGCATTTTGCTCTTCCTAATGTTTTTGTTTTTGTTCTTTTTTTTTTTTGAGCTTTTACAATTCCAAACAAAAATCTTATGATTGCTTTTCTATTTCTAAGAAACTATCACTGGAATGTTACAAGGATCATAGGTGATCTACAGATTGCTTTGTGATTAATTTAAAGAACATTCATTACTCAGACACATGGTCACATGTGTATTTGCATCTCCTTCAGTTCCTATCATCACTGTCTAACAATGTCTAGTATTTAGAATTTTGCATCCTTGAGTTGAATTTGTTCCCAGTAAATTATTTCTAATGATATCATATATTGATTAGTGTTTATTTGTAGTTTCAATAGTTCTTTGTCAGTGTACAGAAATACATCTGTGTAGTGCATGACAATTTTGTAGCCTCCAACATTACTGAACTCAATTTTTTTAATCTTTGCATCCTTTGTTGTATTTAAATTCCTGCTTTATTTTATTTTGAGGGATAAAGGGGCAAGGCCATTAGAGTGTTGTGGTGGGGGGAGACCATAGTCTCTATGGGTAGCACACATTGATTCATTTTCTTTCTTTCTTTCTTTCTTTCTTTCTTTCTTTCTTTCTTTCTTCTTTCTTTCCTTCCTTCCTTCCTTTCATACATCCTTCCTTCCTTTCTTTTATTCTTTCTTTCTTCTTTGAGATAGGGTTTCTCTGTGTATCCCTGGCTGTCCTGGAACTAACCATTTGTAGACCAGGCTGACCTTGAACTCACAGAGATCTGCCTGCCTCTGCCTTCACTGGGATTAAAGGTGCACTATACTGTAGGAAAGTCTGCTTGTTTGTTTCAGGCTGCTCAGACTCCCAAAATAACCACCCAGAAACTGTATTAATTAAATCACTGCTTGGTCAATAGCTTAAGCATATTTCTGACTAACTAATACCTTAAATTAACCCATCTAGTAGCAGTCTGAATATCACCTGAGGCTGTGACCTACCAGGTAATGTTCCAGGTTCTGTCTCCAGTGGGGTTACATGAGTTCTCTTTACATTACATAACACCACACTCTTTCTCCCAGCATTTAGTTTAGTTTTTGCTTCCTATCTACATTCTTCCTTGATATAGGCCAAAGCAGTTTCTTTATTCATTAACCAATAAAAGCAACACATAGACAGAAGGACCTCCCATACCCCACCATTCCCAACTTCATTTTCTTTTCAATATAGAAGATTTTAAACCTTTTCTCTTATACCTCAGGCTACAATCTTCAAGAGTGTGCTGAACTTTGAGAATTCTTGCCTGGTTCTCAAATTACTGTTAGCATTTTCAAATTTTTAGCACAAAGTAGGAAAATAGCTCTGGGCTGGTCAAATAGAACCTTCATTATGTTGATGCATGCTCCTTCAATTTTTCAATTTAATTTTTATTTTAAGCCTTATTATGAAAATGCTGCAGAAACAGTTTATAATGAAATAGCTTAAAACCTCATCACTTACTTTCCTGTACACACTGAGAATGCAATGTTACCAGTTTTAACATTTTTACTCTGCATTTCTGGTTAATTGATAAGCTTGCTAAGCTACCTTTCATCCACAGACAAATCCTGACAGATGTTCTGTGCTCTTTGCTCAACCCACTTTGGTACTTTGCTTGTTGGTCCCATACTGAAGGCTTGTGCATCTGTGCTTTTTAAGGATCTTGCCATAAAATAGTGTTTTTTTGTTGGGTTCTTACCAGACCTTAATATGAGAAAAATGCAGTCTCATAAGACAAGTTTCATAATATTTCAACAAAAGTACAAAATAGTTGTTCAACAAAAGCACTACAAAACTTGTCAGCAATTCTTTAAATGTTCAGAGATTTCACCAGTGAAGCCATCTGTATAACCCTGTGGTTTTCTCTATTGAAAGGAAAATAATTAACAACTCAATAACCTTCAGAGTTATTGTCTGTTTGGATAGTCTATTTCTTTTTGATTTAGTAGGTTGTACATTACAAGAAATTATTCAGTTCACTATTGTGTAATTCTTCATGGAAGCCTCTTAAGATTCTTTATATCTGTCATGTGTTATAATGCATTGTTTTACACAATAATTTTATTTATTGAGTCCTTGTCTTTTTTTGTAGAGGGTAGTTTAATATAACCTGTGGTTTGTTTAATTGTCTTTTAAAAAGCCAACTCTGTCTCACCATTCTTTCTCATTTTCCTTCTGGTTTTTATTTCCTTCATTTCTGTTCTAGTTTGTGTGCAGTCCTCTGTTATCTTCAAAATTAGTTTTCCCTCTTTGTTCTAGCTCCCCGTGGTCTGAAATTAAATAGTTTGTATTTTGTCTTTTGTTTTATGTACATATTTATTGAACTGAATTTTATTCCTAGAACCAATTTTTCTGTATCATAGAAGTTTGCTATGTCAAGGTTTTCAGTTTTGTTCTCGGTTCTTTTTAATGTCGCTTTATTTCTGCTTTGATTCTTTGTTAATGAAGAGGATTCTATTTAATTTTTTGTTTGTGTTCCTTTAGTCATAAATTTATTAATTTCCAAATATTGTACTATTGTGGCCAGAAAAGATATATTAGCTGAATAGAATCTTGAATTCATTGACATTTTGTGCCCCAGTGTCCCACGAGTACTGGGAAGAACTTGTCTCCAGCTGTCACTGCACTCAATGCTATAATGTGTTTGCAACAGCCTTCAAGCCCCAAGTGCTCTGCTGTCTCTTGGTGTTTTTTAGTCAAGACGCTCTCTGTTCGTTGTGATCAAATCTCTCTGTCTTATCAAACTTTCCCAAGGTTAGCATTTTTGCTTGTAGGGGCCGAATGTGGTTGCCCCAGCATGAGCATTCTCTTTCACTCATCCCAAACTAAAACAGAATCATCTTTCTATGTTTTCAGTTTCAGAGAAACTATTTATGAAGAATGCACTTGTATGGGGCTCTTGTCCTACAGTCAAGAGTAAAGCAGATGCACAGACTAGTCTGTTCTATGAGCCCTGCACTTCTGAAGCTGTGGACGGGCTTTAGAAAGAGGAGTGGATAAAGGAGAGAAAATGCTAGCATGTGTTCATTCTTATTAAAAAGTGCATTCCGCTTGCCAAGCTTCTGAAGATCTGTAATTCAGTAGATGTGTAGTGTTTATACTGCATGGTAGTAGTAATTAGAGAAGCTCTGAGCTAGCGAACACAGGCACTGCTTTCAGGTTAAACACTGCTGTGTCCAGTCAGGGACCCACTTGTCTCAACCATAAAGCAAGAACGTGAGCTGGATAAAACTCTTAAGTCTCTCTACCTGGAATCCAATGATTCTAACTCCTTTGTGTGACATTTTTTAAAATTCTTTTGCATAATGAGGTGGTTTGTTATGGTTAATTTGCTGAAGGATTTACAGAGCAATACTATTTTGCTACTTCATTCCCCCGAAATTTTAATACAATTTTCTTTGAATAATTTATTGATTTCCCTTAAACAAGACAGCTATCATTTATCAGAGAGATATCTGCTTCTGCCTTAGGAAGATACGTTATTGTGAGAAATTCTAAGTGGTAAGCTTACCTCATAAACAGAGGCCACGTGCATACATGAAAATTGTTAAATGCCTTCTGGAGACAGATCAGCCTTGAAAACATGGACTATATCGTCTTTCTGTCATTGATTGGATGCCTTGGGTTGTTGTCTTGGGCATTGTTTTTAACTCTGACAGACTTTGTAGAAAAACCTGATAGAGAGTGACCTTTGTTGTATTGATTCTTGATCTTACAGTATTGTTCAAATATCCACACAAAAAATATTGCATGACTTGTCATTGGTGATGAAATTTTTTCCAACTGTTAGATATCATTAGACTGCAAATAGTTAAGAATGTCCAACTGTAGAGTTCCTCCTGCATGTGACTTACCAGAAACACACTGTCTAATCCTCACAACTCTACAGTACTAACATTCTGCCTCCACAGAGGGATTTACAAGGTAAAGAGAAAAACTGAGCAGTTTATTCAGGGTACACAGTTTCTATAGTCTGGAGCTGAAGGTGGAAAACAGCTGACTACAGGACACAGTGTGTTTGCACACCACAGTTACCCACTAGACTGAAGCCACAAATTCACCCACATGTACAAATGCTTTATTATTATTACATGTACAAATGCTTTATTATTATTGAGTTCATCTTTGCACACCTGAATCTTACACAGCACTTAGGCAACCTTGTTCTTTAAAAACTGTAGAAACTGTGTTCTCTGATCTCATATGAATGGTAAGGACAATTACTACAACATGAATTACCTTCTATTATTGAAATGTTTATATTGGGATCTCATTTTAGACTGCTTTCCTGCAAATGGTAACTGCAAAATAGTGATTTTATTAATTTAAAAAGTTCCAACTGCTCTAGAAATATTATTTTCAATTAATGTTTTCCTCGTGTCTGCTTCAATCTACATATCAAATGGATTGCAGATAGTTGAAACTCATCAGACTAAATGAACCATTCAGTATCACAACCCATAGTAGAAAAAAAAGAGTACAAAAGATTTGGTAACTTTCAGTTATTTCCTATTCTGTGCATACTAGATAAGATCTCTGAGAAAACAGTAAATTTGGATACAGAATTTGACCTTAACTTAACAGGTTCTACTTTCAAATGAGACTCTTGTTTGGTACCCCCTTCATTCTCTGATTAAGTAATGATTAGAAATATGTCTCATGTTTGTTTGGTACCTGATAACACTTCAGTTATTTTTATTGTATCATTTGATCTTCAGAGAACCTAGGGGTATAATTGTCCTTACCATTCAAGTAAAAAGAAGCAGAATAATATAAAAAATGACTTACAAGTTGAATCTCTTTTAATTCTAAAAGCAAACAAAAATTAATACATTAGAGATTAATTTTATTATTACATAAATGCAGCAATTGAGACTACACTAAGTAATCTCTATCTTTCTCCCTCTCTCCTATACACACACACACACACACACACACACACCACTCTCATCAGATGATGAGTGTTTTAGAAAAGCTTCCTTGAAAATAGGATGAGACAAGATGGTGCACGTAGGTTAGGTTTATTGGGTAGAACTCAGAAGGTTAATCAAAAGGAATTGGGAAAGGAAGGCAGATTGGAAAGGGGCCAGGAAAGGAACTGACTTGCTGTATTCCTGAAGCTAAGGCCTTAGACGGCATATTGGGAAGTTTTTTAGATGCTGTTCTTGTAGAATCCTCTCTACTTGAGGAAGACAGCGTAGCCTTATATGTCTGTAGGTGAAATTGTCTCTGAGTAGCAGATGAGCCCTGGAACAACGAGTAAATTGGGTAAAGCAGTTTTCTAAGCACAAAGACAGATTTCTTTGAAGGGATGACTCATGTGCAATTGATATTTTCAGCAGAGAGGGAGGAAATGCAGATCTTGAAGAGGAATTCTGAACAAGTTTCCAAGTGTTCCTTTTTTCTCTCTCTAATCCTTTTTATGCACTTTTTATTAAGTTTTTTAAATACAATTTTTTAACTTTATGTAGTTAGCACCATTCCCACTCCTCCTCTCTTCTTTCCCCACCCTTCTCCCTCACCCACCTTCCACTCCTCAGAAAGAGCAAGGCATTCCATGGGGAATCATCAAAGTCTGACACTTCACTTCACTCTGAGGCAAAACCAAGGCCCCTAACCCCAAAATCTAGGTTGAGCAAGATATTCCCTCCAATGAGAATGTGCTCCAAGACACTAGTTCAATCACTAGGGATAAATCCTGGTCCCATTGCCAGTGGTCCCACAGACCACTCAAGCCTCACAACTGTCTGCCACATTTAGTGGGCCTAGTTTGGTACTAAGCAAGTTCCCCTGCTCTCAGTCCAGAGTCAGTGAGCTTTCATTAACTGAGTTCAGTAGTTTCTGTGGGTATCATCATCCTGATCTTGACTCCTTTGCTCATATTATTGCTCCTCCCTCTCTTGAACTGTTCTCTGATAGCCTGGCCCAGTACTTTGCTGTAGATCTCAGTATCTGCTTCCATCAGTCACTGGATGAAGACTCCATAATGACAATTAAGGTAGTCATCAATCTGGTTACAAAGTTAGGTGTCCCCTCCAGTGTTGCTTAGAGTCTTAACTGGGGTCATCCTTAGGGATTCCTGGGAATTTCCCTAGTGCCATGTTTCTTGCTAGCCCTTTGATGGCTCCTAAAAAAGACATCCTGAGTGAGGTAACCCAAATCCAGACAGACAAACATGGTACTCACTCATAAGTAGACACTGGACACAAAGCAATGGATAACGAGTGTATAGTCCAAGATCCCAGAGCAGCTAGGTAACAAGGGGAACACTAAGAGAGACATTCATGGATCCCCCTGGGAAGGGAAACAGACAAGAACTCCTGAAAAAAATTGGGAATATGGAGGGGGAGAAGGGACCATGGAAGGGGAGGGAGATGGGAGAAGGGGAGGGAGGAAGAGAAGAGTGAATGTGTCCCTTATAATTAGTAAGGCAGTAGGCATGTACTGTATCTGATGGCTTGCTTCTGGCCTCTTTCTTCCTTCAATATTTCACTCCCCATAGCTTTAAGAAGTGAATCATGAGTTGATCTTGTATCCTGCCACATTGCTAAAGGTGTTTATCAGCTGTAGGAGTTCTTTGGTAGAGTTTTTGGGGTCATTTATGTATATTATCATATCATCTGCAAATAACGAAAGTTTAACTTCTTCCTTTCCAATACAAGTCCCCTTGATCCCCTTATGTTGTCTTATTGCTATTGCTAGAACTTCAAGCACTATATTGAAGAGGTATGGGGAGAGTGGACAGCCTTGTCGTGTTCCTGATTTTAGTGGGATGGCTTTGAGTTATTCTCTGTTTAATTTAATGTTAGCTGTCGGCTTGCTGTAAATAGCTTTTATTATATTTAGGAATGACCCTTGTATCCCTAATCTCTCCAAGACCTTTATCATAAAGGGGTGTTGAATTTTGTCGAACGCTTTTTCAGCATCTAATGAAATGATCATATGGTTTTTTCTTTCAGTTTATTTATATGGTGGATTACATTGATAGATTTGCGTATGTTGAACCAGCCCTGCATCTCTGGGAAGAAGCCTACTTGATCATAATGGATAATTTTTCTAATGTGTTCTTGGATTCGGTTTGCCAGTATTTTATTGAGAATTTTTGCATCGATGTTCATGAGTGAGATTGGCCTGTAATTCTCTTTCTTGGTTAAGTCTTTGTGAGGTTTTGGTATCAGGGTGACTGTAGCTTCATAAAAGGAATTTGGCAATGACTCTTCTATTTCTATATTGTGAAATACATTAAGGAGTATAGGTATTAGCTATTGTTGGAAGTTCTGGTAGAATTCTGCATTGAAACCATCTGGTCCTGGGCTTTTTTTGGAAGGGAGGTTTATGATAACAGCTTCTAATTCTTCGCGACTAACAGGTCTATTTAGATTATTCACCTGGCCTTGGTTTAACTTTGGTATATGGTACTTATTTAAAATTGGGAACTCACCAAGGCCAGCTGGACTGGGTCTAAAAAAAGCATGGGATAAAACCGGACTCGCTGAACATAGTGGACAATGAGGGCTGCTGAGAAGTCAAGAACAATGGCACTGGGTTTTGATCCTACTGCACGTACTGGCTTTGCGGGAGCCTAGGCTGTTTGGAAGCTCACCTTACTAGACCTGGAAGGAGGTGGGAGCTCCTTGGACTTCTCACAAGGCAGGGAACCCTGACTGCTCTTTGGGCTGCTGAGGGAGGGGGGAGTTGATTGGGGGACGTGGAGGGAAATGGGAGGCGGTGGCAGGGAGGAGGCAGAAATCTTAGAAAGAAAGAAAGAAAGAAAGAAAGAAAGAAAGAAAGAAAGAAAGAAAGAAAGAAAGAAAGAAATGAGTGAGTCATGTCATTGATGTCATTTATACTTGAAGATAAGAATGTTTGCTCAGGATTATACAAGTGCCATAATATGAAATAAACTGTCATTATGCACTAACTCCTTATACTTAAATATATTTCTCTGAAATTTCTAAAAAATATCTGCATCTCAAAGGTGAGGATGTACGATTAAATTGAGTGAGATAACAGATGTGTTAAATACTGTCTGGCAAATAGAACTGAGCCCTTAAGGGATATTTGTATTTTATACCCATTTCCCTTATGACTTCCACTTGCAATACATGAAGAATATCAGTCAACATAATGAAAGGCAGAAGGTATTTTTAAACTCAATAATAGTCACTTGCTTAGACAACGAGAAGTCCTGCATTCCATCCTCCACATTGCAAATACATTAGTAAACTTACATGCAACATAAATAACTTTTAACATTTTTCCTGTTGTCTGACTCCAGAATCTTTTCATTTCTGAGAAGAGGGGTAAATTAGGAAGGGGACTCATTCTTTCTCCTCTTATATTGAATCTAATGTTGATTCTACCCCACCCTATTTTCTCCATCAGCTTCAGTATGACCTTGAGAACAATAGCCTCATTGCCCCGAAAATATTTTGATATGTGTAGTTAAAGTGGGAAGTATTCTCTAAACAGAAATTGAACCTGAAGAGAGCCTAGTACTAATTAGGGAACTTTACTGCTGTCCTTATGTCAACTCAACCCGCACTAAAACTAGCAAAGAGAGAAAAATAGCAAGAGTTTCTTGCTTCTAACTTTTTGTCAAGATGCTTTCTTGCCAATCCCTGCATTCTTCATTGGCTAAAAGATGCTTACGTAGCCAGTTCTCAATTAGAACAGACAGGAATCTGACAGGGCATTTAGAATACTCCACTTTCATGCATCATTCTCTAACAAATATCCCAGATAGCTTACTGGTGTCCAGGGTAACCTTAGATGTCACCTACATCCTTGTAGTTAGGTTTTATATCTACCATAACAGTGGTACTTGTTTTTATTTGCTGCATATTTATAGAACTTCAGAGTCCAGTAAGAACAGGTTTAATTACCTAATTACATTTTTATGTAATTGTAACCGAAAAATTGTGCAATCATTTTTTTTCAAAGAGGTACATTCTCTATTTGCATCTGATTGTTTTTGCAGCGAATGACTAAGAAAACAGCATATTACTGTACAGTTGTTTAGTGGGCAGTCTTATTTCCAGAGACACAAGTATGCAGAGTATAGTGGATGTGAGCTTGAGATATATTAATAAATGGAAAGAAAAGAGTCTTGAAATAAATAGAGACTTAAATGTTACTTTGATTTAACATTTCCTTTCACATTTGAGAGTTGAAGTACTAAAGTACAGCAAAGGAACTTAGTTCTCAGATAATTCCAATGAGGCCACACTTAAAAATAAGAGAAGCCATAACATTCACAACTTCAAAACAAAATAAATGAACAGAAAAAAATTTAAAAATGTGAATGGAAATATAGGGAAACTGTAAGAGAAATTCATTTTAAGAATGGCTGAATGTGACTTTCAACAAGATCTTCCACCGAGAATAACTTCATTCTGTATCTCCAAGGAAAAGCTAAATGGGAGTGGCAATGCCAATCACTCTGAAATGAAACAAAATCCATATAAAGCAAATAAAATGGAATGTCAAATACGGTCTGGAAGGACAAATACCCTGGAGGGATATCTGGTTGAGTTTGGGTGTTGACTTTATGTGTGGTTTCTTATTGTCCACTGTAGGTCATGCTTAAACTGATATTATGAGCAACATATTGCACAGTGTAGTCAGCCACCCTTGAGGGACACATTTACTTTTGAACAACAGCATGAATTCATCCATTTCCTTGCCACAAATTCATGGAATATTAGTCTTTCTCCAAAGCAGACAGTTGGTATTTGTTTATTACACCCAACTAATAGAAAAAGTCAAGAAGAAAAGAGCAGACTATAGGCTGAGAGTTTTCATGATCCCAGACATTAAAATGGGACCTAGATACACTATGTTAGAGTCCATATTGACCATTCTACATGTGTTGTGAAATACTGAGCATTACAGAAACTGAGCAATCATTTCTAATTCACAAAGTATATTCCAACAACACATTATTTGATCATCATGATCTTTCTTCTCAGATGCATTTGAATATAAAATGTCTGTGATTTCACACATTGTCGTATGTATGACTTGTTGTGATCTAGCTGCCCTCACTCCCCCTGAGGGAGAGGGGAACTTCCTAGAGGTCTGTAATTGACAAGGATGTTTGTGTTCTTTCTGGCTGGTGATTTTCCACAGAAGCAGTAAAGGTATAAAAGACTTTTAGCTCAGGGCAAAATAAAGGTTGCTGCTCTTCCACCTGAAAAGAAGCTTCTGTGTCTCAATCCTGGCACCTCCCGCCAGTCTCGGCATCCAGGCTGCGCTGGGGGCAGCAATGACTAAGGTATCAGTTATCAGTGTGAAGGGACATCATTGAATGTTCTCTTTGACTCTTTGGAAGCAATGGTTACATGAAAGTTTTGACTTTTGAGTTTATGGGGAAAAAAAGAAAAGACTGGCAAGTGGGAAATGGGAATATTTTAGAAATGATCTTTCAATTCTATTTAACATTGTTCCTATACTGTGATGTCTTCATTAACATACTTGTTCTGAGACTGCCTCTCTCTTCCTACCCCACCCAGCTTGCATCCAGAACCCTTCTTCCTTCTGCGCCCTTCCTTCTTTGGGCACATAACACAACCTAGCTCAGCCTGTCTGGGCACTGGGGGCAAATCCTCAGGGCAAACAGGCAGGCGGGAGTTCCTTTGTTTCACTGGCCTGCCTGCACCAAGCAAGGTAGGCGCTTTGTTTACGAACTACCCAACCAGCAGGGAGATCTGAGCTCGATACCAGGAGAGCCATCATTGGGCACGGAGAGCTAATCTTGGCACCAGGAGAGCCATCATTGGGCACAGAGATCTGATATTGTCACCAGGAGAGCCATCACTAGAGCAACAGGAGAACCATCACTGGGGAGTACCATCACTGGGAAGGTACAACAGTAGGCAAGGAGACCTGATCCTGTAAAAGAAGATCCATAGGAGAGCATTCAGAGGAAGAGATGGGCAGGCGCCAATGCAAGAATTCACCCAACAATCTGAAAAATAATATGAAACCACAAGAACCCAGTGACCTCACAACAGGAGGACATGAACACCTTAATCATGAAGAAGTAGAAAAAATTGACTTTATGAAAGTGATTGACACCCTTAAACAGCATGTAAAAATGCCCTTATACAAATGGATGAGAAGTATAACAGAAAGTTTAAAGAATTGAGTAAATCAGTGAATGATACCCTGGGAAACCAAGGAAAAACAATCAAACAGATAATGGAAACAGTTCAAGTCTTGAAAACTGAAATGGAGGCAAAGAAGAAAACACAAACAGAAGGCTGGCTGGACATGGAAAATCTAGGTAAACGAATAGATACTACAGAAACAAACATACCAACAGAATACAAGAGATAGAAGAAAGAATCTCAGATTCTGAAGATACCATAGAGAAAATAAACACGCTGATCAAAGAAAACAGCAAGGCCAACAAACTCTCATCACAAAACATTCAGGAAATATGGGACACAATAAAAAGACCAAACCTAAGAATAATAGGAATAGAAGAAGGGGAAGAAGAGCAGCTCAACGGTCCCGAAAATACATTTAATAAAATTATAGAAGAAAACTTTCCCAACCTAAAGAAAATTATACCTACGAAGGTTCAAGAAGCATACAGAACACCAAATAGGCTGGATCAAAAAAAAACATCCCCTCGCCATATAATAATCAAAACACAAAGCATACAGAACAAAGAAAGAATATTAAGAGCTGCAAAGGAAAAAGGCCAAGTTACTTATAAAGGTAAACCTATCAGACTTACACCTGACTTCTCTATGGAAACAATGAAAGCCAGAAGGTCATGGATAGATGTACTGCAGAAACTAAGAGAGTGTGGATGCAAGCCCAGACTACTATACCCAGCCAAACTTTCATTCACTATAAATGGAGAAAACAAAATTTTCCACGATAAAAACAAATTTAAACAATACGTAGCCACAAATCCAGCCTTACAGAAAGTAATAGAAGGAAAATCACTAATCAAGGAGTCCAACAATGACCACAATAACTCAGGCATCTAGAGACCCATTACCAGCGCAACTCAAAGAAGGGAAACACAAAATCTACTACTAAAACAGTGACCGGAGTTAACAACCACTCCTCATTAATATCACTTAATGTCAATGGACTCAACTCACCTATAAAAAGGCACAGACTAAGAGATTGGATACGAAAACAGAATCCAACATTCTGCTGTTTACAAGAAACACACCTCAACTACAAAGACAGACACCTACTCAGAGTAAAGGGTTGGGATAAGGCTTATCAAGTAAATGGACCTAAGAAACAAGCAGGTGTGGCCATACTAATTTCTAACAAAGTTGACTTCAAACTTAAATCAATCAGAAGAGATGGAGAGGGACATTTTCTACTCATAACAGGAACAATTCATAAGGATGAAGTCTCAATCCTGAATATCTATGCCCCTAATATAAAAGCACCCACGTACGTAAAAGAAACATTGTTAAAACTCAAGGCAGCCATCAAACCGCACACAT
Source organism: Chionomys nivalis (assembly GCF_950005125.1). NCBI lineage: Eukaryota > Metazoa > Chordata > Mammalia > Rodentia > Cricetidae > Chionomys > Chionomys nivalis. The sequence goes on along the minus strand of NC_080108.1, from coordinate 41,929,616 downwards.
TAATAGTAGGAGACTTTAATACTCCTCTCTCACCAATGGACAGGTCAATTAGACAGAAACCTAACAGAGAAATAAGAGAATTAATGGAGGTAATGAATCAAATGGACTTAACAGACATCTATAGAATATTCCACCCAAATAGGAAAGAATATACCTTCTTGTCTGCAGCTCATGGAACCTTCTCAAAAATCGACCACATACTCGGTAACAAAGCAAACATCCACAGTTACAAAAAAATATTAATAACCACCTGTATCTTATCAGATCACCATGGATTAAAGCTAGAATTCGGCAACAATGCTACCCCCAGAAAGCCTACAAACTCATGGAAACTGAATAGTCAACTACTGAACCATACCTGGATTAAGGAAGAAATAAAGAAAGAAATTAAAGTCTTCCTTGAAGACAATGAAAATAAAGAAACAACATACTCAAACCTATGGGACACTATGAAAGCAGTCCTGAGAGGAAAGTTCATAGCACTAACTGCCCACTTAAAGAAAACAGAGAAAGCACACATTGGAGACTTAACAGCCCACCTGAAAGCTTTAGAAAAAAAAGAAGCAGACTCACCTAGAAGGGGTAGAAGACTGGAAATAATCAAACTGAGGGCTGAAATCAACAAAATAGAAACACAGAAAACAATTGAAAGAATCAATGAATCAAAAAGCTGGTTCCTGGAGAAAATCAACAAGATTGATAAACCCCTATCCAAACTAATCAAACGGCAGAGAGAGAATTTGCAAATTAATAAGATCAGAAATGAAAAGGGGGACATAACCACAGACACAGAGGAAATTCAGAGAATCATTAGATCTTACTACAAAAGCCTGTATGCCACAAATCTGGAAAACATAAAAGAAATGGACACTTTTTTAGATAAATACCATATACCAAAGTTAAACCAGGACCAGATGAACAATCTAAATAGACCGGTTAGTCGTGAAGAATTAGAAGCTGTTATCAAAAACCTCCCTTCCAAAAAAAGTCCAGCATAAAATATCTTGAGGTAACTCTAACCAAGGAAGTGAAAGATCTATTTGACAAGAACTTTAAGTCTTTAAAGAAAGAAATTGAAGAGAATACCAGAAAATGGAATTATCTCCCTTGATCTTGGATTGGGAGGATCAACATAGTAAAAATGACAATTCTACCAAATGCAATCTATAGATTCAATGCAATCCCCATCAAGGTCCCATCAAAATTCTTCACAGATCTTGAGAGGACAATAATCAACTTTATATGGAAAAACAAAAAACCCAGGATAGCCAAAACAATCTTATACAATAAAGGAACTTCTGGAGGCATTACCATCCCTGACTTCAAACTCTATTACTGAGCTACAGTAATGAAAACAGCATGGTACTGGCATAAAAACAGAGCAGTCGACCAATGGAATCGTATAGAAGACCCGGATTTTAACCGACAAACCTATGAACACATCATTTTCGATAAAGGAGCTAAAAGTGTACAATGGAAGAAAGAAAGCATCTTCAACAAATGGTGCTGGCACAACTGGATGTCAACCTGTAGAAGAATGAAAATAGACCCATATCTATCACCATGCACAAAACTCAAGTCCAAATGGATCAAAGATCTCAATACCAATCTGAACACACTCAACCTGATAGAAGAGAAAATGGAAAGTACCCTACAACATATGGGCACAGGAGATCACTTCCTATGTATAACCCCAGCAGAACAGACATTAAGGGCAACATTGAGTAAATGGGATCTCCTGAAACTAAGAAGCTTCTGTAAAGCAAAGTACACTGTCACTAAGACAAAAAGGCACCCTACTGACTGGGAGAAGATCTTCACCAACCCCGCAACAGACAAAGGTCTGATCTCCAAAATATATAAAGAACTCAAGAAACTAAATGTTAAAATGATAATTAACCCAATTAAAAAATGGGGCACTGAACTGAACAGAGAATTCTCAACAGAAGAAGTTCGAATGGCCAAAAGATACTTAAGGTCATGCTCAACCTCCTTAGCGATCAGAGAAATGCAAATCAAAACAACTTTGAGATATCATCTTACACCTGTCAGAATGGCTAAAATCAAAAACACCAAGGATAGCCTCTGCTGGAGAGGTTGTGGAGAAAGGGGTACCCTCATCCATTGCTGGTGGGACTGCAAACTTGTGCAACCACTTTGGAAATCAGTGTGGCGGTTTCTCAGAAAAATTGGGATCAACCTACCCCTGGACCCAGCAATACCACTCTTGGGAATATACCCAAGAGATCCCTTATCAAATGACAAAAGCATTTGTTCAACTATGTTCATAGCAGCATTATTTGTAATAGCCAGAACCTGGAAGCATCCTAGATGTCCTTCAATGGAAGAATGGATGAAGAAAGTATGGAATATATACACATTAGAGTACTACTCTGCGGTAAAAAACAATGACTTCTCGAATTTTGCATGCAAATGGATGGAAATAGAAAATACTATCCTGAGTGAGGTAACCCAGACCCAAAAAGAAGATCATGGGATGTACTCACTCATAATTGGTTACTAGCCATGGATAGGGGGCCACTGAGTCTATAATTTGTGGTCCTAAAGAAGCTAAACAAGAGGGCAAACCCAAGGAAAAACATATAGTTATGCTCCTGGTTATGGGAAATAGACAAGATCGCCGGGCAAAAAATTGGAATCTTGGGGGTAGGGTGGGATGGAGGTAAGGGGAGATGGAGAGAGAAAAGTGTGAAGGAGAGGATGAGGGGAACTTGGGGAAACGGGATGATTGGGGATATAGGAAGGTTGGATAGGGGAGCAGGGAAACTCATATCTTAGTTAAGGGAGTCACCTAAGGGTTGGCAAGAGACTTGAACTTGGAGTGGCTACCAGATGCCCAGGGCAATGTCCCCAGTTAGATCCTTGGGCACCTGAGGATAGGGAACCTGAAATGAACCTATTCTATAGCCATACTGATGAATATCTTGCATATCACCATAGAACCTTCATCTAGCGATGGATGGAGATAGAGACAGAGACCCACACTGGAGCACCGGACTGAGCTCCCAAGGTCCTAATGAGGAGCAAAAGGAGGGAGAACATGTACAAAGAAGTCAGGACCACGAGGGGTGCACCCACCCACTGAGACAGTGGGGCCGATCTATTGGGAGCTCACCAAGGCCAGCTGGACTGTGACTGAAAAATCATGGGATGGAACCGGACTCTCTGAACATGGCGGACAATGAGAGCTGACGAGAGGCCAAGGACAATGGCACGGGGTTTTGATCCTACTTCAGGTTCTGGCTTTGTGGGAGCCTAGACAATTTGGATGTTCACCTCCTAGATCTGGATGGAGGGGGGAGGACCTTGGACTTTCCACAGGGCAGGGAACCCTGACTGCTCCTGGGACTGGAGAGGGAGGAGAAGAGGAGTGGGGGGAGGGGGGGAGGGGAGGGAGAAGGGGGAGGGAAATGGGAGGCAGGGAGGAGGCGGGAATTTTTTTTTCAATTAAAAAATAAATAAATAGGCTCTGCCTGCGCCCTACTTCCATTAGTCCCTGGCTCATTGGGGCATCCAGGAGTTCCTGTGTAGGTGCCGAGAAGTTTCATCGGGACGGGTGAGTGTGTGCTATCCTGGGGCGGACTGTCCCGGTAGAGAGCACAAACACCCCTCCCCCAGCTCCTGCTGCAGGGCTTGCTCTCCTACACACCCGCCCCCACCCCCACCCCCAAACCTGCCTTGTCTGCAAGGTCCTTAGCTGTGGAACAGTTTCCTGCCATTTCACTAAGGCTACCAACCCAGAGCAGTGAGTCCCTGACCAGAGGGCAGGCCTCAAGGTCCCCGCCAGGGAAAGCGGGCCCCTGCTGCTGGGGCTGCAGTCTCTGCTGTGATCTGCTGGACCTGCTCTGCCTGCGCCCTACTTCCCTTAGTCCCTGGCTCATTGGGGCATCCAGGAGTTCCTGTGTAGGTGCCGAGAAGTTTCATCGGGACGGGTGAGTGTGTGCTATCCTGGGGCGGACTGTCCTGGTAGAGAGCACAAACACCCCTCCCCCAGCTCCTGCTGCAGGGCTTGCTCTCCTACACACCCGCCCCCACCCCCACCCCCAAACCTGCCTTGTCTGCAAGGTCCTTAGCTGTGGAACAGTTTCCTGCCATTTCACTAAGGCTACCAACCCAAAGCAGTGAATCCCTGACTAGAGGGCAGGCCTCAAGGTCCCCGCCAGGGAAAGCGGGCCCCTGCTGCTGGGGCTGCAGTCTCTGCTGTGATCTGCTGGACCTGCTCTGCCTGCGCACTACTTCCATTAGTCCCTGGCTCATTGGGGCATCCAGGAGTTCCTGTGTAGGTGCCAAGAAGTTTCTTCGGGACGGGAAAAGATGGGCAGGCGCCAATGCAAGAATTCCCCCAACAACTTGAAAGGCAACGTGACATCACCAGGATCCAGGAATCCCGAAATGAGAAGTCTAAACCCTAATAGAGAAGAATTAGAAGAATTCGACTCAAAAGTGAATTTTATGAAAATAATAGAGGACCTTAAACAGGAGGTGAAAAACTGCCACAACCAATTAGAGATTACAAACAAAAAGGTAGAGGAAATGAATAAATATCTCAAAGATACCCAAGAAAACCAAGAGAAACAAGAAAAAGTAATCAAACAGGTAAGGGAAACGGTTCAAGACTTGAAGAACGAAGTGGAAGTAATAAAGAAAACACAAACCGAGGGAAGGATGGAGATGGAAAATTTGAATAAACGAACAGGAACTACAGAGACAAGTACCACCAACAGATTACAAGAGATAGAAGGAAGAATCTCAGACACTGAAGATACCATAGAGAAAATAAACACTCTCATCAAAGAAAACAGCATAACCAACAAATTCTCATCACAAAACATTCAGGAAATCTGGGACACAATAAAAAGACCAAACCTAAGAATAATAGGGATAGAAGAAGGAGAAGAAGTACAGCTCAATGGTCCAGAAAATATATTTAATAAAATTATAGAAGAAAACTTTCCCAACCTTAAGAAAGATATTCCTTTGAAGGTCCAAGAAGCATACAGAACACCAAATCGACTGGATCAAAAAAAAAACATCTCCTCGTCATATAATAATCAAAACACAAAACATACAGAATAAAGAAAGAATATTAAGAGCTGCAAAGGAAAAAAGGTCAAGTTACCTATAAAGGTAAACCTATCAGACTTACACCTGATTTCTCTATGGAAACCATGAAAGCCAGAAGGTCCTGGATAGATATACTGCAGAAACTACAAGACCATGGATGCAAGCCCAGACTACTATACCCAGCCAAGCTTTCGTTCACTATAAATGGAGAAAACAAAGTTTTCCAGGATAAAAACAAATTTAAACAATACGTAGCCACAAATCCAGCCCTTCAGAAAGGAATTGAAGGAAAATCACAAACCAAGGAGTCCAACAATGCCCACAATAACTCAGACATCTAAAGACCCTTCACCAGCACAACTTGAAGAAGGGAAACACACAAACTCTACTACCAAAGGAAAGAAAGAAAGAAAGGAAAAATGACCGGAGTTAACAACCACTGGTCATTAATATCACTTAATATCAATGGACTCAACTCACCTATAAAGAGGCACAGGCTAAGAGATTGGATACGAAAACAGGATCCAACATTCTGCTGCTTACAAGAAACACACCTCAACCACAAAGACAGACATCTACTCAGAGTAAAGGGCTGGGAAAAGGTTTATCAAGCAAACGGACCTAAGAAACAAGCAGGTGTGGCCATACTAATTTCTAAGAAAGTTGACTTCAAACTAAAATCAATCAAAAGAGATGGAGATGGACATTTTTTACTCATAACAGGAACAATTCACCAGGATGAAATCTCAATCCTGAATATATATGCCCCTAATATAAAAGCACCCACTTATGTAAAAGAAACGTTACTAAAACTCAAGGCAGTCATCAAACCACACACACTAATAGTAGGAGATTTCAACACTCCTCTCTCACCAATGGACAGGTCAATCAAACAGAAACCTAACAGAGAAATAAGAGGATTAAGGGAGGTAATGAATCAAATGGACCTAACAGACATCTATAGAACATTCCACCCAAATAGGAAAGAATATACCTTCTTCTCTGCAGCTCATGGAACCTTCTCGAAAATAGACCACATACTCGGTAACAAAGCAAACTTACACAGTTACAAAAAAATATCGGTAACCACCTGTGTCTTATCAGATCACCATGGATTAAAGTTAGAATTCAACAACAATGCTATCCCCAGAAAGCCTATGAACTCATGGAAACTGGACAGTCAACTACTGAACCTCACCTGGATCAAGGAAGAAATAAAGAAAGAAATTAAAGTCTTTCTTGAATTCAATGAAAACGAAGACTCAACATACTCAAACCTATGGGACACTATGAAAGCAGTGCTAAGAGGAAAATTCATAGCATTAAGTGCCCACTTAAAGAAAACGGAGAAAGCACACATTGGAGACTTAATAGCCCACCTGAAAGCTTTAGAAAAAAAAGAAGCAGACTCACCTAGGAGAAGTAGAAGACTGGAAATAATCAAATTGAGGGCTGAAATCAACAAAATAGAAACACAGAAAACAATCCAAAGAATCAATGAAACAAAAAGCTGGTTCATGGAGAAAATCAATAAGATTGATAAACCCCTATCCAAACTAATCAAACGGCGGAGAGAGAATACGCAAATTAACAAAATCAGAAACGAAAAGGGAGACATAACCACAGACTCAGAGGAAATTCAGAGAATCATTAGATCTTACTACAAAAATCTGTATGCCACAAAATTGGAAAATGTTATAGAAATGGACACTTTTTTAGATAAGTACCATATACCAAAGTTAAACCAGGACCAGGTGAACAATCTAAATAGACCTGTTAGTCGCGAAGAATTAGAAGTTGTTATAAAAAACCTCCCCACCAAAAAAAGCCCAGGTCCAGATGGCTTCAATGCAGAATTCTACCAGAACTTCCAAGAAGACCTAATACCTATACTCCTTAATGTATTTCACAATATTGAAACAGAGAAGTCATTGCCAAATTCCTTTTATGAAGCTGAAGTTACTCTGATACCAAAACCACACAAAGACACAACCAAGAAAGAGAACTACAGGCCAATCTCACTCATGAACATCGACGCAAAAATACTCAATAAAATACTGGCAAACCGAATCCAAGAACACATCAGAAAAATTATCCATTATGATCAAGTAGGCTTCATCCCAGAGATGCAGGGCTGGTTCAACATACGAAAATCTATCAATGTAATCCATCATATAAATAAACTGAAAGAAAAAAACCATATGATCATTTCATTAGATGCTGAAAAAGCATTTGACAAAATTCAACATCCCTTTATGATAAAGGTCTTAGAGAGATTAGGAATACAAGGGTCGTTCCTAACTATAATAAAAGCTATTTATAGCAAGCCGTCAGCTAACATCAAATTAAATGGAGAGAAACTCAAAGCTATTCCACTAAAATCAGGAACACGACAAGGTTGTCCACTCTCTCCATACCTCTTTAATATAGTGCTTGAAATTCTAGCAATAGCAATAAGACAACATAAGGGGATCAAAGGGATTCAAATCGGAAAGGAAGAAGTTAAACTTTCATTATTTGCAGACGATATGATAGTGTACATAAGCGACCCCAAAAACTCCAGCAAAGAACTCCTTCAGCTGATAAACACCTTTAGTAGCGTTGCAGGATACAAGATCAATTCCAAAAAATCAGTTGCCCTCCTATACACAAAGGATAAGGAAGCAGAGATGGAAATCAGAGAAGCATCACCCTTCACGATAGCCACAAATAGCATAAAATATCTTGGGGTAACCCTAACCAAGGAAGTAAAGGATCTATTTGACAAGAACTTTAAGTCAATGAAGAAAGAAATTGAGGAGGATACCAGAAAATGGAAGGATCTCCCTTGCTCTTGGATAGGGAGGATCAACATAGTAAAAATGGCAATTCTACCAAGGGCAATTTATAGATTCAATGCAATCCCCATTAAAATCCCATCAAAATTCTTCACAGATCTTGAGAGGACAATAATCAACTTTATATGGAGAAACAAAAAACCCAGGATAGCCAAAACAATCTTATATAATAAAGGATCGTCTGGAGGCATTACCATCCCTGACCTCAAACTCTATTACAGAGCCTCAGTATTGAAAACAGTTTGGTATTGGCATAAAAACAGAGAAGTCGACCAATGGAACCGAGTAGAAGACCCTGATTTTAACCCACAAACTTATGAACACCTAATTTTTGATAAAGGAGCTAAAAGTATTCAATGGAAAAAAGAGAGCATCTTCAACAAATGGTGCTGGCAGAACTGGTTGTCAACGTGTAGAAGAATGAAAATAGATCCATATCTATCACCATGCACAAAACTCAAGTCCAAATGGATTAAAGACCTCAATATTAGTCTGAACACACTGAACCTGATAGAAGAAACAGTGGGAAGTACTCTACAACATATGGGTACAGGAGATCACTTCCTACGTTTATCCCCAGCAGCACAGACATTAAGGGCAACATTGAATAAATGGGACCTCCTGAAACTGAGTAGCTTCTGTAAAGCAAAGGACACTGTCCCTAAGACAAAAAGGCAACCCACTGACTGGGAGAAGATCTTCACCAACCCTGCAACAGACAAAGGTCTGATCACCAAAATATATAAAGAACTCAAGAAACTAAACTTTTAAATGCTAATGAACCCAATAAAAAAATGGGGCACTGATCTGAACAGAGAATTCTCAACAGAAGAAATTCAAATGGCCAAAAGACACCTAAGGTCATGCTCAACCTCCTTAGCGATAAGGGAAATGCAAATTAAAACAACTTTGAGATACCATCTTACACCTGTCAGAATGGCTAAAATCAAGAACACCAATGATAGCCTTTGCTGGAGAGGTTGTGGAGAAAGAGGCACACTCATTCATTGCTGGTGGGAATGCAAACTTGTGCAACCACTTTGGAAATCAGTGTGGCGATTTCTCAGGAAATTTGGGATCAACCTACCCCAAGATCCAGTAATACCACTATTGGGAATATACCCAAGAGATGCCACATCAAATGACAAAAGTATCTGTTCAACTATGTTCATAGCAGCATTGTTTGTAATAGCCAAAACCTGGAAACAACCTAGATGCCCTTCAATGGAGGAATGGATGAAGAAAGTGTGGAATATATACATATTAGAGTACTACTCAGCAGTAAAAAACAATGACTTCTCGAATTTTGCATGCAAATGGATGGAAATAGAAAACACTAGCCTGAGTGAGGTATCCCAGACTCAAAAAGAGGAACATGGGATGTACTCACTCATAATCGGTTTCTAGCCATAAAATAAAAGACATTAAGCATATAATGTGTGATCCTATAGAAGCTAAATAAGAAAGTGAACCCAAAGAAAATCATATAGTCATCCGCATGGAGAGGGGGAAGTAGACAAGATTCCAGGGCAAAAACTGGGAACTTGCGGGTGAGGTGGCATGGGGCAAAGGGGAAATGGGATGAGAAATATGAGAAGGGGAGGATGGGAGGAGCTCGGAGGATTGGGATGGTTGGGATATAGGAAGGATGGATACGGGAGCAGCGAAGTATATATCCTATCTAAGGGAGCCATCTTAGGGTTGGCAAGAGACTTGACTCTTGAGGGGTTCGCAGGTGTCCAGGAATATGTCCCCAGCTGGTACCTTGGGCAACTAAGGAGAGGGAACCTGAAATGACCCTATCCTATACTGATGAATATCTTGCATATCACCTTAGAACCTTCATCTGGCGATGGATCGAGGTAGAGACAGAGTCTCAATTTGGAGCAACGGTCTGAGCTCTTAAGGTCCAAATGAGGAGCAGAAGGAGGGAGAACATGAGCAAAAAATCAGGACCACGAGGGATGCACCCACCCACTGTGACAGTGGAACTGATTTATTGGGAGCCCACCAAGGCCAGCTGGTCTGGGACTGAATAAGCATGGGTTGATTCCGGACTCTCTGAGCATGGCGGTCAATGAAGACTGATGAGAAGCCAAGGACAATGGCACTAGGTTTCGATCCTAATACATGAACTGGCTTTGTGGGAGCTTAGCCTGTTTGGACGCTCACCTTTCTGGACGTAGATAGAAGGACCTTGGTCTTCCCGCAGGGCAGGGAATTTGGACTGCTCTTCAGTAACGAGAGGGAGGGGGAATGGAGTGGGGGGAGGAGAAGAGGAGTGGGGATAGGGGGAGGGAAGTGGGGGGAGGGCAATATTTGGGAGGAGGGGAGGGAAATGGGAAATGGGGAGCAGGTGGAAATTTTAATTAAAAAAGAATAAAAATAAATAAATAAGTAAAAAAAAATAAAAAATAAAATAAAAATAAATAAATAAATAAAAAAAACATATTTGTTCTTCAGGAGTTGCAGAAGGCTGCACTCTGATAACACAGACATGGACAGAGAAACATTATATGGATATCTTTCACTGAAAATAAAAAAAGAAATTTTAAAACTAAATAAGTTAAAAAGCTTGTTTGTCATTATAGAGACTTGATATGTTGGGACAGCATTAAGCTAATTGCAAACATGCAGAAATGAACATAGGTTTTAAATGGTTTCTTAACTTAGACAATGTTAAATTTTCAGTCAAGTGGGCAGGTTAAATAAGTTGAACTAATTTACTTCTGGAGAGTGATATCAGTCTACCCAACAAAGCCATCAAGATGACCTTTCCCTGTGGACCCAGACATCACCACTGTCCACTGAGCAGGTAAGCCTCGCCACCCAAGGCATCTGGGCAGGGGATTGTAACAGGAGCTGATGGCTATCACGATATCTGGCGACAAGACAATTTTTGCCTTCCTGGGTCAGTCAACATTTTCAAGTAGATGGGGCCATAGATGGAGTAGCTGTCATAATGTATGAAAATCAAGGGATCAAACTTTCTAGAGCTTCCCAGTGGCAACCCTTTTAATATACCCACAGTGAAGTTCCTCAGATCTACTACCACTGTACCAGTAACATCTGAGTGGATGTCTCCAGGGATAAGTTGTCCAACATTCTGTCTATCTAGGGCCTGCTAGGAGAAGCCAACATTGTTAGTTATTTGAACACATGTTTTGCAGAGCTTTGGAGGGTGGGGGCAGCTTTTAAGAACTATCCAGAAGAAACCAATCAAAGTCAGTCAAACATCAAGAGACCTGACCTGAACTGTCTAGACTCTCTCTTGTCCAGTCTTTTTATTTTTTTCTCAGATGGTCTGTTCTTCCCTTGCTGTCTGTATAGGACTGTGTATCTTAGTCTGTGGTGTTATTTTTGGTTTATTTCTTTTTTTAAGTTAAGTATGACTGAGCCATTATAATGTATATTAAATAAATGCATTTTGATTGTTTCTTTTTTAAACATTAAATGTTCCAAAGGCCAAAAAAAAAAAAAAAGAAAAGAAAGAAAAGAAAGTAAAAGAAAGTGATATGGAGAGAAAATAGAGATTAACCCTGCTCAAAAATAGACCATTTCAGATGAGCTCCCTTCCAGTCAACCGTTGGCTCATGCTGCAGCTGACGCTAGCACAGATTCAGGATAAGATACAGCTCTTGTCAGCTGTGAAATTAGGGGGCAAACCATAGGGTTTCTTGAGCTAGGATTCCTTATGTATCCACTGGAGCTAAGAATCCCTACTTCAAAATGTCATGAAGGATATTAAGTGAATTATTTTTAAAAACAACAGTGAGCATTACATAGAATTTTGTACTTCTTGACAAAGAATATCTCTCCCGAAAAGATGGTCAGCAAATAGATCTCCAATGTTTTTTTGTACTTTTAAGATGCCCAAAGTGGAGTTCTAATGTAAAAAAGTAAATTAAATTAAGTAACATGAACTGAATCCCAAAGGTTTTAAGCACACAGAGAGTCATGCTGCTATCTCCTAACTATTGAGACCTGAAAAATTACTGTAATATAAAAATAAATGAGTCAGAGATCCATGTAGCCCAAGCTGGTCTCAAAATCTCCCAGTTCTCTCTCTGCCTCTCTCTCTCATATATATGAAAATTATTTTGAACTTCCTGTTCTCCTGTTCCACCTTCCAAATGCTGAAATTGCAGTTCCATGCAACCATAGCTGCCTGGGTACACAGGACTAGGAACTGAACCTTGACTCTCCATGTGCTCAACCAGTGTTGTACCACTACACTATACCACACACACACAGTACTATCATTTCAATAATGATTTTAAGAGTCTGCTACATATTTGTAGTATTTTTAAAGCCAACATGGAAAAGTTTTTTTTTAACATCCCTGTTTTATAGATTCACTTTCTTAGTGGTTTCTTAAAAAAATAAGACATATTTTTGTTTTGAAATAATATTTACAAGGTCTCTTAAATAATATTTTGATTAATTCTCTGATGATTAAAAACAATTTTTGACTGTTTATACTCACCCAACTCCTTTTGTATCTTTCCTCTCCCCCATCACTCATTTCCCTCCACATCCGACTTTGTTTGCTGACATGCTACCCCATCCAGTCAAAATTGTATTGTTCAACTATACCTGGTTAAGAGGATTTCTCCCAAGTTAAAACATGTTATTAAGCAAAGCTCTTTCTCCCAGCTGCTATCAAATGTTAAAAGACCTTATATACCATCTGTAAAATGTTAAAAACATACTGCCTGAATTCCATGCTTACTTCACCAATTCCATGCTCAGATCCCTGTAAATTCATTTGTTCATTTACTCTGTTGTTTCCAGAAATCATTATGTCCTGTATTTCATCTGCCTCTGTCTTTTTTTTATTCCTTATGCCTTGACGTTGTCTGAGCAATTAGGAGAGAGGATAAAATATGTTTGCCCAATTTGGGTTGAGTACTCTTTAGCTTCTTTTCTCTGAATATGTACCAGCTGAGGGTCTCTGTGTTAATAGTATCTATTGCAATTGACTTTCCCTTCGGTGCCCTTTTGTGAAGTGTCCTAGTAAGGGTTCCTATTGTTATGATGAATCACCATGGCCGAAGGCAAACAGGGGAAGCAAGGGTTCATTTGGCTTATACTTTCATATTGTAGTCCATATTTGAAGGAAATCAGTGCAAAAATTCAAACAGGGCAGGAATCTGTAGTCAAGAGCTGATGCAGAGGCCATTGAGGTATGCGTCTCACTGGCTTGTTCCTTGTGGTTTGCTCAGCCTGCTCTTTTCATGGAACCAGGACCTCCAGCTCAAGGATGGCCCCACTCACAATGGGCTCTAAGCACCCCCATAGAGCTCTAATTAAGAAAATGCCACACATACTTGCCTGCAGCCCTAACTTTTGTAAGCATTTCTCAGTTGAGGTTCCCAACACTCAGATGACTATAGTTTATGTCAAGTTGACATGGAACTGGTCAGCACACGAAGGAACTCTTAATCCCAAGTTATAGAATGCTTCCCTCTGTTTTCTTTGATTTCAAAGTATTACAAGCATATTTTTGTTTAATGCACAATCTTACAGAAAATGTGCTCAAGCATTCTTCATTCATATTACAAATGCCTTCCTTTTCTTTTTGAGATTATAGTGTCATGACATTGTTTCCCATTTCCTTTCCTCCCTACAAATCCTCCCATATATACCTCTTTGCTCTCCTTCAAATTCATATACTCTTTTTACTAATTGTTGTCATGTGCATGTATGTAGATACATATGTATATTATAAAAATATTTTTCTTATCTTCTATAAAATTCCACATCTTAAAATGTTCTTTTGTTTTTATTAATTTTGCAAGACAGGCTTTTATACAAACTTTTTTAACTTCATATTTTCAAAAACATGTCTTATATATGGTCTTGGTTGTATGAGCACCTCTTATTTTAGCTGATAGCTTTTATTAATATTTATCTGCTTTATTTGGTGATACAGCTTTTTTTTAATTTTTTTTGATACAGCTTTTTTATGTCTACCATTTGATTATTTACTTTACAGTTCTTTCATTGATTCTATCATCCCTCTCTGTTTCTTTTAGTGTCCAATTTGCATTAATGTTTCTATTTCTATTTTTGTTTTGGTTTTCACGTCTATTGGAAATTTTCTTGTGTGCATTTCACTTTGATTTATTATTTACTCTTGTGATTACCTCAGGCATTCACGGTTTCACACTCTGTCTAGAGATGATATTTTACAACCATGAGTATAATAACTGACCCATTTCTGCCCTACTGCTGCTACACACCTCTAGAGCATATTCAAATCCTACGATGGAACATGTCTGCTTTGCATCCTTAAAGAATAAAATATATGTAAATATATGTATGCATACATATACATATTCTCTGAAATGATTCACCCTAATCCATAAAATACTGTTTTTGAAATATAGTGTGCCTTTCAGCCTAAGTTATATTAGCTATCCTAGACTTTAGAGAGTTTTGCGGCTAATAAGCCTGGATTTTACTTATTAGGGAATATATTTTTCCCCACTCTTGAGAGACATTTTGTTCAGCATAAATTTCCTGGATTTATAACATTTCAACATTTTACAAATATTTTCTATCTCCTCAGAACATTATTTGTCATTGTCAGCCAATTTGTTTTTCCTCACTTTGGAGAGATAATCTGTTCAGCATAAATTTCTGGACTAACAACACTTCAAAATTTTACAAATATTTTCTATCTCCTCAGAACATTATTTGCCATTGTCAGCCAATTTGCTATGAATGTGGAAGGGTTCATAATCTGGGGTTTGTAGATACAATTTATTTTTTCATTGTATTATTAATTTTATTATTTTTTTTTTACAAAAGTTTATTACAATGTACAACAGGCTCCACGATAACACTTCATTCTAACTATAGGTGGCAAAGATGTTATGGCAGGGAATACAGATGTTTAACAGGCTCTAGAATAACACTTTGTTCTAGCTGTAGATAGCAAAGATGTTATGGCAGGGAATCCAGATGTTTAAATAGGAATGGAAGAGGGTAACCAGCATCTCAGATATGAGGAACTGCTTACTTTTTGCCAGATCTCTTAACTCCACCTGTGGCCAGGGGTCCCTTCCTTGTGGCCTTGGCTTTTAGCTCCTTGAGTTTCTTCTCCTCTTTTTGTTTCTGCTTGATAGCTTTATCTTCCTTGTCTATTTCCTTGGCCTGCTTCTTGGCCTGTTTCACAGGTTTCTTTTTGCCACCTTCCCAGCCTGACATCTTGTAGATACAATTTAATTTTCATCATTTTTGAAGTTTTAATTTGGCTCTATATGGAATAAACTCTGCTCAGGTTTTGAAAAACTTGTCCAAACAGCAAATCTATATATATGTTGTTCAGAATTTCTCATATGATTTCTGTATTGTAATAGCTTCCCTTAGTCTTTTAGATCTCCAAGTGCGTGTTTATCAGACTACTTGACATGTTTCATCAGCTAAGTTCACATTTTAATAACTTCCACTTTCGTGAGGCAGTGGAGGTGTTAGCCTTCAATCTCACCACCTGGGAGGCAAAGGCAGGCGGATCTTAGCAAGGCAACCCTGGTGTACAGAGCTAGTTTTAGGAGATCCATCCCCCCCCCCCAAAAAAAATCCCTGTCTCTAAAAACCTTTTTAAAAAATCCACTTTCATTTGAATAAGCCTTTTCCGGTATATTTGCCCAGATCCCTCACCGTTCATTCTTCACTATTAACACACACTGTGATTTTCACTTGTTATCTATTCTAAAGTGTTTATGCTTTGTCACAGCAGTGTTACCTGCACTGTTTTCTTAATTCTGCTCATTCCAAGTCTAGGACTTTGGATTTTGTTCACTGCTATTCTCTTTGTCCTTCGGAGTTCATCCCATTCCCTCCTTGTCCCCACAGTTCACTGCATGTTTGACACTGACTGGACACAGCATAGGCATCCTGCACCCTGACAGCTTCCTCCAGGGAAGGTTGGATTTCTTCTGTAGGTGGGTCTTTTTGTTACTGTCAGACATCTCTCTTTTTTTTCTTTATACATTGTTTCTATGACTCTTCAGGCAGTTATTTCCTTATTTCCTTGATCACTCCCTTACACTAAGAGTGTTTTTTTTGTTTGTTTACCTGTTTTTGTTCTAAAACAGTCTTTCCTGTGTTTTATCTCAACATTTTAAGTGTTCACACCCGTTCTTAGACGTCTCTATGGATGGGGGAGAATTTCAGTTCAGTTCTGGTTTTGTGCAAACTCTGCTAGTCTGACTCTGTCTCAGACTTGCTGCTGCTGTTGGCTAGCCTAGTGAAGCCTGCAAGATCCAGCCCTCTGCTCACACAGTATGTTCTTTGGCTAAAGACCAACAGTGAGTTCCAGGCAGGCCTTTGGGTATTTTCTGTGTAGTTTGTTCTCTGTAGTCATCTTTCCCCCTACTGTATGCACTCCACAGATCCTGATCTGACTTTCAGCTCCTTGGTGAGAGATTCTGTTTTCCTCTCCCTTCCTAAGTCATGGTGGCTATAAGGCTTCACTAAGAATTGGGTAGAAATTTTCTATGATGTCATCATTATAGTTTCCTGGAGATCACAAATTGTCAGTTCACTTTTTCCTCATTTTTTTCAATTGTGTAGAGAAATTGAGAAAAATCCAAAATTAATTATTCCTTCAGGCCTAGAAGCAAAAATCTTATCATTAATTTTATTTCAAGTTAAATATCAATATGGCTAAGAGGCTGACAAATTATGTGACCAGTGTCGAGACAAGGCTAAGCCTTCATGGTTTCTTTTGTTGTTTTGTTTTGTTTGATTCATCATTGGAAGTAAGGTGTAAATTGTATGCTATAATGTTCATCAAGACAAATAAACATACACATGAAAAAAAATCCTTATTTGTAGGAGGCTGCTTGTTTGTTCCCAGTAGCTCTGACTCAAAATAATCACTCAAAAACGATATTATTAAATCACTGCTTGACCAATCACTTAAGCATATTGGTAGCTAGCCCTTACATCTAGAATTAACCTATTTTCATTATTTTATGTTTTACCACGAAGCCCATGGCCTACTGGCAAGGTTCTGGTGCTTCTATCCCCAGCTGAGGCTACATGGTGTCTCTCTGACTCTGCCTTCCTTCTCCCAGCATTCAGTTTAGTTTTCCCCACCTACCTCTGTTCTGCCCAAAGCAGTATTTTTTTTTATTAATCAATGGTAATCACAGCATACAGAGGGGAATCCCACATCATACTTATTTCTATGAAGCAAGAAATATTACTGATTTATAAATGTAGAAATCATTT
This sequence comes from Chionomys nivalis, assembly GCF_950005125.1. Taxonomy (NCBI): domain Eukaryota; kingdom Metazoa; phylum Chordata; class Mammalia; order Rodentia; family Cricetidae; genus Chionomys; species Chionomys nivalis. The sequence goes on along the minus strand of NC_080108.1, from coordinate 41,912,448 downwards.
AATTATTCAAAAGTGGACAGATTTCTTAAGCAACATGTTAAAGACATGTCAGTGCTTGGAAATAACTACCAATGGGCTCAAAAAGCTTTTAGCAAAAGGGTTTCTTGTAGTACGATATTGCTATGATTATTCGAAACATTTCTACAATGAAGTCTCATTGGTTTGGTGTGCCCTGAAGGATTCTGTGTCAGACTGTTGGCCCAAAGCAGGTTTAAATTTATAGCACAAGCCTTGCATTTGGACAAATGGTTTCCATATTGTATATGTAATGTCAATTATTTGGAGTAGGGATGTGGCCCACACTTGTAATTTTAGCACTTGGGAGGCTGAGGTAAGAGCTTTGCTAAGAGTTAGAGGTTAGATTAGTCTACAAATAAAGGCCCCATCACTAGCCTCTGCCCCATAAAAACTACTAGCATTAATTATGGTTGCCTGTATTTTCAAATGCATGAACTTGGTCACAGACTAATTTGCCTGTGGTGCCACTAGCAAAGCAAGGACCTAGGGACACACGCACAGGGCAACAGAGCTCTCCTTTTGTACACTGTCAATCAAGAGCCCCTGCATCATTCATGTGAAGTAGAAAGACTAAAGAGGAAGAAATTAAACAGAGTAAGGCCATCCAGAGACCAACTTGAAGTCACTGGACTTGGCACTTTTACAATGTTCTTAATTTATTTTTATTTGTAATTTTATTGTTTTGCATACAAATAGCAAGGATTTGTTTGGCTCTGTATTTTTCTTTCTTTTTTCAAGACAATTTGGGCATTTTTTTTTCTCCAAATGGATAATCGGTCTCATTAGACAAGCTTTCTTTTCATTAGTTTTAATTAGCAGTGATAAAACAGGGAGACCAAAAATAGGACACAACTTACCAGGAAAACATATAAATATTTTTTTTTATTTTCTTTAGTGCTCATTTCCCATATTAACTTATCAATCTGTAGAAAATTAATAACTGGCTTACAGAAACTTATATAACTTATAATTTTATATAATACCATTGCCCTTCTTAACCCTCACAACAATTAAGAATTTTCTTATGTATATTTTAACATTTTTATAGTTTGTTGATGATCAGGAAAATGTGGTATAAATACAATATTAAGTCAAAATTTCATGCATTTAACAGGGACATCTCACTAGTCAGTGGGTAAAAGGGCAGACTCTAGAGAGAAACTATGGTCTTGAAGGGTCATGATTATCTTTGTTTCTCAGTTATTGAGACAGACAGACAGACAGACAGACAGACAGACAGACAAATTACCCATGAAGAATTCTACAGATGTATTGGAGAAAATGTTTAGGATAAAACAACACGAAACCACAAGTGAAGACGAAAGTTATACACATGGCGTCCAATGTTTGAGAGGCCTAATAACTATTCAGATGTCTTCAGCTGAGTGAGCTTCAGCCAGAGTAATACACTTAAGTGAATCCCCTTGAAGACCAGAGGCTTATTTGTGAATCAAGAGATGGAGAACCCAGGGGCAGAGCTCTACTGAAGGCAAGAATGAATATGTATAAAAGCTGAATAATTAGAGACAGAGGCCGAAGGAAGGCTTGAATCTCAGGTTTAGAACTTGGGAGACCGAGTTAAGGAAATATTTGAAAATATTCAGTGACAGAGGAACGGTCACGAAAGATTTCTACTTGATTGAATTTGGCTTAAGGTTAAAATACACATAAGAAAATTCTTAATTGTTGTGAGGGTTAAAAAGAGGGATAGTATTATATAAAATTATAAGTTATATATTTCCTGGGCACAGGAAATACATTTATAACATCAGGTGAAGATCTCTAAACTGAAGATAAAGTTCAGATCCACAGTCATACTGTGCAAAACAACCATAAAAAGTAGCAAGTAAGACTCAGGAGTAAAACCATAGAATTTAAACCAGGAGGTCAAAACTGAAATTTTAGAGGTTATTGTAGTTTATGATATCGCAGCATAACATCCATTCCATCCAAAATGTAAGGAAAATTAAGTTAGTATTGTGAGAGAGAAGAAATAATACAGCAATGAAACTGGAAACAGAGTAACTCTTTCAACAAATGAATGTTGGATCACTAATAGTAACAATGAAACTGGAAAAGGAGTAGTAGCTCTTTCAACGAATGAATGTTGGCTCATTGATAACTCTGTACCATGGAATGAACTTGGCTACTCCCATAAACCTATAAAAGTTGACTCTAAATGGGTTAGGGGTAAAGTATAGGATGCTGCATGAAACCTGGGCCTCACACATGCCAGGTCAACATTTCTACAACTAAGCTGCATCCCTAGCCCTTTGTACTTTGTTCAGAGACAAAGTCCTGTTAAATTTCCCACATAGTTCTTGATCTTATAATCCCCCTACCTCAGTCTCTTGAGCTGCAACTAAAGATCCAGGACATGACACCTAGATGAGCCTACTTTTCAGAGCTTCAACATCATAATACTGAGAAAAATACAGATATGGTTTATTACATTTTGTAAAACATATATATATATAATACATTATATGTCATATATACATAATTCTAAAGGCATAGGTAGCAGAGAATAAGAAAAAAGCTGGAGCCCATTAAATTTATGAGCATAGCAAAGCAAGGAGGCACACACCTATCTATAATCATAGCACTTGGGAGGTAGAGGCAGAGTCAGAAGTTCAAGGTCATCTTGACTATATGATAAGTGAGAGAAAAGGAGAAAAAAGTACAGAGAAACCTCTGTTCTCCAAATGAAATTGTCGGGAAGGTGTAAAGACACCAACTCTGTTGTGGGAGCTGCGGGCTGTGTTCCTGCCACCCCAGCTCCTGGCCGCCTAGCTAGCTTATGCCCCGAAATAACAACACACAAACTGTATTCTTTTAAACACTGCTTGGCCCATTAGCTCTAGCCCTTACTGGCTAATTCTCATATCCCGATCAACCCATCTCTAATAATCTGTGTAGCACCAGTCTTACGGGGAAAGATTCAGCATGTCTGACCTGGCGGCTTGCTTCATTGCGTTTGCCCTGGCAATGAGCTGCATGGCGTCTGTCTGAGGCGTCTTACCTCACTTCCTCTTCCTCCCAGCATTCTATTCTGTTTACTCCACCCACCTATGTTCTAACCTATGAGGGCCAAGCAGTTTCTTTATTTTTTAACCAATGACCTTCCTCCATCACAACTCATTAGGAGACATTCATGAATCATTTAGCCCCTGGGAGATTCAACTCAAAGCCAATACAGAACTCTTAAATCTCAAAATAAGATTAAAAGTAAACCAATGGGCCAAAATTATAAATAAAGACATCTACAATAGTATAGTTATAAATTATAAATAATTACATATCCAAAAATGTGTGCTTATTGCCATTAAACAAATGGAAACATGCTTAGCAATGTCATCTGGTACATGGGACTCCACATAGGGCATCTATAATAACAAGAGAAAAGTAGAGAAATTAGCACCTTCACATTATTTTTGGTATTTTGGAAGACAATTTGGCACTTTATCAAAATATTAAACATAGGATTGCCAGGTCACTCAGCTATAAATCCAATATAATTTTTAAAAATCATTGTTTATGAGGAAAATCTTTTACGTTTATCTTGGTAAGATGATTCATAACAGATTTAAAAGCTTCATGTTTGCTAATTTTTGAATTAGCAAACCGCATGTCCATTCGGCATCCATTCAGCGCAGCACCACAAAGCAAACGGAGGGAAGGAAGCACTGGCGCCAGCCATGCCGTGAATGAACGAATGCTGAGAATGTTTGTGAATGAACACAAGCGTGAGAAGAAAAAGCCACATGAGACTGAACTGTACCGGTCGGTCTGAAATGTGAAGAGTGGGACTTACCAGAAGGGGGCAAGAAAGAGATGGGCGCAGTGGTGAGTGCATTCACACTGGCACTCTAATGCCAGAGAATCAAGGTTAGAGAAGAAGTTTTTCTTTGAATTTTGGACATACTGTTATAGAAAACTGAAGTTCATGCTCTTATGATTTTCCAAGGAAGGGGGGAGGAATCTTTTAAGAGGTGTCTGCATTTGAACATAGATTCTTAAACCTCTAACCCTGCAAGAGTTTCCTAAATCTCACGCAGGATCACCTTCAGCTAAGGGTTCCTTGATGCTCTAATGCCTTTTAAAGGCTTTTATAGGTGTCCCATACAGAGTACAGCCGAGATTGGAGACCCAGTCTAAGTACTACTCAAACTCTTCCCTTAGTGGATAATCTGAAGTTTTTCCATTATAGTTTAAGGTTGTATATCTGGTAGTCAAGTGATAAAACTCATGTTGTGGATTTACATTATAGTATTCACAAAATATTGTCCCTTAAGAGTGTATAAATCATGGAGTGGTGTCAAAACAATTTGAACAGCCACTGCTCTGTGGAAATGACTGGTGACTCGTGTCAGGGATTGACCACTCTTTACCAGACGCTTGTGGAAGAGGCAAACAGTGGGAACGACCACGCTGGGTTCATGGGGTAAAGACATTAAAATATTGAATGCAAACTTGGTGTTTAATAAGCAGAGTGACATCCTTCAAATGAGTGTTATTTCTTGTTATAAATATTTTTGTTATTATTGCAACTTAGATACAACTTAGATGGTCACCTTTAAAAATAAGCATGGCAGCATTCAAGAGGCTGGGACAGGAGGATTGTTGAAAAATTGAGTATTACTTAGGGTACATAGCAGAAGAAAGAAAGAGTCCCTGGGTCTCCTTCCCCCTGAAATCCTAGTTCTAGATTACCATTGTGCTGCTTCTGTTCTGTTTTTCTTTTCTGTTCTAAAAGACAACCCAGCAAGGCATTAGTTTGTATCTGACTATAATCGTAACTATATAACTAACTATATAGATGTTACTGCTGCCCAAGGGGTGGTATCTGCTGAACACACTAATGTGTCTTTTTAATGACAAGATTTTAACAACAAAGATCTTCAGTATGTGTGCCTTTAAAGTTAGACTCATCAGTCTTCATAGACTGGAAGAAAACTGTAATTTGAAGATTAATGAATTGCTTTTCCACCCTATTTAGAATCTGATAACAAGTGTAGTATTTTATCTTCAAACTCACCTTCAATACTGAGTTTCTAACAGATTATTCTTTGGAATTTTCCTTCTAGATGCCTTTCCTGGAGAGAACATGGGTCATTAAATGAGCCCTCTGGACAGCATCTGCTGCCCTTCATCCTCTGAGACTTGCATGTGCCTGATTCTTTAGCATATACCAATTTCAGGTGTGACATTCACAGCAGCAGCAAAGTTGTCTTAGGATAACTAGTTCTGTGTTAGGAAACAAAAATCCTGTCAAGGAACTGGTGATTCTCGTTTTCCTCACATTTTGGTGGGAAAATTGTAGTGTCTACTCTAGAACACTGATTCTTGTGAGGAATGTCATGTTCACTTTCTTATAACACACACACACATACATACACACACACGCTTACACACACACACACACGCTTACACACACAGGGTAGGGAATAAGATCCTGGAGTTTCAAATCTCTGTAGGTGAAGTCGCCTTTCTTTTAAAACTGATTTTTCGAAATTGTAGATTGCTTTAAAGTTGTGCTGTTTCCCTTTTCTGACGAAAATTTCTAAATAAAGCTTTTTAAACATTGGATGCTTGGAATACAGCAGTTAGAAACCTCACGAAACACAGTGGCATCCAGAGTCCTCTGTGCCATCGAGTTAAAAACAATTGTCTTTGTGATCTTGCTGAGGAGTTTGCTCACAGGAAAAAGATCTTTGAAGGGGTGTGAACTCAGGCAGCAACCAAGAGGCACAAAGACTAGAAAAGAGAAGACCCGGAAGCACCAGAACCAAGAGCGGCGGGTTTCGTGTTAGTTCAGACCCCTTTCCATGATAGAGACCTCCTAACTTCACTTGGGTAAGAGCCGGCTTCCTTTCTGCACTGGCTGCTGTTACCTCCTTCCGCAGCAGGAAAGCCATTACGCATCTAATCAGCACAGTATTTTAAGCTTACTCTCCAAGCAATATCTCTGCAAAAGCCTTGCAAGCTGGTGAGAGACGTCTGTTGGTCCTTGCCACCCACTTCCCCTCCTGTCTTCAGTAGGAGCTGGGGAAGAGGAGATCTGCTTCAGTGCTCACGGGAGTGGCCAAGTGCAGCTGGCTAGCAAGGCAGCGGGTCCTTTCCTCCTTCCGAGGCTCTGACCACAGAGCTGGACCATCCTGGCCTTGCCTTCACAAAGTCTCTATCAGTGTTTATGTGTGTAGGTTGGTGGGTGGTGTCTGACGGGGTGGGGGTGGGCGAATTTCTAGAGAGGGCTTCCTGGGACAAGAGAAGGTCAGTGAGCAGCCACCAACCTGACCAGAGAAGGCAAGAGTAGAGGCAGAGTGAAGGGGCACCCCGGAGGACGGCAACATGAAATTCAAAGCTGAACACTACTTGCTTCCCGTGTTGCCTGTATTCCTCGGTCCTCAGCACCAGGTGAGTCCAGAAGCCTGAGGCCCCCAAGTCAGCAGGCTGCACTAAACAGGAGAGACGCACCTCCCACCTAAACAAGACGCTATCTGAGTGATTAAGGATCAAAATCCTTGGAGAGAGCAGAGCCCTTCTATAATCTCCCCAGCCCCCGGAGAAAGTTTCAGGATTGCCTGCCTTCAGGGATCAAGAGCTTCCCTTCAGAGAAAAAAGAAATCCTCCCCGCTCCCCCATCTCTGTAGTCAGGAATAGTAAAAAGCAGAGAGAGAAGGGAAAGTCGTAGGTGCCTGTTTACATTAAACCCTTGCCAGCAATTAAGGAACTCCGCCTACCGCCCCCCCCTGCCTCTTCCCTGCCCCCACCCCCCCACCGCCCTCCCAGTGGAGGGAATTCTGAGGTTCAGGAAACCAGAGAAAGCAGAACTTGCTAAATCCTTTGGCCTGGCTGACGTCTTGAGTGGGCTTGGTGGCAGGTGACTTTTGCTGTTTTTAAAGTTAGAAGAAGGTAGACCGAGGCAGAGAAGAACCTAGTTGGGAACAATGGGGCACTGTGCTCCATCACTGGCAGTGAATGAGAATTTCAACCCCAGTTCAGAGGACCTATTTTTAGTGGAGATTTCAAACGCTTTGTGACTGCTGCTGGGATGTAATCTCAAAGTTGGTGATGGGTTTACTTTCTTCTCCCATAAGCACAGCACAAGGGTGGCCTGTTTCAGTGCCCAGGACTGAATTTATTCTGCATGCCTTGACCAGCCTACTGGCAGCAACCCTTTCCTTTGGCCTCTGTGAAATAAAAATAAAAATAAAAAAATAAAAATAAAAATAAAAAAAAAAAACACGCAGGGTGTGGGTTCTTCGAAATCCGCCTGAATGGAGACACTATCTGATTGTGTAACTCACCAAAACTAAAGGAGAGACACACAACCGTACAAGGTTCAGATGGAAGGGGTGAAGCAGGCTTACACGCTCTTTAAAGTGAGATGAAGAATCCATGCTTCTGTTTCGTGTACATGTTTCTTCAGGTAGCATAACCTACCTTTCTTTTCCATGCAGAAACTACTCCATTTAGCTCCAGAAACTGATAGTTTGTCTTTCTTGAACAGAACTAAGTGGCTTTACAAGACTGAAATCGAACTTTAGTTTTATTTCTTCTAAAGGACTGTCTCTTCAACTGATTATATACTTGCTTCAAAAAAAAAAAGAAAGAAAGAAAGAAAGGAAATATATCCCCTGTTTCCCTTTTTTTTGATAATGTAGTACAAAAAAAAAAAGCACCAGCAACCCATGATAAGACTGATGTTTTATGCACGACTAGACTGTAATCTTTCCTGGTGAGCTCTTAAGAAATAAGTGCTTAATTAGAAACTCGGTAGACCTTTACTGGTGGTGCTAATGAGCCCTGCTGTAATAAAGCCATCATTATTTTTATGAAACATCTGAATTCATTTTAAAAAGGCTATGAGGGCATTATTTTGAACATCTATATTGAGGTGATGTTTTAAAATAACTAACATCAAGTCAAATGGTAAATTACTCTAAATATATTGCCTTAAGGACCTACTAAAAAATGTGCCACTGAACTTTTGAGTGATAGTTGAAATATCCTTGGAGGGGAGAGAAAAATCAATGTTGACTGAAACATTGTCTTTGAATTTTTAATCGAATCTTTCTCTTTCACTTAAAAAAAATTCCATTGAGGAGGTTGTAAATTGCCTTCCTTATTCACTGAGAAGTATTGAATCCATGGTAGACATTCTGATTTCATTATTTTTGTAATTTAATCTATGATTAAACCTTCTCTTGGAGTGTGCACTAGTATTTGTTTCTACATAAACTACTTAGTGCTAAAGAAATTATATGATCAGATACACGATAATAAATCCCTGAAATTTTGTTTCATCCTAAAAAAGAAAAAGCAAGAGTTCTCTGAACAATGAATACTGCGGAGTGCCAACAGACCGATAATGTTTGTCTTCCAGGACTTGTCATTTCCTCCCCCCTTCTGCTTTAATCATTATTTGTGTGTTATTTTGAAGAAGGCACATTTCTAAAGTCTATACTAAAGCAGAAGCCGTCAATATACTCATTAAACAGTAAATGATGAAATAAAGGAAAGCCAGCCTACAGTGGCATGCAGGACAGTAAGCATCTCTTGAGATCCCACAGTCCTTTTGCTTTTTATAGCAGCTGCCATTGAAGTACATGAACTCTATTGTCTCCACCCAAAGCATTTCTAGTTCCATAAAGCAAGAGCCATCACATTCCTATCTATGAAAGTTTTAATTTCTATAAATATCATTAAGACTGAAGGTCAACACATTTATTACAAAATATTAAGTTATTCTGATTAGAAATTATAAATAAAAAAACATTCTCCAGTGTTGGTATTTGAATTTTACAAAAAATACAAAATGGCCTTGAAAAGCAAATTGCCATAAATAGCAACCCATTTACATAATTGCTCTGGGACATTTTGTTGCACTCGATCCCCTAAGGGACTGATGTAACTGATGTATTTATTTTGGTATTGTCATTCTTAAAGCAAGGGCATTGTACTCTAAAGTGACAGCTCAGCAGTTAAGAGCACTGCCTGCTCTTCCAAAGGTCCTAGGTTCAATTCCCAGTAAACAAATGGTGGTTCACAACCATCTGTAATGAGATCTGGTGACCTCTTGAGGAAGAGACCTGGCCAGTCATCCTCATCATCATGAAACTCAATATGGACAAAAATAAAATACAATGAGAAAGAAAGAAAGAAAGAAAAAGAAAGAAAGAAAGAAAGAAAGAAAGAAAGGTCCCCAGAATACCTTCTAAAGGTTCACATATTTGAAAATGAATGTGACACTATCAGTGTGTCACTTGCCAGAAGGCTTTAAAGGACTCTCACAGAATTCCATTCTCCTTCCAGTATTCAGAAGTTCTTATTGTCATAAGGCAAGCATAAAGGTTAAAACCCAGACGGCAAAGCTTTGTGAAGACAGTCACAATAGTCATGATGGGCTTGCTGTACTGTTGAGCAACACGACATGGCTCAACCATGGTCACCTGTGACAAGGTTTTCTGTTTAGTGACTTTCTTAGTGTTCTTTGTATGAAGCAATTGCATCTCACATGCTTACACTATGTTGGCTAAATCCACAGAGAGTGACAATCGCCACTTGTTGATTCTAAAGTTCCTTCTCACTTTGGGGGATGTGGAGCTGAAACTCTACTGTGGAAGAACATTTGCCCTGTCATGTGTCTTTCCTAGTAGAGTTTCTCAGAACTTCCTGTTTTGACTACTGTAGGCTTGGTGTTCACCTCTGTCTGGAAGGGAAAGAGTGACTCCTTTGAAACTGATGCCATAGTTGGAATAAGAAAGGTGCTTTATAGTAGTGCTCTAATGGCTATTGCCACTTCTAAATAATTCTGCCTTCTAAATAGGAAGGACTGGTAGTTGTCTGTTCTGTTTACTCTCCCCCTTGTTATTACAATTAGAGACCCCATAGACATCAAACAGACATCCTATAATTTTATCAGCATGAACAATATAAACACTTTAGGCTTAGACTTGTTCGTTTGTTCTGAAAGAAACGTGAATTTCACCTTCATTCTGACAAGCATTTTCCACTCTTTTCCCAGTGAGCCCCCATAGAACTTTAAAAAAGAAAGAAAAAGAAAGAAAGGAAGGAAGGAAGGAAGGAAGGAAGGAAGGAAGGAAGGAAGGAAGAAAGAAAGAAAGAAAGAAAGAAAGAAAGAAAGGCCTTAATTTCCTGGCATATTGTCTTTGTTGTTTAGAAAGCACATAGAAATTCAAGAGTACAGTCAAGCTAATGGTTTGAAAATGTAGCTAATACAGAGATCCACTTAATGTGTGCATGAATGCATGTGGTCTAAGAACACAAATGCATGGGTAAGTTGAAGAGCTTTGGAAGAGAATGGCTGTACTTCTCAAACAGTTTCATTATGCATGATAATTGAATTGCTATTCCAAGGCATTACCTACACTTCAGAAACAGGAAATGTGGGGACTGAAAAGATGGTGGGAGGTCAATTCTTTGAAAGTTCTTCCTGAAAAGGATCACTGTGTACTGGTGGAGGCTTGGGCATTACCTGTTGAACCTCTCTTCTTTGATGCTGTGTTCATGCTCCTGATGCCCTTGGAATGTGACCTTTCAAGTGATTTGAGGAGCAAGGTGTAGCAGGGGAGGAGTGAAGGTCTACCAACTTCTGATGGTTCTCCATGGTACAACTTTGAGCAGATGGTCGCTTATTGTCACCCCAGTAGGAGTCACTTGTGAGGTCTCCACTGGGCCCTGATCAGCAGCTGCACCCCCTGCTTCCGTGGGAACCTATTTCCAGCAATGTACGCTGTGAATGCCCAAGGCCCCCACATCTTCTGTTCATCATTCCAACCTAAGCATGAAGCTGTTGTATATACCATAGGAAGAGAGGACACCAGAAAACTCATTTGTACACAGACACCTTTAAGGAAATGTGTTTGGTATAGGAAGGAGTCTCACTTTAATTACAGTGAAATGGTGTGAGGGACTATGAGTTTCTCCACCCAAGTCCTGCACACAGGGACTCTGATGCACACACTTTTAAGAATTTGTAACCTTTTGCGTAAATGGATCACAGAAGTGTCTTTAACGGGAGAGTGTGAAAGAGAATATATTTGCTCCTGAGGCTGCGGTTCCAGTCCTAAGAACCTATTTCCAGTAGCACTTTTTAAAGCACCTTTTTTTTGGGGGGGTTGTTTTTGTAGATCACATTTTCTCTGTGACCAATGCAGCGACGGTTCAAACCTTTATGTGTTGACTGTGGAATTGTACCAAAGCAAAACCCATGCAATTGAAACTTGGAAGCAAATGGTACCTGGGATTGCTGAGCTGTGAAATGACATTTCCTCATGTGTGATTCATGACATCATTTGTGAAACTGTTTCTGAGTAAATGTTAGAAGAATTGTTAAAAGTTTCTTTAATAGCTGGGGATCAATTATTGAAGTAATCCCACAAGACAGGTAGTATTTAAAAGTATGATTTCTTCCATTGGAGGTTTATATAAACAGAAAACATGAACATAAGTTTGTTATATAAACAGAAAACATATGAAAAATCATTATTTTAGTATTTTCTGTGGTGTTTTTATTTTCACAAAATGAGTTTTCTGTTAGTCACTCAGCACCTGTGCCATTTCACCAATAAAATAGATTAGTTATAGCTGCATATCTTTCACCAAGACTAGCGTATATTTATTATATATTAGACAAAATTGAATAAGTAACAGCCATCATTTAGTTCCATAAAGTTCCAAATGTGAATTAGGAGAGAATAAATTATGCCAATTCAGAAGTTTCAGTTGTAATATTTGCTTTCCAATGACAGCAAGACGAAGGGTGTTTTATCTTCAGTCTCAACATCATAGAGCATGTGGTAACAGGAAGACTTTAGACAGTGGTTTATCTTCATGTGCAGACTTTTTTATGTGGCAAATAGAACCCACCAAACAAAGTTGTAAAAATTGAATTCATTCACGAAAAGAGTTTAAGGTATTCATGAAAGAAAGTAAGTAACTCATGAAACTGTTATCACCTGTGACAACATTTATGTACTGACATAGGAAAATAAGGTAAATCTGAAATGTATATCAGTTGGATGGCATCCAGTGTATGACACTCTTGTCATCTAAAACAAAGGATGGTAGGCAGAGAGAAAGGAATGGGGGCAGTGACTGTGACTTGGTATCTGGGCCCCTGTTCTCAAGAGCACTTTACTGTCAGTGTGTGGCTGGTTCTGTGTTCTCTCCTGAACATTATGAAAATTAGAGGTATTTACTTTAAACATGCAGAGTGTGATTTAGCTCAAAAGCATATATTGAGCTACTTGGGTTTCTGTTTATGATGTAATTGCATGTACACTGTGTAAATCATAATATCGAATCAAAGGCATGAGCATGAGCACAGGTGTCAGTGAATAAGATAGGTTGTTTTCAATTCATGGGTAGATAGATTTCTAAATTTGTTTGACTTCATTTTCTAATCGTTCATTGCTTTCATCATCCATTATTAATCTTTAAAATTTATAAACATTCAGAAAAATTATAGAAAACATCACATCAAGAGATATTCTATACTGTAGAATACATTTTGAAAACCACTTAATGAATAGAAGCCCAGTTATTCCAGTTCCTAAAAACCACTGTCTGTAGGTTCCTACAGTGACCAGCCCTCTCAGCAGATTTAGAGCTCCAGTGCCCTTGTTAATTTGCATATATGATTCCGGAACTGTGCGCAACCATGCTTAAAAATGAACATGCAAACTTTATCTTTTTCAACCTATGAATGTCTTAAGTGAATGCTTGTTGCCAATGGCGTGTGCCAAGTGAGTGGATCATTGAACAGGAAGCAAAGTGTGAACAAGAAAAATTAAAAGTGGAGTTCACATTAAACCTATGACAGAGAAAAGGAGACAGCCACAAAAACTCACATGAATTTAGTTTCATGAGAATAGGGGACAGACACAGAGTTGTCAACAGTAAATGACTCCACTCAGACACAAACTGAAGGTCATCTGAGTAATCAGTGTCTTCTGCGAATATGCTCAAAGATGTTAGCTGATGTCCTTCAAGTAGGGATAGGGCTGCACTGCAGTTATGTCTGACTTGTGGCCTGTTGCTTTAGCATGTTTGGGTCTGTTCAAGTGTACTTTAAGGAGTCTACTGTTGGGAGTAAAGGCTCTGTTCTACTTCAAAGCTCTAGATTTTAATGACAGAAAACTGCAGCTTAGAGTGAGATTTCTCTAAGGACGCAGGAAAATAACGCAGTCCCCAGAACTAAGGGCTTTCCTCTGTCATGTCACTCTGCTCAACCACACATCTCTTTTGTTATCAGGGAACGGGAGAACAACTGGTTCCTGTAATGTGTTAGGAGGATTCTATTTTCTGTAAATATCAAGCAGTATTGAAGGTTTGTCTCTGACCACACATCACCCTGATAGACAGCAGGCTATCAGCAATGGGATCTATAGCAAGAAAAAGACCCTTCTCCTCATTCTGTGTTCTGTTAATTTTAGAAATGAGAGCTGTTATCTTTAGATTCTGAAGAAGAACTATTAGTGTTTTTTCGCTGTAGTACACAATTGACTCTGAAAAGATATGTCCAAAGTGGTGGCTGCTGACGCTTATACTGTAAGGTAAAGCACTATTTTTTATGCCATTGAGATGTTTGTTGAAGCTCTTCATATAAATGTGCATCCTAGACATTTGCACAAGTATTGCCCAGGGGTCAAATTTACGGTAGTAACATCAAGTAAGTAAAAGATGTTTAAATATATTTCAGAGCATAGCATGTAGTTACATCTTGTCCCTCAGTAAATGCTAAGACAGAGGTAGCATAGGTTACAAATCCAGTGTGTTGCTTAGGACACTGCAGACAAGGAACATGCCAGTTAGCAAGTTTATTAAAACTGAAGACAAATACATTTATTAATTTCAAAATTCTAGACAAAGTTAGTCTAATTTATGCCAATATTCTGCTCCAGGGGAGGAGACAGTGGAGGGCTTTCATGGAAATGTGAAGTAAACCCATCTGATAGCTCCTAAAAAAATTGGAGTCTGTATTCTCATTATTGTTGATAACTAAGTAATTGAAGATAATGGTCACTTGGTCTCCCACCTCCCCCTTCTTTTTAGTTGTACATTTGTTTCTTAGAACAACAATTCTTGATTGTTGATTCACTGACACACCAGGGCTTTGTATTCCAACTAACTGTCAGTAAGGATTAATGCAGAATTTCTTCATGTCTCCTATGGGAACTGTGCCTTCCTCCACCCAAGAAGAGGGTGAGAGTTCCTAAAGTCCATAGTCTTACTTAAAGTATCCTCCTCAGGCCAACAAGCACTGATTCACCAGTAGGAGACATGAATAAATTCTGCATGGTAGAGGGGTATGGGAAAAGGAGTCATGACGTTTGTCCTATTACCTGGAATTAAATTCTCAAATTACAAAATCAGAGGCTTATAATCACAGGAATTTATAATAGCAGTTAATATCTCTTTGTCACCTTTCTCTAGCCCATGGAGAGGTGTTAACAATGCCTCTCCCATAAAATTATCAAGAGGATCAATTAGGATAAAGTATGCAAATAAAAATGACCAGCTCTGAGAAACACAACTCAACACACCACCATCATTATTACATGATTAAAAGGTTTTAGCAAGGCTTATTTTACCATCATGTTCTTGTATTTCAGAAAGTGATTGTTAATAACAACCTTCTCACACTAGTGTACACAACCAAGTCAGAACAGGTTGGAAAGATATTTTGAAGTTCAAGCCTACCTTGAAGTATAAAGACACATTATATTGTGAAGTATTATAATGTGAAGCATTCTTCCACATTAATGAAGAAAACTATTGATAATACGGTGTGGAGGACAGCCCTTTAACATCAAAACAAGTCCATTTGGAGCCGGGCGGTGGTGGCGCACGCCTTTAATCCCAGCACTCGGGAGGCAGAGGCAGGCGGATCTCTGTGAGTTTGAGATCAGCCTGGTCTACAGAGCTAGTTCCAGGACAGGCTCCAAAGCCACAGAGAAACCCTGTCTCGAAAAAACCAAAAAAAAAAAAAAAAAAAAAAAAAAAAACAAGTCCATTTGGAAAGAATAATTTAAATTTCTGTGACATTCTCAAGGGAAAAGAAATCAGGGCCACATTATGCAGTTCAGATCTAGAACCTCCAAATTGTGTTGGCAATATGATTAAAATTTAAAAAAATAAAGTTATTTAAAATGTCATCTAACAATGTCTTATCAATGGCTTTGAGGAGAGTTCATTGGACAGAGTTCATTGTTCAAGCTCTCCTGATAATGGCAGACACACAGGGGTGCATCATCAGTGAGGAAAGGTATATTGTCAAGTCTAGGCACAGTGAGGACACTGACCTGCTCCTATTCAGTAGTTCCCTAGGGGCAAGGCCCAGGCTGAGTGTTGTCAAATGGTCCAGGAAAGGCTGGAGTGTCAGAGAGGGTAGGAGCCCAGCACAGGGAGCTTTTAGAAAGCTGTGTGCATGTTAAAGAGAGGTTTGAATTAAAAGAAAAGTTCACAGCCAATGGTCTTTCTGCTTAAAAATAGAGAAGTTTGCCTTTCTCATGCTCAAGATCATTTCTTGATGATCTTTGAAGTAGCTGGGCCTTTAGCATTGAATAGGAAATGGGGAGGGGGAATCTCTGTATTACAAAAGAAACAGGGAGACATGAAAAACTGAGAATGCCTCTATCAACAAAATCCCAAAGCTAGGTACAGGATCAAATCTGCACACATGCGACACAAAAAATAAAGAAAAAACGTGTTCTAATGATCTACTAATGGGAGTTGGAAAGATGGCTCAATGGTTAAGAATAGTTAATAATCTTCCAGAGGACTTAGTTTCAATTCCCAGCACTTACAGGGCAGTTCATAACCCTTTGTAACTCGAGTCTCAGGGTATCCAACACTCTTTCCTGGCCTCAAGGCAGGCATGCACCTTATAATCAAACATATAAACAGGCAAGGAACCTATCTACACTGGAAGGAAGTATACTACTAATAAGAATGCTGACAATACTTACACTCATGAGATGGAAGTTTGTGTGACATTAAAACATCCTTAAAGTAAATCAAAGAAATACATCAGTTTGAAGGCATGACAAATTGAAGCTTCCATTAGAAATCCACAAATTTCCAGGAAATTTCATCTCTGCTTTTCAGAGAATGTATGTGCCCTCTGATGAGTGATTCTCATGATATGCTCTTCCTTGTGTGAGAATGGGCATCTCCTGGGGTGAAACTCAAAAGCTCCAAGCTCCTGTGTAAGGCATATCAGATCAGTTCTCTAAGGAAGAGGGCAGTCAGTGGATTTCTACCTTAATCAGAATGCCTGCAGTGAACATGAAAATATAGACATCACCTCTTCACAGAGTTTGGAACTCTTCGAATTTATTGGCATTAACTAAAAGTGAACATTGCCTCTCAAAACAGGGGCGTTGGGTAGTGTGTGACAAAAATCACCCTGTTTGCTGTGGATAAATGCTCTTACTAAGTGAGTAGGTTATATCACACCAAAAGCATTTATTAGTCAAGCTTCATGAAGATATTCTCCACCTCATGTGCTGTTCTCCAAAGAGGAGAAAATCAGATAAATTAAATGCTATAAAGCTATTTACTTGTATTCTCAGGGGCCTACTAAAAAGCAAGTGCTAGAGTGGGGTGAAATCTCTTGGGGACACTGAAAAGTGTGGGTGGACTTCAGCCTGAGCACCACAGTCTGTATGAGGGAGGCAGGAATACCCAGGACCTGCACGAATCCTGTGCTGGGGTCTTCACACAACAGGGCTGAATTTTCAGGTCTGCAGAGGTGACGCGACCCTACTGACGGAGGCCTTGATCTGTCACAGACTCGGTTGGTTCTGTTGTGTTGTGGAAGTCATTTTCTGTATAAATTTGCTGAGCTAACGAGCAAGTGAAATCCTTCCAGGCCTTTGTTTTGCACTGTCCTTTCTGTCTGCACTATTTGTTTACTCTTTTTTTGCATGGAAAATAAAATATAATAATATAACTTATGTAATGAATATGTTCATTTGGGTTAATACTCACAATTAATCTCTGAGGTGGCTCCTGATGTTGCCACAGAGTATCGGTAAGAAAGCTGGAGCACACAAGGTTGAAACTGATCTCTTTGAAAGCCAGTGATAAATTCCAATCCCACAGACACTGTGCTCGAGCAGTTGATGGGAGACTGTGCCCATGCTGGTAAACCAGTGGAGTAATTTTAAATTGAGTGTGAATCCCTTTATCATTCCACTGTCTTTCCCTTAAAAACATGAAATAAAATTAAATTATAAAATAAAATGGCTGAAGAGTATACCTAATCAGGGAAGAAATAAAAATATGGAATTTCCTTTGATATATTTTCTACCTTGTCTACTAAAGTTTGTAGAAGATTCTTTCCATAATATTTGTTTTACTGTATTACTACTGCAAAAGAAAATAACCATATGTCAGTAAAAAAATCATCCATTTATCCTTGGCTTATTTTGCACAGCTGCCAATGTCTGTATTGTCCCCTCTCTGGGTGACGACACTGCCCTAACACTAACCATGATATTTGAACAGAGCCTTATGAACTGAATTGACACTTTGGTGTCTCCAGTTCCCTGAGTCTGAGTGATGTGATTCTGGGCGGAGATTCGAGTAGAGATTCTTAAAACAGTGAACAGCAGCTAAATGGTTTTTGTTTTTCTCTTTTTCCATGTGTAATAATTTTCCTGTGAATTTCTCTAGGGTTCCTGTATTTAATGTTTCTTCGGTGCCTTGTGGAGTCTTTACCGTATAGATTAAGATGTTAAAGATCAGGGAAGTTACTAAATTTAAGGTCACAGAATTAATAAAGAGCTGCCATAGGAACCCATGGTTTAAAGGGCATAAGCACCAAGGTAGGAGTGCTGAGACAACAATGGCTCCTGGTAAAACTCGTGGATGGAAAATGGGTGCTGACTGGTGGAATGGGCACCAGTGCCAAGATTCAGGGACACCCTTACTCACAAAGTTGTGTCCCGCTCGTCTAGTAAGAGATTTTACCTTTTATTTCACACCCGTGGAGAGTGACAGAGCTGTTCTTAGCTCAGCTGAGAATGACCTGACAACATTGTTAAAACAACAGAAGCAGCAAGATGCCTATGAAGTCCAAGAACTCTGGACTTGCACTTCTGCCTATTGACCAGGAGATGGCAGGGTAAGCATTATATGCCTCTGTGCTACACTAATCAGGCAATAAACTTGACAATTTTAATCCCGAAATTGATATAAGTGAGATTTTATTGCAAATAAAAATCACTGCCATGGAGGTATACATTGTGTATATTCATATAATAACCATAATCGCTTGTTGTTTTTATCTAAGTAGTTCTATTTACTAATAAAGATCTGGGGGTCAGATTAGGGAGAAAACTTGATAGATCAGAGAAGCCAAGAAGCAAGCAGCTGGCCTTTCTTTTCAGCCAGAGATGCAGCAAGAAGAGAGATCTCCACACTGTTCCAAACCCAAAAGACTGAATCTGTAAGTCCCTCCCTACTCCTTCCTGTGTCCTGTGTCTATATATCTATCTTTCTGGGTCCTCCATACTCTCTATGGCTAATTCTTTTTTTTTATTTTTATTTATTTATTTATTTATTTATTAAAGATTTCTGCCTTCTCCCCTCCACCACCTCCCATTTCCCTCCCCCTCCCCCATCAAGTCCCCCTCCCTCATCATCCCTAAGAGTAATCCGGGTTCCCTGCCCTGTGGGAAGTCCAAGGACCACCCACCTCCATCCAGGTCTAGTAAGGTGAGCATACAAACTGCCTAGGCTCCCACAAAGCCAGTACGTGCAGTAGGATCAAAAACCCATTGCCATTGTTCTTGAGTTCTCAGTAGTCCTCATTGTTCATTATGTTCAGCAAGTCCGGTTTTATCCCATGCTTTTTCAGACCCAGGCCGGCTGGCCTTGGTGAGTTCCTGATAGAACATCCCCATTGTCTCAGTGTGTGGGTGCACCCCTCGCGGTCCTGAGTTCCTTGCTCATGCTATGTCTCTTGCTCTTGATTTGGACCTTGAGATATCAGTCCGGTGCTCCAATGTGGGTCTTTGTCTCTGTCTCCTTTCATCACCTAAATGTTTTTCTTTGGGTTCACCTTCTTAATTAGCTTCTCTAGTATCACGCATAATAGGCTCAACGTCCCCTATTCATGGCTAGAAACCAAATATGAGTGAGTACATCCCATGTTCCTCTTTTTGGGTCTGGCTCACCTCACTCAGGATAGTGTTTTCTATTTCTGTCCATTTGCCTGCAAAATTCAGGAAGTCATTGTTTTTTACTGCTGAGTAGTACTCTAATATCTATATATTCCATACTTTCTTCATCCATTCAATATCAGTCCGAATACACTGAACCTGATAGAAGAGAAAGTGGGAAGTACTCTACAACACATGGGCACAGGAGAACACTTCCTACGTACAACCCCAGCAGCACAGACATTAAGGGCATCATTGAATAAATGGGACCTCTTGAGACTGAGAAGCTTCTGTAAAGCAAAGGACACTGTCACTAAGACAAAAAGGCAACCCACTGACTGGGAGAAGATCTTCACCAACCCCGCAACAGACAAAGGTCTGATCTCCAAAATATATAGAGAACTCAAGAAAGTAGACCGTAAAGGGCTAATCAACCCAACTAAAAAATGGGGCACTGAGCTGAACAGAGAATTCTCAACAGAAGAAGTTCGAATGGCCAAAAGACATTTAAGGTCATGCTCAACTTCCGTAGCGATTAGGGAAATGCAAATCAAGACAACTTTAAGATACCATCTTACACCTGTCAGAATGGCTAAAATAAAAAACACCAATGATAGCCTCTGCTGGAGAGGTTGTGGAGAAAGGGGTACACTCATCCATTGCTGGTGAGAATGCAAACTTGTGCAACCACTTTGGAAAACAGTGTGGCGGTTTCTCAGGAATTTCGGTATCCACCTACCCCTGGACCCAGCAATACCACTCTTGGGAATATACCCAAGAAATGCCCTATCAAACAACAAAAGTATATACTCAACTATGTTCATAGCAGCATTGTTTGTAATAGCCAGAACCTGGAAACAACCTAGATGCCCTTCAATGGCTAATTCTTTTTAACTAGTTGCTGGTTCTACCCCCTGATCCAAGGTTAATTTTACTAACAGAGTTTCATTGCATGGTCAAATATCCCACAACAGTTGCTTGTCTGGGGACGTTTAGTGGTACTGCATGGGCATAGTTCTGGGATCTGTCCCTAATAACAGTCCCCAAATAAAATAGTATAACATAAAGTAAATATTATACACTGGTAAAATGTGTGTGTGTGTGTGTATGCATGTGTGTGTACCACATCGCCTTTCTAGCTCTCTGAAGCTGTTTTACTCAGACTAATTCTGTTACCAAATGGAGCATTTTCCATGTTTACCTTCCTTCTAAAGGGGAAATGTGCCTGAAAATTTAATGTGTCAATTCCCCACGTACATTTTAACTGAGATTCACAACCTCAAAATAATTCTTAATGGCAGTCTTATAGGGCAGTAGGAATCTTGTGAGAGGGACATAATATCCTACTTTCCATATTTTAATTCTAATATCTCATGCATGCCCACACATATTCAGAACACACTCATGGAATTAGTAATAATCTCATTTGAGGGTACTGTGAGTGATGGCAGTTGCACGGCACAAACACGAGCTCTGGGTTCCATATCTACATTGTCAACTGTGCTTTGTATGTAGACCGTGAGTGAAAAGGGGGACCAAATGGCTTTGGGGCTGAGTGCTGTACCTCACAGATAGAAGCAGAGACAGCTTATGGGGCAGAAATCAAGCTGGGTTCCATCACACTGACTCCCTACATTAGTGTTTTAAGATGAAGGAAAGGTCTCTAGTTGCCAGCATTCAACTGGACCACACTATGCAGTGCTTGGTGTGTTTGGCAAACCCGGCTTTGGCAACTTTTGTTTTTTGCTGCTCTTAAATTGATGTCAGAAGCTGCTTCTACACCTTGCCTACTTGATTGCTGAAGATACAGTTTTATGCATCTACTAGTAAGTCTCAAAATACTGTTATTCTAAATATGGTATAAATTAATTTCTTTCTCATAAATTTCAATATAAAATGCAGAAAATAAAGAACTAGTTAGCTCTCCATGGCTGGAAAGTGGGCGATCCATATAATTTTATAGCTTGCATAGGCCTGAGATATTTCCATAGTCATCACCCTTCTTCTACCAAATGCGTATATCCATATGCATTGTCCCTGAGATGATGGCAAGAACTCATCCTATCCACCATCACCACAGAGCTAAGCTGGTATACATTTAATAAATACTGTCTTTTAACATGCATTTATGGTGGGTGCTAATACTCTGGTGATTCCAATTTTCAGCCAAGCATTTAATAAACTATGTGAGCTATTCAGCAGTTTCACTATTGGCTTAGTTGTGGGTGGTTTTCCAACAACAAATGAAATGAAACATTTGTCCTAAGATGTTTTTAGTTTAGAATACAATTTTATTGTAAGTCAAAGAAGCTCTCTCTCCCTCTGTGTGTATAGACACACACACACACACACAATGTATAGTGTTTAATGCCTTGTTAATATAAAGGTAGGTATATTAATATTTACATGAATACATAAAATATGTATCACCATTTTACATTTTAAAGCATGTCTTTGCTCTTACAAGTCTTATGCTATAAGCAAACAAAAGGCCAAACCTAGGTTGTATTTATAGAAAATCAATCAATTCCATCGACATCAATCACACACTAAATTCTGGGCAAAACTTAGAGAATTTTCTTTCAGGACATCAGCAGTCATTGTGTCCCTTTGACCTTTCAGAGAATGATTGTAGACAGTGTTTATTCCATAACACGATGGAAAAGTCTTAGACTGGAAAAATAAGAGCCTTCCAGCTGAATAATAGGTGCAGGAGCAAATATGGACTGAACTTAAGGAGTGTTTGGTGTGTGCTAGAAATGTTCCTTGGGTGAGTATAGTCAGGGTTCCTAAGCCAGGAGCTATAATAACAAGCTTATAATTCTAGGGCATAGAGTAGACCTACAGAAGCAAAATACAATTTTGACAATGTGCATCTGCAATGATTCAGTTTCTCGTAAAGTCTAACTGTGAATGGCTTCTTCAAAAGATCATGAACGAGAGAGAGAGAGAGAGAGAGAGAGAGAGAGAGAGAGAGATGATTTAAAAGAACAGGAAGCCAGAAAGAAGGGAACGACCTGTTTCATCAAAACTCTGATGAGCAATAGATAGCTCTGGCCAGAGGTCACACCCTTTGAAAGATATTCTCTTACTACCAAGTTTAATGTCCTGAACAACAAGATTGCTAATTATGAATGACTCTGGGCCACTGGAAAAAATAACTTGACCATTGGCTGGCCTATATAGAAAGTAAGTATATTAAAATTGTTAGGGGCCATTTTGGGCCTCTCCTTTCTCACAGGGCCTAGAAAAATAAACCTAAGGAGATAAAACCTAAGTTAACTAAAATATTGTGTGCTATTCTTAGAGACTCAAGCTCCAGAAAACACCACAGAGTGTTCCCTCTGTTTTCCACTTATCACCAACAGCAGGTGCTCTAACCGCTGACCTTGCAACTACTCCACTTAGCTGCTGAGCTGCTGAGTCCCTCCTTCCCTTCCCCCTTCCCCCTGCCCAAATTCTGCACTGGAGGACTATTTAAGACAAAAGCTTGCTTCAATAAATGAGACCTTGACAACAGAATCTTGCTTGGTCTTATTTCTCTCTCCTGCCCATGATTCTTTCAGGTAGCACCTCTTCAGGACCCTGGAATAACTGGACCTGATGGATGGGTCATAAATAATACTTACAAAGAATCTTCCAAAGTCCAAAAGATAGCTCAGGAAGCAACCTTAATGGCCAGAGATCTGAGATACACAACCAACACTGGTTCATGAAGGAGGCTACCATCTGAAGAGAAGAGTGGGAATTCTCTACCTCAGAAAGTAGGTAAGAGAGAACTGATGTGGGATTCCCCTCTGTATGCTGTGAATAACACTGATAAATAAAGAAACTTCCTTGGCCTGTTGATAGAGCAAAATTTATGTAGGTGGGGAAAACTAAATGGCATGCTGGGAGAAAGGAGGCAGAGTCAGAGAGAAGCCACGTAGCCCTGCCAGAGACAGATGCTGGAATTTTACCTGCTATGCCACAGCCAAGTGATGATACACAGATTAATAGAAATGGGTGAAATTAATAGGTAAGAGTTAGGCAATAAGAAGCTAGAGCTTATGTGCCAAGCAGTGATTTAAATAATATAGTTTCTGTGTGATTATTTCAGGTCTGAGTTGTTGAGTGGCTGGAACTACCAAACGACCTCCTTACAACAAATTGGTGCCTATATGGCCAAATAAAATCCACTTAAAACCTGAGGGAGTTTGGGAAGGAATCCTAGACACAAAAGAAAAGAGTTAAGCATGGTTTAGTAATGGCATTTTCTTGGGTGGACTGTGTTTGCTAGAAGCAAGCAGAGGCATGGCTCTTTTAAGAGAGATTTTCCTGACTCAGCAGTAACAGAAAAAAAGCCATGCAGTTTTGAAATGCTAGCTTTCTGGGCCATACTGCCAGCGTGAACTCTGATGAGGACTGGCTTTGTAGCAATTACAACTTGCTTAATGGTAACATAGACTGGCTGTGTTCCTGAAAATGGGGCAATGTATATGGCTCTCAGAGGCTGCAAACAGTTCCACCATGCTGGACTGAGCAGGGCAAGCAGACACTGCCATATTTCCCCTAGCAATGGCACCACTTAAGCTTATAAGAAATGCTTAGCATTTAACGAAGCAGTTCTGGTCAGAAAATAATTACAGATATGCAATAAAGTCAAATCCAGATGGAAAAGACCTCCATGGGTAAGAATATTGGACAAATACAGTTTTTAAAAATGTAAAATCTTTAAAGTAACAGAGTACAGACAGTCAGAGATTAAAGGGTATAAAAAAAGAAGTAGCCATGGAAAGGTGGAAAATTCACAGAGATTTTGTGAAATCTCTGTGTGGATTATGTATATTATTATTATTATTATTATTATTATTATTATTGAATTTTTTGACTGTGAAGGAGCTAAGTACAGAGAGACATTTCATTGTATGGACTGGTAAGCTAAACCAGCCTGTATATTTATAAAAGTATCTTGACTTCTGAATTTGGGTCTTATGATATTTTGCTTTGGAAGAAAGGTTCTTCTTTTGTTTCCACAGGGGATGAGAATCTGTGGATTGTTTTCAGACTAATATTATTTGATGGATCAAAATCACCCAAAAGTTTGCTGTGAACACACCCAAAAATTACTTTGCCCAAAATAAAACAGGAAGCAGTATGGAGAGAACTACGCCCATATTCCTAAATATTGTCTATAAATGTTTATAATTAAAGGGGGATATGCTATAGAGATATTCATTGGTATGTATCTTGGTTTATTGATACAAATTTAAGGTTAATTTTGTTATATGTATATTTTTGCTCTTAATTAAAGTTTTGTTCTTGATTATTGTGTTTGTATAGCTCATTTAAAATATAATATATAATTAAGAAATATATGTTAATAGAGAGTCATCTTTAATAGTCAAGCTTGTAGTAGTGTTAGTTAGATTTTCTAGATGTACACAGATGTATTTCAGATGGATAGGTATTCTTCAAACCTTTCAAAGACTACAGAATATGGCATTTAAAATGTTTAGAAACTTAGGATAACCTCCTTACAACAGAGAGCCATGGAAGATGCCACAGAAGTAAAACTTTTACACTTAGCTTTGCTCAATGCTAAGAGGAATTTTAGTTCACATTTTTGTCTGAGAAATAAATTCCTGGGAAAATGTTACCTTGTGTAAGTTGAAATCTTAGTTAGAAATGCCAGCCCCCCCCCCCCCATCGTTGTCCATGGCTATGAGTTTTATTGATTTATAAAGAAGACTGTACACCTCCTACCTCAAGGTAAGTTTACATCTGTGGTAAAATTTGAGATCAAATTCCCAAGGCAAGTGTTGTCTATGGAAGCTGGCCCAAGCAAAGGTGTGCCCAAAGAGGAGACTGTCCCAAGCAGAGGCTGACCCAAGCAGAGAGGACTCATCTGCTGATGGATCTGTCTTCATGTTACCAGTTATGCAGTCTTGGACAGTCTATGGATGTTTATTTTAGCTGTACTGGGAAAAATAACTAAACCAAAATCCTATTGTAAGTAATTTCAGATAATTTTTAAATCACTTATACTTGGTTAGGAAATAATATTTTTATTTACCATTGTATTACAGAAATATATGCAAATCAGAAAACTATTTTTTTTATTTTCTTGGTAGCAACAGTACTAGCAAGTTTTTTATTTGTGTGTGTGTGTGTGTGTGTGTAGGAGAGGTCACAAGGTATCAAGCTTGTTTATCAAGTATTTTATGTGAAATTGTGTGACCATTCAAGATAGAGAAACTCTATGATTCTGTACAAGTTTTGGAGCTTGCTTTTATTATTCTCTTTTCTTCTTTATTCTTTCTCCTTTCCCTCTTCTTCAATCTCCACCTTCTTCTTCCCATTCTCTTCCTCTTCTCCTTCAAGTTGCCTAGGCTGTTCTCTGGCCTAAGCCTTCTAAATGCTGAGATTATAGTCTTGCACATTATCCTGCACTGTGTCATTTGAATTTTAAAAAGACACTCTGGGAATTTTCTTTGAATATCGATACTAAGTTAACACATTTTCTTTAGAAGTCTCTACTGACTTAGGAACATCAGGTTGTTATAAAGGAGGGATTCTTTAAGGTAGAGGAACCAAATCTTTCAAGTTTCAAAATTATCACTAAACAAACATTCTTAGTAAATGAGAACAATACATTATAGTACTTATGAAGTAGATTTTACCTCATTTAATTATTTAATTAGTATGTGACATAATTCATCCTACCTAATGCACATTTAAGAAACTTTCATTAGCTTGCAGTTAACAGCAGGATAGGAAGTTAAGCTAAGGGCAATGAAAACCTAACATATGTGTTTCTTATCATTGGGGTAATGTGGAAAAAATTTAACCTTACTATTTTCCCTAAGGCGGTCTAAACTCATAATTTTGGTGAACACAGAATACCACCCTGAAGACACCCTTTGTATATAAGGCCAGAGGAAACTCTCCTTTTCCCTTGATCAAACATTCAGAAAGGTACTAAATGTACTAAAGAACATATTTGCTGAAATTTTTAACAGAATTTTTAGAGTATTAAGTTGGTGATAGGAACCTCAAGTAGGGGGTGGATTCTGTGTACATTTGTTAGGAATCTTTCTATCTAGTCTGCACAGTGCTTGTATTTCTTCAATAGCTGGCTTGTGGCAGCAACCACAAGTGTCAGGCAATTTTACGAATGCTTTATTTTCATTAAATTTCTTTAGCTAGCCACATTCCTTCACTAAGAATTTTACTTCAAAAGCTACACAGATAAATGACTTTATAGGACTCTAACAATAAAATCCCTATATCTGGAAATCTTTAATTTGGGGGGAAATTTGTATTAGAGGATTCTGAAGTCCTGAATCCTCATAAGTGGTGAATCTGGTATAAAGAGGGCTGCAGTGGGATTATCATCAACAGAATTAAATGAATAGCACTTGCTACTTCACTCGCTAGTGAATGACTGGAAATGGAAAAGGAAGGCAGAGCAAACTGATGATTAGGCATGGCTGTGTGTGGATTGGATTTGAACAGCATTGAGAAGTTACACCTGCAAGAAAAAAAAATGTGGAGTTCCTGCCAGAGGAAGCACACAATAAGGACTTTGCAACATTTTTGAATATGCACAGCATTGTGTATGGAAAGCTAAGATTCTGTAAGTCGCTGAATAATAACAGAACTCTAAACACTGGAAAGGAGTTGGAATATTTGCTCCTCGTTCTCACTCACATTTCCCTGCTTGTGCCCTATTCATCCTTGTTGAGGGAAGTGTAATGAATCTGCTTATATAAGAATTAGAATCTGGGCCACACTACGTTTAGGAAACCCTGATACTACAGCTTGGTTGTTAATAGCTCAGAAAGTTAGGGTTTTGTCTTGGTTTCTTTGGAGAGGAGGTACTTTTCATTTCTTTTTTTTTTCTTTTGGCCAATACAAAATTCACTAAAGAACAAACCCAAAAGTATTACCTTCATCTTGTAGAATAGTAACACCCACCCCTGGTAAACAGGAAAAACGATGGCATAACCAAGTTCATTGCATCCCAGATGACCATTCAGATTTCTATGCACTAGCCACCTATCTTTCTGAGTAGTAAGGGGTACACTGGCATGCTGGAGTTTTATCAAATAGTTTTGCTCTCTGCCTCAAGGAAAAGAAGGAAAAAATAAATCTTGTACTAATCATAAGCAGCCTCCCCAGGGCATATCAGATCTTGATTGCACATTCGCCATTCTCCCCACGGTAATCCCAGGTGACACACTTCAGAGGACACTAGGCAAAGCTTTGAAGGACATCCTGCTTTCAGTGGAAAGGAACTAAGCCAGGCAGGCCCTTTTCTGAAAAGCTTCTTCTTCATGTATGTCCTAGGGTTTCTATTGTTGTGAAAAGACACCATGAACACATCAACTTGTATAAAAGAAAGCATCTAATTGAGGTGGCTTACAGTTCAAAGGTTCAGTTCATTATCATCATGAAATGGGGCATGGTGGCATGCAGGCAGACATGGTGCTGGCTATGTCTTGATCTGAAGGCAGCGTAGATAACTCCCAAGCTTTTCAAGCCTATAAGAAACTGAAGAGCAAGCCTTGGCTCCAGCATCTATGTGTTTAACTTCGGGGAAAGGAGATCTGTGCTGGGAGGAGATGATGCATTTCAATTACTCAGGAGTGGCATGTGTGTGGACCTAAATACTATGTGAATGAGTACTGTGGCTGCTGTAACATTTAAGGGAAGTAGACTTGTCTACAGCAGGGCACTTATAGATAATGACAGTAGAATGATAAATGGAAGCTAAGCACAGAATTTGTAACGCAGTGAAGAAAAAATACTTTCCAAGGTTAAAGAGAGAAAACTTGGCCATGAACTATGAAATCATATAGTCTACCTTCTTCATTAATCATTCGATCATTGATGTCCACCTTACTATTCCACTGTCATGAAAGTCTCCACACTTGGTTTAATTAAGAGGAAATACATTTGGAATTAGCACTTTGATAACTCTGCTCCAGAGAAGCAGATCACAAAGAACAGCTGCTTGGCCATTCAGAGCAGATGGCTCATTTCTTCATTTATTCAGGTTTCCCTTTCTGACACAGCTCATCCCTGAATACCAGCAAAGCTAATGCTATCAGGAATTCTGAGTGACGAGAAATGATGAGACATGTTCCTGAATGGTTCATACTAGGGATGTGTTGTAGGATGCATGTTTCCACTAATCACTGACAAGTAACCAAATGCCTCTTTACATGTTTTCTTTGTATTTATGTTTGTTTGTTTTTCAATAAAACCCAAGAATTCAGATAGTGCAGAGGGACTCTGGGATAATTTAACATTTGGATGAACTTTTCGGGAGGTTTTTCCTAACTGATGAAATTAGCTGATGGCAACAGGGATATGTAAATACTGTGCAGAGACCAACAGAGAAGCACGATGGTATAAAGAAGCAGAATCAGCTTTTTGTTCTTGAGACTTCCACAGCATGTCTTCCTAAATGTCTGTTCCCTTAAGCTCACATCAGAGTATATGGCAGCCTTAATCAGGAGACAGAAGATGAAGCATAAATATTCACATATTGTTTGCTTGTTTAATTTTCCTTTTTTTTTTTTTCAAGATAGGGTTTCTCTGTAGTTTTGGAGTCTGTCCTTGAACTCATTTTGCAGGCTGGCTTCAAACTCACTGAGATCTGCCCATCTTTGCCTCCCAAATGCTGGGATTAAAGAGTGCAACAGCACTGCCTAACATGGAATGATTCTTAAGACTGCTTCTTTTTCAAGTCTGTCTTAGATCACTGAACTGCTGCTTTGTGGGTGAATGCTTCTGAAAGAGTCAACACACAGTTCACATTTCACACTGTTGCATGGTTCAAAGACAGGCCTATCACTGTGGAGTCTTGCACGCTGGTCTCTGATACACAAGTTGGGGGCACTGCTTAGGTATCCCTATGTCCTTTGTGACAGTGTATTGATTCTCAGACTTCTTAGTATATGCAGAGCTTGGATCAAAAGTCTGACCCAAATCACCAGAGTGACTACATCGGAGGTGACCTCTAGGTCATTACCAATCTTGATGATTCTACCTTGGCTGTCACAGCAAGACAGAGGTCAGAGATCATATGCACAGCTTTCCTTTTGACAAGGAGAACTCTCTTGGTTGTTAATTCTATTTCTGGTCTTCATTTTACTGACCATGAGCAGATTAGCTTTAAACATAATTAGAATTTAAAAATACACCCACATTCATGACTTAGATAATTAAAGGTCAGTGAAAAGTCTTTCTAGTTACAATGTCTGCACTCCGATGCAGCCTTACTATCATGCCATACTTGCTCTTATTAATCATGTAATAATATTGGGCTTTTTAAGGATTTATTTTATTTGTATTCAATTCGGTGATACAAACACATTCGTGGAGGTGCCTACAGAGACCAGAAGACGGCAACTGATTCACTATAAACGGAGTTTCAAGCATTCCTGAACTGCCTGCTGTGGGTGTCGGGAAGCAAATCCCAAAACTCTGTAACAGTGGCTGTCCTACTTGCTAACCCATATTATACCATCATATAATAATCTTAAGATGAAATAATTGTCCACTGGTTTATATTTGGTATTTTAACATGCATTTCATCTTATGGTATCTATACTATTATACCTCACAAGTTATCCCATGATAAACGGTATTAGCTTTAGGCTGTATATGAGAATTTTTTTACAGCATTCTTTTATCACATGCTGTCTTTTAATTGCTTATGGTTTTAAGAAATTTCCATGCTCTTTTTTACTATTTTTGTTCTCTCATACAATACAACCTGACAACAACCTTCCCTCCCTCCATTCAACCAAGTCTTCTACACCTTTCCTCTCCCTGAGATCCACTGCTCCTGTTTCCCTTCAAAAGAGAGCAGGCCTCCCAGTGATGTCAAATGAACATAGCATAACAAAATGCAACAAGACTAAGCATAAACCTTCGTATCAGAGCTGTGTGAGGAAACAAGGAGGAAAAGGGTTCCAAAAGCAGGCAAAAGGGTCAGAGACATGCATAGTTCTACTTTTAGGACTTCCACAAGAACACTAAGCTGTGAAACCTCACTCAGCATAGCTTTTATTTGTCAAAGAAACATAAAATGATAACAGTGCACATCACTCAGAAGAAATACAATTACACAGAGCAACACCACCTGCTGGGAAGGGAAGAGCCCATGAAAACTGGGTCATGTGAACATCACTGGTTTGAGTGTTAAGTGGCCACTATTTAGGAATATAGTTTTTTTTTATTTCTTAAAACTATCTGTGCAATTATCATATATACTATGAATCAGGATCACAATTGCATTCTTAGGCATACTGATCAGATTTTAGGGCTCATACTAACCCAAAACTGTGCATGTTTGTCCACAGAAACTTAATCTGAAATAGCTAAATTAATTTTTAAGAATTACTGAAAAAAATGAAAAGAAAAAAGTCATGCACTGGAATATAAAGGCTCTAGTGTATAAAGGCTCTAGTGTAGACAGATGTAGTGATTGGGTACCTCTCCAGGGAATTATGCAGATAGAAACATGTCAGCTTCAGGATTTATGAATTCATGTTCAGTGACAGATGACTTGCTTAAAAATAGAAAGTTTTATTTTTAAAAAGGAAAATGTATGAAGAGAAGTGGTACAGGGCTTGCCTTGCAAGTGGTCCTCGGTTACGAAAAAATGATAATTTCAGAGGTGTATATGCTATGTAATATCGGTCATTTGCCATTATTTTGTTTTTTACTGGCATGGGGATAGTCAATTGCCCAAGCTATCCCTGTTCTTTTTCTTCCCATTCTCCCCCTAAATTCTTCTCTATGTTTACAGAAGACAGATTTTGTTTGAGGAACCTGTCAGTTATTGTATTTGAGTTGAACTGCCTCTTTGGTTTCATAAAGCAATGGTTTTCCATTGTTCCTCCAGTTCCTTCGGGGCTCTAAAGTTAATATGTCAGTGAACATCAATCAATCATTCATATCACATTTGACACTGGGAGGTAAGATGGCTCACAAGTGCACATTGCCTGACACTGACAGCGCATTCTCAGTTAAAATTTAATTCATTCAGCTTTCATTCAGGTGTGACTCATAGACACATAGAAAAACTAACTTACATTTGTGTTTAAAAGAATTTTAACTTTAAAGTTTAATCCAAATTTAATTTTCTAATCAAATTTTTAGATGAAAATAATATTGGAAGATACAATTATTGTTTTGATTTTGGTTATTACACAGAAATTTACACTTTTCATTTTAGTTGGCTGTTTTTATATGGTTTTGGTGATGGTTATCATGATTAAAGACCATTCAAGAAGGTATTCTTATTATTCTTAAATGTGTATGATAAATCTGGGCTTCATTAATGTTCAAAGTCTTGTCAAAATGAAGCATATTTTCTGTTTCCATGATAAGTCAGACCTTGACATCCAGACAGAGATCTCAAGAGCACAAAAGAAAGAGGTCAGTGTATCTCAGAGTTCATTGCCTCTGTGTTCCCATTGAAGTAACAAGACTGATATGGGGGCTTGTCTTCGACATGGGCTTCTGCTTTATGTTCTGTGGTCTTAGATATGCATTCTTCTAACTGGCTGGATATGGGTGCTGTGGTAGTTTGAATAAGATAGTCCCATAGGCTCACATATTTGAAGGTTTAGTCACCAGGAAATAGAACTCCTCAGCAGGATTAGATTAGAAGGATTGGGAGATATGGCCTTGTTGTAGAAAGTATGTCACTGTGGGTGGAATTTAAAGTTTCAAAAGTCCATGGCAGGCCTGGGCCCAATCAATCAATCTCTCTCTATATATCTCTCTCGTGTGTGTGTGTGTGTGTGTGTGTGTGTCTGTCTGTCTGTCTGTCTATCTTATGTCCAGTTGTCTGAAGAGAAAGTCAGATTGCCAGGAGCTGGAATTAGAGGCAGCTGTTGGCAATCAGACAAGAATGCTGGAATAAAAATGCGTGACCCATGAGCCATCTCTCCAGCTCCATATTTGAGGATAGTTTTTAATATTTGACTGTATGGTTGATTACTCTCAGTGTATTACTTTACTACTACTTAATAAGAATATATGAATCAAAATGTTTTTGTTTCTTTGTCTGTGTGTCTTTCCCTTCACCTGATGCCAGATCTGCCTACATGTCTTACTGTTTCTCTCACACTCCAATTTGTTGGTACATTCTGTAAATTTTTCTGTGTTTTTGGTCTCTCTCTGCTCTATATTTCTGCCTTCTTTCCCACACACAATAGTATACAATCCCTACTTAACCCAGCTTTAAAAAAAATAGACCTTATTCAAGCACTCCTTTATTTCCTTATTAATTGGGTCATTCAGCAGCTCTGCTTTTGGGTCATGGCCCCATTTCTACTGCAAATTCTTTATCTCCTTGAGAGCTCTAAAATTTTCCCAGAGAAAAGTCTTAAAAAACTTTCAATGCAAATCTTGGAGTACAATTGGAGCTGAATAGAAAATAGGGGACTTGGGCTTCTGTCTATAGAGATCAGTAGCAGGATTTCACAGACTGGCCCTGTTGGGTTTCCCCTCTTGGCTGCAGGTCTTTGCCAATATCTAGCTGACTGCTATTGAGAATATGTCTCAACCCTCTGTTCTTAGTAGGTGTGGGTGTTTTGCTTTTGTTGACATAATTGAAAAGCTTCCTTTAATAAAACTCAAGGCTAATTGAGAATGCAAAACAGTTCTTTAGTTCTAGACAAATTTTCTGAGTTTCTTCCAACTGGGCACTACTAGCTTTAGAAGGCAGGAGCAGACATTAAATGAGTGAAGTGATTCCCACGGGAGAAGCACTGGCTTGTGAGATCCACAGATTTCTTTACCTCAGGTAAAGATATACTATATGAACATGAATTTCTAGGAAAGAATAAATACATGAAAATTAGCAAGTTAATTTAGCCAGTAAAGAGCATGTGATGGAGAACATGATTCTTTAAACCATATTTTATAAACCCTGGTGACATGCACACATTTAAATAGTGATTATAGTCACTATTACAGTCTTCACTGAGACATTCAATGACTTCCTTGGGGACACACACACCTCTCATTACTCTTCATTAGAATATTGCACTTAATTGTTGTAGTGATGAGGCAAGCAGATCTGCCTTTCGTACTACCCAGTTCCTGGCCACCTGGCTAATCGCCGAAATAATTACACTAAAACTGTATTCATTTAAACACTGCCTGGCCCATTAGCTCTAGCCTCTTACTGGATAACTCTCACATCTTGATTAACCCATTTCTATTAATCTGTGTAGCACCATAAAGTGATAGCTTACCAGGAAGATTCTAACCTACATCCATCTTGGGCTGGAGCTTCAGGGAACTGCCTCACTTCCCTTCTTCCCAGCATTCTGTTCTGTCTACTCCACCCACCTATGTTCTGAACTATCAGGCCAAGCAGTTTCTTTATTAATTAACCAATGAAAGCAACACATAGAAAGAAGACCCACCTACATCAAATTGTCTCCAACACAGCTCTTTTCCTTCAAAGTGTCTACCACAAAGCAGCTTGAACAATCTACTTCCTTGAAAGATAATCTAAAGAATACTAAGATTTTTACTCACAGTTCACATCCCAACATAGACCAATATCTCACAAAACTTTTCTGCTCACATTGCAATTACTGCTAAAACCATCAGCAATCACTGACTGTCATGAGGACATGGTGAAAAGTTTCTCTGTGAGATGCGCATTTTTGCATGTTTAAGTTAATTTTGCTATGGCTTTGATATCCTGTCTCTTGTAGGCCAGGCTCATATTTTAAAAGATACTTCCCTAGGATTGCATGATTTGGAGGCAGTGAAACCTTTAAGGGATGGAGCCTTCAGTCTGTGGCAGATTTATCCTTGGAAGTGGACCAACTCCTTCCTCCTCTTCCTCTCCTCTGCTTCCTGTTGTTGAGTTGAGTGCATTTGCTTCTCCCTGGGCTTTCTCAATCCCTGCTACACCCAAAGCCACAGAAACATCTGATTCCAGGCTGAGACCTCTGAAACTCAGAACAAAACAATTCCCTTCTTGCATGAATCACTAAGATATTTGTTCAGTAACAGAAAGATGAAGAGTTCTGACAAGCAGAACACTTGCTTGTCACAGTTAACCTGCTGATGTACTGAACAGTCTAGAATCAACATATATCCATTCTTCTCCATGATTGCTTCTTCAGAGGTGTCTGTGCCTGCCCTGATTATTGAAAAACAGCATGGTATGTTCATTCTACACTATGAGATACACTCCTGTCTCTACTCATTTGCTGGTTCATATACATTTTTATGTTTTCAATCTCTTATTAAATTGTTTTCTTCATTTTATGAATGTGTTTGTGTTTGTGTGTGTGTGTGTGTGTGTGCGTGTTTATGAGAGCTGGTAAGCTAACAGGTACACTGCAGCTAGCCAATGATCAGAGTCACAGAATGGATGCAAGCATCACACTCTGTCCCCATCTGGATTCCTAGTTTTGAAACCACATTGCTGAACTCAATCATACAGCCTTGTACTCATTTTGTATTTGTTTTCCAAGAGGCTGAACTGTGTTTGCTAATCACAGTCATTCTAAAAGTGAGCAGGTGTAAAGGGAATGCCATTCAGTTTTTGTGGTTAGTGGTCTCTGAGAAGTGGTCAGGTTATACCATGAGCATACACATTATTGTTCACCATTGTGAAGATGTACGATGTCTGCCAAATATGTGCTCCCTTCAACAAGGTTAATGCATATTCATCTAAGGTCTTCAGTCAACAGGGATAAGGCTCAAACTATCTAGTACTAAACTATATGTAAATAAAATCATCGGTCTTCTCAAAACTCACTGGCGATTGTCTAATAGCTTTCACAAATTGTGAATGTTTTTAATTGATAGGGACTATGAGTATGCTCACGCTATAAATATAGCTCATAGTGCAAAACAAATTATTGAACAGTAACTGTAGAGACTCTCAATTCTACATAAATTGAACTTTTAAACTCTTAAAAATACCTCACACTTCATATTCTTTTTGAAAAGTAACAGTATTAGCTTGCATATACAAGTAATATGTTGCTGCAGGCAAGTGGTGAACATCTCTACTTTCTTATAACATAATGTACAATTAAACTTAGATCAAAGAAGCAAAATTGAGGAGTTAACTTTTTGGTAACAAGTAAAAACAATAAATGTCTTATACTTAGATTTATCTACTGGTGTTTGGTTGAAAAATACCGCAAAATTTGCATGTTTGTATGATTTATTATCTCCTTCCACATTTTGACTTTAAGTTTTGTTATTGTACCATTCAATTAATTAAATCTAAGTAATCTAACTCTAATATGGAGATATGAAAAAAAATCTAAGTGCAGTCTACATGTTCTTAATTTGCCACACAGAAGCTTACCACTTTGGAAATACCCTAGCTAAACGCCAGTCATCAGCATTAGCATACATAACCTGACTTTCTCTGCTTGATACTTGCAGCAGTTGTTAAGTGAAACAGTGATTTGTTCATGATTAAATTGTCGCAAACATGATAAGACGCCAGTCTTTGACATTTTATTTTTATCTCTCTGTATATACAAATATACATTTATATACATTCATAAATATTTATCTATATATGAATGCACAGTTTTTAAATAGAAGCACATTGTATTTGAAGTATAAGCATATAGTATCTCAGACTATAAAAATGCTATGTTTGTGTCTTAGTTTTGTATACTTTCAAGTCCATTTAATAGTATTTTATGGGACAGACAAGAAAGGAAGTTTCTGCATTTGGCTTCCCATAACTTACCCATTCTCTGCTGAGTCTAGAAGAGGCCTGCTTCATTGATCAGGTTCTGTAAAACTGGGGTTTCTGGGTGGTCTGGTCACCACATTGTAATGTTCCTCATTGTTTTAGAGCACTGAGTCTCTGCAGTTGCTAACCCATGAGAACAGTTTATAAACATCATCTTCCTGTCTCTCTGGAGCCTCTCTAACACCAGGCATCCTCATTTTGCTTTGTTCTGACAGGTCCTAATTCTTCAGGATTCAATAGTGTTTTTCTTCCATGTTTCCTCTTGAAATCTTCAAACTTTTGTTATATTAGCATTTTTTGGTTTAATTAACTCAACCCATACCCAGCTTACATATAAATAAATTAAAATAAAACACTCAGATTCATCACAGATTTTTCCTTGCCACCTGCCAAGCACCTAATTATTTCATTAGTCTGTCTCTTACAAAAAGCTTTCCCAAGCAACCCCTAAGTACACAGGTCTCTCCCAATCACTACCAAGGTTCCAAGACACTTATTTCAAATTAAAATTAGGATTTTAATGAAGAGTATTAACACTAACATTCAGAATCTAAGCTGAGGTCATGTGTAAGAGCATTTGTCAATGATCTGAAGAGGGACAAAGTGAATAGGTAGATGAGGAAGAATTAAAATGGAATATTGCTCAGTTAATTAAAAAAAGACATTATTAAATATGCAGGCAAATGGAGGGAACTAGAAAAAAATCATCCTGAATAGAAAGATAAATATGTTATGTATTCACTTATAAGTAGATATTAGCTTTTAAAGTAAACAATGATATAATAACAAAACTACAATTTGTAGGCCAGAAAGTTAGGTGAAAAGGGAGGTTCTATGGGGTTTGCAGAGAGATCTCCCTGGAATGTGGAAAGAGAATAGATTTCATGGGTGGATAGTAGGTGGATGATGATAAGGTGGCAAAATAAAGAGTTGGGGATGTGGGATGGAAGGAGGGAGTGAGGGGAGAGACATGGAATTGGGGGATCTTTGAGGGGTGCAGTGAAACCTACTGCAATGGAAACTTCCTGAAATATATGAATGTGATCTGAATTAGAGAAATACAGAGTGGAGTCTTAACTGACTAGGCAAGTCAGAACTGGGTTTTATTCAATTGAGTTGTTGGCCAAGGGCTTTCCCTGGAAACCCCCAAACAATCCAGGCTGTTTCTAAGACAAGAGATTGTTCTCCAAAAGCTGAGAGTAGGGCTGCATTGCAGAGGACAGCAACCTCACAGCTCATGAACCTAAAGAAGTTGAGCTAGTGACTACATGGAAACTTCACCCTATGTTCTAGTCTCTTCAGCACAAGAAGCTACTCTGTAGTCTACTGAAAGACAAATGAGGACACAAACCTAACCACAAAACCTTCAACCTACAGTCTGTTCTACCTACAAAATATTCTAGGGCAATGGTAGGCCAGAACTAATAGGAGTAGTCAACCAATGTCTGATTTGACCTAAGGCCCACTCAATGAGAAAGAACACATACATGACACTGTTTGGATTACCAAGAACAAGAGATTAGAAAACCCAGAGTCATAGGGTTCAAACTAAATACTACTGGGAAAAAAAAAAGAAAAAGAAAAGGGAAAAAAATAAATAAAATGATTCCTAATGACAGTCTGCTATTCTCATAGATAAGTCTTTATCAGCCATTACCACAAAGGTTTCCTCCAGGCAGCAGACAGGAACAGATGCAGAGACTTTGAGCCATTATGTGGACAAAGAGTGAAAATTGGAGGTCTCCATTAATCCCTCTCTTCAGATGTAAGGGAATTCTGAAGAAGAGGAGGTAGAAAGATTGTAAGAACTAGAGGGGATAGACGACACCAGGAGAACAAGACTGTCTGAATCAACTAAGTAAAACACACATGAGCTCACAGAGACTGAAGTCTCTATGCGTCTGCACCAGGTCCTCTGTGTATACATTACAACTATTAGCTTAGTATTTTTATGAGACTCATGACTGTTAAAATATGTGGGTTTCTGACTTTTGTGCCTGAACTTGGGACTCTTTTCTTCCTATTGGGTTTCTGTGGCCAACTTCAATATGAGATTTTGCTTCATCTTATTATGTTTTATTTTCTCATGTTTGGTTGTTATCACTTAGAAATTTGTTCTTTTATCAAGAGAGAAAGATAGAAAGTGGAGTGGAGGTGGGGCAAAGTGGGGAGGAACTAGGAAGAGTAGAAGGAGGGGAAGCAATAACTAGAATATGTTGTATGAGAAAATAATCTACTTTCAAAAAAGGAAAATATGAAAAAAATAAAATAAAATGAAGCCTCTAAGGTACAAAATAATTTTCTTTCCATCTCAGATTATTTTCTTAAATTATTTTTTAATGAAAAAAGAAATAAAAAGGAAAGGACATGACTGCTCCTAGTCACAGTGGAAGGTAAAGTATATTTAGATAAAAGAGAGACAGACAGAAGCAGGTACATTTGGCAGAGTTCAGAGTGGTCATGACCCTGAACCAGGAGAGGAGAGAGCAAAAGGGAAAGATAGATGCAAGAGAAGGGAACCGGGTCCAGTAGCCAGGAGAATAAATGAGGACAGGTAGGGACAGCAGGAGGAAGGGCAGCCCAGGCCCTTCCTAGAGATGTTTAGCATAACAAATGATGTATGACAACCAGGAGGTCCCTGTAACATCTAGGAAATGAGAAATTCAAGAAGAACCTGGTGTTTAGGTTGTTTCCAGGTTCTGGCTATTACAAACAATGCTGCTATGAACATAGTTGAACAGATACTTTTGTCATATGATAGGGCATCTCTTGGGTATATTCCCAAGAGTGGTATTACTGGATCTTGGGGTAGGTTGATCCCAAATTTCCTGAGAAATCGCCACACTGATTTCCATAGTGGTTGCACTAGTTTGCATTCCCACCAGCAATGGATGAGTGTGCCCCTTTCTCTCCACACCCTCTCCAGCAAAGGCTATCATTGGTGTTTTTGATTTTAGCCATTCTGACAGGTGTAAGATGGTATCTCAAAGTTGTTTTAATTTGCATTTCCCTTATCGATAAGGAGGTTGAGTATGACCTTAAGTGTCTTTTGGAGGAATGGATGAAGAAAGTGTGGAATATATACATATTAGAGTACTACTCAGCGGTAAAAAACAATGACTTCTCGAATTTTGCATGCAAATGGATGGAAATAGAAAACACTATCCTGAGTGAGGTATCCCAGACTCAAAAAGAGGAACATGGGATGTACTCACTCATAATTGGTTTCTAGCCATAAATAAAGGACACTGAGCATATAATTTGTGATCCTAGAGAAGCTAAATAAGAAAGTGAACCCAAAGAAAATCGTATAGTCATCCGCCTGGATAGGGGAAGTAGACAAGATTGCCGGGCAAAAACTGGGAACTTGCAGGTGAGTTGGCTTGGGGCTAAGGGGAAATGGGATGAGAAACGTGAGAAGGGGAGGATGGGAGGAGCTTGAGGGATTGGGATGGTTGGGATATAGGAAGGGTGGATATGGGAGCAGCGAAGTATATATCCTAACTAAGGGAGCCATCTTAGGGTTGGCAAGAGACTTGACTCTAGAGGGGCTTGCAGGTGTCCAGGGAGATGTCCCCAGCTGGTACCTTGGGCAACTGAGGAGAGGGAACCTGAAAAGATCCTATCCTATACTGATGAATATCTTACATATCACCTTAGAACCTTCGTCTGGCGATGGATCGAGATAGAGACAGAGACTCAATTTGGAGCAACGGTCTGAGGTCTTAAGGTCCAAATGAGGAGCAGAAAGAAGGAGAACACGAGCAAGGAAGTCAGGACTACGAGGGGTGCACCCACCCACTGTGACAGTGGAACTGATTTATTGGGAGCCCACCAAGGCCAGCTGGACTGGGACTGAATAAGCATGGGTTGAAACTGGACTCTCTGAACATGGCAGACAATGAAGGCTGATGAGAAGCCAAGGACAATGGCACTAGGTTTCGATCCTAATACATGAACTGGCTTTGTGGGAGCTTAGCCTGTTTGGACGATCACCTTCCTGGACCTAGATAGAAGTGGGAGGACCTTGGTCTTCCCACAGGGCAGGGAATTTGTACTGCTCTTCAGTATCGAGAGGGAGGGGGAATGGAGTGGGGGGAGGAGAAGAGGAGTGGGGATAGGGAAAGGGGAGTGGGGGGAGGGGGCAATATTTGGGAGGAGGGGGAGGGAAATGGGAAACGGGGACAGGTGGAAATTTTAATTAAAAAAGAATAAAAATAATTTAAAAAATCAATAATAATTAAAAAAGAACCTGGTGGTTAGATCTGTTTTGATATTTTAAACAGGCAGCTCAGCCATTTATTCTAGGTTTGAGAGTTGACAGTTTTATTCTGATGTTATTTTAGAAACATACCTATATTAGCCCATTATTCTTGTCTATGTTAGCCATGTGGCTCTGTACCTTATTCGGAGAGGCAATCACATCTTGTTTTTTCTGTGGCTGGGTCAGGACTGCCAAAATAAGTGAAAAAAAAATTTGGTTTTCTTTTTATTGGGGGGGGAGGGTTCGAGATCTGGTTTCTCTGTAGCTTTGGAGCCTGTCTTGGAACTAGCTTTTGTAGACCAGGCTCGAACTCACAGAGATCTGC
The DNA here is from genome assembly GCF_950005125.1 of Chionomys nivalis. NCBI lineage: Eukaryota > Metazoa > Chordata > Mammalia > Rodentia > Cricetidae > Chionomys > Chionomys nivalis. The sequence continues at coordinate 41,871,883 of NC_080108.1, read as the reverse complement.
CTGCCTCTACCTCCCAAGTGCTGGGATTAAAGGCATGCGCCACTGTCGCTACCTAGAACTTGAAATATTTTGTTCTCCTTATAAAAAGCATATAAACTCATACAAAGTATATAAACAACACTGATTTGTTGTATAACTGATTTAGCTAGACTTTCCTATATTTTCCCAATGACCCAAGAGAATACTTTCAAAAATAAATAAAAGTAATATTTTGTTGTGAAAGGACTAGCATTTAGCCTATTTGTGGCAATTTTTGACATGATTTATCACATATTTAGTACACAAAGATAAATAATTCAATATAATGCAGCTGACATTGTTGAAAGTTAAGGTTGTAGGACACAGTAGCTCTATAAACTCCAGCATCCAATGTACTAGCATTCCCCTCCCTACCCTCCAAATTCACAAGCTGCTCCTGTTCTGTTCTGTATGTTGAGAGCCTCACAGACAATAATCACTCCTTAAACTCCCTGAACAATGGAAGCTTGTTCAGATAAAACAAACCTTCTCTGAGGGACAAAATTAAGTGGTTTTCTCCTTTCATTTGTCAATTTTTTTGGTGAAACAAGTCCTCAAATCTCTGTGATTACTTAGTGCCAGGCTCATTTTAAGATTCTGAGGTAAAGAATAAATTTGATCTGTTTACAAATAATATCTTCTATATATTTTTCTGAAACTTCAGAAGGGACTGCATATGTACACATATATGTACATATAGATAGATACTATGCATATTTATAGTAAACTCATATACAAGGCATATGAGTAAGAAGTATTAAAATATAATTTAGCATATATGTATTTATATATAAGCATATTTAATTCATGTGTATGTAAATATAAGTAGAATAAGATGCACACATGCAGCCAATAGGATTTGTGGGTAAACACTGCAGGTGGGTGCAATTTCCATACTGAGTTGTGCTTTTTATAGCTTATGTCTTCACAGCTGCCTTGGTGTCTGTTATTGTTCTCTTCTATTCAAAATCTTAATGCAGATACTGGGAAAACTTTCCTTGGTGATGAATTTAGGTAACACCCCCTTTATCAGCCTTCAATTCTATATTTTCCATCTAATGAACTACGTTTGTTGTTTTCACTCCTGGTTAGTCAAAAGTTGCTATCTCATATATCCACAGACTGGTTTAGAAACAATAGATTGCATATGCCGGAAGACTTAGGATAAAGATGGAAGCTATAATCAGTGAAGCTGCTCAGTCAGATTTAGAATTGTTGGCTGCATTTGACTTTGTTTTCAGCCTTAAGTGTCTGTGGTTTTACTCTCTGTTCGCTTGATTACCAAGGCTCAGCTCACACAGCCTCACAGTTATCCAAAGGTGGTCTGCTTTGTTCTTGAGTACATGGCTTCTTCCATCTTTATCATAAGTCTTCCGGCATACGCAATCTATTGTTTCTAAACCAGTCTGTGGATATATGAGATAGCAACTTTTGACTAACCAGGAAAAGTGAAAACAACAAATGTAGTTCAACCAGACTCGCTGAACATAGCAGACAATGAGGGCTGCTGAGAAGTCAAGAACAATGGCACTGGGTTTTGATCCTTGGACTTCCCACAAGGCAGGGAACCCTGACTGCTCTTTGGACTGCTGAGGGAGGGGGAGTTGATTGGGGGAAGGGGAGGGGAATGGGAGGCGGTGGCAGGGAGGAGGCAGAAATCTATAATAAATAAACAAATAAAAAAGAATTCCTGCTATCTGTAAAGCATAACAGTGGAAAGGACAGCAGACATATTTTAGGGATTGGGGGTGTACTGATGTTGTAAACCCATTTCAAACAGTATAGTTCACAGGGGTAGCAGAGATAACATGATCATTAACATTGGTAAAAAGGAAAACTGATGACAGGAAGAAGAGCAAAGGACAACAGGCTTACCATCTACCCAACAACGCATACATGATTTAGTTGTCAAAGAAAAGAGTAGGCTTGGAGTGGACTTTCAACAACACAAGGAGTGGGTCACTCATCAAGAACAGCATGAATGGCAAGGGAACCATTGGATTCAGAAAGTCATAACGTGTTTGCTGCCAGAGCTCTCCCAGGAGCAACCCTGAAGACACAAGCAAGGCATCAGGACACCTGCGCTGAAATTAATCAGCCTTCATGCTGCATCTTTTGAACTAAATTATTTTGACATAAATTATTGCTAAATGCTGTTTCAAGTTGGAAATATTTCAAATCAACAAGAGAAATTGTTTCTCACTTTGGTCAACCTTTCTTTTTGCAACCTGGTAGTTCTTTATTCCCCTATGGTCACCATGTCGATGGCAAGCTTAGGACATCAAATAAGCATGTCACACTACAGCTGAACTTCTGGACTTTAGTGACCTTCATGTCTCAGACTCCAAAGCAGCTGGAACAAAAGGTGTGTACCACTGCCCTTGACAATGTTGAAGCATTGATCTTAATGTAAAAAAATATTCTAGCTATGAATAGTGGAGTGAGAGGAAAACAAGGTACTGGTTCATATTTTATAGCCAATCAAATAATATAGCTAGTATTCTAGCTTAGCTCTTATTTGGAGACTAATTATAACAGTGAAAAAATTTTAAAAAGGTGGAAGTTTTCTTGTTTAGTCACAAATAATAATCACTTTCATTCTTAAAATAAAAGGTACATAAAAATTTGAAGTGTCTGTCATTTTTTACAATTATACAAATACGTATTTCAGATTAAGATCAGTATAATAATAGGTCTCAAACCTGGGTTAAAAGACGAACTAAGATGCCTTTTTAACATATCAGAACAGACCTAGCTACCTGGCTCTCCCAGTATCTATCCCTCAGTCCCTGTCTATTACAGGGTATGGCTGGCATACCCCACCTGCTACCGTAAACTTCTCCAGTCCAGGCTACAGCAGGTGCCCTTCGATATATAATCTAGCCAACTTGATTTCCAAGTCTTTTGGTCTACCCTCTACCCTCCTGGCTTCTTGGTCTCCTGGTCTTCTGGTTCTCCCCTCTTTCCTTCCCCTCTCCCTTCACATGGCCTGGCTCAGGGTCATGTTCATTCTGGACTCTTTCAGATGCCTCTGCTCTCTCTCTCTCTTATATGTAACAAATCTTCTCCTTCACTGTACCTAGGAGCAGCCATGTCCTTTTTCATTTCTTTTTTTCATTCATATAAAGGCATTTTTGTTATATAAATGACATGAAAAGAGCCTTTAGCTAGAATTTAAAATTTATTTTGGGTTTATTCTGTTTGAAGTAAAGAATGCTATCAACACATAAACACACACACACAGACACACACACACACACACACACACATGAACAAGTAAAACAAAGTGACTCAAACAAGAAAAGAAATAAAATGGAGAAAAGATGAGCAGGCTTAATAGTGCAATATTAAAAAGAACACGAATCACCTGCTTGCTTGTGGCCTTCAGGGAAGTTAAGTCACACAGTGTGCTTTGTCATACATCTTTCCTTGTTTGTAAATTTATGGCTTTGCATAAATTGGTGAGAACCAAGCATGGTGTGGGGTTGTTTGTAATTCCAACACTGAGAAAGCTGAGGCAAGAGGATCACAAGTATCAAGCAAGTAAGAACAAATTAGAAAGACATTGTTTTCAAAAATAAATGAAGGGAGGCTTATCCTATTTATTTTGTGATATATATATATATATCATAATATATATGGATAAAATAATATATATACATATATATGCAATTGCAGGATATCTTAACAGAGTTTTGTTTGTTTGTTTTTGTTTTTAGAGACAGGGTTTCTCTATAGCTTTGGAGCCTGTCCTGGAACTAGCTCTTGTAGACCAGGTTGGCCTCGAATTCACAGAGATCCACCTGCCTCTGCCTCCTGAGTGCTAAAGGCATGTGCCGCCACCACCTAGCTCTTAACAGAGCTGTTATTTTAGTTTATATGTAATATAATTATATATAATAAAATATTATAAAATAATACTTTATTTCGAGTTTGGTTTCTCTAAAATGTGAAGAAGGTATCTGCAAACAGAATGACTTGATTCATTCCAACCTCTTTAAGAACCTTCCAGCACCTGTATGGGAAACCACAGAAAAACACAAGTCCCATGAAAAAGGTCTGAGCTTTCCTAAAGCTTACAGTGAACATTTGTTTTGTTCTCAAATAGTGTAACTCTGTCTAAAGGAGTTAAAATACATTCTAGGATGTGTGCACTATTTATATGAAGCTATTAAGGGGCACCCAAGGAAAATGGAGAGCTCGTACTTTCACTGGAAAAGGGTTATGAGCATAGAGAGAACAAAGGGGAGCCTGTACCAGAAGTACTGCATTTACACATGGCTACGTTCAGGATCTGCTGAAACAGAGAACTTTGAATGAGACAAATTACATACCTTTTAGTAAAGCCACAGAATGTTCCTGCTGTAGCTCTGGTAGGTGGGTGCTTCAATATGATGATTCACAAGGTTTAAAGAAGTTAAATCATTTTTGGAGCAAACGGAGGAGTAAGAAGGGACCACTGTGCTATGTGCCAGAAAAACCTGACCTGCACATACACAGATGAGAACTCACTCTTTGTGAGACTCATCCATCCTCAACGACTGTTCTTAACAAGTTTCAGGAACTAAGCAAAGGCTGGAAAGGGGAGCAGTGGGCAAATGCTCATGAATTAACTGCACTTGTTTTAGAAAGAGCTGCCAGTCTTACTTCAATGACAGACTTCTCCAGAGGCTAATTGCTATGAATGATACTTCTAGAAATATTTTAAAATGGATTCTCCCTCTACTAACGTGTTAACATAAAGCTAAGGAATATGCTCAAGATTAATAGTGAAATCTCATTTTGTCATATTTAAAATGTCCACTCTGGTTCAGTGACGAAATAAAGGATGAACATCATCCCGAATTTGGGTACAAAACCTCTAAACAAGAAAAGGATACTGTTGGTTAGTTAGAGTGCAAGAATTTTTAAGAGAAAATTCTATTCTGCACTATTTTGATATCTCTAGTGCAGATTATTCAAGATCTGAAGCATCCGAATGCTTGCTACATGGGTAGGAAAGCCAGACCACATCCAGGGACTTTGCTCTACCCTTGGAAATTTCTAAGCATTATCTCTATGAACATTTTTATAATGAGTGACCAGGTCACCTTTTCCCTTATTGGATCAACTTTTGTTTCCTGAACCTCATTCTCCACCTGACAATGAAGAAGTAGACATTGGTATTCTATTACCCTATACTAATGCTCACAAGAAATTTCATCACTTTTAGTATCTTCTATCTAAATGAAAATTATTTACATTAAGATGAAACAATGATCAAATTGAAGATAAAGAACTGACCCAGCAGTTAAGAGCACTTAGTGTTCTGTTATGAGGAACTGAGTTCAGATCCCAGATCCACATGACAACCAAGATATCTTCCAAATACCTGTAAATTCAGATTCAAATATTTTGACATTCTTTTGTGACTTCTGCACATACACAGAGCTATACCTATGCACACACATGTTTTCACACACACATGTGTATGTACACACATGCATACACACACAAATAAATAAATATTGAGGTTATGACTTTACTTCATCTTTTATAAGATATTTTTAACACAATACATTTTATTATATTCTTTCCCCTCCCCCAGTTCATCACAACTCCTCTCAGTATCCATAACCAACAAACATCATGTTCTTTCTCTCTCAAAAAATACGAAAACAATGAAAATCCAAAATAAGAAAAATCAAAATCAAGGCATAAATACTAAGAAAAAATTAATGAAAGAAAATCAGTAAGACAAAGTAAAAAATTAAAAAACACAGATAGAGAGAGAAAGAGAGAGAGAGAGAGAGAGAGAGAGAGAGAGAGAGAAAGAGAAAGAGAGAGAGAGAGAGAGAGGCATACCAAACTTCTCCCACACCAAAACAAACAAAAAGGCAGATGGAGTCCATTATGTGATGGTAAAGTAGGCTTGGGCATGGGCATGGGCCATGCTCTGGAGTGTGGTTGATATAGCTACTGTGGAAAAAACTATTTTCTCTTTCCCAACTGTTTACAATAGACAATAGCATCTTTGTTAGAGGTAGGACTTAGTTTTCACCCTCCCTCATTAGCGCTGGGATTTTGGGTTGATGTGAACCTGTACAGGTCTTGTTCACACTGTCACAGTCTCTCAAAGTTCATATGTGTACCATTCTTGATGCATGTGGAAGATGCTGTTTCCTTAAAGTCATCTACCACCTTTGACTTTTATATCTCTCATATCCTAGTCAGCATCATTTGTTGAAAATACTTTCTTTTTACTACTGTAAAAGCTTTTTTAATCAAAAATCAGATGTCCACAAGTATGTAGATTTATATCTGTGTCTTCAATTCAATTCTACTGACCAATGTATCCCTTTTTGTGACAATACTGTTTTTATTAATATAGCTTTATAATAAATCACATTTTGACTCATACACTGACAGTAGGAGATTTCAATAACCTAGAGGTGATGCAAACAACAAAAAACAGAATAATGTGGGAGCTATCTGAATAACTAAATGGATATAACATATTTACAGGACATTTCATCCAAACGTACAAAAAGTATACCTTCTTCTCAGCATCTCATGGAACTTTCTCCAAATTTGACCACATACTCAAGCACAAAAAATTTCAACAAACACAAGAAAATCAAAATAGCACCCTGAATCCTATCAGACCATCAAAGTGTTAAAGCAGGATATCAACAAGTAGAAGCAACAGAAAGCTTGCAAACTCATGGAAACTGAACAACTCACTGCTGAACAAAAAATAGATCAAGATAGAAAGTGGGAAATCAGAGACTTTGTATAACTGGATGGAAATGAATTCACAGCATACTCAAACTTATGGGAAAAACTGACGGCTGCTCTAATAGCACTAATGCCTACATAAAAAAAAATGAAAGCTCACATACTAGCAACCTAATAGCACATTTGTAAGCTCTAGAACAACAAGAAGTTATAGCACCCAAGAGGACTAGAGGGCAAAAACATAGTCAAACTCAAGAGAGAAATAGCAAAAAGAGAAACAAACACACAAAATGCAAAGAATCAATGAAACAAAGAGTTGGTTCTTTAAGAAAATCAAAAATATTGACAAACCCTTTTCTAAGTTAACTAAAATACACAGAAAGAGAGAATATCCAAATGAACAAAATTAGAAATTAAAGGGAGGAAATTCACTGACTCATAAGGAAATACTTTAAAATCTGTATTCCAATAAATTAGAAAGTCTAATAGAAATATATCATTTTCTTGATAGTGAACATTTACCAAACTCTAATCAAGATCAGAAAAACAATTGAAGCAGACCTATAACTGCTAGTGAAATAAAAGCAATCATTAAAAGTTGTTGTATGAAAGGCTTCTTGTTTGTTTCTTGGCTGTCCAGACTCTCAAAGTAACTAAACAGAAACTATATTAATTAAATCACTGCTTGGCCCATTAACTCTACATTCTTATTGTCTAGCTCTTACATATTAATTTAACCCATTTATATTAACCTGTATATCACTACGAGGCTATGGTTTACATGGTAAAGTTCTGGCGTCTGTCTCCAATGGGGCTATATAGCTTCTCTCTGACTCCACCTTCTTTCTCCCAGCATTCAGTTTATTTTTCTCCACCTAGCTCTATTATTTTTCCCTATCACAGGCAAAGACAATTTTTTTTATTAACCAATGGTGTTCATAGCATACAGAGGGGAATCCCACATCAAAAAGTGTCCTAACCAAAAGAGGTTCGGGGTCAGATACTTTTGGTGCAGAATTTTATCATACTTTTAAAAGAGAGTTAATGCCAATACTCCTCACATTAGTCTATACAGTAGAAGCAAAAGGAACATTGCCTGAGTCATTTTTTTTTGCCTGAGTCATTTTTTATTCTATTAAAAGTAAGACAATACAGAACTTTTTGCTTGTTTTATACCATATATAACTTGTATAGTAATAGTATTTTCTAACATTAATTTAAAATAACAATATCTTTCCATTTTATCCAACAAAAGTATTAATATGAGTATAATCATTTATATATGAAATTTAATTGATTTAATCCAGAGTTGCTTCCATATCATGGCTGTTGAAGAGAAAAATATTACTTATTTACTTATTTATTCAATTTATTATTTAGTACAAGAGAACAGGTCTCTTTGCACATGCATTGATTTAATTTTTGATACACAGTGAGAGGTTACAGAATCACAAGATAGCTATAATTTGTAATGTTTTTTGTCAACTTCCATTGTACTTTTCATAATGTCTGACCTAATTTTTGTTCTTGTCAATAGAACCTACAGATTTATCTTTCTCTATATCCTTGCCAATATGTGTTATCTCTACTCTTCTTATAATATCCAACCTGTCAGTTATGATATAAAATTGAACTGGATTATTAACTGATTTCATTTACAATTATACTAAATTTGTCACATTTTATCATAAATGTTTCCATGCTTTCGCAAAATGTTTTGTGATTTAATAATGTTAATATTGATGGGTTCTGATGAGGGTGAAAGACTGTTTTTTTTTTTTTTTTTTTTTTTTTTTTTTTTTTTTTTAAGAGACTGCTCACTGAATGTATGACCATGCTCCAAAACAGTATAGGGTAAACATAAATTGAACTTGCTTTTTCTTCTTTTTTTGGTGTGTGTGTGGGGGTCACAAGAGTTAAGAAAATGGGCCTGGAAGTACTGGGAGTGAGTGTAACTGAAGTACAGTATGTGAAATTCCCAAATAATCATTAAAGCCTTATGTTCAAAAAAACATTAATATTTTTTCAAAACTGCAACCTGGTTTTGAAAAATGCACTTATTACTCCTACATCTCAGAGAGGGAATCAAAGGGATTGAGGGGTAAAGACAGCCTCGGCTAAATAGCAAATAATTAATGGCATGTCGTCTGAACTACCTACGCTGACATCGTTCAGCAAATAGCCCAGGAAAAAATATATTGGATGCCTAAAGTCTGTAAGAAATTTTAACTATGCTGGAAGAACTTGAAAGAAGTTCATGCTGAGAAACTTCAGTAAGTCAGAGCAACAAGATCCATGAGTTAATTCAAATAATTAACAACTGTGTAGAATAAAATTTCCTTGTGTTTTCTTTCTTTGAGTTTCATTTTTTTTCCTTTGAGTAAATTCTGAATAAACCAAACTTCAGGAAGTTACAGTCACTGTCTGAGTCAGGTTCTGTAGATCTGAGCCTCTAGCATATTTGGCATGCATTTCTCTTCAAAATTTTTATATCTAAAAGGCTATTTAAAATATTCATTAGCAATTTGTATTGTCCACTTTTAAACAGGGTACAAGTCAGATATGGTTAATTTGGGTGCTTACTTTTAAAATCTTTCATGTGGTCTTGATATTAATCTCCCTTCTCAAAAAACAGCTGGATGGATTTTCTTCTGTAGCTTGAATCTTTACTTTGAAAATGGTTTCTTATGTTGTATAGAATTCTAATCTTGTATAATCCAATTTGGCAACTCTTGGTGCTATTTCCTTTGATACAGAGTCATTTTTCAGAAGGTGTGTGCTTATTCATGTCTTGAAGTATGATTTCTAGGATTTTTGTTTTGAAATTTCTGCATTTCAGGTCCCACATTTAGTAAGGTCTTTCATGAAATTTCAATAGATTTCTACGCTGGATAAGAAATTGGTCTTTAATTTAATTCTTTTGTGTACATATTCAGGTTTTATATAATCTGTTTGGGCTATTGTTATTTCTGAGGTATGAGTTCTCTGCTATAGAGATTTGCATTGGTGTGGATCTTGGTCTATTGATACAGATTTTAGGTCAATCTTATTATATGTTTATTTCTGATCTTGATTAAGGTATTGTAATTGTGCAGTTCATTTAAAAATGTAATGTATAATTAAGAAATACAGTTTACTAGTCATCTATAATAGTCAAGCTCATAGTCATGTTAGTTAGTTTTACTAGATCTATAGAAATATATTTTAGTTAGATAATCTTCAAACCCTTCAAAGATATTCAGAATATGACATTTAAAATATTTTAAGAACTTAGAACTTTTCATGACACATCTGCTCATGGCATCACCAATTATTTCAAGAGGAACCTGGGCATTTAATAGGCTCCTCATGGAGTTTGTTAGCCATTTGGGCAAGAAACTGTTCTTGCTTGGACTGCTTGATGATAAACTGTATGAACTGGACATGCAGGAGCCACCGAAAAAATGACCACTGAACTTGCCTAAAGGTGAGATGTTCTTTCAGGGTTCCTGTTTCATGAAAGAGTCTGCAAGACATTCTGCAAGATACAAAAGAAAGTGACTGACAAATTACCAATATAGGCAGATTTGTCTTTGAAATTTCCTGCTTCATGGAAAAGTCTGCTGGATACTATGGGCCTGTAGGCTGAAGATGGATTCCCAAATGGTACAGAAGAACTTTGGGTGACTGTCCAGGCAGCAAGATGTCTCTGTCAATTATAGAGTTTTGGAAGTTGCTTACAATGTATTTTCTGTTAACTTAGGTAATATTATTTCCATCTGGGGCCTTTGATGGAGTTGAAGAATAGATAGTTATGATTTTCCTTAGTCATCATAAAAGATAAAGTATATATCAATATTATAACTATAATTATTGCTTGATAACTGTTTTGCTATATGACATTTTACTATGTTAAAGTTAAAGTCCTCCTTTTTATTTAAACTAAAAAGGGGAAATGATGTGGGAAGGCTTTCTGTCTATGTGTTGCTTTTATTGGTTAATGAATAAAGAAACTGCCTTGGCCTGTGATAGGGATGGCGTAGAGTTAGGCAGGGGAAACTAAACTGAATACTGGGAGAAAGATGGCAGAGTCATGAAAAGTCATGGAGCTGCCAGAGGGGAAAGACATAGCTGCCATCTGGAAACTTGCTGATAGGCCACAAGCCTCATAAAATATAAACTAATAGAAATGGGTTAATTCTAGTTATAAGAGCTAGCTAGCAATATGCATAAGTGATTGGCCAAGAAATGTTTTAAATGATGTAGTTTCTGAGTGGTTATTTTGTGGTCTGAGCAGCCAGGAACAAAGGAGCAGCCTTCTACTACAGTTTTTTTATATTTATATTTATTTTTCTTTATACATATGTATGTATGTCTGTGTTGAGTATATGCCACATGTGTACACACAGAAGTTAGAAGGAGGCTGGGTTTACAAGCCTCTGTGAGTACTCTAACATGGGTGCTGGATACTGAACTCAAACCTCGTAATTAAACTAAACCATTTCTCCAGCACTTCCAGTAAGTATTTTATCACTAGGCAGTTGTATTCATTTTTTTTTTGTATCATGCTGTGTTTGTCACTATTGTTCTGTAGTGAAATTTGAGGTTGTGTATTATGATGTTTTCAGCTGTATTCTCTATGGTTAGGTTTGCTTTAGCGATTTGCAGTCTTTCATAATTCTATATGAATTTGATGATGCTTTTTTAAATCTGTGAATGATGTCATCAGAATTTTGAAGGAAGTTTTGTTGAATTTGTAGATCACTTTTGAGAATACAGATATTTTTACACTATTAGTTATCAATCCATTAGCATGAGAGATCTTTCTATTTCATAGTGTCTACATTCTTAGATATCAGGGACATAGAAAGTAAAATTACTCTAAAAATTCATCTTAACTCAGTTAAAGTAGTTATGATTGATGACAAGTTAGAAGTTCTGGCAGGATGTAGAGGCAGAGAAATTCCTATCTATTGACAATAATATTAATTGGTACAGACCCTGTAGAATTTACTTAAAAAGCTAAGAATAGAAATACTGTTTGACTTAGTTATGCCCTATCTGAGACTATACCAATTTTAAATAATAATAATATATATAAAATTATATATATATATATAATTTTATATATATATATATGTATGTATATGTATATGTATATGATATTCCTTTTTGAGATAGTAAACCTTTGGCTTCAAAATTAACTTTTATGTCAAAATTTTGAGAAAACTACTTTTTGTATATGTTCTTTTCATATTTGATGTAGTTGACTAAAAATAAAATGTATTGTCAAGATCAGTGTTTCTCAACCTGGGTTATGACCCCTTTGGTGATTGTCTTAGATGGGATTTCTATTGCCATGATGCACGATCCTTTCATATGAATATATCCACATACAAGATATCCTGTATATTGTATATTTACATTATAATTCACGACAGTAGCAAAATTCATTTGTGAAGTGATAATGAAATAATTGTATGGTTGAGAGTCACAACACCATGAGAAACTGTGTTAACAGATTGCAGCATTAGGAAGGTTAAGAACCACTGACCTAGATATTTTGTTACTAATGAGAAGAGCCCCAGACATAGCCTTACAATTGTCAAAACTGAGTAAATGATCATGATTGATGACACAAAAATTTACAAAACTCATGTTTGTATTGCGTAAGCAATTAGACTTGGTCCTAGGAGTTTAGGCTCTTAAATTGAAGAGCATCAAAATATGAGACAAGAATATATACAATCGGCTATAGTGCAAAATGAAACAATATGAAGTCATCCTTAATGTTAATTTTATTTTAGCAATTAATTGGCATGTAAGTGATTAGAAACATGATTTGAAACACCTTATAATGTAAATTCATGAAGAAAAATTTTAAATTATAATCATAAATATAAGAAATAATTCTATATGTAATGACATTAATCATAGATGAAAGATGTTTCTATTATTAACATTAGTCAAAATAAGAAAAGATGAACTGCTACTTAAGAGCTAAAATGTCCAATAACAAGAAGATATTATATGACATACAAATAAAGAAAATATGAGGCCCACATTTGAAAAAAAACAAAGTCATCTAGGAAAACTTCTGTTAAAATGGGGACAAAATACTAAGTATAAGAATCAATGAACTTTGTATTAGAAGTTATATTATAAAATGGCAAGTGTCAGTTTGGGGTCTGGAATATCAAAAAATAATTTACTGTGTAGATTCAGCAGCATATTTGTAAATATCAACAAGTAAATATGGTTATTAAATATAAGTTATTAAATCTTAACAATAGGGAGAAAATAAGGCCAAGAGAAAAATCAGTGGTTTCTCCAGGAAGTTTGAAACTCTAGCCAGCATACTGTCACACAGACAGAGTCAGGAGCAAAGGAGTGAGATTTAAAAAAAAACAAACAAACAAGCAACCAAACAAACAAACAAAAATCCAAAAAGACTGGAAACCTTGAAAATTTGATGAAAATATTAATAATAAGATAACGATGATGATAAATAATATAAAATAAAAACAACCAGAATAGGACAAAACAAACAGAAAAAGTAAAAAAAAAAAAAAAACAAGAAACACCTATAGACAGAAACACCTATAGACAGAGACATAAACATTTGAACACACACACAAAAAAAATCTCAAAAAAACATAAATCGGAAACAATAACATAAAGTAATAAGAAAAATGCCAGACAAAGCAGTTTGAGCAAAAACAAACAAACCAATCAAAGGTTCCACAGAGTTCGTTTTCACTTCCCCGTCTACCACTGTACATGGGGCTTCACAAGTGCAGTTTGCTTTCCCACTGAGACTACATTGGAGAAAACTAAATTTTCTTTCCAAGTAGTTATCAATTGGAGACAGCTTCTGGTTAGGGATGAGGATTTGCGTTTTCTTTTCTCGGCATTGAGACACCATCTGATTTAGACCTGCCAGGTTCTCTGCATGCTGCCTGTATTATTTAGGATTGCCATTGCTGTGAAGAGACACCATGACCGCAGCAACTCTTATAAAGAAAACATTTAATGGAGTGGCTTACAGTTTCAGAGGTTTCGTCCATTATCATAGAGGCGTGCAGGCAAACAAGGAACTGGAGCTGAGAGTCCGTACATCTTGACTCACAGGCAATAAGGAAAGGTCTGGGACAATGGGAGTGGGCTGAATATATGAGATCTCAAATCTTGCTGTGAGTGACACACTTCCTCCAGCAAGACCACATTTATTCCAACAAGGCCACACCTCCTAATTGTGCTACTCCCTCTGGGAGCATTTTCTTTCAAACCATCACACTGCCACAGTCTCCGTGAGTGTCTAGAAGTTCTTTCCTTGATGTCCTCTACCTCCTATGACTCTAGCAACCTTTCCACCTTCTCTTTTGTAGAATTCCATGTTCTCTGAGAAGACAGAAGGTGAGAAACCTTGGAACACCCTAACACACTTTAATTTTAATTAATTAATTAATTAGTTTAATTAAAAGTTTGTTTTCAACAGAACTGTTTTCAAAGTGACAGTAAAATAAGAACATTGTATGGGCAGATCTAGTGAGGTCCTCACCAACAAACCTCACTACATGTAACAAGTCCTGAAGTGGCGCACAGGGTCAGCTCTTCATTAGAAACAGAGAGCGCAGCTGCTCTGTACCCTCCCGGAGGCATCAGCTGTGCTCAGAAAGGAATCTTTGAGATTCTCCAACCAGCAGCCCAGAATGTCAGGGAACATAGGGAGAAGAGCGATTCTCTTAGATATTAAATATGGTTTATAGCAGTTTTGGCTTCTATCTCCAGCATCCATCTCAAGGCTCATAGCACCTACATCGAGCTTTAACATGAGACAGCATTTCAATTTTTTTAATTAATTAATTTATTTATTTATTTATTATGTATATAATATTCTTTCTGCGTGTATGCCTGAAGGCCAGAAGAGGGCACCAGACATCATTACAGATGGTTGTGAGCCACCATGTGGTTGCTGGGAATTGACCTCAGGACCTTTGGAAGAACAGGCAATGCTCTTAACCTCTGAGCCATCTCTTCAGCCCCAGCATTTCAATTTTTTGCAGTCAATATTTTTTTTGTAGAATCCTAATCTTTATGTATTTATGTGTATGCAGAGAAAAGATACATTATAATTGGCACTGAATGTCTGAACAATAGATTAATCCTATTAATTTAGTGGGTTTTTTTTACTGTTGACACTGTAAATAGTCTATTGTGATAGAAGAGGAAGAAGACAACTTGAACAAAACCCATAAAAAGTTATTATGAGAAATAACTAGGAAAGAGGCAATTTTATTTCCTCATAAGACCAATTCAAAAACAATGTGAAACATGAGAATCTGAGCTCAGTTACATCAGCTGAAAAGTGGGGGTCGTAATGTCCCCTTGGAGAGTGCATGTTTAGATTAGTTACTGCAGTAGAGGAAAGACGTGGAGCTTAGCCTGTGTAAGATTTTGTTTCATTCACTTAGGCTACTCTGTATTTCATAGCCCCTTTAGATTTTGTTGTTAGAAATGACGTTGTCTGCATGTTTTAATCTGAGTTTAAGTAATTTTTGTGTGAAGATATCCAAACCTATTTTATCTTGAATTAAAAGAACTATTTTCTCTGTTGTTGAGACACTTATTTCTGAAGAATTGTATGAAGCTGAACTATCAAAATAATTACATTTTTAAATTATTTTTTAGTTTCATACATGGGTACAAGAATTTTCTCCATTCTCAACCATTTTTCTCACTCATCCCACCTGGAAGGACCTATGGAAGCAATGCTGTAGACCCCTGCCCTGATCCTGGAGAGTTCATGGGATTCAGGCCTTTCTAATTTTCACTGTACTTATTCTGTTTTGTATTTTAGGTTTGATTTTTTTGTTTGTTTGTTTTGTTTTGTTTTTGAAAACAGGGTTTCTTTGTGTAACAGTCCTGGATGTCCTGAAACTCACTTTATACGCAAGCCTGATCTCGATCTCACTGAGATCTACCTGCCTCTAAGGCCTCAGTGATAGGATTAAAGGTGTACAGCACCACCAACCAGGACCATGCTTATTATTATGGTAATACATAGTTTTAGTTTGTCAGTTGAGATCATAGCTGAGTTTACTGGGGAAAAAATCTGATATTTTCCCTAAATGTTTCTACAAAGAAATTAAGTCTCTCTACAGTCATTTTCTGAAACCAGTGTCTCTGGTCATCCCTGGCTACCTTTGTGGTCATTCTTAGTAAGAAGGAAGAACTCCCTAAGGTTAACGATTCTTGCTTAATTAACTATCATAGAAAGAGATAACTATATTTCAAAGAACTTAAGAACTCAGGAAATGGTTTCTTAAAAGATGACATTAAAAGCATAAAGAGACACATAAGGAAACAAACAAAACAAAATACTACTAAGCTTAAATGACATACTGACCCTTGCACATTGATAGTAAGAGACTTCAATACCCAACTCTCATCAGTGCACAGATCAACCAGACAAAAATTAAACAAAGAAATAATGACACTAACAGATATAAAACAATTGTGTCTAACAAGTAGTTAAGGAATATTACACCCAAAGACAAAAGAATACCTTCTTCTCAGCACCTCATGGAACAGTAGAAAGCTTGCAAACTCGGGTAAACTGAAAAGCTCTCTACTTAATGAAAAATGGGTGAAGACAGAAATAAAATAGGAAATTAATGCTTTCTGGAATTCAATGAGAATAAATAAACAACTTATTAAAATTTATGAGACACGATGAAAATGGTGCTCTGAAGTAAGTTCAAAGCACTAAGTACCTATATTTAAGAAAAATTGAAGAGATCATATATACTTGTAACTTAAAAGCACACTGAAAAGCTGTAGAACAAGAAATAAGCACCCCCCAAGAGTACGTGGCAAGAAAAAATAAAACTGAGGGCTAAAAGCAATAAAATAGAAACAAAGAGAACTATAAAAAGATAGAATGAAAGAAAGAGTTGACAGTAAGTATAAAGCCAACAACAAATTATATAGAGAGAAACTCAATGAGTAATATCAAGAACACAATGGACAGTTCATTCTGGTGAGGATGTGGAATAACAGGGAGTACTCCTTCATTGCTGGTGAGAGTACAAACTTGTATGGTCATTGTGGAAAACAGTATCACTTTTACTCAGAATATTGAGAATCAATCTACCTCAAGACCCAGCAACACCACTCTTGGACATAAACCTGTGGTGGCGCAAATGAATGTAGACAGATTATATAGATATATACAGCTTTAATAAGGAAATAGACTTACAGGACCACAGGTTCCCGCGGAGTACTGGAAAAGCGGAGCAAAAGAAAAAGGGCTGCTGGGCTCACGCCGGGCAGATTTATCAAATCCGTAAACATTAGCCCGAGGCGAACACGCCCCCAATGGGTGGGGCTATGTCCCTACATAAACCCAAAGGATACTCTATCCTATCTCAAGGACACCATGTTCATTGGAGCTTTATTTATAATAATAATAAACTGGAAACATCCTAGAAGTCCCTGAGCCAAAAAAAAAAATGGATAAAGAAAATGTGGTACATTTTACATAATGGTGTATTACTTGGCTGTAAAAAATGACATCAGAAAATTCACAGAAAATGGATGGAACTAGAAAAAATCATCTTGAGTGGGGTAACCTAGACCCAGAAAAACAAATAAGGCATGTATTCACTCGTAAGTGGATATTATATGCAAAGAGGAGCATATTATTCATATAGACATGCCGACATTATGCAGAGATAGGTAAATAAATTAGATAGTTAGACAGACACATAGATGTTCTAAATTGGAGGTCTCCTTTGGGTCCATCCCTGTAGGGCTGAAGGGAGTCCATTGAAGAGGGAGGAGAAAGAATCATAGCGGACAGAGGACACCAGGAAAACATGGCCCACTAAATCAACTAAGTAGAGCTCATATAGGTTCTCAGAGATTTAAGCAGAAGCACTGGGTCTGTATTGATCTGCAAAAATTCCTCTGTGCATATATTATGGATCTTTGCTTGGTGTTTTTGTGGGAATTCTAACAGTGGGAATGGGTGTGTCTCTGATACTTGTACTCTTTTCCTTCTCCTGGGTTGTTTTGTCTAGCTTATATATGGGGGATTTTTCCATGTTTTGTTTTTCTTGTGTGGTTGTTGTCGTTTGGAGGCCTACCTTTTTCTGAAGGAAACAGAAGGAGAGTGTATCTGGAAGAAAGTGGAAGTTGGGTGTGTTGGGCAGAATGGAGGGAGAGAAAACTGTTGTTTGGATGTATTGTGTAAGAGAAGAATCTGTTTTCAATAGAATAGAACAGGATGAAAAGGAAAAGGAAAAAGGAAGAGAAGGAAGAGGAAGAAGAAGAAGAAGGAGGAGAAGGAGGAGGAGCAGGAGCAGCAGCAGCAGCAGAAGAAGTCATCTTTGTCATCTCTGATGGAATCAGAGTGCTCTGGCAGTGGAGATTCAGTTGTGGAGTTCTTTGTAAATAGTTCTGTGTGATAGAAATAAACATAAAATTATTCATATCAAGTTTAATTTGGGGGAATGAAGACTTTATGCTGAAAACTGAAATGAACCAGGTGGTACCTATGCATCCAAAAATGTAAATACATCCACATTGGTAATTTTCAACTACTTTACTCTCTTGAGAAATTGGTGAAATACATTCATACAATGCTTGAGAAATATTTTCACATCTGTCCAAAATATTCACACACAGATGCACAAATACAGATGCACAAATATTCTCTCTCTCTCTCTCTCTCTCTCTCTCTCTCTCTCTCTCTCTCTCACACACACACACACACATACACACACACACACATACACACACATACACACAATGCAATTCAACCAAATAATTGAAGCAATTTTTAAGGAAAACTAGACACCAATGAAA
Source organism: Chionomys nivalis (assembly GCF_950005125.1). Classification (NCBI taxonomy): domain Eukaryota; kingdom Metazoa; phylum Chordata; class Mammalia; order Rodentia; family Cricetidae; genus Chionomys; species Chionomys nivalis. The sequence continues at coordinate 41,853,298 of NC_080108.1, read as the reverse complement.
AGCAAGCCAAATACAAGTCTTGGAGCCAAAGAGTGAATGAAAATCCTATTACGGAGTACTGCGAGGAAGCTGGGTAAGAGAAAGGAAGAAGTTAGATAGACGGACTTTTGGGTGAAATTAAAATCTCAGTGGATAGTGTTCCACAGACCAGAAGAAGAAAATATTAAAACAGAGACATATTTTCTAAAAGATTATAGTTAGATGAAAATAAATAAAATTCAAAAGAGCAGAGAAAATCTTTGAGGCATAAAACGCCAGTATGTGAAAAGAAAGTAATTTAAAAAGATTGTTTCTTGTTTTTAAAGCCATAATAGACTTGTAATCAGTTTGATTTGGGGGATAAAAAACATAAAAAAATCATTTTGTCATATGTATCTCTTTCTTGGAAAACGCAATTCCATTTTCTGTTTACATCTACATGACCTTTTCTTCTGAACATGACTTATGTTTACTACAAGATATGTTATTATTATGAAGACTGGGAATTGTGTAAACATTACGAAAATTTCTGACTTAAACTTTCATGTGTATTTCTGTTTGTTTTCCTGAGCATCATTGATTTTTCTTTCACTTTGCACTTTTCCCTCTGCAAAGCTTTTCCTCCTCCCCTTCCTCTTTTTCTCCCTCCTTTCCTTACTCCCCTCCTCTCATTCCTCTCTCTCTTCCTTTTTGTCCCTTAGTGTCAAATGGAAACCTTTGTTCAGATTGTTGATCAGACTTATTTGTCTTGAGTGTGTTAGAAACCAGGGGCCATCTCACCATCAGTAAGAGGCAGTAATGATTCCTTATTGTGTCGGAAACCAAGATATAGATAGACGTGTTGCTAAACATCATCTCTCTGTGAGTAGCAAGGTGTGTGGACCAGACTATGCTGCTAGTCTATCAGAAAGGACAGGCAGCAGACAACAAGGGGAGCAAAGATACAACACAGGTATTTTCATTTGATTTTTACATAATTTGGAATACATTTAAAATCTAAAATGTACCAGCTCTCTTGTTTCACCTTTTTAAAATAAAATTCATTAAAACATTACATGGAGAATGTGATAGAAAACATTTTAATGGACTGTAAAAATTCTCTGCATGTTTCCTCTATTAGTATTTTTTTACCTTCCAGAATGTCTGGTTTTGATTGATTGGGCTGCCTGTGAACGTCAATTTATGAGTAGGTGACTAGGTTGTTCACAGTGTACGTTCAAGACGGATGAATGGTAACTGTAATAGAACATTATTTTTATTAAGGGTTCTATCTGTAGCAAGATAATTTGGCCTTTTCTGATTGTGTTTCTCCCTTTATTTTTGAGACACAGCTTAGAATATTTGATTCTTATTCTTTGCACAGTATTGCTTTCTTCTGAACTAATATTGATTTTTCTTTGAGGTTATATTTCACTGAAAATGGAAAGGATTTTTTTCAGACAAGACGATACATTGCATTTTATTTGTGGATAAGAAGGATTGCTAACATGTTGAAATACTTTTTAAAAGTTATGCTCTATCCATAACCCTGTAACTGTACAGTGATTTTGTGGAAGATTTCACATTTATTATTTACTTTGTGAAACAGTGTGGAAACTTAAAATCTCTATATTCTCTCAAACATATGGATGGCTATAAAAATTCCTAGTAGCATCCATTGTGGTTTGAATGTGTTGGCTCTCAATGCCTATGCTTGAAGCTGGATGGATTCATTAAAAAGTGAGATCGTTGTTAATTGATCCAGCCATGAGTGCGTAACTCACTTTTGTGTTGTTATTATGCAGTTAGTACTTTGGAAGCGTTGTGGATGTCCTGGTTTTCTTTCTGTTGCTGTGATACAATACTCTTCCTAAAAACAGCTTGGAAAAGAAAGAATTTGCCCTATGTCCCCAGATCAAACCTAATCCTTAAGGCTAAGGAGCCTGCATGGGAATAACCTAGCTTCTGCATATTGGTGACACTTGTGTAGTTTGGTGTTTGTGGAGGCCCTAGCAGTGGAACCAGGGTCTATCCCAGGTGCATGAGTTGGTTTTTTGGAACCTATTTCCTGTGGTGGGATGCGTTACTCAGCCTTGATGCAAGGGGGAGGAGCTTGATCCTGTCTTACCTTGATATACTATGTTTTGTTGACTCCCATGGGAGGCCTTACCCAGAGTAGATGCGGGATGGGGGTTGAGTAGAAGGAATGGTAGGAGAGAAGGGAGGGGAAACTGTGGGTGTTATATAAAATGAATTTTAAAAATTAATAAAAAAGGTAAACCTGATTACGTTAATTACTTAATTGACCTTCCTTTCTCAGTAACTGAATTTAGTAAAAAATAACAAATGCGCATTGAAGCAATGCCAATTCTGGATGATAGTTGTGTGTGGTTCTGAAAGGGGAAGCATGGTTCCCAATGCTTAGAGATATCAGGAACACTGAGGGACCTGCACACACAGGGCTCAGCAAAACTCCTCTCCTTTGCGTCTGAAGGAGAAACTGTACTGAGCATTTGTTTCACATTTACTATAGCTTAGCTGTGTTCAACTGCTGCAAACTTTCAACCTTCCAGGGTTCCTTCCATAATTCACACTGTGAACTTTTTTGAAAAAGGCAATTATTTTCTGCCTCAGTCCCCACATCAGAAAATGGATAATCATAATTCTTACCTCTGGGGATTTTCAGGAGACCTAAGCAATATAACATCTCCAAAGTGCAACACATGTTTTCAAAACTAGTAAGCATTGTCTGTCCATTTAAAAAAGAAATTGACCAAAACTGATCATACATCCAGTCACAAAGCAAGTTTCAACTAACATAAGGAAATTGAAATGACCCCCTGCATCCTATCAGACCACCGTGGATTAAAGTTGGATTTCAACAATGACAGAAACAACAGAAAGCTTACAAAACCATGGCAACTGAACAACCTATGTGGATGACTACTTGGTCAAGCCAGAACTGAAGAAGAAAACGGCTAAAGTTCACGAATGAGTGAGTACATACAACAGTCATCTTTTTGGATCTGGGTTATCTCACTCAGGATAGTGTTTTCTATTCCCATCAATTTGCATTCAAAATTCAAGATGTCATTGTTTTTTACCGCTGAGTAGTACTCTAAAGTGTATATGTGCCACACTTTCTTTATCCATTCTTCCACTGAGGGGCATCTAGGTTGTTTCCAGGTTCTGGCTATTACAAATAATGCCGCTATGAACACAGCTGAACAAATGCTTTCGTAGTATGATTGGGCATCTCTTGGGTATATTCCCAAGAGTGTTATGGCTGGGTCCTGAGGTAGGTTGATTCCAAGTTTCCTGAGAAACCGCCATAGTGATTTCCAGAGTGGTGGCACAAGTTTGCATTTCCACCAGCAATGGATGAGTGTTTTCCTTACTCCACAACCTCTCCAGCATAGGCTATCATTGGTGTTTTTGATTTTAGCCATTCTGAAAGGTGTAAGATGGTATCTCAAAGTTGTTTTGTTTTGCATTACCCTAATTGCTAAGGAAGTTGAAAATGACCTTACGTATCTTTTGGCCATTTGAACTTCTTCTGTTAAGAATTCTCTGTTCAGTTCAGTATCCCATTTTTTTAATTCTGTTATTTAGAATTTTAACATCTAGTTTCTTGATCTCTTTATATATTTTGGAGATAAGAACTTTGTCTGATGTGTCTATAGTTCATAAGCCTAGATAAGCCAAACAATAAAGTGAACCCAAAGAAAAACATATATAGATCCTCCTGGAAATTGGAAACAGACAAGATCGCCAGGCAAAAGTTGGGAGCATGGGGGTGGAGTGGAGAAAAGGGGAGATGGGAAGAGAGAAGGGAAGGTTTGGGGAGAGCTTGGGGGAGTGGAAAGGTGGAGATGGAGGAAGGGCAGATATAGGAGTAGGGAAGAGGATATCTTTATATATATATATATATTATTTTTATTCTTTTTTAATTAAAATTTCCACCTGCTCCCCGTTTCCCATTTCCCTCCCCTCCTCCCAAATATTGCCCCCTACCACCAGTCCAATCCCCCTATCCCCACTCCTCTTCTCCTCCCCCCACACCATTCCCCCTCCCTCTCGATACTGAAGAGCACTCCAAATTCTCTGCCCTGCGGGAAGACGAAGGTCTTCTATCTACATCCAGGAAGGTGAGCGTCTAAACAGGCTAAGCTCCCACAAAGCCAGTTCATGTATTAGGATCGAAACCTAGTGCCATTGTCCTTGGCTTCTCATCAGCCTTCATTGTCCGCCATGCTCAGAGAGTCCAGTTTCAACCCATGCTTATTCAGTCCCAGACCAGCTGGCCTTGGTGGGCTCACAATAAATCAGTTCCACTGTCACAGTGGGTGGGTGCATCCCTTGTGGTCCTGGTTTCCTTGCTCATGTTCTCCCTCCTTCTGCTCCTCATTTGGACCTTAAGAGCTCAGACCGTTGCTCCAAACTGAGACTCTGTCTCTACCTCGATCCATCGCCAGATGCAGGTTCTAAGGTGATATGCAATATATTCATCAGTATAGGATAGGGTCATTTCAGGTTCCCTCTCCTTAGTTGCCCAAGGTACCAGCTGGGGACATCTCCCTGGACACCTGCTAACCCCTCTAGAGTCAAGTTTCTTGCCAACCCTAAGATGGCTCTCTTAGTTAGGATATATACTTCGCTGCTCTCGTATCCTCCCTTCCTATATCCCAACCATCCCAATCCCCCGAGCTCCTCCCATCCTCCCCTTCTCATGTTTCTCATCCCATTTCCCCTTTGCCCCTTGCCACCTCACCCGCAAGTTCCCAATTTTTGCCCTGCAATCTTGTCTACTTCCCCTCTCCAGGAGGATATCTTAATTAAGGGAGCTGTTTTAGGGTTGGCAAGAGGTCCTTGAGTAGCAGGGGAGAGGGTGCCTGAACTGGCCTTGTCCCATACTCACACTGATAAATATCTTGTTTTTTTTTATTAATTAATTTATTTAATTATTAAAGATTTCTGCCTCTTCCCCGCCACCACCTCTCATTCCCTCCCCCTCCCCCAATCAAGTCTTCCTTCCTCCTCAGCCCAAAGAGCAAGCAGGTTTCTCTGCCCTGTGGGAGGTCCAAGGACCACCCACCTCCATCCAGGTCTATTAAGGTGAGCATCCAAACTACCTGGGCTCCCACTAAGCCATTACGTGCAATAGGATCAAGAACCCATTGCCATTGTTCTTCAGTTCTCAGTAGTCCTCATTGTCCATTATGTTCAGCGAGACCGGTTTTGTCCCATGCTTTTTCAGACCCCGGCCAGCTGGCCTTGGTGAGTTCCCGATAGATCATCCCCATTGCCTCAGTGTGTGGGTGCACCCCTTGCAGTCCTGAGTTCCTTGCTCGTGCTCACTCTCCTTCTGCTCCTCCTTTGGATCGTGAGACTTCAGTCCAGTGCTCCAATGTTGGTCTCTGTCTCTGTCTTCTTTCATCGCCTGATGAAGGTTAATATTCAGGGGGATGTTTATGTTTTTCTTTGGGTTCACCTTCTTATTTAGCTTCTCTAGAATCACGAATTATAGTCTCAATGTCCTTTATTTATGGCTAGAAACCAAATATGAGTGAGTACATCCCATGTTCATCTTTCTGGGTCTGGCTTACCTCACTCAGGATAGTGTTTTCAATTTCCGTCCATTTGTATGCAAAATTCAAGAAGTCATTGTTTTTTACTGCTGAGTAGTACTCTAATGTGTATATATTCCACACTTTCTTCATCCATTCTTCCATTGAAGGGCATCTAGGTTGTTTCCAGGTTATGGCTATTACAAACAATGCTGCTATGAACATAGTTGAGCATATACTTTTGTTGTATGTTTGGGCATCTCTTGGGTATATTCCCAATAGTGGTATTGCTGGGTCGAGAGGTAGGTTGAACCCGACTTTCCTGAGAAACCGCCACACTGCTTTCCAAAGTGGTTGCACAAGTTCGCATTCCCACCAGCAATGGATGAGAGTGCCCCTTTCTCCACAACCTCTCCAGCAAAGGCTATCATTGGTGTTTTTTATTTTAGCCAATCTGACAGGTGTAAGATGGTATCTTAATGTCGTCTTGATTTGCATTTCCCTGATTGCTAAGGAAGTTGAGCACGATCTTAAGTGTCTTTTGGCCATTTGAACTTCTTCTGTTGAAAAGTCTCTGTTCAGCTCAGTGCCCCATTTATAATTGGATTGATTAACCTTTTACGGTCTAATTTCTTGAGTTCTTTGTATATTTTGGATATCAGACCTTTGTCAATTGCGGGGATGATGAAGATCTTCTCCCAGTCAGTGGGTTGCCTTTCTGTCTTAGTGACAGTGTCCTTTGCTTTACAGAAGCTACTCAGTTTCAGGAGGTCCCATTTATTCAATGTTGTCCTTAATGTCTCTGCTGCTGGGGATAAACGTAGGAAGTGATCTCCTGTACCCATATGTTGTAGAGTACTTCCCACTTTTCCTTCTATCAGGTTCAGTGTGTTCAGACTAATATTGAGGTCTTTAATCCATTTGGACTTGAGTTTTGTTCATGGTGATAGATATGAATCTATTTTCATTCTTCTACACGTTGACAACCAGTTCTGCCAGCACCATTTGTTGAAGATGCTCTCTTTTTTCCATTGAATACTTTTAGCTCCTTTATCAAAAATTAGGTGTTCATATGTTTGTGGGTTAAAATCAGGGTCTTCTACTCGGTTCCATTGATCGACTTCTCTGTTTTTATGCCAATACCAAGCTGTTTTCAACACTGAGGCTCTGTAATAGAGTTTGAGGTCCGGGATGGTAATGCCTCCAGATGATCCTTTATTATATAAGATTGTTTTGGCTATCCTGGATTTTTTGTTTCTCCATATAAAGTTGATTATTGTCCTCTCAAGATCTGTGAAGAATTTTGATGGGATTTTAATGGGGATTGCATTGAATCTATAAATTGCCCTTGGTAGAATTGCCATTTTTACTATGTTGATCCTCCCAATCCAAGAGCAAGGGAGATCCTTCCATTTTCTGGTATCCTCCTCAATTTCTTTCTTCATAGGCTTAAAGTTCTTGTCAAATAGATCCTTTACTTTCTTGGTTAGAGTTACCCCAAGATATTTTATGCTATTTGTGGCTATCGTGAAGGGTGATGCTTCTCTGATTTCCATCTCTGCTTCCTTATCCTTTGTGTATAGGAGGGCAACTGATTTTTTGGAATTGATCTTGTATCCTGCAACGCTACTAAAGGTGTTTATAAGCTGAAGGAGTTCTTTGCTGGAGTTTTTGGGCTCGCTTATGTACACTATCATATCGTCTGCAAATAATGAAAGTTTAACTTCTTCCTTTTCAATTTGAATCCCTTTGATCCCCTTATGTTGTCTTATTGCTATTGCTAGAATTTCAAGCACTATATTAAAGAGGTATGGAGAGAGTAGACAACCTTGTCGTGTTCCTGATTTTAGTGGAATAGCTTTGAGTTTCTCTCCATTTAATTTGATGTTAGCTGACGGCTTGCTATAAATAGCTTTTATTATATTTAGGAACGACCCTTGTATTCCTAATCTCTCTAAGACCTTTATCATAAAGGGATGTTGAATTTTGTCAAATGCTTTTTCCGCATCTAATGAAATGATCATATGTTTTTTTTCTTTCAGATTATTTATATGATGGATTACATTGATAGATTTGCGTATGTTGAACCAGCCCTGCATCTCTGGGATGAAGCCTACTTGGTCATAATGGATAATTTTTCTAATGTGTGCTTGGATTCGGTTTGCCAGTATTTTGTTGAGGATTTTTGCGTCAATGTTCATGAGTGAGATTGGCCTGTAGTTCTAACTGCAGCTTCATAAAAGGAATTTGGCAATGACTTCTCTGTTTCAATATTGTGAAATACATTAAGGAGTATAGGTATTAGGTCTTCATGGAAGTTCTGGTAGAATTCTGCATTGAAGCCGTCTGGACCTGGGCTTTTTTTTTGGTGGGAAGGTTTTTTATAACAACTTCTAATTCTTCGCGACTAACAGGTCTATTTAGATTGTTCACCTGGTCCTGGTTTAACTTTGGTATATGGTACTTATCTAAAAAAGTGTCCATTTCTTTTACATTTTCCAATTTTGTGGCATACAGGTTTTTGTAGTAAGATCTAATGATTCTCTGAATTTCCTCTGTGTCTGTGGTTATGTCTCCCTTTTCGTTTCTGATTTTGTTAATTTGCGTATTCTCTCTCCGTCGTTTGATTAGTTTGGATAGGGGTTTATCAATCTTATTGATTTTCTCCAAGAACCAGCTTTTTGTTTCATTGATTCTTTGGATTGTTTTCTGTGTTTCTATTTTGTTGATTTCAGCCCTCAATTTGATTATTTCGAGTCTTCTACTTCTCCTAGGTGAGTCTGCTTCTTTTTTTTCTAAAGCTTTCAGGTGGGCTATTAAGTCTCCAATGTGTGCTTTCTCCGTTTTCTTTAAGTGGGCACTTAATGCTATGAACTTTCCTCTTAGCACTGCTTTCATGGTGTCCCATAGGTTTGAGTATGTTGAGTCTTCGTTTTCATTGAATTCAAGAAAGACTTTAATTTCTTTCTTTATTTCTTCCTTGATCCAGGTGTGGTTCAGTAGTTGACTGTCCAGTTTCCATGAGTTCATAGGCTTTCTGGGGATAGCACTGTTGTTGAATTCTAACTTTAATCCATGGTGATCTGATAAGATACAGGTGGTTACCGATATTTTTTTGTAACTGTGTAGGTTTGCTTTGTTACCGAGTATGTGGTCTATTTTTGAGAAGGTTCCATGAGCTGCAGAGAAAAAGGTATATTCTTTCTTATTTGAGTGGAATGTTCTATACATGTCTGTTAAGTCCATTTGATTCATTACCTCCCTTAATCCTCTTATTTCTCTGTTAGGTTTCTGTCTGATTGACCTGTCCATTGGTGAGAGAGGAGTGTTGAAATCTCCTACTATTAGTGTGTGTGGTTTGATGACTGCCTTGAGTTTTAGTAACTTTTCTTTTACATAAGTCGGTGCTTTTATATTAGGGGCATATATATTCAAGGTTGAGACTTCATCCTGATGAATTGTTCCTGTTATGAGTAAAAAATGTCCCTCTCCATCTCTTTTGATTGATTTTAGTTTGAAGTCAACTTTCTTAGAAATTAGTATGGCCACACCTGCTTGTTTCTTAGGTCCGTTTGCTTGATAAACCTTTCCCCAGCCCTTTACTCTGAGTAGATGTCTGTCTTTGTGGTTGAGGTGTGTTTCTTGTAAGCAGCAGAATGTTGGATCCTGTTTTCGTATCCAATCTCTTAGCCTGTGCCTCTTTATAAGTGAGTTGAGTCCATTGATATTAAGTGATATTAATGACCAGTGGTTGTTAACTCCGGTCGTTTTTCCTTTCTTTCTTTCTTTCTTTATTTCTTTCTTTCTTTCTTTCTTTCTTTCTTTCTTTCTTTCTTTCTTTCGGTAGTAGAGTTTGTGTGTTTCCCTTCTTCAAGTTGTGCTGGTGAAGGGTCATTAGATGTCTGAGTTATTGTGGGCATTGTTGGACTCTTTGGTTTGTGATTTTCCTTCTATTACATTCTGAAGGGCTGGATTTGTGGCTACGTATTGTTGAATTTGTTTTTATCCTGGAAAACTTTGTTTTCTCCATTTATAGTGAACGAAAGCTTGGCTGGGTATAGTAGTCTGGGCTTGCATCCATGGTCTCTTAGTTTCTGCAGTACATCTATCCAGGACCTTCTGGTTTTCATGGTTTCCATAAAGAAATCAGGTGTAAGTCTGATAGGTTTACCTTTATAGGTAACTTGACCTTTTTCCTTTGCAGCTCTTAATATTCTTTCTTTATTCTGTATGTTTTGTGTTTTGATTATTATATGACGAGGAGATGGTTTTTTTTTTGATCCAGTCGATTCGGTGTTCTCTATGCTTCTTGGACCTTCAAAGGAATATCTTTCTTAAGGTTGGGAAAGTTTTCTTCTATAATTTTATTAAATATATTTTCTGGACCATTGAGCTGTACTTCTTCTCCTTCTTCTATACCTATTATTCTTAGGTTTAGTCTTTTTATTGTGTCCCATATTTCCTGAATGTTTTGTGATGAGAATTTGTTGGTTTTGCTGTTTTCTTTGATCAGAGTGTTTATTTTCTCTATGGTATCTTCAGTGTCTTAGATTCTTTCTTTATCTCTTGTAATCTGTTGGTGGTACTTGTCTCTGGAGTTCCTGTTCGTTTATCCAAATTTTCCATCTCCATCCTTCCCTCGGTTTGTGTTTTCTTTATTACTTCCACTTCATTCTTCAAGTCTTGAACTGTTTCCCTTACCTGTTTTATTACTTTTTCTTGTTTCTCTTGGTTTTCTTGGGTATCTTTGAGATATTTATTCCTCTACCTTTTTGTTTGTAATCTCTAATTGATTTTGGCAGTTTTTCACCTCCTGTTTAAGGTCCTCTATCATTTTCATATAATTCACTTTTGAGTCGAATTCTTCTAATTCTTCTGGATTAGCGTGTACACTTCTCATTTCGGGATTCCTGGATTGTGGTGATGTCACGTTGCCTTTCAAGTTGTTGGGGGAATTCTTGCATTGGCGCCTGCCCATCTTTTCCTTCAAATGGAGCCAGGAGAGGCCTGGTGTCTTGGACCAGTCTTTGCTGTGACTAACTCTCTAGGTGTATCTCCTCAGTGTAGGGGCAGGAACCGTTCCCTTCCAGATGAACTCCTCAACACCAAAACAGGGATGCCCGTCCAGATGAAACTTCTCAGCACCTACACAGGAACTCCTGGTAGCCCCAATGAGCCAGGGACCAAGGGACGTAGGGGGCAGGCAGAGCAGGTCCAGGAGAGCACAGCAGCCACTGCAGCCCCAGCAGCAGGGGCCGTGTTCCCTGGCGGGGACCTTGAGGCCTGCCCTCTAGTCAGGCACTCACTGCTCTGGGTTGGGCAGGAAACTGTTCCAGAGCAAAGGACCTTGCAGACAAGGCAGGCTTGGGGGTGGGGGTGGGGGCGCGTGTATAGGAGAGAAAGCCCTGCAGCAGGAGCTGGGGGAGGGGCGTTTGTGCTCTCTACTGGACAGTCCGCCCCAGGATAGCACACACTCACCCGTCCAGATGGGACTTCTCAGCACCTACACAGGGACTCCTGGTAGTCCCAATGAGCCAGGGACCAAGGGATGCAGGGGGCAGGCAGAGCAGGTCCAGGAGAGCACAGCAGACACTACAGCCCCAGCAGCAGGGGCCGGCGTTCCCTGGCGGGGACCTTGAGCCCTGCCCTCTAGTCAGGCACTCACTGCTCTGGGTTGGTAGCCTTAGTGAAAGGGCAGGAAACTGTTCCACAGCAAAGGACCAGACAGTCTAATTGGAAACTGCTCTTTCTTGATCTCAGGATGCCCTTTTGAAAAGAAACATGGTTTGGGACATAGACTTTTTACTTAGCTGTCTAATTTTATTTCTTTCTCTGTGTGTATATTTCATATATCAAACACAGGTAGAGATTATGTCTCATATTTTAGTATTCTTTATGGTAATCTGAGAGATAAGATTATTATGATATTTGAATATTGCAATTATTGTTCCATAGCTTTAAAAACAAGGGGCATTTTCAAGACAGAGAAATTATACTCGTAGCAATGGACATATGTGTTGTATACAAAGTATAAAAGATAAGCCTTCACAAGGCAGTCTAGATCAGCAAACATGTTAACTGGGAAACATATCTACTTACATACTCATTTACCAAATCTGTATGCACCCACAAATGCTCTGAATTTAGAAAAAAACATAGCAGTTTCACATGTTTGATTTGACTAAACCCTGCTTCCCTTTAAAAACTGAAAGTCTTAGCTTTTCTGGCTTGCATTCAGGAAATAAAATGCTTCTAAAATGTTTTATGGCCAGCCTTTCCCTGGAACCTCTCTGTTGAAATGAGGAATGAGAACCCTCAGGACACCTGGCAGATGTTCATTGTTCCTTCCAGTTCAAGCCTCACTTTTCTTTATGTTGTAAGGACAGAGTAAAAGATAAACAAGAGCCATGCTTTTATTTCTTAATCAAGGAAGGTAGAAAGCTGTTGGTGTTTTGGATGCAGAAAATGGGGGAAATACCATTTCTGTGTGTATATCAGGTCAACCATTCTAGAGACTGACTAGAAAAAAATGTTTTAGCAACATTTTTAATATGTATGTTAGAACTGAGATTTATTATGACTTGCATATTTATCAAAATTTCCACACATTCCAGAAAAATTAAGGTTAGGACAATATAGAAGGCTTTGGGGAAGAATTGAATTTGAAGTCAAAAGTGAAAAACGAATTGTGGATTTTAGTATTAAATTATCATATTTTAAGCAAGTACTTAAAATATTTAACAGACCTTGAGGCCTGCCCTCTAGTCAGGCACTCACTGCTCTGGGTTGGTAGCCTTAGTGAAAGGGCAGGAAACTGTTCCACAGCAAAGGACCAGACAGTCTAATTGGAAACTGCTCTTTCTTGATCTCAGGATGCCCTTTTGAAAAGAACTCATGTATGGGCAGCCAATTTTGATTCCCAGCCTCTCAGCTAAAACCTTTCCCCTTCCTGATCACCTGCTTATTTTGTGGTTATCCCATCTTGTTCCTTATTAAGGGATTTTACTGACTACTCATTACCTCAGCCATGTGTCAATTCATGCCCATCACCGATTAAAATAGGAGATCAGGTACTATTTTCTACCCCAGACCAATACTCCTCACCTCTTTCCCCTAAATGGCAGGGCCCATTTAAAGTAATTCTTGTAACTCTCACAGCTGCCAAGTTCGAGGGACTCTCTCATTGGATCCACCTGTCTCACCTTAAGACTATACTCTTCCAGCTGAAGATACCCCTCATATATGGTAACCCAAACAGCACCCTGATCCAAGATCAGCCACTTTTCTCCACTTCCAGAAAAATAAAATTTCATTACCATACTCAACCCTCCCATGCCAAAATTCCATATTCTTTCTCTCTTCCTCTTTCTCCTATCTGCTTTACCAACTTCTTTATATCTTCAATGTCATACTTTAATTTCCAGTAAATCACTCAACTGTTATTACAGGGGACATCATTAAACATAGAGCGTGAGGTACAAGGATTGCCAAAATCCAGGTGGTAAGAAACAATAACGAGCTTGGAGACATCCACAACCCTGGTCTCCAAAATCTCACAAAACAGATTTTAACATAGCAGGTTAATAACTGACTGCAGCAGTGTCTTCTGGATATTAATGTAATGTCATGATGCTAAATAGAATAAGTGCCTTAAGATTTGTTTCAGGTAAAACATTGAGATGTCTAATAATTCCCCTTTCTAATAATCCCCACTTCTTTTTCTCCATCCTCCCCACTGTCTTCTATTCCAACACTATACCTTTAAGATCATAAGCTTTTAATATGTCAAAAATTTATTTCTTTTCAAACATTTTTCACAAGCTCCAGTGAGCCAATTGGACCTATATAAACAGACTAGACTCACCCAGAATTAGTGTCATTTAATTTTTCCCTTATCATTCCTGGTCTCAGAAACCCCTGGGAAATTACTCCTCCATACCACCCTCTCCCCCAAATCTCTATCTTCCATCTTGGGACTTTCCTCTCTTAATAACTAGGATCTAAAATTTTTTCCAGATATAATTTTCTGCCTTTTCAGCATCTTGCAAGGTCCAAGCTGTCAGCCAGCCAATTCCACAGAGCCCACAATGACCAAAAAAGTCACCCCAGGACATGGCCAAGCATCTCAACTCTCTGACACCCACAAAATCAGCAAAAAGCAGTCTTGAGAGACCTGATGATGCCCATGATGCCCACAAAATCAGCAGGAAGCAGTCATGAGACACCTTTCAACACTCCTTTCGCCACCCATTAAAGACCAAAACTCTAAATTTTTGCCCCATTCCCATCCATTAAAGTCCCCAAGTCCCCCAAATTTTTATAATAAACAAAAGGGTGGAATGTTATAATTCAGCCACAACATGGCTGACACTTCTGGGGTCCAAGGCCACACATGTATGGATGAGCCCTCAGGCATTACCCACGTGTAGCATGGTGCATCACACATGTATGATGCAGCTATGTGAGCAGTTGTGTGCACGTGTGAGCTCCATCATCTGTGTATGACATAACCACATTATCTACCTGTGTCCATGTGCTAGGCAGCCTTTAAAATCTTGACACCCTATCTTCAGGCTTCTGTGTGTGTGTGTATACCAACCTCACCAGGACTGTATGCCCCCCCCCGCCCAATAAACTCCTAAGCAGGTTTGTTGCATGTTCTGTGTTTCCTTCTCACTTGCATCAGGTAATTTCAATCTATATATTACAGTGCCCATTGTTGTCTCCTTGTCCTGGGTTTGCAACTAACAGGAGGGAATAGCAGGGGAGTCTAGTGATGAGGCTAGCAGGCCTGTTTTTCATCCTGCCTGGCTCCCGCATGGTTAGCTTTACACTAGAAATAACAACACACAAATTGTATTCATTTAAACACTGTCTGGCCCATTAGTTTCAGCCTCTTATTGGCTAATTCTCACATCTTGCTTTAACCCATATTTAGTAATCTGTGTAGCACCATGAGGTGGTAGCTTACTGGGAAATATCCTAACCTGTGTCCTCTGGGGTTGGAGAATCATGGCATCTGCCTGACTCTGTTTTCTTCCTCCCAGAATTCTGTTCTGTCTTCCCCGCCTACCTATGTTCTGACCTATCAGGCCAAGCAGTTTTCTTTATTAATTAACCAATGAAAGCAACAGATAGATAGAAGACACTCCTACATCAGGGAAGGACATCCTTTCCTTGCTCACTGATGGAGGTGGTTTTTGTATCTTATCTGTTGTTTTTATTGGTTAACTAATAAAGAAAACTGCCTTAGCCCATTTGATAGGCCAACCCTTAGGTGGGTGGAGTAAACAGAAGAGAATGCTGGGAGAAAGAAGCTGAGTCAGGAGTCGTCATGATTCTCCCGCCAGACACAGACGCAGGTTAAGATCCTCCCTGGTAAGCCAGCTCGTGATGTTACACAGAATATTAGGAATGGGTTAGATCAATATGTAAGAGCTAGCCAGTAAGAGGCTGAAACTAATGGGTCAGGCAGTGTTTAAAAGAATACAGTTTCCGTTTGGAGACAAAAAACTGCGCCCATATTCCCAAATATTGTTTATAAATGTTCTTTTACATTTAAAGGGGGATATGATATAGATATAAATAATTTACATTAGTGTGGATTTGAAGGTCAATTTTGTTATATGTATATGCATATTTCTAATCTTGATTAAGGTATTGTGATTGTATAGTTCATTTAAAAATGTAATGTATATAGGTTGTTAATGGATAATCATCAATAAATGTCAAGATTTTAGTCATGTTAGTTAGATTTTCTAGATATATAGAGATATATTTCAGTTAGATAGGCATTCTTCATATCTTTCAAAGACTGCAGAATATGGCATTTAAATGTTTTAATAACTTAGGACTTTTCAGGACAATGAGACACGTCTGCTCCTGGCAGCACCAATCTACTTCAAGAGGAAGATGGACATCGAAGAGGCTCCTTATGGAGTTGGTTAGCCATTTGGGCACAAAACTGCTTTTGCCTGGACTGATATGTAAACTAGAAACAAAGAACCCGCAGAAAGAGGACTGCTAAGCTTGCCTAAAGGTGAGATGATCTTTCAGGGTTCCTGACTCATAAAAGAGTCTGCGAGACATTCTGCAGGACACAGCAAAAAGTGACTAAACTGTCTTTGAAATTTCCTGCTTCATGAAAATGTCTGCTAAAAACTATGGGCCTGTAGGTTAAAGATGGATGCCCCAATGGTACAGAGAAACTTTGGGTGACTGTTCAGACAGTGAGATGTCTCTGTCATTTCTAGAGTTTTGGATCTCTTGTTTACTTAGGTAATATTATATCCTTCTAAAGTCTTTGATGGAGTTAAAAAATGGTTAGTTATAGTTTTCCTTAGATATGATAAAAGATAAAATAGATATAAATATTATAACTGTAATTCTTGCTTGATAACTGTTTTGCTATATGTAATCTTACTATGTTAAAGTAAAAGTCTTTCTTTTTTGTTTAAACAGAAAAAGGGGAAATGATGGAGGTGGTTCTTGTATCTTATCTGTTGCTTTCATTGGTTAACTAATAAAGAAAACTGCCTTAGCCCATTTGATAGGCCAACTTTAGGTGGGTGGAGTAAACAGAAGAGAATGCTGGGAGAAAGAAGCTGAGTCAGGAGTCGCCATGATTCTCCCGCCAGACACAGACGCAGGTTAAGATCCTCCCTGGTAAGCCAGCTCGTGATGTTACGCAGAATATTAGGAATGGGTTAGATCAATATGTAAGAGCTAGCCAGTAAGAGGCTGAAACTAATGGGTCAGGCAGTGTTTAAAAGAATACAGTTTCCGTGTAATTATTTCAGGTAAAGCTAGCCATGTGGGCAGCCGGGTGGTGGGGACGCAGCCCTGCCACTCATATTACAACAGCTCACCCTGAAGCTGCGGTTGATCATTGGCTTTTATAAACCAAATTATGCTTTTCAGAAAGCTGAGAGTTTATATGGAATGCATTCTGAGTTTTAACAAGTACCTATCTGTATCATTTCACATGATCATAAGTCATTTTCCTGGGTGACTTAAGGCACTGGTGCAGTCTTTGTTTCTGATATGGCCTTGTGCTCCAGAAGGAACAGCTTATGTTTTCTCTTTCCTCTTCCAGAACCCAGAGGATCCTCCATATCATCATTGTGAGAAACATTCAGTGTGATTGAGCTTGAAGGGCTGAGGTCAGCAATATAACAAAATTTTCAGAAATACCTCCTATGAGTGTGTAGTCCCTGTAGCTTCTACTCCAGGTAAGCAGATTGGACTTGCATTTCTGGGGCTGGAACAGCTTCTGCATTCAGAAGTGACTCACTGTGTAAGCTCAAGTTTCTTGTATGTTTGAGAAAAATCACTGATTTTCATTTTACAGGATTTTCTGGTTTCATCAAAAAGTTGATTCTAAGCTTCTCATACGTGATATGAAGCAGGTCTTCCCGTCAGGGACCAGCATCAGCAAAAATACCTCTCACCAGGGTAAAGGCATGGGAATTTAGAAATATAGTAAAAAATATGAAGGCACAAATGAAAATAATAAAACAGAGAAACATATGGGATAGTATCTGGAGGGAATTCCAGTGAGTACTAAAAAATGGCCCACATTTAATTTCCAACTGCTTAAAATACCCTACCCCCAAAAGGTGAGAGTAATGCAAAAGACTGCATCAACATGATACAAGGAAACAAACACGACAATTGAAAGTCGCAGGCTGAATAATAGTTATACATTCTGTTGCTAGAACAAAACAAGTCACGCTTACACTCTAGAACAAAACATTCTGTTGGCAAACCACTCCCTGGGTTGAATTCCAAGTTATCTCCATACAGGGAACTGGAACTTAGTTGGATCCTTAGACTCTTGTTTGAGGTAGAAGCACAATAACCTTGAAGGAACTAAAGGAAAATTCCAACTCTTTGACTTTTGGTCAATGTGGAAACAGGTTCACTTTTTTGGGGCCTCCACATCTTCCCCTATACATTGTATAGCCAGAGTTGGCACACAAATGTGTTAATATCATGGGTTCTTTAGGAGAACATGTTATTGCCAGAAATAAAATAGGAGATATACCAACATAGAAAAATGAAAATTATTGGACTTTAAATACATACCTATGGCTAAGGTTGAATACATACAATTTATTAAACATCTTTATGGAAAAATATAAAAATTTGAAAGCAAATTACCAGATACTTCCAGAACACAAACACTGTTATCAAGTAATCTCAAAACAAAATGCCTTTTGTTTTCATTTTTATCAAGCACAAATGCTGTGTCACTGAAGAAAAGGGGACTACTGATCTAAATGAAAAAGAGTATTGACTTGAAGCTTCAGTTCCACAGAAGTCTGTGCAGTCTGATGAGGAAGAAGAGAAGAAGTTCAATTTGGTGGATCCTAGGGTCTCCAGTGCTAGGTCTGTGACACAGACTTGTGGGGAAGCATAGTACAAAGCTCCCTGTCAGGGCCAGCTTTACTCTCACAAAGGTGATCCCACGATCCCTTTAATCCCAGCACTAGGGAGACAGAATATTGTTGGGTGGAGAGAGGAAGATAAAACAGAAGGAGACAGGAACTCAGTGCAGTCTGAGGTTCGGTGGAGACAGGAATTCAGTGCAGTCTGAGGTTCGGTGGAGAAAGGTGAGTCCGCATGACAGATGGAGTCTGGAGATGCAGTCTTAGGAAAGGATCTGACCTTTGGTCTGAGAATTAGTAGGAATAAAAGAACATTTTAGTGACTGGCCTCTCTGCTTCTCTAATCTTCAGATTTTACCACTATATCTGACTTTGGGTTTTTATTATTAAGACATTCAACTACATCTAGTGCCCAATTTTGGGCGTATGAATTCATGAAAAAGTCATTTTCCTGTGGCTTTGCAGCCACCAGCACAGGTTGGAACTACACACAGTCAGAGTCACCATCCTACCTGCTATGTTTTTCTTTCTTCTCTCATCTTCCATACTTATTGGTGTGTGTCTGTGCATTGGAATTTTCCAGCTGTGGTTGCTCTCTCTATGCCCTGGACCAAGGCATAAGAGCAAGTGTTGGGAGTCAGTCCTCTAGAAGGTGACCTTCCTGCATGTCCCTGGGACAACCTACAAATGTCCTTTAATGGAGGTAGATGTCTGCCGGTCTTTGATGATTCTGCCAGTATTTGTCCATGACCATGCAATTTTAGGATGTTATATGTCAGGGACAAACCTCAACAAAAATACTTGTTACCAGGATAGGGACATGGGGGAATTAGAAATAAAGAATACAAAGATGCATGAAAAAAAAAAGCAACAAAAAAAACAGAAACCAAAGAAAGTACTGGGAGGGCATTCCAGTAAATACTGAAATTGCCTGTGTTTATTTTTCCATATGCTTTTATACCCAATACACAAATGTTGGGGGAGAATGTAACCAAAGACTTTATTAGCATGATACAAAAGACAACTAAAACAGTTAATCACTTTAATACTTTGAGACATCAAATCATTAACATTCTGTTGGTTAAGCAGTAAAGCTACCCTAGACCAAGTATCCTGAAGGCAGCCACTGCCCAGGTAACCTCACATTATAAAAGAAGGAGCGGAAGTACATTTGCATATCCAGCCCATCTGTCAGTATGGAATGGATTTACTTGTGTGAGCTATCTTAATGTCAAAAGAACCAAGGAATCACATCCTAAACTGGGATGTGCAGCTGCACTTGTCAACCATTTTGAGCAACCTCGTAACATTCTGAGCCTCAGATAAGGTAGAAATAGGCTCACATTTTTGAACCCCCACAATTCCTTCCTTTTGTTTATTTTAATAAAGCCTGTGCTTCTGCAAAAGGACAGACAATGGCATCTGCCTTAGTTGAAAACTTTTTGTTTTTCAGGCTTACTCATCTTTGGTACCTGTACTTTAATCATGCATGTCCATGTCTTAGGTGCCTGGGAGGAAAAAGGATCAAATCCATATTTGACTGCCAACATCTGTAAGGGTTAAGGGAGAAAGTACCTCTGAACTCTGTGTCTCTGAGCCAAGTTTTTGTCAAGAGAGTTCATCTGTAATTAGATAATGTTTTTTGAAAATACATGTTCTTATGACTAAAATCTCCTAATTAAAAAAGTTGAGGATCTTCAGGGTTGGGAATGACCTTTTTAATTGGTCTAGAGTGTTTCTTAACAATTTTTGGCTATATCAAAATCTAAATTTCTTATCACATATGTCAAATCCCTGAACTCATTGGTATGTCAAACTTTTCTTAACTTCTTGTGAACTAAAGCACTTACAAGCATTCACTGGTCAACACCATAATTCTAGAGGACAAACTAACAATAAACACACAATTGTCACATCACAATTGACTTAAATCCATTTTAATCAAAAGACAAGAAAAGGTTTCTCTGATGGTGATGGTCTAGTTGTAATTCTGCTTTTAAATAATCGTTCCAGTCTCTGAGCAACAGTAAAAAACCTTTAGGCTATCCTACTCATATTTGAAGAGGGGCTTCAGTCACTCCTTGTAATGAGTCCTTTTTCCCCTGAGGGGAAAATTGAGGTCTCAGTTCTCAGGTCCTGTATTTTAACCACAGATTGAATGTCATGCTGGCAAAATGAGTTCTGTGTCCCATAGAGTAAAACAGTCAAATGTTTAGTCTGTGTTTCTGGTCTGCCTCCAAGGTAAACAGGACTCACTAGGTCTGGAAGTTTGTGTGGCAAGTCCATCAAGAGGCTGGGAATTACCAGTTGTCACCAAGATTTTTTCCCTTTTTTGACTATAGCAAGTTGTAGTAATAACATTGGCTGAGGTACCCTTTTTTTAGCCTGAAGCATGATTGGATGAGGAAGTCAGGATCACAGGTTTAGGAACCTCATTCTGCTTCTCCTATAGAGACATCAGTGCCTGTGATGTCATCAGGGCTGGTACTCCTTTGTTGTATACACAGTTGTCTCATCCAGCTTTATTTTCTTCCAATGAAAAAAGCACAAACACATCCTCAACCCCAAATTAATAGAGGGTCGGGTCCTTTCCATAATCCAGTGTAAGGGTCTATTCACCCTGCTTTAGCAAAAATCATTTTGGTGCCATTATGCCAAAATTTGTCCATGGCAGATTGCTCATGGGCATCCATAAAAGGTACATGACTTAAGATATTATATGGCAATTTTTAATTTTCCTGTTTTTATCCTTTTAAGTTGGATTTTTCAGGAGTCATGGGCATGTTCCATAATTTCTTTTTGCCATTAACAGCATATGCACCTCTTCCATTGGAAGAACCATCCATAAAATTTAGCATAACATCCGTTAAGGAATCTTCTGCTTCAACTTTAGGGAAAATAAGGGAATATTGTTGTGTGAATTGCAGCAACAGATGGGTTGGGAAAGATTATTAATCTGGCCTTCAAACTGAGCAAACACAATTGCCCAAAAAATCACTATTTTGAAATAACCAATCAATCTGTTGCTTAGTACAAAAACATTAATCAGCCAGTTCTCTGCCAAAATATCTCCTAGATTTCATCCTGTTCTTCTGTGCTAAGTAAGCTACTGTTTCAAAATAAGAGTTTAATACCTTAACTGGCAAAACAGGAAGGTACAGAAGCAGACCATTTTGCCATAACACTGCTACCCTAAAGAAGAAGATGTCCATAAAGGTATAGAAAATATATAAAACAACAAATAGATTGAACCCCAAAAAAATCTATTACTATAGATGGAGAAAATAAACTATTCCATTAAAAAAAATTTAAACATCTATCTAAAAATCCAGTCTTACAGAAAGTACTAGCAGGGAAAGTCCAACTTTAACCTGAGGAGGTTAAATAAGCACAGAAAATAAATAATTTTAGATCAGCAAAATCAACAAAAGGAAGCAGACAGAGAGAAAGAGAAAGAATACCACCACCACCACCCCAGCAATAATAATAAAATGACAGAAATCAACAACCATTGGTCATTGATATCTCTCAACATTAATGGTCTGAATCCCTCAATAAAACGACAAACTAATGGAATGGATATTAAAACAGGATTCATCATTCAGTCATATGCAAAAAACACTTCTTACAATCAAGAACAAACATTACCCCAGGATAAAGAGTTGAAAAAAGTGATTCCAAGCAAATGGACCAAAGAAGCAATGTGATATAGCAATTTCAATATCTAATACTACAGGAGTAAAACTGAAACTTATCAAAAGAATAGGGAATGGCATACATAATCATGAAAGGAAAGATACAACAAGATAACATTTCAATTCTTAATACTCATGCCATAAATACAAGGGTACCTGCTTTTGTTAAAAAAAAAAAGTCACTGCAGCTTAAATTACATATTGACCCTAAAACACTAATGGGAAACTTAAATCCCTAACTGTATGGCCGAAAGCATCACCCCAGCTCCCCAACACCCCTTTATACAAAGAGTCTGGAATATTAGAGTTGAGGGCTTCACCCCAGTCCCCTGGCATCCATCTTTGGAATAATGGGCAGGAAACTCCATTTCAAGCCCCCTCCCTTGGAAGTTGCCTTAGTCCAAACTCCACTTCCACGAAAGCCCGCTAAATGGTGACCTCCGAATGTTAGGTTTTCTTAAGACAAGTCTTTCCACTGACACAAATAATTCCAATCAGACCAAATTAAAAGATATCCATGTTTAATAAAATGTTCCCGGGTGGCCCTGGGAAAGCATGGAGAGGGAAAGAAAGGAAAAGGGAGACCAATGAAACCCAGAGATCACATGTTCATTGGGGGGGGGTTAAGTAGCCCATGGGAGTGGTCTTGACCTTCCCTGGGAAGGGGTACTGTTTGGCAGGCTTCCTTGACCCTCCCTGGGGAGGGGTCACCATTTGGCAGGCTTTTTCAGAAGTGGAGTTTGGACCAAGGCAATGCCCAAGGGAGGGGGCTTGAAATGGAGTTTCCTGCCCAGTATTCCAAAGATGGATGCCAGGGGACTGGGATGAAGCCCCTGACTATAATATCAACTCTTACCAATGCATAGGTAATTCAGACAAAAATTAAACAATACTCCAGTTAACATACTTTAGCAACCAAATGGTTCTATTAGTTACTTCAGGAACATTTCACCAAATACAGAAGAATATAGATTCTTCTCTGCACCCCACGGAATTTCTCCAAAATTCACTACATACTTTGTTACAAAGCAAGTCTCAAAAGATACAGAAAAATTTAAATAATATCCTGCATCCTATCAGACCACTGCATAACAAAAATTATATATCTTCAACAACAGAAGGCATATAAACTCATAGAATGGGAACAACTCTACTGAAAGAAAACATTATCTAGATAAAATAAATAAATTAAAGACTTTCTAGAATTCAGGGAAAATGAATACATATCAACTAAACTCATGGGATAAAAGGAAAGTGGTTCTAAGAAGAAAGTTCATAGCAATTAGTGACTACATAAAAAATAATTGGAGAAATCTTACAGTAGCAACTAAACTGCAACCTTTAAATCTCTAAAACACAAAGAAGTAAGCACACCAAGAAGAATCAGTGTTACAGAATAGTCAAACTGAGGGCTGAAATCCATAAAGTAGAAACACAGTGAACAACACAAAGTTTCAATGAAAGAAACAGTTGGTTCTTGATAAAATTAACAAAAGAGACAAACCCTAATATTCAATTTAACAAAATCAGAAAGTAAAATGGGGACATAACAACAGATATTGAGGAAATACAGAGAATCATAAATACTTTATAGTTTAAATACTTTAAAAGCCTGGACTCCACCAAATTGGAAGACTTAATAGAAATGAATACTTTTCTAGGTCGGTAACACCAATATCATATCAAGATCATATAAACAAGTTAAATATAGATTTATAATACCTTGTGAAATACAAGCAGTCTGTTAAAATGCCACACCGAAAAAGCAAAAACAAAGACAAAAGAAAAAAACCCCATTGCAAGAATAATAGCACAGAATTCTGCCAGACTTTCAAAGAAGGACCAGTATTCTTCAAAATATTCCACAAAATATAAACAAAAGCAACAGTGGCAAAATCATTTTATGAGTCCACAGTTACCCTGATACTCCAACCAAATAAATACTAAATAAAGAGAAACATAAACCAATTTCCACTATTAATATAGACACAAAAATACTCAACAAAATACAGGGGCCTGAGTGGTTAAAGCATGGTGGCTTCATTTAACTTCCCATATATTCAGTTCTTATTGTCCACTTAAATTTATAAAAAAAAAAACTTAATTATGCATTTTAATTAATTAAATAATTACTAATACTGTTTGAAAATCAAGACTTCTGTTGAAGAAACAGATAAACTACTAAGTTTTAATTAAGGTGGTTAAATACTATAATCAACAAACATTGTTTGGTAGGCTATCCAATGCACTCAACTGTGTGAGCATGCTAATTATCTGTCACAGTGTCCAAGGTCTGATACAGCCATAAACATTGTCTAAAACATGGAGTGTGAACAGATGTGATCCTGAACCGGTGACTTTGCTTTCATCACACTTTGCATCATAGACCCATAGTCTCTGTATCAATTCATACAATGTCATCCAGACAGAGGGTATTTGACATCCTTAGTAACATAGTTATGAGAACCCCAGCTTTTTCTAATGGATATAGATGCCTAGTCATTAAATACACACAATTAGGAGGATGATGTGGAAGATTCACTATTATTCAAGTTCAGTCTGTAAAACATAGGGAGTTTCAGGTCAGTCTCAGTCACATAGTGAGATGAAACTCTACTCCAAAAAGGTTAAAAAAGAAAGAAGGAGGGAACAGGTAAGGAGAGGACTACCAAAGGGAAGAAGGAGGAGGGCGGAAGACACACCTCCATTGGTACCTCTGATAGGCATCAAGCCCCAGGCCTAATAACTTAGAGACTTGGGTTTCCTCTTTGTTTCAATGTTTAAAGTAAATGGTACAAACTTCAGATATAAAAAGCCCCTAGAGCTTGCAACATTTGGTGAATGTGCTAATGGACCAAGGGCCAATGGTCAATAAAACTCCCCCTGTCTGCTTACATAGGTTTCCTGATTACTCTCTGTGCCTGCAAGATTTTGTGGATCTTTATAACTGGGTAAGTACAAAGAAAGTCAATGGAAGCTGGAGCAGGAGCATCCTAGAAATCATCCCAAACTGGAAAAAGAAGAAGAAGAAGACGAGGAGAAGAAGGAGGAGGAGGAGGAGGAGGAGGAGGAGGAGGAGGAGGAGGAGGAGAAGAAGAAGAAGAAGAAGAAGAAGAAGAAGAAGAAGAAGAAGAAGAAGAAGAAGAAGAAGAAGAAGAAGAAGAAGAAGATATAACAGAGAATTGGAATTGGAATTAGAATTGAGACAAAGAATTAGAGCTAAGAAATTACAGACAGGACAGAAGAATTAGTATAGAGATCAAGGAAGAGAGGACAGTAAAGAGACATGGATAGAAAAAACATTTGTGAAAAGACTTGTTTTTCCTTTCAGTTCTTTTTAGCTTATTGTAGCATCTTTCTTTTGAATCCTGAGAGAAATCTTTAGATGTAGGACCTTTAAATTTTTCAATAGCATAATATGTTGTTTAACACTTTCCCATAATTTACTTGTTAGCTCCTACTGTGTGACATTTAAGAAGTTTCCAACTAGGGTACATTCAGTGAATATTGTACAGGTGAACTCACACACATGCTTGAGGTTTAAGACAGCAGTGACTGATGCCTCTGTGCTCTACGTCCTTGAAATGATGCTCCTCCATTATACGTTTATTGCAGCAATTCGTACCCACACCAGCAATAGAGGGGATAAGTGCTTCCCTGTCTCCTGGACTCTCACCAGCAACATTGATCATAACAAATCTTGTCTTTCAACAAACTGTAACATATTATTTATTGATGAGAGCCCACAAGTATTATATGATGAATGCATAGCTGACAGATATATTTGACAAATGCATGGGAGTATATCCTACATGTGGAGGACATGACTTGCAAATCTTTGGAAACACCGGTCTTTTGGACAGTCACTGTCAATTCTGTAGAGATCTTTTGAAATCACGATATCTCTCTATTCTATAATAACCCCGCAGTGTATAAATTATTCTTTAAACCTGACTTTTCTGGTACGGGCAACTTTATATCTATTGCCACACTATGAAGCCCTGATGTGAAAGCACTCACTCAACTAAACTTTTGTTCTCATAGTCAAATCTACCTAAAACTAGTTCCATACAACTCTTTTTATTGACAGGGCTCACTGACAAGACATGATTACAATGAGCAGAGAGACAGCATGACTACTCTAATCGTAGACTCAAGAAGGTGTAATCTGCTGGCTTTGGGTTCCATCCTAACAAGCTATTAATATTCTGTACTTACCCTTCACCTTGGTTTCAACTGACATAAGATCATGGCTCAGGACATTAACTGTTTATGCCTTTATCCCCGGAGACACAGGAAAAAGGCTTGGATCACTAAACCAGTCCTAGAGAAAGAAATTCCTTCTCACTTGGGTGCCAGCAGGTACCCTGTTGGAGTTATAAGGAAATTCAGGTAATTGGATGCTGATGCAAATTAAGCACTTTTGCTTTCCTCCCAGGCCTGCTGGTTGCTATGGTTACCCCCAGTTACCAGGGAAGGAAACAGAAATACTCAGAAAGTACAACAGCCTTGCTGCATTTTCTACAATTACTAACTAGTTACACTTAAATATGTAGTTAGTGCACAAAAATTCTTCTTAGGATTTTGTAGTGATTTGATGTCCCATTCTTAATTAATTTTTCTGGTATCTGTTGGGGAGCTTCTCAGCAATGCCTCCTCCTCTGAGATGTAAGAGGCCTCCTTTAGCTGTTTTTGTGATTCTGTGAAAAGTATGCTTGATGGTATTGTTGCCGCCTACGGAAATGCTAACTTGTCTGTATGTGTATAAAAACTGAAAGCCTTGGGAATGACCCTTTTTCTTCTTCACCCAAGGAATAAAGAAACAGGCAGAGGAAATGTGCTAGAGTCAGTTTGTCTTACCCGTCAGATCCATTTTCCCAGTCAGTTTTTGCTTACCATAGATGTCCTGTTCTGGACCCTGAGGGAGTGCTGAGGTTGGTACTAAAAAACTCCTATTATTTACATTATATGCATGTTGTATGAGCTTGTATATCTAATGAGACTAAGTTCTCAGAGCATTATACCTCAGATATGTGTATGTGTTTTTAAAATGACATTAAGATTTATTTCTTCTCTTTTAGTTTTTGTGAAGGTAATATTAATTATTTTCAGGTGTCATAAAATTTATCTGTGTTTCTCTTCAGTTTCTCTTGATGTAGAGTCCATCTTTTCTGTGCCTTGAACATCTGAGACAGCTAGTGGCCATGTGTATTTGTTTTTGGTTTCATTTATTAGAAACTATAACCCTTGTTCTGCTTTTGTTGTTTGGATTTTGTGTTTGTGTTTGACAGGTTCTGCCACTGGAACCTGGTGTTAGAGTGTTAATTTAAATGGTCTCGAGAGCAAGCCCTAAGCATCCTCCTGTCTCTGCCTCCCAGCACTGGGATTACAGTTAGGAGCCACCACACAGAGAGTTTTTTTGTGTGGATTCTCAAGATAGAAGAGATTCCTTCTTTTTGTTTGGAAGAGCTTTTACTTACTGAGACTTACCGACACTCCCATTTGTATGTGTACCAGGGAAGTGTTGATGAGTCCTGCCAGAAAAAATGAATGTGGTGCCAACCTTAAACCCATAATACCTTAAATTTGTATTTCCCTGACTAAAGGTGTACAGAAAAACCAACTGAATCAAACCTTGCACCTACCGAAAATATTTTACAAAACGTCGAACAGTCCAAAATGTCAGGAGTATGAACACATTGTTAATATAAGTGTTTATGATTTTACCCAAGAGTTGTCACTGGAAGCCCAAGGGCAGGGAAGCTTTACTAGCCAGCCTTTTCTAGTCTATTATTGAATATTCAAAGGGCTTATCAAGATAAGGGGAAGGAGTGATGATGGATGCAGCCCTTCATTTAAATCCACACTGTGTGAATGTAGAAATGATCTTGTCCTCCACACTGACAGAGATATATCACATTAGATTAAACAGCACAATCACAATCAAATCCAAAAAATTAAGCAAATGTAAAAACACAAAAAGTATCTCTTGTGCAAAATTTCCTATTTTTAAAAGAGTTTCCATTATAAGAAACCTCAGAATTTTGTCTCCTGAATTATTATAAATACTACAATATCAGAGGGTCAAATGGTTTCTATTCTCACATTTCTCTCCATTTCAATATCAACAGTGTGAGGCCATTTTTTAAATGTCATTTAGTCTAAGAATGTTCACGCTATTGACTCAGAGACAGGAGTTAATCCTGCTCCACCACACTTCCCTTGTCATTAGTGATCCGGCTCTCAAATATGAAAGGCATTGGCTGTTATTATATTCCTCCTCGGCAGAGAAAATTCCTTCCCTGACAGCCCCATGACAAATATCGCCTGAGTACAGCAACATAAGCCAAAGAAATACCAAGTGTGGGTCAGAAATAACTGAGCTCTGATATCAACGCCTTAACATTCTTAGACTCATCCAAGAGTATGAAGATAAACTTAAGGAAATGCAACATATACATATTTAAATTATTAAGCTGGTCATTTCCTTTACTTTGCAAATCTATTTGAAATAAAGGAGCAAATAATGTGAATCCTTTGGGGTGTCAGCAGACCTGGTCTACATTTAGGTACTGTGTTTATAATAATCCAAATTTGGAATGCTTGATATGTTTTGATTCCTGTCAAAGTTCACACAAAGTTCACTGAAGAAATTTAAAATTAAATAATAAAGATATCTGTCAATTGACTTGAAACAATGAATCCTAAAACTCAGGCAGTCATACACTGCCTTTACAGGGTTGTGTCTTTCTGCCTGACATAGTATTATGCTGTCACTATGTATGGCCTTTATGCAACAGATCTTAAATACCTCCTTCCATGTCAGATCAGCACACGCAGGAGCTGAAAGGAGTCCCTGCACAGTCTGTCTTCTTCCTCTATCCTTTGCAGTAGGTGCATTACAAATGTTGTCTTCATTTTAATCTGAAGGCTTACTTTTTTTTACTCAAAAATGTTTGTTTGTTTATTTTCATGATATACTTTGATCACAGTTTTTTCTCTCTCCCAATTCCTGGTTTGTTTGGTATGGATTTTATTTGTTTGCTTGCTTTGTTTTGTCTTCTTTTTACTATTGTACTCTCCAGTTCCAGTGGGAAGAAAATATCCCTATGAGAACTGAAAACAACTACTGTGAGATCCAGTGATTATAGCACATGGTATTTACCTCCCTGCAGAGGTCAAGGAGAGAAAACCCCATGGGGTATTCAAGGGAAACCTTGGATGTGGAGCAGATGTCAGTGTGCTGTGCTCACTAAGATTTGCTGCTACTACCCTGGGAGTTGGTTATTTCCCTCCAGTGGTCTTTCATTTCATAAAGAACATCATTTTATTTCAACCTCAAGAAGTAAAAACATGAATTCTGAGTTCTGCAAGTGAGCTATGATCGTGTTACATCCAACAGAAATCATCAACGGTTTATAATAAAAACGTTTTCTGAATGAAAGAAGAGAAATAAAAGGAAGGAGTGGCGTGGCTGCTTTGTGAGAGTCCTACAGAGTTCCTCTGGAAGGACGGTGCAACAGCTGGAGGAAAGAGCCTTTCTGTTAAATTAGTGTGTGTTTGTAAAGCAAGCAAGCTAGTGAGATAGTGAGGAAGGAAGACAGAGAAAGCAAGAGAGAGAGAGAGAGAGAGAGAGAGAGAGAGAATGGATACAAATGGATTAAAGTCTATGTAGTCATTAGATCTGAAATTGGAAAACTTCTAGGGAACAATGTGAAGACTATATTGTATGATATGTCTGGGTGATGATGAAGAAATATCAGAATTTTAGAAAAGATGTTATATTTATTCCCAGAGACATGGCAATCTCTGTACTTGTGGAGTGTTTTGGCCAGGTACAGAGACAACTGATACTTCAAATTGGAGGGCTGCAGTCACAGTCCACTGTCTCGGTGGGCTGACAGTATGAGGAAGTGTAGGATCTTATATGAATACAGAGAGACACAGTAATTGTGGAAGGGCTAGGTCATTATCCTTACTTTTCATACCTTTCTCTCCTTTAGATATTTTCTCTTCTCCAAGTCTCAATCATTTGTCTACACACGGTTAAATGCATCCTTCAGAAAGGCCTCAGACACTGTTCATGTCATCTGTGGCACAATCTAACTAAGATCATGAGATAAATACATTCAGTGGCATTTTACACAGGGTCAGGCCTGCTGTGATCATTCTTCCATGTGTTCTCCTTGGCATTGTTTTAATAAACAAAGTAACACAAAACATCTGAGAGCTGGGGTTGCTGCTCAGTGTTGCTAATTTTATGAAATAGTTTTGAATCAGACAATGAGTGCTGTAATCAGTGAAATATCTTCCATTGTTCATGTATTCTAATCTTTCTCCCTAGACTTCCTAAGCAATGCCTCTTCTTCAAAGAACACTTCTTCCTGCTAGGCTCTAAATTAACAAATCAACACAAAACTGTAAATTGTGACCAATGTAGCACCTTCGGTGCTAGCAAAATCTGATTAACTGAACTGAATAACTGGTTCCTTGCCTGGGATTTAGTGGTATCTGCATTATCCTGCGTGTTACACACTAACATGTTTATGCATGATGAAAACTGAATGTTTTCAATCTGGTGTTGATAAAATTTTATCCCTATAAAGGGAAAACACACAGACCAGAATCACTAATCAAATTTAAGATCACCAGTTATATTTTCTGTGGTACTTTTTGTATTTTTGTTTGTGACCACAAATCTTCCCTTTTTTATGTTGATGGCATTTCATTTGAGCCAGGCAAACTATTTAGGCCTAATGCATTTCTGTCAGAACTTTCCCATATGACTAGCTACTAACAGCATTCGAAAGGCTATTACCCATAACTTTGGTGGTTAGAAGTTCATCATTAACTTCACTCTTATTTCATGTTTTAATATTTTCCAAAACTAAATGTTGCTAGGTCTTTGTTACTTTTAATTATATGGAAATTGATGATACAGATCACCAAAGAGACAGATGAGTGGAAATCAAATAATTTCCCATCTACTGTGTGCCCTTTCTATAAAAACCTTCAATGAGCCCAAAGTTCTAGAAAAGCTACAGACACCTTGTATGTCTCCCTATGCCAAAGTTAATTGAAGCTTATACACTAAAGGAATTAGTAAGTATGACATTCACTTAATTATATAATAATAATGAACAAAACTCAATACTTATTTGCTGAAAATTCACTATTATAACTCATTAGGGCACCAGTTTTATCAAATAAATTAAAACAAGATTCATATCTATTTAATTGACCAATTATAAAAAATTAATAGTAATTTTCATGTTGCTGATCACAGTTTAAATATATGAGAAATACTATCCTGACAACTTGGAAATGTGTTGTGTTTTCACAGAAAACAATGACTCGGTTATAGAACTATTAATTTTGCCAAAAGAATGACAAGAAGTTTTACTTCCTTTTATAAATTCAGTAGTAATATTCAAAATGTTCTAAGAAAGATATAACAATATTCAAAATATTCTAAGAAAGATACCCCTTACTTGATTTCTTAATCCTCTCTAAAATTTAAATGCAATATTTTTAACTTATATTTTGCTACCAAATTCTTTGGATATACCTTAAGTTTTAATAACTTAGCAAAACTAACTTTTCTTCACTTTATGTCTATCAATAATATGCTTGATATAAAAAGCCCACAGTAGAAGTACAGTTTTGCCTCAAGGATTTCAAGAAATTAAAGATTTTCTCTGAAATATTAAGGAATAATAGTGTTGACTATCTACCCGAAATAACTATAATACATGTACGGTTATGCTTAAATATACATATGTAGTTAAAGTGACATTCTTTTTCCACTGGGGCTTGCATTGCTCTCTCCAAGAGACAAAGATCATCTAACAAAAACTATCAAAAACTGATATGAGAATCCCTCATCTCAGTTGGTAAGAATTGCCAGAGAGACTCACAAACTATACAACCAATCTTCATTGCCCTTGGTTACTCCACAGAGGTAGAAGTCCCTTTTGCTGAGGATTCTATGCACTTCAGAAACAGGGTATTCTTCTGAGCTAGAACTGTAACATGAACAGGGCCTGCTTGTTGGTGTTTCTGTCCTGCCTGGTACCCCACAGCCCTCAAACTCCAAAGAAAATCACACAGAGAATCTCCATAAGTTAGAAGCTGATTGGCTCATTAGCTCAGGTTTCTTATTAGCTCTTATGACTTATATTAACCAATTATTCTGATCTATTTTAGCCATTGGCTTGGTACCTTTTTCAGCTGGCAGGTCACATGTTGTTTCTTTGGTGATCTGGGCAGGAGTGGGAGGAATCAACTTTCTCCTTCCCAGAATTCTCCTGCTCTCATTGCATCATTTCTACTTCTTGTCTGGTTTTTCTGCCTATACTTCCTGCCTGGCTGATCAGCGTTTATTTAAAACATGATTGACAGAATACAGACAATTCTCCCACACCATAGAACTGACATGAATGTCCCCTCCCCAAGGACTTCACAGTACCTGAATGTATCATACTAGCTTCCAAAGGACATAAACAACCAACAGTTCTTCCTAATTTTAATTTTGTTGAGGAATATTTAAAGATGTGTTATATTCTTTATGTTGTGGAATATTTGTCTAATGATGCAAAGATGTGTTGCATCCTTTTATGTTGTATTTGTTTAGCTCTGTAAAGCTGTGTTACTTTGCCTGCCTAAATACAGTCTAATAAAGACGTGAACATCCAATAGCTATACAGAACAAAGGATAGGTGGAACTAGCATGCAGAAAGAAGAAATAGTAGGAAAAATCTAGGGAAGAGGGAGGAGCAAGAAAAGAAAAAGTAGAAGTGGCATGGGAGGTCCTTCTGTCTCTGTGTTGCTTTTCTTGGTTAATGAATAAAGAAACTACCTTGGCCTGTTGATAAGGCAGAACTTAGGTAGGAGGGGAAGATGGGACCAAATGTTGGGAGGAAGAAAGGCAGAGTGGGAGAGAGATGCCATGGAGCCACCAGAGACAGATGCTAGGAATTTTACCCAGTAAGCCACAGACTCATGGCGATACACAGATTAACGGAGATGGGTTAAATTAAGTTGTAAGAGTTAACCAATAAGAAGCTAGAGCTAATGGTCCAAGCAGTGTTTCGGTTGTGTGTGGCTGGGTGAACAAGCAGCTCCCCTACAACAGAGAGGAGCATACCATGGGTCAGTTACCTAGCCACATAGCCAGCTACTGAGTAAAACAAAAAATAATATATAGAATAAAGCAAGGTAAAAAGTCCAAAGGCAAAATATAGTTAAAGAGAAATAAGGTAAGTTAGAAAAGCTGACTTACCACCTGTTCAACAAGATGAAAATAATGACTCTCAGTATAAGAAACCTTGACAACTACCCAGGACTAGTTAAGTCATGGACCCTGGTGGAGAACATACAATGCCCCATTTACTGTTGTTGTGGCTTCTGTCCTGCCCAGTTCCCACAATCATTAAGTCCCAAAGAAATCACACAGAGATCTACAAGAGTTATAAACTGGCCCATTAGCCCAGACATATTAACTCTTATAAATTATTTTAGCCCATTATTCTTGTCTATGATACCTACGTGACTTGGTACCTTATTCAACAAGGTAGTCACATCTTGCTTCTTCTGTGGCTGGGTCACACTGCACACCAAGATTTCATCTTCCCAGAATACTTCTGTTCTCATTGAACCACCTCTACTTCCTGTCTGGTGGTTCTGCCTATACTTCCTGCCTGGCTACTGGCCAATCAGCATTTATTTAAAATATAATTGACAGACTACAGACCATTGTCCTACACCAGTTTACCAAACCAGCACAACCCATAACTGCATTATAAATATTTGTTCTTAATCCTACTGGTAAGTGCAGTCCTCTTCATCAAGGATAGTTCTTTTTGTAATATAGAGAGACCATTTCAGAAAGCCCCAACCAATCAAAATGTAGAGTTGCAGAGCCCAGTCTGAGTAGATACATCTACAAAGCAACTCCTGCACCTAAGACTCAGGGATTATTGTGGAGTAGAAGGTGGAAAGATTGTAGGAGACAGATGATCAGGGACTTTGTTACCAACAAAGTCAGAAGTCAGAAGCTATGCCTAGAAAATGACACCAACATGGCTGCCCAAACATGACCTGAACAAAGAGAACATCAATAGACAACCAATATAGAAGCTCATGAAGGTCAACCCTACACAACTATACACAAATAAGAAACTCTGAGAGCAGAAGAAATCATCTTTCCCAGAGAAGAGCACACCAACTGGCTATTCCAATGTTTGGATTCCTGTCTGCCAGTGGAGATCTTAGCATTCATTTTCTTACCATCATGGCTTCATTTAACATGATAGAAGTTCAAGCAAACACTACGATCATGAGTCATTAGAACTGTAAGCTGATATAATAGTCTTTGCTTTTTAAAATCTCCTTCTTCGAATATTTTGATACAATAATGGAGTATTCTAATACCACCTAAAATATTTACAAATCTGTTCTCTGTGATAGAAAGGCATTGAGAACACTGATGGCTCTATTGATATCTTTAATACTACTTATGAGCTTTAGATATGTGATATCCTAGACATATACAACTGAAGTACCCACACCAGAGTTATGTGTTCCATGAAGTCCTAAACCTTTCTCTTTCAGCTAATTATAGTATAATCCACCTGTGTGATCAAGGCAAAACCCAGACAATATCTCTTAAGATCAGAGAGTGAAACAGCCCCGCTGGTCAGCCTTATAGACCAGGCAGTGGTAACACACAACTTTAATACCAATAGCCCTAGTTTGCCATAGAAACCAGGCAGTAGTGGTGCACACCTTTAATGCCAGTCCTAGAGAGGAATATAAGATGAGAGGAGACAATTCACACACACAGCCTCATTCTGAGTTTTCTGGAGGCAGAACCTCCATTTTGGACTGAGGTAGAGGTAAGAGTCAGTGGCTGGGTGTTTTGCTTTTCTAACCTTTAGGTTGAACCACAATATTTGTCTCTGGGTTTCTATTAATTGTGCTACAGAACCTATATTGAAACTAGAAGATACTTTATTTTATAAATGTTTTTCTACACAATTCACAATTGGAAGGATCCAGGGGTCTGAAGGCTTGCTTTTCTTACTTGTTTTTGCTATGTATCATGATGACATTTATTTAATGTCTACATTATCACATATGTTCTCAGGTGTCCATCACCCTATCTTTCATTATCTCATCATTACTAAATTTTGAAACTTGTTGGTATCTTGTCAATAACAGTAATTGAAAACTGTACTCACTTAGTAATGTGTATTAAGCTTGAGATTGTTTTTAATTGCTCTATACCAGTCTATACCACTTTATTCAATTTCCTTTACCTCAGAAAAATACAATACATTAAATATAAACAAAATAATCAGGAAATGAGAGTGATTTATTAAGTATTTGCCTGTTAGTAGAAGAGGTAGAACCCTTCCTTGGTATTTCCTGGACAAAAATATTGGAACTACAGGTTCATTCATTGACCTTTTGTTTCTCTTTGCATCCCAGCTGTGTTTGTGCATTCCCTCCAAAACTCAATGCTCAAATTTAATTTTCATTGTAACACTGTGAAGAGGAGGGAACTCCATGAGATCTTGAGGTTTTGAGAATGCCGTTCTTATGAGTGAGTTCAACCTGCTGCTATTGGAGAGAGCCTGCTTTTGCAGGGTGGGTACTTCATTCTCAATATCAAGGATACTTCCCTGCCTCATGACTCTCCAATATTCAAGCTATTACATAGCAAGAAAAACTTTGACAATTTTTGGCACTACCATCTTGTACTTTTTACCCTCAATACTATAAGAAATAAGTATCTGATCTTTATAAATTAATCAGTCTCAAGCAATTTGTTGTTGCTACAACAAAGCAGTAAGTTATTCCTCAATGATAGAAATGCAAATTCTAAAAACAAAAGTAAGAAAATGCACTTATATGATTGACTCTGGTAATATCAAAATACAAGGTTTATTGAAACAAATCTACTTTTAAATGTAATATTTTATTTGTAGTAGAATTATATGTTTCAAAGGAATAGAAAGCAAGAACGCATCATCTCAGACACTTTTTTGTCTTCCATTCTAAAATAATTTCTTTTTATACAATCTTTAAATTTCTAAAATAGATTCCAGTCAAAATTGCTATTGCAAGAAATTCTGCACTGTGGCTATTACAGTTCTAACCCGTGAACATTTCAGGAGGCATTTGCATTTAAATGACTGATTAATGTCACCATTTATAGAAATATGGGTTAGATGAAAGCATAAGCTACCACCAATATTCGGTTTGCACAGAGATGACAGATGCAGACTTGAAGACAAGATGATGGCTTCCTCACTGACAACTTAAGATGCTCGAGAGTCCTGGGAACTCTTGCTGCAACATTGGTCATGAGCAGGATTTAGAGATATTAAAAGCTTTTGGCCCAGGGAGAGATGTGTGGATGCTATGCTTCTGTTCCTATGACTTAATTGACAAAGGGACAATACTTTTTGAAATTATTTTTTTCTTGAAAGAAGATAGAAGCCTCCATCATAGCAGGGCATCTATTGAGCTTCTTTGAGACTGGCTGACTCCATCATTTTTGAGGAATAGTCCAGTTATACACAGACCTCACCCAGAGGCTTGGAATTCTGAGGATTATCTGTGCAATACCATTTCTAAGACAACACTGTATCAATTCATGGAATACTCGGATACCAGAAGGGAAAGAATTTGCTCACAGGTATATTGGTTGGATAAAGGAAATGTACCGTGGTCTGTGGAATTCTAGAACCCACTTTTCCCAGTCATTGGATAGAAGTCGTGGCATCCTTTGACAAGTTCATCTGCATCTTCATACTAGAGTATGACATCTAGTAACTTTTACTATCAAAGGGAAAATGTGTAATAAGTAGATTTTCATGAATCATTATTTAAAAATTGTTTTTTTTTTTATTTCTTGAGATCATGCCATTATTAGTATTGAATATACTTGCTGATTCAGAGTTTTCTATCTGTTTCGTCTTTCAGACCAGAAAGAATTCAGTATCATTTTTTTTTTACTGGATTTAGTTTTGCATGGAGATGTACTAGGCCTTTTCTGATTGTGGAGTTACTTTATTTTTTAAATGAGATTATTCTGTGAGTCATGACAAAGGAGAATTCTGATCTAACCTGATAATGTCCAAGCCACAAAAAGCCTTCATTTCTGGTAGTTTGTCATCACAAAAACTTACTTCAAGTGCAAATATATTGTAATGGAAAAAGAAAAAAAAATAAGAAACAAAAGACACATTAGACCATGCAGTAAGGACCACCTGGCAGCTTAATGTTGTCCAAGTCACAAAATTCCAGGGGCTCTTCTGCATATCTAGCATTCAAATTCAGTCTTGTGATTTTAACTGTGATTGTCGTAACAACAAATAATGACCTTCATCTGAAGTTGGAAACATTTTGTTTTAGGAACTCATCAAAGACAGGATGTCTTTTGTGTTTTTTTTTTATTGTGTATGTAAATAAAACAGCAAACTTTTCTCTTTTCAACATAGGAATCTCATCTCTATCAAATTAGGACTATAGAAAGTTAAATTGTTTAACTTCAGGGAGTAAGGGAGTAGGAAAATTTATTTTTAATTTTGGTAACTTTTGAAGTCAAAGAGATTATTATATTTTTCACTGAATTCTGGTGCTCTATAAAGCTCAGGTGCATCTTTCCAAGATGATTTTAAATGATCTCGCTTCCTTGTGTCATCTCAGAAACAATTTCTGAGGAAAACCATCTGGTAACTGCTCCAGAACAAACTGTCACCTGTGCCTGTTTATCAACAGTCGGTCCTCTCTTGTTTATACTTCTCTGATCATCAAAGCACCTGGCCCTTGCTCCAAAGCATCTCCAGTGTGGCATGCTGGGGCTTTGGCTGCAGAGGTGTGCTTTGGTACTGATCCCACCTCATGCAGTATTTACCACTCTGCCAGTTCTACTTTACAGAGTTTGTCAAAAGTCATTATTGATATGGGCTGTGCCAATGCTTCTGAGAGAAGTAAATTAGAAGCGAGATTCCACAGAGCTTGTCAGAGTCTTTAACAAGGAAATGGGCTCATAAACGCAGCTATTATCATTTTGTGGTAGCTGCATATTATCATATTAATGAGAATTTTAGAACTGGCTCTGATTTTGTACCTATTATTCATCATAACTTTGTATCCTGTGCATATGGACTTGCTCTCATTTTTGATTACTGAATGTGAGGTGATATGATTTACTGAATTATTAAGTTGAAAATGAGAATTTATTGTTACAGTTCCCAACCTTTCATAGGCATCATGAATAAATCACAGAGACAAATGTTAGTTTATGTAAACACATTGTGCAAGAGAAAACAGGGACAAAGCTCCAGTGACACCATATATACATTTGAAGTAAGTTTTCTTATGTGACGACAGACAATGAAAAATAGAGGCTTTTTCATTGGCAGGTTAGACCAGAACTCCCCTTTTCCATGCCTTATGGCATGAGAACAGTTCTATGTTCTTGCCCCCCTATGAATACTGCACTGTCTTCTCTTACTTGGCTTTAGCTGATCTTCTTTCTTCTAACTGACGTTTGATTTCTGCTTCTTTCTATTTGTTATTTACAGATTTAGAAATTGATTCATTATTTTGGTGTTCATAAAAAATAAACAAAAATGCCATTGATGATGCTGTGTTAGAATGGTGTTGCTTCTCACAGCAACTGTCTGCCAAGGCAAAGGGCTTGGACAGCTTCCATCTCCTTGTAACATCACCCATCATCATCACAGTGGAAAAAATTCCTTCATCACCTTAAACAATTGATCAAAATGCCATGGAGAGAACCTACCAACAGGATGAGTATGAGGAAAACCAGAGACTTTAAGATGGTTTAGAAAGGAAACTTAGCTACAATCTTGAAGTCAGTCAGACAATGTGATAACAAAACCTCTCAGTTTTTTAATTGAACAGGACCAGGTAAGGATGATCATGTCCTGTAGTGAGATAGTATTTTGAGGCTTGTGCCTGTGTTACTCACTGAGGAAAGCTTAGGCTGCTAGTTAGGAATTTTACACCTGCGCTACCACACAAGAGTTCTAACAGCAAAGAGGACTCTGGCATTGGCCCTAAAAGACATAAATCAGTCTTAGATCTAGAAATCAAAATCTTTTTAAAGAAAAGCACCAAAATAAGCCAAGTTCTTCAAAAAGTTCTAGAGAATAGATTTCTCATCCCATTGATTTCCTTGTTAATGAGTGTGTTAAATAAGAAATCATTGACACTTGTTTAAAAAATCATTGCAAATAATATGCATGTGACTGAGTTAGACATATAAGTCAAGCCCAAAAATTTTCCCCATTAGATTATGCAAAATTATTCTCTCTAATAGTCTGAGAAAGTAAATAGCACATTAAAAAGATTAGAAGGCATTGAAATACAGTGTAGATGGAAGTTTCTGTTCTGTCTGGCCCTGCAGCCATTCAGTTCCAAATAAACACACAGAGGCTTCTTTTAATTTACAAACTGTTTGGCCTCTTAACTCAGGCTTATTACTAACTAGTTCTTATAACTTAAATTAATCCATTTATATTCATCTACATATCACCAGGAGGCTGTGACTTACTGGTAATATTCTGGCATCTTTCTCCTTCAGTGGCTACACAGCATCTCTTTGACTCCACCTACTCTCTCCCTATATCTCTGTTCAGATTTCCTACCTGACTTTACTCTGCTAAGCCATTGGCTGAAACAGCTTTATTCATCAATCAATAAAAGCAGCACATATACAGAAGGACATTTCACCTTGATACAATTAATCAAGAAATCAATAATTCAATTTATCTAATGTTATAGAGCACCCTTCTGAATTGTTAAACAGCAGTGTGTTATAAAAAACTTTGGAACTTTTGTGATCCCAAGAATGAAAATAAAGACAATATAGCCATTTAATTATATAACCATTAAAAGAAAAAGGTTACAGTTAAAGAGCCTAAAACAAATAAATATTGAAAATCATGTATGTCTCTTAGATATCCCAGAGGCCTAGATTAAAATAAAATATTACAGATCTTTAGAAAATAGAGGTAAAGTGAAGATATTCAGATATTTTGCCATATTCATAGATCAGTGCCTAATGTATGCATGACCAAGGCAGCTTGCTCCTACTATATACAAGAACAAGTACAGAGACCAACAGCCACACATCATGCACTTAAAGAAACCTTGAAACACATATCTCTAAATCTCTAAATGAGAAATGCCCATCAAATCCATTCCATCAGAGCTTAGGCAACCCATCAGAAAGAGAGATGAAAATAGTTTGAGTCAGAGAGGATGGAGGACACCAGGACAACAAAATAATTTGAATCAATTGACCAAGGCTTATATGAACTCTAAGAGACAAGCAGCAAGCTTGTGGCCTATATAGGTCTTCAACAATTCCTCTGCATACATATTACAGCACTTAGTTTAGTATTTGTATAGTAATATATGGGATTCTGATCCTTGTGCCTTCTTTTGGGCTCTTTTCCTTCTGTTGGTTTTCCTTGACCAATTTTGATGTGATGACTTTTGTGGTTATGTTTTATTGTTATTACTTAGAAGACTGTTCTTTTCTAATGAGAAACAGAAAAGAAGTTTGTTGTGGGAGCTGCGGGCAGCATTCCCACCAGGCTCCTGGCTGCCTGGCTAGCTTATGTCCTGAAATAACAACACACAAACTGTATTCTTTTAAACACTGCCTGGCCCATTTCTATTCATGTGTGTAGCACCCCAAGGTGCGCTTACCGGGATGATTCTAGCCTACATCCATCCTGGGTCGGAGCTTCATCGCATCTGCCCTGGAGAGCAGCTGCATTGGCATCTAAGCTCACTTCCTCTTCCTCCCAGCATTCTATTCTGTTTACTCCACCCACCTAAAGGCTGGCCAATCAAATGGGCCAAGGCAGTTTCTTTATTAGCCAATGACCTTCATCATT
The DNA here is from genome assembly GCF_950005125.1 of Chionomys nivalis. Classification (NCBI taxonomy): domain Eukaryota; kingdom Metazoa; phylum Chordata; class Mammalia; order Rodentia; family Cricetidae; genus Chionomys; species Chionomys nivalis. The sequence continues at coordinate 41,812,742 of NC_080108.1, read as the reverse complement.
TCCCCTTTTTCTGTCTAAACAGGAAAAAAAGGAAGGCTTTAACTTTAACATAGCAAAATTACATATAACAAAACAGTTATCAAGCAAGAATTACAGTTACAATATTTACATCTACTTTATCTTTTATCATAACAAAGGAAAACTATAACTATCTAACCATTCTTCAACTCCATCAAAGACTCCAGAAGGATATAATATTACCTAAGTAAACAAGAAATAAGAAACTTCAAACTCTAGAAATGACAGAGACATCTTGTTGCCTGGACAGTCACCCAAAGTTCCTCTGTACCGTTGGGGCATCCATCTTCAGCCTACAGGCCCATAGTATCTAGAGACATTTCTATGAAGCAGGAAATTTCAAAGTCAGTTCAGTCACTATCTGCTGTGTCCTGCAGAATCTCTCGCAGACTCCTTCATGAATCAGGAACCCTGAAAGATCATCTCACCTTTAGGCAAGTTCAGTAGTCCTCTCTCTGTGGGTTCTCTGTATCAAGTTTATGCAATAGTCCAGGCAAGAGCAGTTTCTTGCCCAAATGGCTATCAAACTCCATAAGGAGCCTCTTTGATACCCATCGTCCTCTTGAAGTAGATTGGTACTGCCAGGAGCAGAGTGTCTCATTGTCATGAAAAACCTAAGTTATTGAAACATTTTAAATGCCATATTCTATAATCTTTGAAAGATATGAAGAATGCCTACCTAAAATATATCTATGTACATCTAGAAAATCTTAACTAACATGACTACAAGCTTGACTATTGATTATCCATTAACAACCTATATACATTACGTTTTTACATAAACTACACAATCACAATACCTTAATCAAGAGCAGAAATACATATACATATAACAAAATTGACCTAAAAATCCATACCAATGCAAATTATTCATATCTATATCATATCCCCCTTTAAATGTAAAAGAACATTTATAAACAATATTTGGGAACCTGGGCACAGTTTTTCTCTCCAGACTGCTTCCTGCTGAATGGGGGCGTCGTTAATTAGGTCTTTCATGGTATAACCTGTTGCTAGGTTCATCTCAGTTGGCAGTTGAGTGAAGTAATTTCTTGAGGGTGTTCACAGCAACCTTTCAGGAGGGTGTGGTCTATCATACCATATTGGGATAGAAACAATCCACAGGGTTTCATCCTCTGTGAAAACAAAAGAAGAAACTCCTTTCCAAAGCATCATGTCCTTAGATCCAAATTTTAAAGTCAAGGTATTTTCAAGATATCTGTCTTGGATTAGTTCAGCAGCATTTTTAAACAAATATCTTTTGGCATCTGTTACTCTTTCCTCAGCATTCAAACAATTCAAAGAGAGCACAATAGCATACAGTATCAAAATTATCTGTGCATTTTCCATCTTTGTACGTCTTTATTTTAACTCAATTTTGTTTATTTTTACTTTTATTTTTGAGACAGGTTTTCTGTATATCTTTGTCCTGGAATAACTCTGTAGACCAGGCTGTCCTTGAACTCTCAGAGATCTGTCTGTCTCTGCCTCCCAGGCATTGGAATTAAAGGCGTGTGCTACCACACCTTGAAGTCACAGAGGTCTATCTCCCTCTGCCTCTCAAGTGTTGTGATTAAAGGTGTGTACTACCACACCCAACTACTCTCTTTCTTCCTTTTTTTACTTTTAAGAACTTTAACTTTTAGCCTGCATATATTTTTAAACACACTGTAAATCATTTAAAGGTTTTCTTTGTCTTTGAATCTCTCTTTACTGTATATCTCTCTTTTTCTGACCACACGAGCCATTAAATTACTGAGCAATGTGGGTAGGACTAAAGCCGTGGCTTTGCCAGCTAGATCCAGCCCATTCCTTAGCTTTCCAGCCTCAAGGCGGGGATAACAGCTGTAGCCATTTTTACTGCCACAACTCTATGGCGTTTCAGGGTCCCTGCCAGCAAGCAAGCTGCAGCATTCTGCTCACAGACCACACTCAGCCTGCCTGTCCAAAAGAGTCAGAGTTTGCCCTGGCAGTACAGACCAGAACGACAGCATTTTAAAACAGCACAACTTTTTTCCTGCTGCAGCTGAAAACTGAAAAGCATGTGTTCAGCTTTTCATCAACACCGTTTAAGTATTTTGTGTCAGGACCCCTTAATGAGCTGTAGGGTTTTGCAACTAAAGCTGAGTCAGGAAGCCTCTCTTAGATGAGAGCGCTTGGTTGCCTCTAGCAAGCAGAGCAGACCTGAGAAATTGATGCCACCAAGAAAACATGCTTTACTCTATTCTTCCCCAAACTTTCTCAGGTTTTTTGTGGATATAGTTGTCCACACGTTGGGGACCATTCTGTTGAGGGAGCTGCGGGCTGCGTTCCTGCCACCCAGCTCCCGGCTGCCAGGCTAGCTTATGCCCCGAAATAACAACACACAAACTGTATTCTTTTAAACACTGCCTGGCCCATTTCTATTCATGTGTGTAGCATCCCAAGGTGCGCTTACCGGGATGATTCTAGCCTACGTCCATCCTGGGTCGGAGCTTCATCACATCTGCCCTGGAGAGCAGCTGCATTGGCATCTAAGCTCACTTCCTCTTCCTCCCAGCATTCTATTCTGTTTACTCCACCCACCTAAAGGCTGGCCAATCAAATGGGCCAAGGCAGTTTCTTTATTAGCCAATGACCTTCATCATTTCCCCTTTTTCTGTCTAAACAGGAAAAAAAGGAAGGCTTTAACTTTAACATAGCAAAATTACATATAACAAAACAGTTATCAAGCAAGAATTACAGTTACAATATTTACATCTACTTTATCTTTTATCATAACAAAGGAAAACTATAACTATCTAACCATTCTTCAACTCCATCAAAGACTCCAGAAGGATATAATATTACCTAAGTAAACAAGAAATAAGAAACTTCAAACTCTAGAAATGACAGAGACATCTTGTTGCCTGGACAGTCACCCAAAGTTCCTCTGTACCGTTGGGGCATCCATCTTCAGCCTACAGGCCCATAGTATCTAGAGACATTTCTATGAAGCAGGAAATTTCAAAGTCAGTTCAGTCACTATCTGCTGTGTCCTGCAGAATCTCTCGCAGACTCCTTCATGAATCAGGAACCCTGAAAGATCATCTCACCTTTAGGCAAGTTCAGTAGTCCTCTCTCTGTGGGTTCTCTGTATCAAGTTTATGCAATAGTCCAGGCAAGAGCAGTTTCTTGCCCAAATGGCTATCAAACTCCATAAGGAGCCTCTTTGATACCCATCGTCCTCTTGAAGTAGATTGGTACTGCCAGGAGCAGAGTGTCTCATTGTCATGAAAAACCTAAGTTATTGAAACATTTTAAATGCCATATTCTATAATCTTTGAAAGATATGAAGAATGCCTACCTAAAATATATCTATGTACATCTAGAAAATCTTAACTAACATGACTACAAGCTTGACTATTGATTATCCATTAACAACCTATATACATTACGTTTTTACATAAACTACACAATCACAATACCTTAATCAAGAGCAGAAATACATATACATATAACAAAATTGACCTAAAAATCCATACCAATGCAAATTATTCATATCTATATCATATCCCCCTTTAAATGTAAAAGAACATTTATAAACAATATTTGGGAACCTGGGCACAGTTTTTCTCTCCAGACTGCTTCCTGCTGAATGGGGGCGTCGTTAATTAGGTCTTTCATGGTATAACCTGTTGCTAGGTTCATCTCAGTTGGCAGTTGAGTGAAGTAATTTCTTGAGGGTGTTCACAGCAACCTTTCAGGAGGGTGTGGTCTATCATACCATATTGGGATAGAAACAATCCACAGGGTTTCATCCTCTGTGAAAACAAAAGAAGAAACTCCTTTCCAAAGCATCATGTCCTTAGATCCAAATTTTAAAGTCAAGGTATTTTCAAGATATCTGTCTTGGATTAGTTCAGCAGCATTTTTAAACAAATATCTTTTGGCATCTGTTACTCTTTCCTCAGCATTCAAACAATTCAAAGAGAGCACAATAGCATACAGTATCAAAATTATCTGTGCATTTTCCATCTTTGTACGTCTTTATTTTAACTCAATTTTGTTTATTTTTACTTTTATTTTTGAGACAGGTTTTCTGTATATCTTTGTCCTGGAATAACTCTGTAGACCAGGCTGTCCTTGAACTCTCAGAGATCTGTCTGTCTCTGCCTCCCAGGCATTGGAATTAAAGGCGTGTGCTACCACACCTTGAAGTCACAGAGGTCTATCTCCCTCTGCCTCTCAAGTGTTGTGATTAAAGGTGTGTACTACCACACCCAACTACTCTCTTTCTTCCTTTTTTTACTTTTAAGAACTTTAACTTTTAGCCTGCATATATTTTTAAACACACTGTAAATCATTTAAAGGTTTTCTTTGTCTTTGAATCTCTCTTTACTGTATATCTCTCTTTTTCTGACCACACGAGCCATTAAATTACTGAGCAATGTGGGTAGGACTAAAGCCGTGGCTTTGCCAGCTAGATCCAGCCCATTCCTTAGCTTTCCAGCCTCAAGGCGGGGATAACAGCTGTAGCCATTTTTACTGCCACAACTCTATGGCGTTTCAGGGTCCCTGCCAGCAAGCAAGCTGCAGCATTCTGCTCACAGACCACACTCAGCCTGCCTGTCCAAAAGAGTCAGAGTTTGCCCTGGCAGTACAGACCAGAACGACAGCATTTTAAAACAGCACAACTTTTTTCCTGCTGCAGCTGAAAACTGAAAAGCATGTGTTCAGCTTTTCATCAACACCGTTTAAGTATTTTGTGTCAGGACCCCTTAATGAGCTGTAGGGTTTTGCAACTAAAGCTGAGTCAGGAAGCCTCTCTTAGATGAGAGCGCTTGGTTGCCTCTAGCAAGCAGAGCAGACCTGAGAAATTGATGCCACCAAGAAAACATGCTTTACTCTATTCTTCCCCAAACTTTCTCAGGTTTTTTGTGGATATAGTTGTCCACACGTTGGGGACCATTCTGTTGAGGGAGCTGCGGGCTGCGTTCCTGCCACCCAGCTCCCGGCTGCCAGGCTAGCTTATGCCCCGAAATAACAACACACAAACTGTATTCTTTTAAACACTGCCTGGCCCATTTCTATTCATGTGTGTAGCATCCCAAGGTGCGCTTACCGGGATGATTCTAGCCTACGTCCATCCTGGGTCGGAGCTTCATCACATCTGCCCTGGAGAGCAGCTGCATTGGCATCTAAGCTCACTTCCTCTTCCTCCCAGCATTCTATTCTGTTTACTCCACCCACCTAAAGGCTGGCCAATCAAATGGGCCAAGGCAGTTTCTTTATTAGCCAATGACCTTCCTCCATCAGAAGTTGATTCAGATAGAAGAGGAATTTGAAGGGGGGGGATCTGTGAGGCGTAGAGAGAAGAAAAAGTATAAACAGGATATATTGTATAAGAAATGTATCCATTTTACATAAATGGGGAAAAATTAAATAAAATAAATAAAAAACGAAAATATGTATCCACCAAAGCGTGTAAGACTCCATGATTTCGCCGGACAGTGATGGGGTACACCTTCAATCCCAGCACTTGGTAGGCAGAGGCAGACAGAGCTCTGTGAGTTCAAGGCCAGCCTTGTCTACAAGAGCTAGGTCCAGGACAGACACCAAACCAGGACAGGCTACAGAGAAACCTTGTCTAAAAAAACTAAAAAAGCTTTTTGTCTGCAAGGTCCATGGAGCCTGGCAAGAGGCCCTGCTCCCATGCTGAGGGGATCTAGAGAGAAAGAGATAGGCATGCACCAAAGCAAGAATTCCTCCAACATCCTGAAAAGCAACATGATAACACCAGAATCCTGTGAACATGCAACAGGAAGACTTGAACATCCTAACCCAGAAGAAGTAGAAGAAATCAACTTTAAATGTAACATTATGAAAATGATGGAGACCCTTAAACAGGAAGTAAAAAAGCTCCCTTAAATAAATGGAAAAGAAGACAAACAAAAAGTTAGAAGAAATGAATAAATCCCTCAAAGATACCCAAGAAAACCAAGAAAAAAGCAACCAAACAGGTAAAGGAAACAGTTCAAGACTTGAAGACTGAAATGGAGGTAATAAAGAAAACACAAAGAGAGAGGTGGCTGGATATGGAAAATCTCGATAAATGAACAGGAACTACAGAGACAAGTATAACCAACAGAATACAAGAGACAGAAGAAAGAATCTCAGGTGCTGAAAATTCTATAGAGGAAATAGACTCGTTGATCAAAGAAAGCAGCAAATCCAACAAATTCTTAACAAAAAACATCCAGGAAATCTGGGATACCATGAAAGACCAAACCTAAGAATAATAGGGGTAGAAGAAGAAGAATGACAGTTCAAATGCCCAGAAAATATATTCAACAAAACTATAGAAGAAAACTTTTCCAACCCAAAAAAGAATATTCCTATGAAGGTAGAAGAATCTTTCGTATCCATTCTCTTAACCTGTGCCTTTTCATAGGTGAATTGAGTCCAGTGATATTAATGACCAGTGGTTGTTAACTCCAGTTTTGTTTTGTTTGGTTGGTTTTTTTCGTTGTTGTTGTTGTTGTTGTTTTTTAGTGGTAGAGTTTGTGTGTTTCCCTTCTTTGAGTTGTGCTGGTAGAGGGTTGTTAGATGTCTGTGTTATTATGGGTATTGTTGGCTTTCTTGGGTTGTGGTTTTCCTTCTAGTACTTTCTGTAAGGCTGGGTTTATAGCTACATATTGTTTAAATTTGTTTTTATCTTGGAATATCTTGTTTTCTCCATCAGTGGTGAAAGAAAACTTTGCTGGGTATAGTAGTCTGGGCTTGCATCCATGGTCTCTTAGTGTCTGCAGCATATCTATCCAAGACCTTCTGGCTTTCATGGTTTCTATAGAGAAGTCAGGTGTAATTCTGATAGGTTTACCTTTATATGTTACTTGACCTTTTTCCTTTGCAGCTCTTAATATTTTTCTTTATTCTGTATGCTTTATGTTTTGATTATTATATGGCGAGGGGATTTTTTTTTTGATCCAGTCTATTTGGTGTTCTGTATGCTACTTGTACCTTCATAGGAATATTCTTCTTTAGGTTGGAGAAGTTTTCTTTTATAATTTTGTTGAATATATTTTCTGGGCCTTTGAACTGTAATTCTTCCCCTATTATTTTTAGTTTTGGTCTTTTCATGGTGTCCCGGATTTCCTGGATGTTTTGCGTTATCTGTAGCACGGTTTCTTCTCAGACTTTCTTGGAGGACCATCCCACAAATAAAGACCCAGAGACTTATTATTAATTACAAAAGATTAGCCTTAGCTTAGGTTTTTCTCCACTAGCTCTTATAACTTAATCAATCTGCTTGTATTAACATATGTTCTGCCATGTATCTTGGTTACCTCTTCTTAGTACAGAACATCCAATTGCTCCCAACACATCTGATGCTGGCAAAACCACAAATCTAGATTCCTGCTTCCATTATCTCTCCCTGCCCTGAAGTTTCACCTATACCTACTGCCTAGCTATTGGTCATTTAGCTCTTTATTAAACCAATCAGGAGTTACCTTAGGGTGAGACACATCTTTGTAATGTAAATGAATATTCTGCAACAATGTTCCTATGTATCTTGAGCTGAGTTTAAACTTAATGGGTAGTCAAGGATGGCCTTAAGCATCTGATCATCCCATCTTTACCCACTGCATACTAGGATTGCAGCAGTGCATAGCCACACTGGCTTCCAGAAATATGCTGTTATTAAGAGAATATGCTGCAGACCTAGTGGCACAAAGTGTTCAAGTTTTGACTATGAGCAAATGTTCACAGACATCCTACTGTTTGTTGGTTTAATTTGCACTAATATCTTTCTGTCCAGTTTGGTCTTTGGTATACGGCAGTTCCTCAATCGATATTTATGAATTAATAAATGGATGATTAGTAGGTTTTATATCCCACAATATAGCAAGACTCATGATAATGGAAACTAGAGGACAAATATGAAGGAAGATGGGTGATATGCATTACTACTTAGAATTTCTGTACCTGGAAATTGGGTGATAATTTTGAGAATCTTAGTTCATAGATAGAAATTGTTCTATAACTTCCAATTTCATACCAAACTTTTTTTAGGTTCTAAGGGAATCCTCATGAATTATGATTATCTGTAGACCACAGAGACGCTCATTTGTCCTCTGATTCATCCTTTTGCATCTCAAGTAGAATACTGATCTAGATCTTACAAAGGTCTCTTGGTCACACAGCCAGAAACATTTCTGGATGCTGTCACCCAGAGAGACTATTTACACCCAAAGTATGGGCAAGAACTCAATAGGCTTTTACTTCTAGTAGAAGATTATTTCTCAGACAAAAACAAACAAACAACAGAAAAAAATAAGCAAACATGGGCATTCCTGTCAAAGATGCTGAGGAAGAAAAGAGGTGGGAAAGTCCATTCCTGGAGGAAGCATGATAAGGCTGAAGCAACCCAGGAGCAAGAGAAGATTCGCAAAAGCAGTACAGAAAGAACAAAAGAAAGGGATCCCAGAGAAGGTTGGCAGATGTCATGGATTTACATAAAAATTAAAAATTATCTCAATTGTGATTTATTTGGTATGAAATATTCAGAGCAAAAGAATCAATTCAGTGTTGATAAAATTCTGGGGAAAGCAGATGTCGGGGGGCAGAGTCAGGAGATGAAAGCACACTCTCCCAGGGAGTTGACAGATGTGGCTCAAATAGAGAAGATGTCAACAACACCAATCAAAAGAAACATAGACCTGGGAGTTCAAAGAGCAACGGGGACTCCATTGGGCTGAGGTGCAGCTCAGTTTCTAAGTGAACTGCTGAATTCAGTCTGCAACTCATCAGGCAATACTAAGTCATTTGTCCAAAGTCCGTCTTTGGCATCCCAACATGGAGTCTTGTACTTAATTGAGGCCAACACAGACATTTTACATTTTACCATCATATTTCCTATCCCTAATTTGAACTTTTGATGGAGGACTTACAATTTTACATACAGATGTATTGAGTGTGCTGATACATGAAGGGTTCTGGCAGGACTGGCATGGGCATGGTGAAAACAAACTCAAGCATGGGAAGCATGGGGTTGATGGGTTTTGCCCGTTTACCCCTTTCCATGTTCCTTACTTGAAAAGCACTAGATTACAGCCCTAAAGCCAGCCCCCAAGGACCATTCCTCTATTTGGCCACTGTCTCAATCCTATGACAAAACACTAAGATCCAGCAATCAAAATTTATTATTTGGCTAACTTCCAATCTGGATTTACCAACTCATTCTAGCATGGACCTCCCCTGCCTTAAAAACCCACTCTTGCAAAAAGAAAAGAAACCGCTTGCTGCTGGGCTGCTGCTCGCTGTCTGTCTTTGCAGCTTCACCTGCCCACTGGCCCCTCCAGGGTAAGGAATTTTCTTTGTGCTGAGAATTTGGTGTCTGGGCATGCCCTGTACAGATTTTGAAGGGCTGCCCCCCTTAAAGTACATGCCTGTAATCCCAGCACACAAGAGGCTGAAGGAAGTAGATGGTGCAATTTCCAGGGAAGCAAGAGCTAAATAGTTAATTTCCGGGTTAGACTGGGCTGTGGGTCATGACTCTGTCTCAAAAGTAACAAACAAAATCTACAACTGCAAAGTAGAAAAAGAAAAAGAAGAGGGACAATGAGAAGACATTTCATTTATTTTTTTGTAAGTCTCTGTTTTGTCATGGTTAGTACGGCCTTATAGATAAATGTGCAGAGAGAGTGGTGTGTCTCACATAGACATTCTAGCCTTCATACAAAAGTGTGAGAAACTACAGGAAATGTTTAGCTGAATAACATACATGCTCAAATATAAAGGGTCAAATCTATGTACAATACATCTTCTCAAGTGGGATTCTTCTATTTTTGTAATCATTTTGTTGTTTAACATTGTAATGTCACTCTGGAACCTTTTAGGAAATTGCACAATAATGTACCAATGAATACACATTAGCAACAGAAAGGTGACCTCACTCAGTGGCTGCTTACTATCTGCTGTGTCAGTCAGCTGCTTCAGGTCTATGCACTCTAAATTCTTAAAAGCAGGTCAACACACAGGTGATGGCAGACACAACATCTGACTTTTACATATTGATGTCTGGATACTAAAATATACGTTTGATAATCTTTTTAATTTATGTAAACATGTATGAGCTTGCCTGTGTGAGGCCAGAAGAGGGCATCAGATCCCCTGGAGCAGGAGTTACTGATGATTGTAAGCTACAGTGTGGGTGCTAAGAAACAAACTCAGGTCCTCTGCAAGAGCAGCAAGTGCTCTTAACCCCTGAGCTGTCTCTCCATCTCCTATATACGGGTTCTTGTCAAAGTGTTTGGTAAATTGTTTTGTAATCCAGTACCTTGTTTCTTCTAACATCAGCCACTCCTTTCCCTTCAGAGCCACAAAATCGGCTATATGGCTGAGAACAAGAAATTCCTCTGTGAGTAAAACTTTCAATAATTGTTTGTCTTTGACTTTTCAGATATAAATAGCTTTTCAGATCAGTGAGGAGTTGGATCCCACTTGCTACCTGGACAAATAGCGCTTTGAATTTTCAAAGCAGCCTTAAAGACCTTTAGGGGAATCTGTTTCTATTTGTTGAAACTACTTCAATAAGGGCCCTTTGTAACCTTTCGACAAATCTATCATAGCATCACAAAAATATATGCACCCAATCACCAGGAAGTAATGGATGTAAGCTTGGGGAACTGTGGATGAAATTTATTGCAAATACTGTCCCGGGCAGCTTATTTCTCAACAAATATCAAGCTCATCTATCAGAAATGGAAAACACACAAAATCCATCTTTTTGCCATTGCTTGTAAGCAGCAGTCACAAGTTCCATAATTTTTCTTCTCTACATTTACTCTTAATAATTTAATAAATATTATTGAAATATTAAAAATATGAAACATTGATTTAATAGGGAAGATAAACCAACATACTCCTGGGAATTCCAGCAGTGGAGACAGAATGAGGCCTCCATCTCATTTGCAGAACTGAATGAATCTTTTTGAATGCTTTCCCTGGGGTGTCGTGGATGAAATCAGAACCTTATGCATGCTAGTTAATTTGGCCTTCTTTATTAATCCTACAAAAATTTGCTTGGTTCACTGTAGGGACATAGCCCCACCCATTGGGGGCGTGTTCGCCTCGGGCTAATGTTTATGGATAAATCTGCCGGGCGTGAGCCCAGCAGCCCTTTTCTTTTGCTCCGCTTTTCCAGTACTCTGCGGGAACCTGTGGTCCTGTAAGTCTATTTCCTTATTAAAGCTGTATATATCTATATAATCTGTCTACATTCATTTGCGCCACCACATTTGGCGTCCCAACGTCGGGCTATTTTGCCCCCGACCCGGCACAGGGGGGGCGCAAGCTCCACCTTTCCCGGCTAGTTGCCTGAGCTCAGGAAGGCGATTTACAGCGTGCTCCCTGCTCGCTTTCCCTTCCCCCACTCCAGGCCACTACAGTCGCAGAGCAGCGACCCCCACAGAGCAGTTAATAGCTCCCTGCTTCTTCCAAACCCTCACTGCCCGATTTAAGTGAAGCACCTGCGGTTTTGAAGCAAAAGCCGCCAACCCCTTCCTTTAACAGGCAGTACAATAATTTTTGTTTTGAGTTAATTGTTTCAGACCGGCTCTGGCTTAGACCACGTGGACTCAGGTGCATTTCTTTAGCCACCACTGGCAGGAAAACTTCATTACAGGTTCATAATTTTCTTTTATAAATAAGAAAAATGTCTGAAAACATTACCATTCAAGACTTTAACAGCCTTTTCAGTTGTACCATGTGGGAGATTTTACAAGAAGTGTCTGTCAGCCCACAGATATGGATCTTTCTGGGATTCGTAGTTTTCCTTGGTACTGTATGGTTTGATAATAGAAATATGATAAAGTCTTTACGAGACGAGGTTGAACGCTTAAAAACAATTGAGAATGACAACAATCTTCTCAAAAATCAGTTTGAAGTTCTCCAGGCAGAGAACAGATCTTTGTTTAACACAACTCGACAAACTGAAAAACGCTTTAAAACAATTGAGAATGACAACAATCTTCTCAAAAATCAGTTTGAAGTTCTCCAGGCAGAGAACAGATCTTTGTTTAACACAACTCGACAAACTGAAAAAAATTTAGAAGAGGTACAGGCTGATGTTAAGGAGAAATTCATTACTATGGAAGAGGGAACAGCTGATTTGGATCATAAGCTTCAGTCCCTTTCAGTAGGAACTGAAATATTAATGGCTGATATTAAGGAGAAATTTATTACTATGGAGGAAGGAACAGCTGATTTGGATCGTAAGCTTCAGTCCCTTTCAGTAGGAACAGAAACATTAACTGAGAGAATCAAAACTGCTGAATGTGACAATCGGATTTTGTCTAAAGCTTATGACAGATTGACAGAAAGATTATCTATACAAGAAGGCACGGTATATGCTATAAAAATTATGTCCAAAGATGAGACGTTATCTCTAATCGACAAACTTCATACTTTAGAATCCTCAATGAAGGCTTTAGAACATAATTCTGGACAGGAGATTCAGACATTAAAGAAGGCAATGGTGAATAGAATTGAAAAGATTGAGGAATTTCTAAATTCTGAGGAAGAAGAGCAAGAGGTAGAAAGGCATATTTTAACTAAATCTGTGGGTAAATCCCTCCGGGACAATTCCCACAAAGCTCTACCTACAGTTCTACCTGCCTTTCCAGTTGTAACAACGGAGAAAGTAGTTGGTTCCAGAAACCCTAGGGTCATCAAGGAAGATACATGGGAACCTGTCCGTATGAATGATCTCAAAGAAATTAAACAGGCTGTAATGACTTTTGGAATGAATGCCTCTTTTGTTAAAGAGATGGTAAGATCTTGGGCCACGACGAATAAGGTCACGCCCTCTGACTGGTTTCAACTGAGCTCTGCTGTCCTTGAGAGTGGAACGCAATTGAAATGGAAATGCTTATTCAGGCAAGAGGCTAGACTTTTAGAACAGCAAGAAAGAGCAAAGGGAATTGAGATTTCCATAGATCAAATTTTGGGAGAGGGGCTATTTTCTGAGCCTCAGGAACAAGCTAATTTGGATGAAAACATACTCTCCGTGTGTACTACAGCAGCCTTAAGGGCTTGGGACAGGGTGCAAGACCCAGGACAGAGGATGGAATCATTTGTCAGAGTTAAACAGGGTCAGAGAGAACCCTTTAGTGACTTTTTACAAAGAATAACTAAAGCTGTACAAATAGGGATATCTGACCCAGAAGCAAGACGTATAATGATCGAGACTTTGGCTTATGAAAATGCAAATGTGGAATGCAAAAGGATTTTGGGACCTTTAAAGCTCAGATCAGCGCCATTAGAAGAATGGGTCTTGCATACACTAGATGTTGATACATTTGACTATGGCACTGAAGCATGGGTAGAAGAAGCAATTTCCAATGGTAAAAGGAGACATCAGAATACCAAATGTTTTAATTGTGGCAAAATGGGTCATATGAAAAGGAATTGTAGACAACGGATTTTCAGAAATAATAATAATGCATCTTCTAGAAATAACAGAAATAGGAGGACTCAGCCTTCAGGTTTATGTAGAAGATGTGGAAAGGGCAGACACTGGACGAATGGGTGCAGGTCTACAAGAGATAGACAAGGCAACCTGATACAGACGGGAAACGTGAGAGGGGGGGCCTCACAGTCCCCCATGGCAAACATGGTTCAGTCATTTCCAGTTACTACAGAGAACGTGACTCGTCAGGACAATTAGAAAGCCCCATGCCTACTGTTACAAGCAATAATGATCAGAAAGATGTGTTCTGTGTGTTTTGGCAAACTTCTATAAATGACCAAAGACCAAAGCTGAGAGTGTGTGTAAATGGCATTTTTATTACTGGCCTGCTGGACACAGGTGCAGATGTAAGTATCATTACCCCAGAATCTTGGCATCCATATTGGCCTCTTCAGAATGTAAATGTTCAGCTCCTGGGAATTGGAACCCTATCTCGAGTAAGGCAGAGCACGAGATGGGTTGAATGTATAGGACTAGAGGGACAAATAGGAAAATTAAGGCCATATGTAGCCAATATTGCAATGAATTTATGGGGTCGTGACCTATTACAACAATGGAATACCCAAATTAACATTCCTGCTACTTCTAGAGCCTATATTTCTGGGGATAATATTAAAAGATATTACAAACGGAGAAAACCGGCCATTTGGGCTGTACAAGAACAAGCAATTGATGTCCCTTCAGAGATACCAACAGCCTTGCCTTTAAAATGGTTGACTGAGAAACCAATATGGACAAAGCAATGGCCTTTAGCTGAGGAAAAGTTACAGGCTTTAGAACAGTTGGTACAAGAGCAATTAGATGCTGGACATATAGAAGAATCTACCAGCCCTTGGAATTCTCCTGTATTTGTGGTTAAGAAAAAATCAGGTAAATGGAGAATGGTGACAGATCTCAGGGCTATCAACAAGGTTATTCAACCTATGGGCCCTCTGCAATCTGGAATTCCTTTGCCCTCTTTATTGCCAAAAGGATGGCCTCTCATAGTTATTGATTTAAAGGATTGTTTTTTCACTATACCTTTACAAAAAGAAGATAGAGAAAAATTTGCCTTCACAGTGCCTACTTATAATAATTCTCAACCTTCGAGGAGGTACCACTGGGCCGTCCTCCCCCAGGGTATGTTAAATAGCCCCTCCCTGTGCCAATATTTTGTGAATCAACCATTGCAAATAATATGCAAGAAATTTCCCAAATCGATAGTATATCATTACATGGATGACATTTTGTTATCCAATTCAAACATGGATACCTTGAACAGACTGTTTGAAGAAATAAAAATACTTTTACCAAAATGGGGATTGCAAATTGCTCCTGAAAAGATTCAGAAGGGAGATTCTGTTAATTATTTAGGTTATAAAATAGGTTTACAAAAAATTAAGACACAAAAGGCACAAATTCGGAGAGATGGCCTACAGACTCTTAATGACTTTCAAAGACTATTAGGGGACATTTCCAGTCTACGGCCAACTATTGGGATAACACCTGATCTAATAATTCATTTGAACAAAACCTTGGATGGTGACAAAGATTTAAACAGTCCCAGAGAATTAACAGCTGAAGCAGAAAAGGAACTGACGATGATTGAGGAAAAATTACAACAGACACATGTGGATAGGGTAAATCCAGAGCTCGACTGTATTCTCGTCATACTACCATCAAAAATTTCCCCTACAGGAATTTTAATGCAGAGAGATGATATTATCTTGGAATGGATCTTTTTACCACATAAACCAAGTAAGAAACTGAAAACTTATGTAGAAAAAGTCTCTGAGTTAATTATAAAAGGCAAGTT
This sequence comes from Chionomys nivalis, assembly GCF_950005125.1. NCBI lineage: Eukaryota > Metazoa > Chordata > Mammalia > Rodentia > Cricetidae > Chionomys > Chionomys nivalis. Next base: position 41,797,437 of record NC_080108.1, on the reverse strand, counting down.
GAGACTTCGTCAACTAGCAGGCATAGACCCAGCAGAAATTATAGTGCCTTTCACTGCTGATGAACTAAAGAAATTATGGGAAGATAATGTACCATGGCAAAGAGCTTGTGCTAATTTCTTGTGAGACATTAATAACAACTATCCAAAAAGCAAGAGGCTTAACTTCATAAAGAGAACTTCTTGGATCCTTCCTCGAATCGTCCGTGATACTCCAATAACTGGAGCCCGTACGTTCTATACTGATGCCAATAAATCAGGGAAGGCAGGTTACAAATCAGAAGACTTGGGTAAGGTGGAACAAAGTCCTTATGATTCTGTCCAGAAGGCAGAATTATATGCCATTCTTATGGTGCTAAGGGATTTTAAAGAACCTATTAATATAGTTACTGATTCACAATATGCAGAAAGAGTTATTTTACATATTGAAACTGCTGAATTTACACCTGATGATACAGAACTAACCTCTTTGTTTATCCAGGTGCAAGATTTGATTAGGAACAGGCTTTGCCCTATGTACATAACACACATCCGATCCCATACGGGTCTGCCAGGTCCTCTAGCACAAGGTAATGCAGAAATTGATCAATTATTGATTGGTAGTGTGCTACAAGCCTCTGAATTTCATAAAAAACATCATGTTAATAGCAAAGGTTTGAAGAAAGAGTTTTCTATTACATGGCAACAAGCTAGGGAGATTGTAAAGAAATGCCCTACTTGCTCTTTCTATAACCAAACGCCACTGCCTGCAGGGGATAATCCAAAGGGCACCCAAAGGAATGAAATCTGGCAGATGGATGTGTTCCACTTTGCAGAATTTGGCAAATTAAAATATGTTCATCACACCATTGACACGTATTCAGGCTTTCAGTGGGCAACGGCTTTAAGTTCAGAAAAAGCTGATTCAGTTATCACTCATTTATTAGAAGTCATGGCTATCATGGGTATACCTACACAAATAAAGACAGATAATGGTCCTGCTTATGTCTCTAGGAAAATGAAACGGTTTTTTGATTATTACAATATCAAGCATGTTACAGGTATACCATACAATCCTACAGGTCAAGCAGTCATAGAAAGATCAAATCGAACTATAAAGGATATGTTGAACAAACAGAAAGGGGTGGAAAACACCCCCAGAAATAGGTTACATAATGCTTTGTTAACCTTGAATTTCCTCAACGCTAATGAGAAGGGAACATCGGCTGCAGAAAGACATTGGATAATGAAAAAGTCTACTGAACTAAATCAACCAGTTTATTTCAAGGATGTGCTGACCTCACAATGGAAGCCAGGAGATGTGCTGCGTTGGGGAAGGGGATTTGCTCTTGTCTCCACAGGTGAGGAAAAATTGTGGATTCCATCAAAATTGATAAAGGTTCGTTTTGATGAAGAGAAGCCAGTTGGGAAAGATAAATAACAATTCAATCACATGGATGGCAATCATACTGATGGTAAGTAATACAAATAGGTTGGGGGCAGGGTTCTCTTCTTATCTCCACAGGAAAATACCCATCTTCAAAGAATTTAAGGTACCCCTAATATTTAATTACTGATGGAGGGACTTGTTCTGTAAGTATTAATTATATATATATATATATATATATATATATATATATATATGTCTTAAACTTTCTTTGCTTTTCCTCATATCTGTGTCTTTCTTTATATGTCAGTATATGTCCTTGTTGTTAATGTTTAAATTTCCCATAACAAGCAACAAATTTTCCTACAGTAATCTTTGAAGTTTCCAGGATGAAGATGGGGCCCCACAACATCAACTCCATCTGGTTTTTATGACGTCATGATTTTTTTTAAAGCGCTAATATTAGACCTGTTTTTTGGTACCAACTACAAGAGATAATTTCGAATGGTGCACATTTTTGACAACACTCTGGTCGGACCTTATCAAAACGCTCTGAGATTAGTTACAATTTTCTTAGGTCAAAGGTTAATTTGGAAATTTTACCATCATTTGCTTTCACAGGACCCCCTAAGAAGAACGTCATCCCCATGTCAGCTAGAAGCAATCTTAGAGGACGGCATCCCCTCTCCCAACAGAGTTTGCCCTCAGGGTTGGGGACATCTTTTAATGGTTGCTTTAGGGTTGAGGGGATGGGGTGATATTTTTTTTGGAAAAAAAAAAGAAGAAGAAGAAGAGGAAGAAGAAGGGGGTAACTGGTTTTTTGGGATGATTGGTATTTGTGAATTACTGTTTATAGAAAATTGTACTGGTACTGTTTCTTGTATATTGATATGTTGAATATTGAATGTGAGTGTTCCTACCTCTATTTTTGTATGAGTATGCTTATAACTTTGTCTATATTGTATTGATACATCTACCATATTACATTGTACATTTCTACCTCTGATACTATGACATTGTTTACAGTTGAAGATCATTGTCTTCATATATTGCACAGTTGTTTATTCTTTTAGTCTTCAAAGTTAGATAGGTATTGAGAATTATATGTTTGTCATATTTATTTTTAAGTTTATCAGGTCTTTTAGTTACATAGAGATTATATTTAGTATAGATAGTATGATCTTCAGCCTCTTCGAAGAGCTGTAGAAATGGCCTTTAATCTAACCTAAAATTTCTGTGCCAAAGAGACACAATTACTCCTGGCAACACCACTCTACTCCCGAGAGAACGTTGAGCACCAAAGACACTCCACTGGGAGCTTGTCTTCTTGGCAGAACTGGCCTTTGGGTTAAGAAAAGCCCATACCTCAACTTCTGACAAAGATACAGAATATCCCTAAGTGGATGAAACAGGATTGTCTTATCTTGCCAAGACAGGGTAGGATAGTCCTAAGAAAGTTCCTTGCCTTTAATAATGGTATGCCAGTTATGTTAGGCCTTAGCCAAAGTTGGTTGACTCAACATTGCAAACGAGACTTTGGGTGATTGCCCAGGTAGTCAGTTGTCTCTGTCAATTGTTGCACATTTTGGATATCTCTTGATTGTTAAGTAATATTTATTCCCTTCTCAGATCTTTGACGGAGTTGAAGATTATATAATTGTAGTTACTCTCTATGTTATTTAGACGCCTTGAGATAGAATGTTTAGCAAAAGTTTTGTTCTCAATATTGTTTGTTATATTTATTATTTGTTATTATTGTATATAGTTGTATTTGGTTTGGTTCTATCTTATTTAGACAAAAGGGGGAGATGTAGGGACATAGCCCCACCCATTGGGGGCGTGTTCGCCTCGGGCTAATGTTTACGGATAAATCTGCCGGGCGTGAGCCCAGCAGCCCTTTTCTTTTGCTCCGCTTTTCCAGTACTCCGCGGGAACCTGTGGTCCTGTAAGTCTATTTCCTTATTAAAGCTGTATATATCTATATAATCTGTCTACATTCATTTGCGCCACCACCGTTCACAAACACAAATCTCCAGTTGTTATAAAATTGTCCCAAATACAGACACAACCAATAGATAACTAAAGACTGCATAGGATTCTGAACTAGTTGATTAGAAAATTGTTGTTTAGGTACTGCCTGTGTTCAGTCCCACTTGCTTCTGGGACCCCAGACCTCACAAAGCAATGTATTGTCATAACACTCTTGAGGGTCAGTAAGAATGACAGCCCCTCTTTCTGAGACGTCTTCACAGGTGCTGACTGCACAGGTCTTGTTCTCTCGGTTACCTGACTTCTCCCTGCCCCTCTGTATGGTGGAATTTCCGACAATGCCTTTCACAGGCTGACCTCCTTTGTCACACATCCTTTGCTCCGTGAGGGTCAAAACTGGGGAAAACTGAGGACAAAGAAACCTGTATCCTGTAGTTAGATGTGCAAATAAAATTGGTGCCTTCCATTTCTTCCTTCTTTGCTTCATTTTGCTAACATTTACATAGAATATGACATTCAATTTAACAAGAAATCACATACAATCACTTTATCTAACTCTTCATTTTATTGTAGGAAAAGAGAGTAGTGTGACCAGTGTTTGAATGCTTGATCTTTAATGTTCTATTTCTCTGCCTCCATATATACATGGCTAATGAATAAAATGTTTTTTACATCTTCTTATGTGAACCCTGAGTAAAATTATAGAAATATAATAGCCTCTTCTTTTATGAAAAAATATTTATAATTGCTAAAATTTTGAAAAACATTGTCACATGAAAAGCTGTCGTGGAGCCCGGGTTGAAAGAAGGAGAATGGACTTCTGAGATGTAAGAAAGAAATGAGGGATAATACAACTCCCTAAAAGATCTTGGTGTTAAAAGAATTTGCAAAAAGAGAATGTATGAGAAAGAATATTAGGGATTCTAAGGTGTCATGAGATAAAGTGGAAAGTACTTTGAAGATTTTCCAACATTAGAATATTATTTTATATGTAGAAAAAATGATAGACATTCCTAATTTGAAACTTGAGAATGCAGAGCACAGTGAAATCTTGTTCAACAATAAATGATTTAAGCAAAGGTTAAGCAATCTTGTGCTTGGCTAACTAAATAAATACGTAAATAAATGATTAGGCTTAAAGTCACCATAGAGCACACTTTCATTGATCATAGCAGAAAAAAAAAGGTGTGGACTGCCTAATAGTGTACTTTGATAAATTATGAAAGGAATCAAGAATAAAATGCACAAGTCTTTAAAATTTTTTTTCTTATACCAAGACCCATCTGGTGCCCTTAGATTGGTAAATGATGGTTGATTATATGAAGAACATCGATTGAACAGAAAAGAAGGCAGTTACCATACACACAAACTTGCAATATCTCCGACTGAAAAGCTGGGCTTTCAATAAATGGTTCACTAACGGTCACATATTAAGAGGATTTCTGTCATAAATGGACTTAGTACTTGGCCTGAGGTCAGAACTTGGATTCCAGTTCTGGACCATGCCTGCTCTGTGATCCAGTAAAGTCAATGAAGCTCCTAACTATTACCTTCTTATTTGTGTTTTGCAACATGGCTGCAGACACCTGACACACTGGTTGCAAAGATGAAGTGATTGAGTGTGTATGCAACAGTTGCCATGTGCAGACACCCACAGAAAATCTTGTGGGTGACAGCAACCCTTTGAGCTGATATTATTTCTCCTTCATTCATCCTTTATTTATCCTAGTGACTCCAGAAATAAAAAGTGTTTTTATCTTTCATCAGCTCTGCTGTCCTCTGATGTCAGTCTGTTTGAATGCAAAGACAGTGAATTATTGATTCACAAGTAACCAACAGTCTGACAATGGGAAAAATCACTTATCTATGAGTCTTGTTTTCCCATGTTTGGGAGATTTTTTTTTGAGTAGTAAATGATGTATGAGTTTCTATTAGATCTCAAGATTATTTCTCTCCTTTCAGATTTTTTCCTTGAATGTTTTAGGCTAATAGTAACAATTGCTAAATGCAAAAGGGACTCCAGATTCTCAAGCAGCCTGTTTATCTTGGTCAATATTTGGTGTTTGTTTAATTAAATAGCTTGCTTTAGGTGATCAAATCCAGTAGAATCTTATATTTAAGATTAATGAGGTCATAAACAAGAAAATACAGCAGGATAAGAAGCTGGATAAGTACTGGGAGTTCTTATGAGTCAGGCTAGACCTAATTAATCAAAATGTATTTGAGCAAAAAGTGTTTTATGATTTAAGCCTTTCTTCTGAATATAGATTTTTTGTTAAAAATGTTAGTTGAGAATATATTTCCCTGTGTATGATGACATTTTTGTCTTCATAGTAAAGTCTGATATGAGGCTTCTAATACTTAGTGAATTCCTACTCATTAATTTTCACTCATGTTCAATAATATTCTAAATAAGTGTTTGATAAGCCTAAACTTGCAAAATTTCACTTTTTCTTTAAAATGCTTAGTTTCAGCACTTTCGCATACATCTAAGCAAGGCAGGGTCAAGGGTGTAAGCTTACAACTAAATCTTACAATCAGTTTTGGAAGACATTGATTTCCCTCTTGAGTTAACTCGGGATTTTTTGAAAATACGTGTTGCTGTAGGAGACTGGAAATTTATTTTAAGAATCTTCATTTAAATCACTGTCCATGCACAGAATAGACAAAGAAATGCATAAAAACTTCATTCCTCATTCTCCCTTTCTCTCCATTCTACCTACATAATAACAATGCTACTTATATTTAATATTTGGGAAAAAATTTAAAAAGAATGAAGTTCAATGTAGTAGGTCCCAAAGGCACAAATGCTAAAATCATTTTCAATATTTAATACCTTTAATTCTCAATATTTAATACCTTTAACTCTTTGTGAGGGAGCTTACTTACAATTTGCAAATTACAAATTGAAATTTACAAATGTTTTGATCCCTGTATGGCCTATTGTGCTTTCCTAAAATAACTTCCCAAGAACAGCACATTGGGTTCAGCTAATCACAGAAGCACAAATCATAACATATGATCATTTTTAAAACTATTTATTATGGAAGTTCTTATTGTTCTGCTATAGATAAAAATATGTAATTTAAAACTTGCTATGCTGTTACTTACAGGAAGATCTATCATAAGCCTTATATTTCTTGATAATTTCATACTTTTATTAGGACACCCAGTAGTTTCTGGCATAATTTGTCTTCATGTAACTACATGTAGTGTACATGAATGCAACAAGGAACTCTTAAGTTTTATACTTTATACTGAAAACAGATCCCTGTTTGCCATCTCATCTCTTTCCAAGTGATTACAGGAACATGACGAGAAATGTCAAGTGGAATCCAGCATCTTAACACTCTTTCCCATGTAAAGAGATCATTGAAAATTTCTTTGTTATTGTAATGGATTAATAAAAATTTTACAGGATCCCTGACAGCAGGTCCCCAAGCAGTGATAGCAGGCCATGTGGTGGCAGGCAGAGGGCCCTGAGAGCAGCCAGTGCCAAGCAGGGATGGCTGCAGGTCCCTGAGCTGTGGCTGGTCCTGGGCAGGGAGACATGCAGAGGCAAGCAACACGAGACCATGTCGCAGGTCTCCGAAGGTGGGTGGTCCAGGGCGGCGAGCCACGTGGCGGTGGCGGGCAAGAGACAGATGGATAGGCATGCCATGCAAAGTAGACTGGATATTTATTTAGTGGTTATGGAAGAGAGTGGAGAAGGGGAAAAAAGAAAAGAAATGGAAAAAAAGAGAAAGAAGAATCTAAGGGACCCTGGGCCCCCAGTCGAATTCACTGCACAGAATGTACAGTGCTAGCTGTGGACAGACTGAACCCCCAGGTCAGTCCAAACACAATTTTAGCTGAGGGAAGCATCCATAGCAAAATGGGGAAAACTCACCAATTGAAGCCCGTATTGTGAGTAGAAATTGCACTCAGGCATACAAAACACATGGTTGCTTTGGCTAAAATACTTAGTTCTAGATCCCAACTCCGGGAGAGGGGCTGGGTTGAGAGAGCCATCTGAGTCTTGTGGCACCAACGTAATGGATTATTAAAAATTGCGTCAGAATCCCCAGCAGGTAGGGGCCAAGTGGGTCCTGAGGGCAGCCAGTTCCAGGCAGGGATGGTGCAGGAGACCACACGGCAGGTTTCCGAAGGTCCCGGGTGGCATCCCTGGTGGCAAGCCATGTGATGGTGGCAGAGCAAGAGACAGATGGATAAGCACCCCATATAGAGTAGGCTGGATATTTATTTAGTGGTTATGGAAGGGAGGGGAGAAAGGGAGAAGAACAGAGAGGAAGGGGGGTGGAGACCAAAGCTGTGTCTCCGTGAGGGAGACAAAAGAGAGAGAGAGACTAAGGTTACAAGCAAGAATGAAGACCTGCCTGCCTCAGTGGATGGGGGAGTGAGTGGGCGTCACTTGTCTCTTAAAGAGACAGATCATTACAGTTATTATTAGTGTTTACTTTGGACTTTAAACAAACAGAATATCAAATCCTTATGCACTGGTTCTTCTATTGGTTGCATGACACTTGAAATCCTTTTTTTTTTTTTTTTTCGAGACAGGGTTTTTCTGTGGCTTTGGAGCCTGTCCTGGAACTAGCTCTGTAGACCAGGCTGGTCTCGAACTCACAGAGATCCGCCTGCCTCTGCCTCCCGAGTGCTGGGATTAAAGGCGTGCACCACCATCGCCCGGCTTTGAAATTCTTTTATGGCCTATAAAATGCTTCTTTACATCAAGGAATCCAGATGGGATGTAGATCCAAGGGTTCTGAGGAGAACTGAGAGCTAAGCAATGCCTGCACGGACCAGGAGTTCAAATCTGCATGGAGGAATGCTGAATGATCAGTCTCTATAGATTTTCATTTTTGAACAAGTTGTTTTTCACTGAACTACTATATTAAATATTAAAAAACTTCTGCAAGGTAATTTTTAAAATTTGCTGTGCATTAAAAAAATTAATAATTAAAAAAATTATTTTAGCTTTTCACATTGTACCAGGGGTGTGGTGAGGTGACTTCTCTGGAGTACTCAGTTATTGCTTCAAATGAAAGAGTTTCAAGTAGAAGAGAGTCTTTATTTGGCCAAAAAGAAAGAAACTAAGAGGGAAGAGAAGGAAAGAGGGAGGGATAGTGGGTGAAAGGAAGCATGGGACTAAAGAAGGAAAAAGGAAGGAAGCAAGAAGGAAAAACTGAGGCTCATGAAGGTAATGAGAAAATAAGTTTAGTTATGATTCACTCTAATGCATAAAACACAGCCATGTCTTTCCTAATGGTCCTTAAGGTACGTGTTCTGGGTGAGGGCTGTTGAGGAATGTAGGATGAACCTCCTGGGCTTTCAATGATACAGAGATTAGACTGTTGAATACGCTCTTTATTTAGCAAATTTAGGTAAAATTGTGCAGATAAAACAAAACCAAAGGGCAAATAGAGAATGTGGCATCTGAGCATCTAAGACATCTCTCCATCCACCAAACACTAGATCTAGAGCTTGGCAGTCTTAGTAGCATGGGCAAATAGAGGACATCTTGCTGGAAGCAAAGACCTGTATTTTGAGACCTGTATTTTGTTTATGCTATCTTAAGTTCACAAGTTAAGTAAGATATTCACCTTTGCAGGGCAAGCCGACCTAGGAAATTAACCTAGTATCTTATCTCCTAGTGAGACCTGCAGGCCCCAGGCTTTAGAAGCAATTAGCATTTTCTTTGTTAATTAATAGTCACAGACCTCAGTATTTCCTTAGCAGCTAGGGTCTCCAGACCTGACGTTGCAGCTAGATCAATGACATTCCAGCAGACCTGACTTTCCAGAATCCTGCCCTCCCCCCTGCCCTTTTGCTATAAAATGCTCCTGAGAAAAAATAAAGTTTGCAGTTTGATCAGAAAAATAGAATTGCTGTCATTTCTCCTGTCTCTTGCCCCATCATTCCTACCCTCCAGGGCAAATTCAGTTCTGTTCCTGTCCTGCTGGTTGGGACAACATCCCAGCCTGATAAAAGACAAACTGCAATCATTACTGAAAGGTCCATAGTTAACTACAATGAATATATCAATAATAAGAAAAATAATTTGATAAATTTGCATAATTGTTTTAGGTTGGGCTATGCGAGCAGAAAAATCAAGTGAAAACCTCAATCACACTTGGTGAAGGTTTTTTTTTGTTTTTTTTTTAAGTGATTTGAATACTATTTAATTAAATTGCATAATTACAATAGCAAGTTTCACTGGCATAAACAGGTTTGGGCGCAAAGCCAGCTGTTGCAAGGAGGCACTGAGCTCAGCTGCTGGGAGCAGACGTGGGGAAGTTTTTGGATCGCCGCCTGCCTGATCCAAACGCTTCTCCAGCTGGCAGTATCAGTCACGGGGAGTGGGGAATGTTGGTAGATCTGTCTGGCAAGGTGGTCATTGCAGCCAAGATGAAGGTTAATTTCTCCAGGGCCTCCCGGTACCTGGGGAATCCTCCTCCCAGTTCCTCCTTTGCTTACTGAGACAACACCCGCCCCATGTGCCCTCTGCCCAGCCCTGCCAGCTACACTGAAGACGGCTCCCAGGAAGCAGTCTGCAAGGGTCTTTCCATTGAGCTCCACAGCCTCAGTGACAAATGACAGCTCAATGCAGCTGTCTCTCACACCAGTGGGTATCTCTCCCCAAGGACCCCCACTCATATCGTTCCAGGTATATTCAATAAGGAGTTGGGGATGGGGTCAGTGAGCTATCTACTAGTCTGTCAGTTTTACTATCTTGATGTCCAGATTATGCCCAGCACACACACTTCCCCTAAAATGCTGCTGTGGGCTCACCTGGGTTCTTTTTTTTTTAATTAATTTATTTATTTATTAAAGATTTCTGCCTTCTCCCCGCCACCACCTCCCATTTCCCTCCCCCTCCCCCATTAAATCCCCCTCCCTCGTTATCCCTAAGAGTAATCCGGGTTCCCTGCCCTGTGGGAAGTCCAAGGACCACCCACCTCCATCCAGGTCTAGTAAGGTGAGCATCCAAACTGTCTAGGCTCCCACAAAGCCAGTACATGCAGTGCAGTAGGATCAAAAAACCATTGCCATTGTTCTTGAGTTCTCAGTAGTCCTCATAGGGACAGTGTTCTTAAGCATGAGGTCTGCTCACAGCTTCTCAGCCCCTCCCCCTTACCAGTGATGCTCAATATGAAACTTTCCCCATTCGGTATCTGCAGAGATGAATGAAGCTAACCTCAGCACAAGACTAATTGCCACCCACCCAGCAAGTCACAAGGCAAGATGGAACTGCAGGAGCATCTGTGCACATATCTCAGCTCCACCTTCTCACTGGAGGGAAATCCATCATTCCCAGGAAGAGCATCAGTGGACCTTTCCACCTAATACTCTATCAACTCCAGCACAGCAACTGCAAAGTTTGTGACAACGCAGATGGATCACAAAGAGAAAATGTGCACAATTCATGATATAACAAAAATAAGTATATTACTGAGAATTCTTAAATATAATTATTTCAAAATGGCAATGGGTTTTCACAGGCACACATCAAAATAATAAAGTGCTTGCAATGGGTAATTGCTCATAAACATAAATTAGAGGGGCACTGGCAGCTCAAGTGTAGTTGACTCAGATTTATGAAGTTTCTCCTACAGTGCAAACAAGCATCAAAATGGCTTATCATTCCGGCTATTATAAGGCTTAGAACCCAATGCGAATGAGACACAAAGAATAACACAGAAGGTAAAACAAATTTAAAATAAAAGATGTGTGCTTACTATCTGTCTTAAATTCTTTTCCCATGACTGTATTAAAATTCCCTGATTAAAGCAACTGAAGAGAGAAAGGGCTAATTTTAGCAGAGAGCTTACACTGTGACTTACCTCTGTGATGAAGTCAGGACAGTCATGCTGAAGGAGTTGCATGATGTCTTCAGCAGGCAGAAGAGAGCAGGGAATGCTTACTTGATTCCTAGCATTAAATTTACTTTCTCCACCTATGCAGGTCACAATTCCCTGTCCAGGGAACAGTCTCACCTACATCAGGATGTATATAATTTTATCAGTTAACATAATTAACCGAATCAAGATCATGCTCCCACAGATGTGGGGGCTAATTCAATTTACACCCCCCAGATAATGGAGGAAGGTCATTGGTTAAATAATAAAGAAACTGCTTGGCTCTCATAGGTTAGAGCAGAGGTGGGTGGAGTAAACAGAACAGAATGCTGGGAGGAAGAGGAAGTGTTGTAATAAGAGCGGCAGGGCTGCGTCCCCGGCACCTGGCCGCCCGCATGGCTTATGCCCCGAAATAATTACACGGAAACTGTATTCTTTTAAACACTGCCTGGCCTATTAGTTCCAGCCTCTTATTGGCTAGCTCTTACATATTGATCTAACCCATTTCTAATATTTTGTGTAGCACCACGAGCTGGCTTACCAGGAAAGATCTTAACCTGCGTCTGTCTGGAGTGGGAGAATCATGGCGACTCCCTGACTCGGCTTTTTTCTCCCAGCATTCTGTTCTGTCTATTCCACCCACCTAAGGGTTGGCCTATCAAATGGGCCTAGGCAGTTTCTTTATTAATTAACCAATGAAAGCAACAGATTAATACAAGACCCACCTCCATCATTTCCCCTTTTTCTGTTTAAACAAAAAAGAAAGGCTTTTACTTTAACATAGTAAGATTACATATAGCAAAACAGTTATCAAGTAAGAATTATAGTTACAATATTTATATCTATTTTATCTTTTATCATAACTAAGGAAAATTATAACTATAACTAACCATTTTTTAACTCCATCAAAGACTCCAGAAGGATATAATATTACCTAAGCAAACAAGAGATCCAAAACTCTAGAGATGACAGAGACATCTCATTGCCTGGACAGTCACCCAAAGTTCTTTTGTACTGTTGGGGCATCCATCTTCAGCCTTTAGGCCTATAGTATCCAGCAGACATTTTTATCAAGCAGGAAATTCCAAAGACAGTTTAGTCACTTTTTGCTGTGTCCTGTAGAATGTCTCGCAGACTCTTTTATGAGTCGGGAACCCCGAAAAACCATCTCACCTTTAGGCAAGTTTAGCAGTCCTCTTTCTGCGGGTTTTTTGTGTCCAGTTTATGTAACAGTCCAGGCAAAAGCAGTTTTTTGCCCAAATGGCTATCAAACTTCTTAAGGAGCCTCTTTAGTGCCCATCTTCCTCTTGAAGTAGATTGGTGCTGCCAGGAGCAGACATGTCTCATTGTCATGAAAAGCCGTACGTTATTAAAACATTAAATGCCATATTTTGTAGTCTTTGGAAGATATGAAGAATGTCTATCTAGCTGAAATATATCTATGCACATCTAGAAAATCTAACTAACATGACTGAAAGCTTGACAATTATTGATGATTATATATTAACAACCTATATACATTACATTTTTAAATGAACTATACAATCACAATACCTTAATCAAGATTAGAAATATGCATATACATATAACAAAATTGACCTTAAAATCATACCAATGTAAATTATTTATATCTATATCATATCCCCCTTTAAATGTAAAAGAACATTTATAAACAATATTTGGGAACATGGGCGCAGTTTTTTTCCCACCTCCATCAAGGAAGTGAGCTTAGATGCAGGGCAGCTCCTCTCAGAGACAGATGCCATGCAGCTGCTCCCCAGGGCAGATGTGATGAAGCTCCGACCGAGGATGGACATATGCTAGAATCTTCCCGGTAAGTGCACCTTGGGGTGCTACACACAATATTAGAAATGGGCTAGTCCAGGTGCGAGAGTTAGCCGAGAAGAGGCTAGATATAATGGGCCAAGCAGTGTTTAAAAGAATACAGTTTGTGTGTTGTTATTTCGGGGCATAAGCTAGCCAGGTGACTAGGAGCTGGGGTGGCAGGAACACAGCCCGCAGCTCCCACTACACCCAGATGCATACCTTCAGGTGTTCAGAGAAGTCCCGTGTTCATTCCTGGCTACCCAAACTCAAAATGACCACTAGGAAACTATATTATTTAAATCACTACTTGACCTATTAGCTCTCGCCTCTTATTGGCTAGCTCTTACATCTTAACCTAACCCGTTTCTGTTACTCTGTGTGTCACCCATCTCCTAACCTAGCTGTATTCTCTTAAGCCATTAGCCTGAAAGCAGTTTCTTTATTCAGTAACCAATAAGAGTAACACATATACAAAAGGACTTTCCATACAATTTTCCCTTTTCTGTTTAAATAAAAAGGAAGGTTTTAACTTTAATATAGTAAAATTATATATAACAAAATCGGTACCAAGCAAGAATTAAAGTTACAATATTTATATATACTTTATATTTTATCATAACTAAGGAAAACTATAACTATCTATTCTTCAACTCCATCAAAGACTCCAGAAGGATGTAATATTACCTAAGTGAACAGGAAGTGCATTGTAAGTAACTTTCAAAACTCTAGAATTGACAAAGACATCTCACTTCCTGGACAGTCACCCAAAGTTCTTCTGTATCATTGAAGCATCCATTTTCAGCCTACAGGCCCATAGTATCCGGCAGACTTTTCCACAAAAGATGAAATTTTAAAGACAGTTCTGACAAAAGGCAGTTTGTCAGTCACTTTCTTCTGTATCCTGCACAATGCCTGGCAGTCTCTTTCATGAAGCAGGAACCCTGAAGGATTGTCTCACTTTTAGACAAGTTCAACAGTCATTTTTCTGTAGGTCCTGCATGTCCAGTTCACACATGATAACATCAAGCACTCCAGGCAAGTGCAGTTTCTTTCCAAAATGGTTAAACACCTCCACAAGGAGCCTCTTCGATGCCCATCTTTCTCTTGAAGTAATTGCTGCTCCCAGGAGCAGATGAGTCTCATCGTCATGGAAAGTCCTCAGGTACCAAAACATTTTAAATGTCATGTTCTGAAGGCCTCTGAAAGATCTGAAAATACCTATCTATCTGAAATATATCTCTATATATCTAGAAAACTTAACTAACATGACTACAAACTTGACTATTATAGATGATTATCTATTAACTTGCATTTCTTAATTATACATTACATTTTAAAACAATCTGTGCAAACACAATACCTTAATCAAGAGCAGAAACACATATACACAGCATAACAAAATTGACCTTAATTTTTTTTAAATATTTATTTATTATGTATACAATATTCTGTCTGCATGTATGCCTGCAGGCCAGAAGAAGGCACCAGACCCCATTACAGATAGTTGTGAGCCACCATGTGGTTGCTGGGAATTGAACTCAGGACCTTTGGAAGAGTAAGCAATGCTCTTAACCTCTGAGCCATCTCTCCAGCCCCCTTAATTTTTTTCAGTAGCCCAAGATCCATACCAATGCAAATCTGTATAGCATACAGGCCTTTATCCCAGGTGAGTCTAGATCCTGGCAACCTGAAAAATACTGCAAATCACCATATTGTTCTTCATAAAGAAATGAGATGGCTATAAATGGTAGAACTTATTTATTAAATAATAGCTACAGTTCATTACAATTATCAATCCCAGACATGCAAAATTCTGTTCTCTTTAGTGATTCTCTTTGGTTTTATATTCTACTGGCTTCAATTCCCAAATTAACATTGTTAGTAATGACTGTAAGAATATTTAGAGATGAATTACAGTAATAATTCAGTTTATTATGAATAAACTTATAAAACGAATAAAACTCCGTTTCTTTCTTGGGATTTTTAGTGATCCTCTTTGGTTTTATATTTTACTGGCTTCAGTTTCCAAATTATCATTGCTAGTACTGACTGTAAGAATATCTAGAGATGAATTACACTAATAATCCAGTTTATTAATAAACTAATAAACCTCAGTTTCTTTCTTGGGAATTTTAGTTATCCCCTTTGGTTTTATATTTTACTGGCTTCAATTTCCAAATTAACATTGCTAGTAATGACTGTAAGAATATCTAGAGTTGAATTACGCTAATAATACAGTTTATTAATAAACTAATGAAACTCAGTTTCTTTCTTGGGGATTCTTAAGTGTGAATATTTGCTTAGAACTCTGACAAGAACAGGTAGATTTTGGTCAAAGAGATCAGTGACCCTTGAAAAGGGATTCTTAGATTAGAAAATATACACCAGATTTCTCCAAGAACCTGTTAAGGGCACAAACATGCTAGGGCTTTCCCAAGTGGATGTCAGCCATCGAGGAATTGTGATGCGTGAAATGTGACAAGATTGACCCACTCATCCTCGAACCACTTGACTTGATCTCATTGATGGGTTTTCCTGCACTAGGAGGCAAAGTCACTTCGCTGCTGACGACCCTCTTTGTCTGTGTTCCTAACTTCAGTTTCTGCTCATATCAGTTCAGCACATCTCTCAGGTGCCACCTTCCTGCTTGCTAATGGATATAAATCCCTGTCATGAAACCAACTAAGAAAAAAAATTGGGAAATCAGCTCTCTCAATGTAAGAAAGAAAATGGCGAACAGTTAAACAAAACGCCTGCTATTTGGGGGCCTTTTTTAGAGCATCTGCTCCCCTTTAAACCACAGCTTGAGCTCATGTAAATTTTTAAAATCAACTGTTGCAGCATTAGATAAATGGAATTTGTCATTTATCAACAAAGGAATCCTTTTAACACAAGGTTTCACCAAACTTTACTGTGATGGTGTTGCTGTTTGAGTCTTTCTCTTTCTCATCTTCTTTTTCCTTCTTATCATCCTCCTTCCCATCTTCCTTCTCCTCTTTTTCTTATTGCTCCTCTTTCTTTCCATTTGTCTCTTTCTCCTCTTCCCCCTGATCATTCCTTTCCTACACTTCTTGATCCTTCCTCCTTCTCCTGCTCCTGTTCTTCTTCCATATATTTTCTGAGAAAAGGTTTATCATATTATCATATAGCACAGTCTGGCTTAGAACTCAATATATTGCCCAGAATTGCCTCAAACTCAGAGCAATCATCCTGTCTCAGCCATGTACCCACAAGTGCTAGGATTACAGCTGTGACTCATCACATTCCAGATATTTTTTTTTAAATTCATTTCATCTCCCTTTCAAAATCTCTGTAATTTTGTTACAATTGGTCATATATTTGTTTTGGAAACCCTTTGTTAATGGGTACACTGAAAGATACTTTCTGTATTAATTCACGGTACATATTTTTTATTTATTCACCAGAAATTTTCTCTTTTATATGTAAGTAGATTTTAAAATACTCTGTTTTGGAGAGAAAGAACAAAAGCTATCCACACATTAAAAAATTTACTTTGATGGAAGGATGTTGACAATGCATTATTCTTCTTGCTATATGTTTCATGAAAAGCAATCTATAATTTAAAACGCAAACACTGAAGTATGTTGCAAAATTCTATAAAATTATACATAAGTACTGCAGCTCACATTTTCCCCAAATCAGTAAGTTTTATTTTAACAAGCAAGTTTGAAACCTGTGATTCAAAATGGTGTTTTCATGTTTTATTCATTCTCACAATGGCTACTTTGATGAATTATAGATGTCAGTTTTCTTAAAAGTCTCACAAGCTTCTTTCAGCTGGCAAGAATGCACACCTCCTCCCACAGTTCTGGCAGACTTGCTCTGAAAACCCCGGGTTAGACTGCCATGCCTGCAGACTGAACAGTAAGCTCTACTGAGTCAAAGTGCAGTGTCAAGTTCCAGCTGGGGATGCCAAATGCATGCAGTTCTCTGTGTTAGGTCATTTGCAAGTTTGGTCTTTTCAGCAAATGTGTTTGGATGCAATGGTATAAACTTCTCAAGAGATATCTCCCTCTATCCCCTAATTGCTGTTGTTGTAGCATTAGATAACTGAAGCTTTGTCATTTATCAACAAAGGAATCAGGCAGCAGAAACTTATCTGCTCTTGCCTCTGCCTGTTATCTAAACCACTTTCTATAGCACTGCCTTAATTGCTCCTGAAAACAAGATGTGTGGAAAAATTTACAGAGGAGCTTTCTCAGAAACATCCTTGTATTTTCTCTTTCATTGACTGAGAGCCCTAAAGGTAAGTTAAATCTATCTGTCTGCCTGTTCTGTGGCCGCAACCCACACTGCTTATGACAGCAGAGAGTTCTGTAGCCATCAAATTTCTTCCTAAGAAAGGTGCACGAATGCACAGGCAACACATTTGCTCACAGGTCTCCACTAAACTGTGAGGTTTATAGTCCAGGCGCAAGGAAACTGAGCAGCCACCACTGGTTGCCAAACTACCAAGAGCACAAGGAGAGCTTCATTAGGGTTCGGGTGTGGAGAAGCCTAAATAAAAGAAGGAAGAGGGAAATTAAAGCCTGAATAATTAAATAAAATGAATGGTCATGAAAATGGCAGCAACAACCCTTGTCTTAGTTAGGGATTCAATTGTTATGATAAAACACTGATCAAATATAGACTATAAACTATAATCTATCTCCAGTGGAGGAGAGGATTTATTTTATCTTATACTTTAGAGCCCATCATTGAGGAAAGCTAAGGAAGAAATTCAAGGCAGAAGCTAATGTAAAAGCCATGGAAGAAAACTGCTTACTAATTTGTTCCTCATATCTGGTTCAACCTGCTTTCTTATAGAACCCAGGACCAGCAGACCAGGAATGGTACCATTCCCTGTGTTATGGGTCCACCAATAGTAATCATTAATCAAGAAAATTCTCCACAGACTTGCCAACAAGTTCATCTGGTGGGGGCATTTTCTCAGTTGAGAGTCCTTGTTCTCAAGTAGCTCTAGTGTTTATCAGCGTGACATTAAAAACTAACCAGCACAGAACGGAACTGTGTTCTCTCTGTGTGTGTATGTATGTGTGTGGCACACCTGTTTAGTTACCCTGGTATGGCTGACCAACTCTTTGTGTTTGTCTATCTGTTTATGAGAGAGAGAGAGAGAGAGAGAGAGAGAGAGAGAGAGAGAGAGAGAGAGAGAGAGAGAGAGAACAAACTGATTTAATTCTACTTTCAAAAGGGAATCCATAATTCTTAAGCTTAAAATTTGTTTGCATCCTAGTTCTGAAACCTTAGTGCTAGACTTTTTTTTTTTTAACCGATTAAGTCAATTTATTAAAACAGTTGACAGGCATCTGCAATGGTGACTTCAACCTCCACGCCCAGCTCAATACTGATGGACCTAAGCTGCTTTACTATCTCAGAGGGGCTGTGCAAGTCAATGAGGCGCTTGCGGATTCTCATTTGGAAACGATCTCACGTCTTGGAGCCTTCACCACAAGGTGTTTTTCTCGTAGTGAGCCTCAGGGTCTTGGTGGGCATGCGCACAGGCCCCTTCACTTTCAGGTTCTCCTTGGCGCCTCTGATCAGGTTGGCACACACCTTCTCCAGCGACTTCACGTTGCGGCTCATGAGCGTGATCCGGATGCAGTGGATCACCACCTCGGGCTCCACGGGCGTCTTCCCGGTGTCTTTGAAAGCCACGGTTGCGGTGCGGGCTTCCTGACCAACTTGTTCCTCGGCGGGGAGCGAACAGCGGTGATTCAGGACGGGAGCAGGCCGAGCGGAGCTCCGCAGCACGGCACACACCACCACGCCTCCAGTGCTAGACTTTCTTAGGCTCAGGAGACAGGGAACTGGGTGTACCGGGTCAGTAGACAACACTGCAAATGGAAAAGTTGGAAAAGAAAATTAAACCAGGGAAAGTGGTCTGAATAATTGTCGACTCCAAGGAGGTGAGTTAAAATCTGGATATCAATGAGCTCCCATCTCACTCAGATATCAATGTTCTAACTGAGCATAAATAGCTCTCGGCAGCTGCTCTTGGATTTCTAACCAGCTCTCACCAACTGTGACTAGGAGTGTTGGCTGAGGGAAGTCATAGCCTCAGGAGCTTGAGGATCCTGGTCACATTGCACCACAGTCAGGAAGCAGAGAGACTAAAGCCACTGCTCAGCTCCCCTTCTCCATGTCTACAGTCCAGGGCCCTCTCAGACAACAGGACCAACCTCAATGGGCAGGGCTTCCAGATAAATTAAAGCAATCAAGGTAATTTCCCACTGGCATACCCATTTCCCAAGTGATTCTAGACTCTGTCACGTTCATAATTAACACTAACCATCACAAGAGCCATTTCGTTTGCACATGAACGTCCCTCAGGTTTACAAACTTACTCCTTTACAAAGATGCGTGTTGTTTTCTACTGTTGGCCAGCCTCATCTTTGAAATAGTATTCCTCATGTGAAATTAAAATATCCCTGAATCTCTAATGCCTTCACATATTCCTTTTTCCCTCTCAAATAATACCTCAGTATGCTTTTAATGCCAAATAGACTTCCTAGAGTCCTATGTCTTCTCTGAATTTTGTATTCTTGAAAATCACATATCCTCCAACCAATTCCAGCTCCAGTATCTTTAACTTTAGTATCTGGTTATCTTCATATGAGAGTTCTCACTGAGGATGGAACGAATGTCACACACCATCCCTAGCACATGCTGGGGATTTAGTAAATGATTTTGCACAGGGATGTCACACTAAATTGTGGTATCAAACCTGTTGTTGTGTTCAACTTGCTAAAAAATAGCACAGCGTCTAGCAATGTTTTTGAGGGTTTTTGTTTGCTTGCTTATTCTGAGCCAAGGCCTTGTTGTGAAGCCTGCTGGATTTGAAGTTAGTCTGTATTCCAGCTTGGCTTCACACTTGCAGCACTCCTGAATGTTGGCATTAACTATACCTGGCTCTGCATTTGGAAAACACACTTATTTGTCCTACACATTACTTTATGTGTCCCACCATTCTCTCTCTAATCCCACGGCACTTATCTTCTCTAGCATATCAACTTATACTCAGGACAGAGAAAAAAGCAAATGCATTCACATAAATATGTTGAATGTGATGTTTTACTGAATGAGTTTTGGTGTGGTATCAGAATTTCAAAAGGTAAAAGTTCAAACTACAGGAGAGCAATGGATAGACTGTCAAGCACCGTAGTATTCTTTTCGCATTATTAAATGCACTGTGGACACTGACTGACTCGCAGATGTTGGTTCTTTGGGATTGATGATATAGCTTACAGGACTATCGAAAAGAGGAGAGGAGATTGTGAAAGTATACGGGAGAATAAATGATTCCAGCTTCATCAACTGAACATCTCCAAGTAAGGCTGGGTTTCCAGAAAGACTCTAAGGAACTATATAACTTAAAAATCATTAATATCAAATAAAAATATTTTGAATTAAAAAGAAAGATTTAAAGTAATTCGTTTCTAAACTGGCATGACTTGTTGAGGCTCAAAATATCTTAAATATATGATGCTGGTTTAACATCATTGCTCACTAAAGAGACTTGTATCACAACTCAGCAAGTAATAATTATCTAATAAATTGTGAGATAATATGTAGGAAAACTTTTCTGTCTGACCTGCCAGCTTCCGAATAACCACTTGAAGACTTCTGATTAATTATAAAGGCTCAGTCACCAGCTTAGGCTTTTTTTGTAACTAGCTCTTATAACTTAACCCATTTCTATTAATTTACTTCTTGCCTTGTGGCTATATTACTTTTACTCTGTATTTCTCATGATGCTTGTCTGCTTCTTCTGTGTCTGACTGGTGACACTGCACATCTCCACCCTTCTTCCCATCATCCTCTCTGCCCTGAAAACCCTGCCTATTTATTGGCCGTTCAACTTTTTATTAAACCTATCACAGTTATGTATCTTTACACAGGATAATGAAGTATGTCACAACAGTTCCTCCCCCTTTTTCCTAAATAAAAAGATAAGGGTTTTACTCTAACATAATAAAACTATAAATGATAAAACAATTATCAGGTAAGGATTAGATATACAATGCCTAGTCCATTTGTAGTTGACAATTTTAAGGAAAATATTATTTATCCTACCATGGTGAGTTCAAAGTTACCTTTTATCATAAGTAAGAAAAATATATCTAGTCTTTAACTCCATTGAAGAACTCAGAAGTGTATAATATTATCTACATAAACAAAGTGCATTGCAAGCAACTGAAAAAATATAGAAATGACAGAGAGTTCTGGCTACCTACACTGTCAGCCAAAGTTCCTCTGTAACAGTTGGACATACATCTTTGGCCTATAGGCCTAGAATATCTGGAAGACTCTTCTATGTATCAGGATATTTGAAAAACTGTCTTACCTTATTTTGGCAAAGTTTGACAGTTTTTTATCTTTGTGATTTGCTTGTCAGGTATGTATACCATATGTCAGCTGTCAGGAAAGAGCAGTTTCTTGACCAAATGGCTAATTTTGTCACAATGAAAGCAAACTCCACATGGAGTTATTTCTATGCCATTATCTTTTTTGAAGACCATTGCTGCTGCCAGGAGCAGACATGTCTCATTGTCAAGAAAAGCCCTTTGCTAACAAAACATTTTAAATGCCATATTCTGTAGGTCTTTGAAGTGCTTGAAGATTGCTTATTTTTATAAAATATATCTCTGTTGAATCTTGAAAATATACCTAATGTGATTATAAGTTTTATTGTTATAAATGACTAACTACTAACCTGCATTTCCTTATTATCATAAATAATTTGTAAGAACAACTTCCAAGGAATAGAAATTTATATCACATTGTTAAATGAGCTGCATAAGTACAATACCTTAAGCAAGAATGAAACACATGTATAGTACAGTAGGTTCTTTTGCAAATATTTCAGCATATAGTGTGTGAATTCATGTGGGTCAGAGAAATGAAGACACAAAGACACATGTGTTGCAGAGGGCTTCATCTTGGTGAACTGAACTGCCTTCCCTTTGCTTCCCAGCATCTTTATTTTTTTTCCTATACTTTCACTTTAGCTTGAAGATTTCTGTATCTCAAAACAAATTGATAGACACTTCCAA
Source organism: Chionomys nivalis (assembly GCF_950005125.1). Classification (NCBI taxonomy): domain Eukaryota; kingdom Metazoa; phylum Chordata; class Mammalia; order Rodentia; family Cricetidae; genus Chionomys; species Chionomys nivalis. The sequence goes on along the minus strand of NC_080108.1, from coordinate 41,775,325 downwards.
CAATACAATACCAGGTGCAAATACCTGTTTCATAATGTACCAAGGTCTTCTGGGTTTCTAATGAACCAAGTTTTACATAAACTTTGTATCCATGGGAAAGTCTCAGTCAAGATTCACATAGAAAAACAAAAGGTATTTGTAACACAAAGGAAAACCTAGGGTCTGTGTAAAAACTCTGAATCCAGGTCAAGTATAACCCAGTGGGATTTCATGGCTAGTCATGGTTGCTTGCTATTCCTCTGGCTCCAGGCCTTCCAGACATTCTACCACAGGTTTTAACAAAAATAACCTTAAATTTATATCATTATAGAAAAATCCATACAATGTAAAATATTTAAGACTAGTAAGACTAGCTGTTACTTTTTTAGTTCAAGAGTAGGTTCAATAATCTATCCTTTTGATCCTTTTGTTACTATATCCCCTCTTTTTCTTTGCATAATGAGATCTCTAAGTTTAATCTGCTTTGTTTAGCTTTTTTTCGACCCTTACCAACAACAGCTTGTAATCATCTCCCCTAAATAATGACAAATATCCATAATCCCCTGAATGACCAAAAGCCACCCACCACATCTTATAGGATTGTATACATTGTGTTCTCTTGATGGCTTCCTGTTTTCTGTAGGACCCTGAGAATGTTAGGATATTAGTCAAGTCCTGGATAGAATTGTCTATGAGGCTGCAGCTTTGGAGCTGTTCTGGATGCAGATTTCTGAGGAGACTGTAGCAGAGGCATTCTGTGGGGCTGAGTAACCTGACCCATCTGTTTTTATTGGTGTCTGGTTCCATTGTTCTGAAAACACATAAACTTTCAATGGTAACATACATATATACATTAACACAAGTATGGACTATGCATTATACATGAGTCAATTTAAGAAGTTTTTTGTTTTATGTTTAAACAGGCAAAAATATACATCACCTGTCTTGAATTTATTTTAGAATTACTTCTTTAACTTTATAGCCAGGATTTTTAGGGGGTCTTCTCTGATCAAGTCTGATCCTCTTTAAACTTAGTGAATCCACAGCCTTTTGGTTTTTTTTTTTCTTGTAGAAATGAAAGCATAATCTCTTATCGAACACAACATATACATTGAATTTTATTTGGAAGTTAAGACAGTTAAAAAATAGTTTGGTATAAATTAGCACTTCATAATCTGATGACTCTCAGAAGCTACTGTTTGTTCATCACCAATCAAAAAATTTAAAATCAACAAAACATCATATAGAATCCAAACTTTCTGAGCATTTTCCATCTTTATGTGCCTTAATTTTTTATATTATTTATTATTTTTAAAGACTTTATTTTATAATTTATAAATTATTTTATTATTATTATTTTTTTTTTTTTGGTTTTTCGAGACAGGGTTTCTCTGTAGCTTTGGAGCCTGTCCATCCTGGAACTCCCTTTGTAGACCAGGCTGGCCTCGAACTCAGACATCCACCTGCCTCTGCCTCCCGAGTGCTGGGATTAAAGGCGTGCGCCACCACCGCCCGGCTTATAAATTAATTTTTATAACTGTCTATATCCACTTTCTTTTTGTTTCTAATTCTATGTACCTTTTAAAAAGAGGCTATAACCTGTGTGGAGGTTTTTTACATCTGGATCTGATTGATGAGCATCATTACTGTTCTCTGATTTCATGAGACAAATGAATTGCTAAGTCAGCTGCTAGGTGTGGCTCAGTTTAGGGCATGGTGCTGGTGCGTGATGCTACCATCTGGCTCTAGGCTGCAGGTAGTCTCTATACACTGAGCCTATTCGAGAGACCTTGGTCACCAGGAAGCTGTGTGTGACTCCATGTCCCACTTTGAGTGCTATATGTACATAAATTTTTCTGTCTGGCCAGTCAGCTCCTAAATAACCACATGGAAATTTCTTATTAATTATGAAAGCTCAGCTGTTATCTTAGACTTGTTTCTACCTGGCTCTTATAACTTAAATCAAACCACTCTATAAATTATTTTCTGCCTCATGGATATTACACTGTACTGCCTTTTCTGCCTCATCTGTGTCTGGTTGGCAACTCTGGACAACTCCACCCTTTTCCCCAGCATTCTCTCTGCCCCTAAAACTCTGTCTTTCTAGTAGCCATTCAGCTTTTTATTAAACCTACCACAGTGACAAATCTTTACACAATATAAGCATTATCTCACAACAAAAATGTTACATGAAAGAAAAACTAAAAATTAATTACTAAAAATGATGACATTTGCAAAAATTAGTGATACCTGAAAAATTTTATATATTTTGGTAGTATATGTTTATATATATGCATATATATACACATATATATTTTATGATATAATTGAGAATATTGAACAAGTTCATAATACAGGTATGAGGACCATCAATTTTACTACTATGAGTACCCATGAACAGTCATGTCTATCTATGCTAAAAGCAAGTGCAGAAATGTTGCAATCATCTCAAATTAGTGTTATACCCTATGCAACCAAAGAGATGATAATTAATCGAGTGAGCTTGCTTATGAAATAAACAGAACAGTGAAGCCAATAGAATTTGCAGTTCATGCAATTAAGTAAATGAATCCCAGGGACTGATGCTGGAAAGTAGTCAGATAGAATGCATGAAACTAAGAAAAGATCATGAGTATATTTTAAATTGTATCTGTACTGTGTTTTAAAATAGAAAAATAGGTTAATACTCAAGTCCAAATGGATCAAAGACCTCAACATAAAGCCAGCCACACTGAACCTTATAGAAGAGAAAGTAGGAAGCACACTTTAACGCATTGACACAGGAGACCACTTCCTAAATAGAACCCTAGCAGCACAGACACTGAAAGAAATAATAAATAAATGGGACCTTCTGAAACTGAAAAGCTTCTGTAAAGCAAAAGACACAGTCAACAAGACAAAATGACAGGCTACAGAATAGGAAAAGATCTTTACTAACCCTACATCAAACAGAGGTATGATCTCCAAAATATACAAAGAACTCAAGAAACTGTTCATCAAAAGAACAAATAATCCAATAAAAAATGGAGTACAGACCTAAACAGAGAACTCTCAACAGTGGAATCTAAAAAGGCTGAAAGACACTTAAGCAAATGCTCAACATCCTTAGTCATCAGAGAAATGCAAATCAAAACAACTCTGAGACTCCATCTTACACCTGTAAAAATGGCCAAGATCAAAAACACTAATGACAACTTATGCTGGAGAGGTTGTGAGAAAAAGGGAACACTTCTGCAATGCTGGTGGGAATGCAAGCTGGTACAGCCTCTTTGGATGTCAGTGTGATGATTTCTCAGAAAATTAGGAAACAACCTTCCTCAAGACTCAGTAATATCACTTTTGGGTATATATCCAAAGCATGCTCAATCATGCCACAAGGGCATGTGCTCAACTATGTTCATAGCAGCATTGTTTGTCATAGCCAGAACCTGAAAACAACCTAAATGCCCCTCGACTGAAGAATGGATAAGGAAAATGTGGTACATTTACACACTTACACAGCAGAAAAAAATAACGACATCTTGAATTTTGCAGGCAAATAGATGGAACTAGAAAAGTTTATTTTGAGTGAGGTAACCCAGACCCAGAAAGACAATTATTACATGTACTCACTCATAGGTGGTTTTAAACATAAAACAAAACACAATAAATCCAGCTCACAAATCACAATCCCAGAGAACCTAGAAAAAAAATGAGGACCCTAAGAGAGACATACATAGATCTAATCTACATGGGAAGTAGAAAAAGACAGGATCTCCTGAGTAAATTGGGAGCATGGGGACCTTGGGAGAAGGTTGAAGGGGAGGGGAGAAACAGGGAGGAGAGCAGAGAAAAATGTAGAGCTCAATAAAAATAAAATAAAATAAATAGAGAAACAGGGACAGGGAAGATGACTGGATCAATAAAGTTGTGTTAATAATATTTTATAATTTATTTAAAATAATAATTTTAAAATTAACTATTATTAAAATATAAGCAAGCACAAAGATATGAATCCTGACCCAGAAACCCAGGAAAACGCCAGGCATAGTGCCACACTCAACACCCCAGAGCCTGGGAGGTGGAAACAACAGGATCCCTAGAATTTTTCGGCTCACCTGGCAAGCTGAGTCAGCAAGATCCAGCTTTAGTGAAAGACCTTGTCTCTAAGGCTAAGATGGAGCGTGATTGAGGCAAACACACTGGAGGTGGGCTGGAGAGAGAGAGAGAAAGAAAGATAGAGAGACAGAGAGACAGAGACAGAAAGAAAAAGAGCGAGGATTCCTGGCTGATGGAGCCAACACAGTGCTTCAATTTAGAATCTGTATAACCTGGGAGATGCTGTGAGGATGGCCCTGGACATATAGGGGAGCCTATATCACTAGGTAAAGTTTTCATGAGAGCATACCTTCTCTCAATGTTACACTGATTTATAATCTACAAATTTTCCTGTGTAGTTTTATATAAGATACATTTAAATTAAGATAATAGAAAAAAAAATAGTATTTTGACAAGAAAAAAATGAATAAAAGTGAAGAATTAATCCACTGTGGAGTACTACCAACGTAGAGACACTGCTTTGGCCGGACTACACATAAAAAGAGTAGAGGGCGTGGTAGTTCCCAGCTGGTCACACTGCAAGCAGCCCCCAGTGTCAGGAAGACTGACAGCCCAGGAACCTGTTACTCACATATAAACACATATGATATTTGGTGTTTCAATATAATATTCATTTGTTTTGATTCACATTAAGGTTATGAATAGATATGATTGAGATCAGCAAGGCTCTTCATACATTTCTTTGAGGATGTACAAGCATATGAAAGTGCAGAGCTTGCCACTCCAACTTAAGTGGCATTAACTGTAAAAACTGAAACAGGTAACCCTTTACATGGTCTGTCTATGTACTGTGTGAAAGAGGACAGGCTTTCACTTCAGTGGCTTGTGGAATTAATTCTCTGTGAAATTCTCCCTCCTTTGGTCCCACTGTAGACATCAACAGTGGCCAAGGGTAGGGGGCTCCGCACTCAGTGGTCAGTGCCATTCAAGCAATACAACCTGATGCTGCTTTTGTTCCTGGAAAGCCTTTTGCAACTAAGCCATTTATAGCACAGCCACACCTGATCTGTGTGTTTCATATTAGAAGTTTATATTGAGATGAAAAACAAAGGATTCCATGTCCTCTACGCACAACACAGAGTGTGAACTGACAGGGAAGCTAATCCTACTGACAGACTGTATTCTTTTCTTTCTTTAGCTCATAATCTGGAAGACGTTTGGACCATCATTTTCTTTTTGTCACTTTTATAACCTTTTTGCTAAAGGTTATAACTTACAGTGTTTTAGACTATCCGATATCCATCTACAAATGTGCACACATACCTCATGCTGGTCCCTAGAAATCCTTAGGTATACTTCAGGAAAAAATTAAAATCTTCATTTATTTGTGTAGAATAATGTAAAGAAATAGCAACAGGTCACAGGACAGTAAAACTCCAGTATTTCAGGGCCCTTGAAATAGCTGTACCAGTCATGCTAGATGAGTTTTTCTCATGCTATGGCTAAGGAGTAAATGAGTCAAATCCCTAAAGTCATGGAGATCACTGTGAGCAGTCCCATGAGGTTTGCAAAACTGTCAGGGGGGGGGTGTTGGTAATTAGGTTTTCATGAGATTTGCAGTACAAGGAATAGCACTAAAATAGCAATAACAGTGGAATTGTTCACAGTCCGTCTTCCATTCATTGCCAAAAGGACCATCAAAGCAAGATGTTTCAAATAATTATTTTATTCTTTAATTTTGTCATTAGATTTGACTAATTAAAATAGGCACTAGAGAGATGGTTCATTGGTTAACAGTACTGACTCCTCTTGCAGAGGTCCCACACACATCACACAGAACACGACCACTTGTAACTCCAGCTCCAGAAGCTCTGATACGCTCTTCTAGCATCTAAGAATATATGTATTCTTATGACATACATGCACACATAGAAATACATACTCATAATTAAAATAATGAATATTTGGAATATATAGTATTTATAGTGCATTCATTACACATATAAGTGTATAAATGTGTCAATTCATATACCTAAAAATGTATTTCAAGTGTGGAAAAAGTCTAAACCATGAGAAAGGAAACAAAGACAGGATAATATTAAGTGGTCAGAAAGGATAGGATGTAGATAAAAAGACATATGCATCGTGAAAGAGGATAAAATGAGACTTTTTTTTCTAGCTTCAACTGTCATAGTTTTTTTTTTTTGGTTTTGTTTTCTGGTAAAGGATATGTGAATTCAACTATGTAACAAAGTAAAAAGAACTTTTTTTGTTCTTTTTCAAAAGAACATTTTTGTTTTTCAAAATAATCCACAATATCCAACAAGTGTTATTTTTTGAGCCAGTAACTTGGTGAGTTGGATTTTCATCTAAATCCCTCTGACCCTTATAGCAGCAGGAATCACATATAACTAGTCGATCAATACATTGTTCCCTTCAACCTACTCAGAAAAGGGAGTTTTTTTAAACTTTGTCTATGAGTAGGAGTTTTTTTTTTTATCTTGGCTTTTCCTCTTTTTTTCTATTTAAAACCATATCTAATCACCCCACTACAGTATTATTTAATGTGTGGGGAAATAAAAAATGTATCTGTCGGATATTCCTCCAGATATCCCTGGACTCCCTTTGTCACACAAGAAGTGTAAAGATCTTCCCGCAGGGGGCACAGACTCGAGACTCCTGGGTGTGCCACAAGCAGCGGCATCGTGGCTTCTCCTGCAGCCTCATTCTCAGTCAGTGGTGACGTTAAGCTAAGTGTTCTAACTCAATAAGTATTTATACTTGGATCCTCTTTTGCACACCTTAAACTTAGTCCGTGGTTACTAACAAACACTGAATGGATGGCAAGGATCTGACTCACAGTGTGCACTGACTCAGGAACACCAGAGAACACTGGTAAAACCCAGGCTTCAACTCATTTGTCATGAATTCATAACTACAAAATGCACTAATTGTATAAACCTGTATCAACTTTTGTTCATCTAACTAAAACAATAAAAAGAATTTCTGTTCTAGAAGGAAATAATCCAGGACGAGGCAAATATAAAGATAACACACAGGGGCTGGAGAGATGGATCAGGTGTTAAGAGCACTAGATGTTCTTCCACAAGACCCAGATTTGATTTCCAACTCCCACATGGCTGTTCCCTGTATACCTGTCATACACAGAACCCATACATATAATGTAGGAGGACTCACCCACTTGAGAGTGGTGCCACTCATGGGTGAGTCCTCCTACATCAATCATTAGTCAAGGACTAGCTATTGGGGTACCAGAAAGGTGCTATGCAAGCCACTAATGAAGGAATGAAATCAATCATCACACCCAGCTGTGATGCCTATGAGCCACAGCAATGCCCCACTTGAGAGTTGTAAGGGTGGCATTTATATCTTGGTGAAAACAAGAGTGTGTAATTGTGCGTAAGATCCACTCAACAGGAGGGAAATAGTGCCTGGTACTGGAAACCTAGACAACTCCCCAGGGTTAATGAAGTCATGGATCTCAGAGGAAAATCTACAAAACTATTTTTTAAACCAACATAATTACTGACGGCATTCCAAATATTTTCTTATACACAGAAGAAAGTGTAGTTCTCACCCACTCCACATCAAATAAACTTTTCTGTGCAACACACAGGATTGTTAGAGAAAACTGCAACCAATAAAGATACAAAAAACAAATGATTGCAAGGTGCACAACCCTAACTGGTATATATAAACTACACCCTTTTCACCTCTGTGTCAGGAAACATCACAGAAGAGAGAGTGAAAGTATTTTAAGAGCTAGGAGATCAAAAATCTTGCTGTGAGGTTATGTTTCTTTGAAATGACAGGGAAGATACAACCAGACCTTAAGAATTTGGCTTCCTAAACAAGACCTGAACAAGAATAACACCAGTTCATCTGTTAACATGAAAGGGTAAAATACCACAGTACCCCACATGAAAGGTAACACAGTACCCCACGCCTAAACACAAAAACTACTAGCAACTAAAGAATGTTGACAGTGGGTGACAGTTGTCCCCAAGAATGATTCCTAATTAGCTATCCAATACTATTTCTTCACCCTTGAAATTGTACACATACAAGTAACATGAAATAGACCAAGCAAGTTGTATTTATTATGTATATATTCATGTGTATGCTCACACATACATATGAAATAAAGAAAAATAGATTATGAATTAGAGAGGGAAGAGTTATGAGAGAGATTAAAGGCAGGAAATGAACAGAATAAATGACATAATTATATTTGAATTTCAAAAATAATTCAAAAGGAAGAAAAGATTCCCTCTTTCAAAATATGCCAAAGTTTCTATCAAATTGACCTGAATCTTCCAGCACCCTCATCTGTTAAACTCCTCAGACTGTCTAAGAAAGGGCAACCGTGCACATTTCATAATCGTGTCTTCAGAATGGATAATCTCAGGCTTTCAAAGCAAATGATATTGTGTACAGGCAGTGAAGTGAGAGATTGCTCCTGCTGATTTTGCTGGAGTTGTTCTCTTCTCCCACTTAAGTGAGAGGAGAACAGGACAGATTATTGTAAATCTAAATAAATTGTAAATAAATTGTAAATCACTAATCCTGCTGATTACTATACTTTTAAGGGAAATAGTGACAGTAAATCACAGTAATAGAGTTGTTTAAAGATTAAATGTGGACCAAAACATTTGCAGCAATAGCTTTCATTAGTATGAGTAGTCTTAGTTAACCCATGCAGAAGCAAAAGGCCCCAGGCCTTTAGAGAAAGACTTTTGTCAAAACAGTGAAAGAGTAATTTAGGGAAACTGAAGTCCTCTTCTATCCTCCAAAAAACACACATGGTCCACAGACAAGCAGAACAATGATTCACATAAAATAAAAGAAATAAATGTGGAAAATAAATTAGAAAAGAAAGCGGGCATTGGGTTTTCTAGAACTGGAGTTAGAGACAGTTATGAGTCACATGGAGGTTCTCAGAACCACCCTGGGTCTTCTGCAAGAGCAAAAGACTCTTAACCACAGAGTCATTTTTCCAGTTGTGGGAAAAATTTATTTTAGCTCCCAGCTTTAGAAATTTTAATGCAGCATCCGATGGTTCCCATGCACTGGCCTGAGGGGTCAAATATCATGACTGAGAGAGGTTGAAGAAGAGACTACTCACTTGAGGTGTTTAGGGAGCAAATAAGAGATTTAAAAAAAATGACAGTAAGACAACATCATTTTAAAGCCAAATTACCTACTTCCTGCAAAAGGCCCCACTCACTAAAATTTCATCACATTCTATATAGCTGAGGTGTAAGCATTTATGGGAGTCTTCAGGAGACATTGCAGATTGGAGGTAAAATAAATACAAAGACCTTTTATGTGTGTAAAGATAAGCATGTTCTTCCTAGGGTGCAGATATGCTAGACACAATGAGTATAAATATGGGCTGTTTCACATTACTTCATATACTGCAGGTTCTAACCCTTCCCACTCAAGATCCTGATCAACTTCCTTGTAAATGTCTGTGCTTTTAGTGTTAATGCTCTACAATGTGTAGAGCCTGGTGTGAAAACATAAGATTATTCCCTGTCTTGCATTAGACATTACAGTTAAGAATATTTGCCTTACGTAGCACTAAATATTGTGTGAACTACACTGTTGGCTGTCCTCCTTCATTTCACTGTAGCTGTGAAAAAACCATAATCAAAATCTACTTACGGAGGAAAGAGTTTGCTTAACTTACAGAGTAAAGTCCATAATGGAGCAAAGTCAGGCAGAGGCCATGGAGGAGTTCTGTTTAGTGTCTTGTTCAGCTACCTCCCCTTTACAGTCCACGCACACGCACACCTGCCCACAGTGGGGGATCCTCCTCCATCAATTAACAATCAAGAAGTGTCATACAAACATGCCTATCAGCCGACATCATAAGGGCAATTTCTCAGTTGAAGTTCCCTCTTCCCAGGTGTGTCAAGTTAATAACCGAGATCACTGATCACACTGACTAACTCTGAAAGTTATTTTTTCACATCCACTACCCTGCTCTCTCTTATAAAGTGGCATTGCTATTCATGTTTAAATATGAAGACTGGAATTTCATGGGAATTACAAGAGTTAAATTCTGTTGCCACGTGTCATAACCAGTGAGATTCAAAACAATAAAGGTAGCTTTTTTTCTGCCTTCTCAGGCTTAAAAACTGTATCTTAAAGATGTTTTTTCTTCTCTCTCTCTCTCTCTCTGTATCCTCCTTCTTTTGTTCCATTTGCAAGAATACTTGAGGGCATGGCTGACATCATTACCAGGGCAAACCAAGTAAACACTGAGAAGTTATGAAGTGCAGGGACACAGGGATCCTCCGGTGTGTATCCCCTCAGGTCTGAGAATGGGGGCCCACAGGGATCCTTCTGTGTGTATCCCCTCAGGTCTGAGAATGGGGGCCCACAGGGATCCTTCTGTGTGTATCCCCTCAGGTCTGAGTATGGGGGCCCACAGGGATTCTCCTGTGTGTATCCCCTCAGATCTGAGTATGGGGGCCCACAGGGATCCTTCTGTGTGTATCCCCTCAGGTCTGAGTATGAGGGCCCATAGGGATTCTCCTGTGTGTATCCCCTCAGGTCTGAGAATGGGGGCCCACAGGGATTCTCCTGTGTGTATCCCCACAGGTCTGAGTATGGGGGCCCACAGGGATTCTCCTGTGTGTATCCCCTCAGGTCTGAGAATGGGTATCCATTCTTCATTGGTCAGTAAGTAAGCCATTGAGTTGTATGAATGGATCAGCACTTAAGTGTTGCGGGAGGTCCTTCCGCACCTCCAGCCAATAGCCACCGAGATACCAGCCCATTGGGGCGTGGTATCTTTCCCTTTAAAAAAAGCGGCTAATTCCCTCCTCTCTCTCTTTACTTCCTGCTCCGGTTCCAGCGACTAGACTTCTTCCTAATTGCGTGCGCAGAGGGCTGTTGTCTGGGACAGTGATCTGTAAGTTTATTCCCTTTTAAATAAATACCACCCTATTAATCACAATTCCAAACTGGTGTGGGATTGTTTATGACTTGCGCCTTCATCTGGCACCCAACGTTTGGTTTTAGGACCCCTCCTTCCCCCGCTCGGCTGCAGGCCGCCAGTTCGGCCGCGGCCTGTGCCTTGCGGCCTGTGCCTTGTGCGTGGAGCCAGCAGTTTAACATAAATCATCACGCAGTGGCTTTTCTTGCTGCAGTTCTTTATATTTTCCCTTTAGACACCTCAAATTGACTTTAAGTCCCCACGCAGCCTATCGTTTGCCTCCCTACGTGGATTTAAATTCCACAGGCCCGCGTAGTCTCTGCCCACGTGGTTTGCTCTTTTCTGAGTCGTTTTCAAATTTTCCTTGCAAGCACAGCTCTTAAGCGGAGCGAACCAGAGCACGTGGTTACCGGTTGCGGAAAGCTGCAACCCCTTGGGATGACTCTGTCACGTGGAGGCATACACGGCTTCCGGGTTACTCTTCTCTACCCCTGGATTCTAGGTTTATGGTTCCATGTGCGGAATTGATTTAATTACATTTACTTTGTTGAGCAACTTGCATTTCCCAGTTTTTAACAAATACTAGGCGGACACTGAAACAGGACCCCGTTTTTTGTCGCGACTTGGCAACAGCGCCACCTGCTGGATAATAGGTAATATGGCAGTTTTCATATCCAACATGAATTTTACTGTTTTGGCCACCAAAACAATGGGTTTTTTCATGCAAGGTTTATATGACAATGGAGATAACTTAATTTACTGGTTACTAGGTTTCAGTATTCCTTTGAATATTCTATTATTTAGGAAAAATATGGTCCTAAGAACCATACAATCTTTACCAGAAACTAATACAGGTCAGGAGATTCAGGATTCAAAAGCTTTGAAATCACAGGTGCAGAATGGGGACCAAAAAATTGATACCTCAGTGAAATCACTAGAAACACATGTAGCTCAGGAAATTCAGGATTTAAGAGAGACAATGATAAAAAGACTTGAAATGATTGAAGAAATTATTGGAGCTGGTGAACAGAGTAAGAAGGCACAAGGACAGGATACAATGCCACCACCAGCTATTAGATCTGGCTTACCCAGGGTTTTAGTGACATACCCTGTAATTCATTCTGACAAAGCGTCAACTTCTAAAGGCTCAAAGGGAGTCAGAGAAGCTAGATGGATGCCAATAGCAATGAATGATCTAAAAGAAATTAAGCAAGCTATTGTTACCTTTGGCTTGCACTCTGCATATGTTAAGGAAATGATAAGGACTTGGGCTTCTAATGCTAGAGCTACCCCCCACGATTTCCATCAGTTAGTGTCTGCAGTTTTAGATAATGGACCTTCCTTGATGTTTGGAATCTATTTCAGAGAAGAATCCAAACATATGGAACAGCAAGGAAGAGCAAAAGGTGTGGAGGTTTCCCAAGATCAAATTCTTGGTGTAGGAGAATATGCTGATCCACAGGTCCAAGCTCTTTATGATGATGAAGTACTGTGTTTATGTCACCAAGCAGCTTTAAATGCTTGGAATAGGCTACACGATCCAGCAAAAAGGGTTGAATCATATACCAGAATTAGGCAGGGACAGAGAGAACCCTTTATTGACTTTTTGCAAAGATTAATTAAGGCTCTGGACATAGGGGTAACAGACCCAGAAGCTAGACGACTACTTCTTGAATCTCTAGCTTTTGAGAATGCAAACATAGAATGCAAAAAGATAATTGGGCCTTTAAAGTTTAGATCAGCACCTATGGATGAATGGATTCAGCATATAATGAATGTTGAGACGTTTAGCTATAATGATGAATCTTGGGTAGGAGAAGCGATTTCCAAAGCAATGAGGAGACATCAAACTGCCAGGTGTTTTAATTGTGGTAAATTAGGACATCTGAAAAGGGATTGCAAGCAAAGGATTTCTAGGAATAATATCCCTTCTGGGAATGACAAAAATAGGAGACCTCGGCCTTCAGGTATATGTAGGAGATGCGGTAAAGGCCGACATTGGTCCAACGAATGCAGGTCAACAACAGACAGACAAGGCAACCCGATACCATCGGGAAACTCCTTGAGGGGCCTCTCGCAGGCCCCCAAGCCAACAGTGGCCCAGTCATTCCCAGTCACAGTAGAGAACGTGCCTCACCAAGAAAATTAAAAACTCCAATTTCTGCTGTAAAAAATATTACTGGTCTAAATGATGAATTACACATGGAGGATGAGTCAAAAAACCCAGTAGGACAGAGTAAACGTATATTTTGGCAGACTTCTATTAATGATCAAAGACCAAAGCTAAGAGTCTGTATAAATGGCACTTTTATTGAAGGCTTATTAGACACAGGTGCGGATGTAAGTATCATTACTCCAGAATCTTGGCATCCGAATTGGCCTCTTCAAGAGGTAGATGTTCAGTTCCTGGGAATTGGAACCCTATCTCGTGTAAAACAAAGCACAAGATGGGTTGAATGCATAGGGCCTGAAGGGCAAATAGGAAGACTAAGGCCATATATTGCCAATATTGCAATAAATTTATGGGGCCGCGACCTGCTACAGCAATGGAATACCCAGATTAACATTCCTGTAGTTCCAGGAACTCATAATTCTGGGAAGGACATGATGAGATATTATGGGAAAAGGTCAGCAGCCATTCAGGCTGTACAAGAACATACAGCAAATACCAGACCTTTAGAGGTACCAACAGCCCTACCTTTAAAATGGCTAACTGAGAAGCCAATATGGATCAAACAGTGGCCTCTAGCTGAAGATAAATTACAGGCATTGGAACAGCTGGTGCAAGAGCAACTAGATGCTCATCATATTGAAGAATCAACCAGCCCTTGGAATTCTCCTGTGTTTGTTGTAAAAAAGAAATCCGGTAAATGGAGAATGGTGACAGATTTAAGAGCTGTCAACAAGGTAATTCAACCTATGGGCCCACTACAATCTGGAATTCCTTTGCCTTCTCTATTACCAAAAGGATGGCCTCTTACAGTTATTGATTTGAAAGATTGTTTTTTCACCATACCGTTACAAGAAAAGGATAGAGAAAAATTTGTCTTCACAGTGCCTACTTATAATAATTCTCAGCCTAATAGGAGATATCAATGGACTATCCTCCCACAGGGTATGCTCAATAGTCCTACATTGTGCCAATATTTTGTAAGTAAGCCATTGGAAATAATTCGTAAACAATTCCCCAAGTCCATAATTTATCATTACATGGATGACATCTTGTTATCTGATTCAAATAAAGATACTTTAGAAAGGATGTTTGAAGAAGTAAAAAGTGTCTTGCCTAGGTGGGGATTATAAATTGCCCCTGAAAAGATTCAAAGAGGAAATTCTATTAATTACCTAGGTTACAGAATAGGGTTAGAGAAAATTAAAACGCAAAAGGCACAAATTAGGCGAGACCGGTTAAAGACTCTTAATGATTTCCAAAGATTGTTAGGAGACATTTCCAGTCTATGACCAGCTGTTGGGATAACACCTGATCTAATAGTTCATTTAAACAAAACCTTAGATGGTGATAAAGATTTGAATAGTCCAAGAAAACTGACAGCTGAAGCAGAAAAGGAACTGACAATGATTGAGGAAAAATTACACGAGGCACATGTGGATAGGGTGAACCCAAATCTTAGCTGCATCCTAGTCATATTGCCTTCCAGAATTTCTCCTACAGGGATTCTAAAGCAGAGGGAAGATATTATTTTAGAGTGGATATTTATACCTAATAAACCAAGTAAAAAATTAAAAACTTATGTGGAAAAAGTCTCTGAATTAATTATAAAGGGTAAACTGAGACTTCGTCAACTAGCAGGTATAGACCCAGCAGAAATTATAGTGCCTTTTACTACTGAAGAAATAAAAAAGTTATGGGAAGACAATGAACCATGGAAAAGAGCTTGTGCTAATTTTTTGGGAGAAATTAATAGCAACTATCCCAAAAGTGGTAGACTTAACCTCATAAAGAGAACTTCTTGGATTCTTCCTAGAATTGTACGTGATGCTCCAATAACTGGAGCCCGTACATTCTATACTGTTGCAAATAAATCAGGGAAAGCAGGTTATAAGTCAGATGAATTGAGTAAGGTGGAACAAAGCCCTTATAATTCTGTCCAGAAGGTGGAATTATATGCCATTCTTATGGTGCTAAGGGATTTTAAAGAACCTCTTAATATAGTTACAGATTCACAATATGCAGAAAGAGTTATCTTGCATATTGAAACCGCTGAATTTATACCAGATGACACAGAGTTGACTTCATTGTTTAGTCAGGTACAAGACATAATCAGGAACAGGCTTTGTCCGATGTACATAACACACATCCGGTCCCATACAGGTCTGCCTGGTCCTCTAGCACAAGGCAACGCTGAGATTGATCAATTATTGATTGGAAGCGTGTTGCAGGCCTCAGAATTTCATAAGAAGCATCATGTCAATAGTAAAGGCCTAAAGAAAGAGTTTTCCATTACATGGCAACAAGCTAAGGACATTATAAAGAGATGTCCTACTTGTTCCTTCTATAATCAAACACCGTTGCCTGCAGGGAGTAACCCAAAGGGTACTAAGAGAAATGAAATCTGGCAGATGGATGTGTTCCACTTTATGGAATTTGGTAAATTAAAATATGTACACCACACCATAGACACGTATTCAGGTTTCCAATGGGCTACTTCCCTGAGCTCAGAAAAGGCTGATTCAGTAATCACACATCTACTGGAAGTTATGGCCATCATGGGAATACCTGCACAACTAAAGACAGACAATGGTCCAGCATATGTATCTAAGAAAATGAAACACTTTTTTGCTTATTATAATATAAAACACATTACAGGTATACCACATAATCCCACGGGTCAGGCAGTTATAGAAAGATCAAATCGTACTATAAAGGATATGCTGAACAAACAGAAAGGGACTGAAAATATCCCCAGAAATAGATTACATAATGCTTTATAGACCTTGAATTTTCTTAACGCTAATGAGAAAGGAACAACAGCAGCAGAAAGACATTGGATAATGGAAAAGTCTGCTGAACTAAATCAACTAATTTATTTCAAAGATGTGCTGACCTCTCAATGGAAGCCAGGAGATGTGCTACATTGGGGAAGGGATTTTGCTCTTGTTTCCACAGGAGAAGAAAAATTGTGGATACCATCAAAATTAATAAAGGTTCGATTTGAAGAGGAGAAACCTCTTGGAAAGGAGAAATGACAACTCATCCACAATGATGATATTCCTACAGGTGGTAAGAAAAACATATAGAATGGGGGCAGGGTTCTGTTCTTATCTCCACAGGAAAACACTCATCTCTGAAAAATTCAAGGGATCCTGGATGTTTGGATACTGACAGATGGAAAAATACCTGCCCAATAGGAACTATCAAGAAAACTGAATAAGTTGTGTAAGTAAAATATACTAAACCATATTTCTAAATTTATAGAGCTGGTTTTGAAGTTGGACTCTGGCTCAGTCCCTCTCCAATTCCAAGCCTGCTGGTAAGAGAAAAACCCAGAGTTTCTGGAGTTTCTGTCTCATGTCAAGAGCCATGATAGGAGACAGAAAGAAATATGAGTTTAGAAAACATCTTTGCTTTTCTTCATATCTATCATACTTTTCATTGAATATATCTATCATTCCTTTCATTGAATATATATATATATGTGTGTGTGTGTGTGTATGTCTATATGATTAATGTTTAAGTTTTTCACAATGAACAATGAGTTTTTCCTGAAGTGACATTTAAAGTTTCCAGGAAGAAGATGTGGCCCCATAACAACAACTCCACCTGGTTGATATGACGTCATGATACTGATAGCGCTACTACAAGACCTGTTTTGGGTACCAGCTGCACAAGACTATCCCAACTTGGTTAGCTGAAATGGTGCACATCTTATACAACATTCTGGCCAGACCTGCACAAAATACTCAGAGACTATTTGCAATTTTAAAAGACATTGATCTTGAAATTTAACCATCATTTTACTTTCACAGGATCCCCCAGAAAGAACGTCACCCCCATGACAGCTGGAAGTAACTCTAGAGGACGACGTCCCCTCTCCCAGTAAAGTTTGCCCTTGGGTTTAGGGACATCATTTAGGGGTTGATTATAACTGGTATACGGTTGAGGGTTGGGGAAGGAATTTTATAATAAGCTCAGGGATCATTTGAAAAAACAAAAAGAGGGATAATAGATTGGTACTTGCTGGTACTTGTGAGTTATTTTGAGACAAATGTATTGGTATCGATTCTTATATATTGATACAAAGTGAAATTATATTGACTATTGTATGCATGCATGTTTCTACCTCTGTTTAAAAACATTTTTTATGTATTGACATATATTGTATTGATATATTTGTATATATTTGCCATATTGCAGTGTACATTTCTACCTCTGATTAAGATACTTACATATTGCTTGTGTATTGATATATATTTACCATACTGCAATGTATATTTGTACATTGCTTATATTTGGAAGTCATTGTCCTCATTTGTTTCACAGTTGTTTATTGTCTTAGTCTTTAAGTCAGATAGGTATTGAGAATTATATAGATCAATAGTATTCTACGTTTGTCATTTATAATTAGACTAATCAGGTTCTTTAGATACATAGAGATTATACTCAGTATAGATAGATAATCTTCAACCTCTTCAAAGAGCTGTAGAAAATGGCCTTTAATCTAACTCAGAGTTTTGTGGTAGTGAGACACAATTGCTCCTGGCAACACGGCTCTATTCCCGAGAGAATGTTGAGCACCAAAGACACTCCACCTGGAGCCTTTCTTCTTGGCTGAACTGGCCTTTGGGTAAAGAAATGCCCATACCTCGACCACTGACAGAAATACAGAGTATCTGTGAATGGAAAAAACAGGACTGTCATATCCTGTCAAGACAGGGTAAAATAGTTTTGACAAGTTTCTTGCCTTTGAAAATGGTGTGTCAGTTATGTTAGGCCTTAGCCAAAGTTGGTTGCTTCAACGCTGCAAACGTGACCTTGGGTGATTGCCTAGGTAGCTAGTTGTCTCTGTGATTTGTTGCATGTTTTAGAAGTTGTTTGATTGCACTTCCTAATTACTCAGGTAACATTATTTCCCTTCTCAGATCTTCGATGGGGTTGAAGACTATATAAATGTAGTTACTTTCGACTCATGACTTAGCCAAGCTATTTATTATATAAGACCTAAGCTAGTTAGAATAGGATATTTGTACTTATTGTATATAATTTCAGAGTAGGTTTAGAACTCTCTTACTTAAATAAAAGGGGGAGGTGTTGTGGGAGGTCCTTCCGCACCTCCAGCCAATAGCCGCCGAGATACCAGCCCATTGGGGCGTGGTATCTTTCCCTTTTAAAAAAGCGGCTACTTCCCTCCTCTCTCTCTTTACTTCCTGCTCCGGTTCCAGCAACTAGACTTCTTCCTAATTGCGTGCGCAGAGGGCTGTTGTCTGGGACGGTGATCTGTAAGTTTATTCCCTTTTAAATAAATACCACCCTATTAATCACAATTCCAAACTGGTGTGGGATTGTTTATGACTTGCCCCTTCACTTAAGATCATGCACTGCTCTTCTAAGAGACCCAGATTCACTTCCCATCACACACACTGAGCAACACACAGTTTTCTCTGTATCTCTAACTAAAGGACATTGGATACTGCCTTCTGGCTTCCACAGGTGCCTGCATTTAAGCACACACACACACACACACACTCACAGACACACACAAAGACACATGCATGCACACACAAATCTTTATTTTAGATGGAATCTATATAACTATGACTTTTAAGTAAGTGTTCTGCTTAGTGACACTCCTTTGGAGAGTGAGTAGCTTAATTGGAAACAGTATATAAAATGTTATGTATGTTTAGTTCACTAATTTCAAGCCTGAGTTATTTCACATTTTCAAATATTGTCTAATAATAACATAACTTGTTCTCATTAGGCAGAATAGTACATCCCATGCTTCTCAAATCTCAAAAGGAAAGAAAGTCCAAGTCTTCAAATGATTCAAAATGGTCTCATGTTTTAAAATCAATACAAAGCAAGTAGATTGATAATTATAGTCTTGCCTGGATAAAAGACAGTTATAATTTCTAAGGGAATTAGAAGAATGTGAGATTCATGTGGTGATTGCCCTATATAAAATTATCTGAAGTGCATTATTCTTTCATAAAAATTTTTCTCCAGTGGCCTTCCTTACATCGAGTCTCTAATGAAAAAGGATTATCCAGAAAACATATTTCAAATTAAAGCAGGTGATGATAGTTATTAAAACTATAAAAATTTCCTTTATGCTTCTAGAAATATTCATTAATTCCTACGTTTGATGTGGAATTCTGTTGAAGGAGCTGCGGGCTGTGTTCCTGCCACCCCAGCTCCTGGTCGCCTGGCTAGCTTATGCCCCAAAATAATGACACACAAACTGTATTCTTTTAAACACTGCTTGGCCCATTAGCTCTAGCCCTTACTGGCTAATTCTCATATCCCGATCAACCCATCTCTAATAATCTGTGTAGCACTAATCTTACCAGGAAAGATTCAGCATGTCTGACCTAGCGGCTGGCTGCATTGTGTCTGCCCTGGCCATGAGCTGCATGGCATCTGTCTCTGAGAGGAGCTATCGAGTCTGAGCTCACTTCCTCTTCCTCCCAGCATTCTGTTCTGTTTACCCCACCCACCTATATTCTAACCTATGAGGGCCAAGCAGTTTATTTTTTAACCAATGACCTTCCTCCATCAGAATTCATTTACATCTCCAGATACTCACTATAGGAGAGGTCACCCGCTATAAAATAAGCTTGAGCATCATTCCACCCTCAGGCCACACCTTGGTTTCCAGAAGTCCTGTGACTGGCTTTCAGACAATTTCTCATTTTCCTCAGTGGTGTGACTTCTGAATTCAACATCAGTAGCTAACCAGTCATGCGTAACCTTGATTGACCCTCTGAAAACACTCCTCACCTAGTGAACCAGAAAGCTGAGGAGGCAATAAATAATCACAGATCCCTACGACCTCTCTATGCCAAACACCCCAGTTTTACTGATTATTGGCACTGACTTACAAAATCGAGCTTCTGAAGAAGTGACACTCCAAATTCCTTATTTATTTATCTATTTTTTTCTATAATGCCCTTTTCTGTTTAAATTTAACTTGCTGCATGGAAGAATGACTCTAATAACTAGTAATAAAGTTTCAGAATAAAATGTAATACAAGCTTTGGTCACACTGCTAATTCTAAATTCTTGGTGTTATTTCTCATTTTATATGAATACACATTTTGTTTCTATGTATATTTGTGCACCACAGACATGCTTAGTGGTCACAGAGGTCAGAAGAGAGCATCATATTATCTAGGACGGGAAGTAAAATAAGTTGTAAGTCACACAGTGGGTGCAGAGAACCTGGATCCTCTCCAAGAGCAGCTGATGCTCTTAACCACTGAGCAGTCTCTCCAGTACCTGGTATCCTATTCTTTAGGATACCGTAAGGAGGTCTAATGTTTAACTTACCCAGATAAAATGTCTCTAACTTGTTCAGGGAACTGAAGCCGAAGGTCAGCTGTCTGTCTGACTTATGGAAACAAGATTCCATGGCCAGTGTTCTTCAGACTTGCCCTTTCCTCTCCTTTCAACCCACCTGCAAATGAGCCAATGATATGATGTCTCAACTCCTGAAGTGTCTACAGAATTCTTCTTTACAACCTACTCACCTGCAGGCACCTGCTGTGACACTAAGTATCTGTCTCATCTCAGCTTCAGACTCCAAGATCTTCCCTCCTATTTTTCCTTGTTCCCCATAATTCATAGATTTAACACTATTACATTTTTTCCTTTTTAACATGTAAAAGATTTGTAAAGAAGGCATGAGAAAATGTACAACTTATGAACTTTACTTAAATTTTTCCCAGTAACAATTTATTTTCACAAGACAAACTACTTTTCTTCATTGAAAAGTGCAGTTACTTATCATCCTGAACACAAATTGTGTGGATAGTTATAGAACTAGATTGAAGTTTATTTGAACTAAGCATGGCACTGAAAATTAATGTAATTTTTATTAAATAGATGTGTGTGTATGTGTAGCATGTATGTACATGTGAAATGTGTGTGTGTGTTGTGGGTACATGCTGGTAGACCATGACAATTTAATTGATATGGAGCAAAGCTAAGTTACTATTTAGAGAGTTTATATTAATTGCATTCAAACAGAGATAAAAAGCAGAGATAATTTTTTAATATCGTTTATTTCAGTGAAGCAGAAAATGGAGGGTAGGCATGCATCACAGCCATTTCCTGAGTTTTAATTGGTTCAGGAGAGACCTGGCAATCAGGAAATTTGTTTAACCGCACATTTCCAGGTTAAGAATTGGTTTGCATCCTAATAGTTTATAAGGCTATAAAAATATAATCATAATTAACATGGGTTAATTGTTTTATATTTTGAGACAAATTATTCATTCAATAAAAGTAATTAAAATACTGTGACTTTGGGGGACCCAGAGCACACCAGTGCCTTCATTTGTATCTTTGATTTTCTAAGGACCTTGATTTATTTTGTTTAATGCATTAGCACAAAATGAGACCAGATCACCATTGATTATGACAGACTATTCAGTGTTTCTCTCCTGTCTCCCTAATCTTCATGAAAGATGGTGTTCATCATTCCCTGCCTCCTTTCTGTACTACAGTTTTATACAGAAGTATTTATTAGTCTACCTTTCTGCTTTTCTTGACTTTGTGTTTAAATCATTGACAATCACACTACAAGCACTCCCCTGTGAATTTCAGGTTTTCTATTTCACATTTTCGTTACTGAAACTCATGCTAAATGTAAGTTTCAGTAGTTTAAAATACTCCATTTGTGCTGTGATGGTTGATCTTGGTTGTCAAGTAGACTGGGTTTGAAATTGACTAAGAGTTTTTTGGTATATGAAGTGAGAAGACCCACGCTAAATGTGATAGCTCTGTCTGGTGTCACCCATATAATAGGAGGGTCAAGAGAAAGCTTTGAGCTTTGGCTGCTTTCTTTTCCATTGCCTCCCCATCATGCTGGCAAGTTCATCTCCTCTGTTTAGTTCTTGCTAAGAAGTCATCTACTCTATTGCTACAATGACTGTTGCCATCCTCTGTGTTATTGAAACTCAATGTCTGCAACCTTCAAAGGAAGACCAAAGGCAAGTGACTACCCAGGAATCCTCCAGGCCATCGATGGACAGGGAGTGCTGACGCCTCCATCCTCCTGAATGAGAAGCTACCAAGTTCTTCATCTTTCCAGTGTGAGTCACTGGGGGACTACCCAACTGCATCTGTGAGCCAACCTAGTAAGCCCTCTTTTAAGGGGTCCCCCCTGCCAGTTTGCCCCTCTAGAGAACCCCAACTAAGAAGCAGCTGTAGCATAGCTCATTTTCTCACCTCTTCTGTCCATAGCATTTGGATTCTAACACCTCTGACTCCATAATTCTCTAAACCTGTTTCCCAGCTTGAGAACCTATAACTGTGCATCTCATTTCCAGATGAAAGACTCCTCATTGCTCACTGAACACAAAGCTGCAAATGTATTTAATCACTGGCTCCATCTTTAACAGAGTAGTTCGAAGCAGCCTGGGTTCAATGAGACTTGGACCCAAAATCAAAATGCTGCCCTTAGCAGTAAAGAAGTTGGCATCAAAGCAGAATACCCACTACCCTTTACCTACCTCTCACACAGTATCCCTTCTTCTCTAGATGATCGCAGTGCCAAGTACCAGGCAACTTCACACTTTACACCCCATACAACCCAAACTGCCCAGGCAGTTTTCCAGTGAGATATGCACTGTTCACTCTACCCAGACACTACATACTCAGGCTTCAGGCTTCACTGTCCTTTGTTCTGCATCTCCCAATGTGGCTCTTTTACATGATAATCCTCCTCCACCCAGTTCTGAGGATGCATCTGAAAAGACAGGGCTCTCCAGGCAGAGTCCAATGTTGGAAGGTGCTAACTGCTATACAGGGTCAAGTGTAGGAGAACGCAGGAAAGTTAACTAAGGTTTTACCCCCTGAAAAGTTTGGAAATATTTTCATTCATGGTAAATTTTAAACTGAAAATACAATGAATACTTAACTAAGAAGATATTAAAAGCATCTGTCACTGGCCTATACCCACAGATTTTATTCATTGTGTGTCTTGTGGGGTTGGAGGTATACAGAAGGATAGCCACTCATGCTTATATGGAGACCAGAGGTAAAAAGTGGTAGTGTCACGTCTTGGTTCCTTGTCCTCTATCAACAGTTCAGTAGATAGTTGTGACAGTTAATGCCAACATCACATGGTTTATATCAAGATTATTTCCTAATTCTATCACTTTTTTATTCATTTGCATTGTTTTCCTCTTCTTTCACTTTCCCTTATTATCGGAACCATTTATAAGATATACAGTTACAGGGTTGGAGAGACGGCTTGGCAGTTTCTGTTCTTGAAGAAGACTGAGTTTTGATTCTCAGCACCCACATGCTGACACACCACTGATTATAACTGTAGTTCAGGGGATGTGACTGCGTCTTCTGAGATCTCCCCGCACAAGGCATACGTGTGGTACACTGATGAGCATGTGAGCAAAGAACCCATACACACAAAATAAAATAAATCTAAAGATAAAATAGAAACATGGCTACTACTGGAAAAGTGATTTTTTTTTTTTGGTCCGCTGATTGCTAAATTACAAGTGGTTGAACTTGCTTAAGGTGTATTAACCCAGATTCAAAAGAAAGAAAAAAACATGTCACTAAGGCAAATGTTTTTTTGTTCCTCACCAAGACCTGCCTCCTGCAGAACCAGCACTGTTAGGGATGGGGATCTGGGTGGAGAAAGGGGAACACATGCACCTGCCTTACTGACCAGCTGCTGCAAGAAATGAGCAACAACCTGCTAATTTTCTTGGCTTTCAGAGGCCTTACTCACTACTTAGACTGGGATTCACTGATCCAGAGAAAGAAGGGTTAATATATCCACCAGTGTACCTCTTCCATTACTAAAAAGCTCAGTGCTCACATAAGACTAATCAAGTTCCATTATGTCTGATTAATTACTTACAGCCAAAATAATCACCAGGACAAGACAGAAGAAACACAGGCATATAAAAACTGACTGGCTGTCAGCTGTGACTACATGGAGATCAAGCAAGGCACAAGAACCTCCAAAGTGTATGAGGTAAACGGGTCAAAATGGGCAGGTAAGACTAACACAAATTCACTTCATTTCTGCATCACTCAGTCTCTGTCTGTCTCTGCTCACTGTTTCCCCAAGTCCTTGTAGACTACAGGACTTTACAGATCGAATAAGGCATAATACAGATATTGTTTTTCATATTAACTACATTTATCATTTAACTTTCAAATTGGCACAGTGTAGTTTTTGGTACTGTCTGGTTCAATCAGGTACCTTTCTCTTTTGTTGACACTACATCACATGTTTGGGGAATTTGCTTTTAAAAAAAAGTGCCTGGGAATCTTTAGATGCTCCTGACCTTCCCAGTTAGAAGCAGCCACTCTTCTAAGGGACTCCAGTTCTTTTGATGAATCAAGAGATTAATCAAGAGATTAATCCCCAGAGGTAACGTTGATAGTTAGTGAAGGAATGGCCATTTTCAGGATATTTTAAGGGTTATAGATGAAAGATACTAGGTATTTATGTATCTCATTTATTTTTAGCCATTAATCTTAGTTTATTTTCTCCTGCTATGAATAAACATTCTGAACAAAAGCAAGTTGTGAGGAAAAGGGTTCTATCTGATTATAGGTTACAAATCATCCCCTCAGGAGGCAGGAATTCAAGTCAAGGTTGGAATCCAGAGACGGAAACTGGCAGAGAAACGATGAAGGAATTGTATTTACTGGCTTGCTTTCTACAGCTTTCTCAGTGTGGTTTTTCACATAGCTCAAGGGATATCCCTTTTCACATATCCCTAGGGATGCAGCTGCCCACCTGGGCCCTCATTCAACAATTGTCAACCAAGAAAATGTGTGATGAAGGCAATTCTTCAGTGCCGTCTTCCCAAGTGACTGACTCTACGTGTGTGCAAATTAAAGTAAAGTTACCTATGGCAGCATGGCGCCGGCAACATCTGCCACCTCTATGTGATCGATAGCATGTTGATTTGTTTGCATTTAGTGTTTAAAGGAACACGTTTTAGGTAACATTACTGACATTGTTATTAGTTAAATTACTGAGATGGAAACCTTTTATTTGTTCTGTGCTTTAACGTATTTGACTAAGAGAGCTGGAGAGTTGGGAATTAGGAGCACAGAGAGTCTGGGATACCCATCACTCAGAGGGCCGCTTACAAGTGTGTGTAAATCCCATTCTCAGGAATCTGGTGCCATCTACTGGCGTCTAAGGATATTGCATCCATGTCAGGAACTTACTTACATGTAGGAAAAACATTAACACATAAAATAAATAAATCTGTTTTTAAACATATGTGGCTGGGTATGTACAGTCAGAGACTGGTGTTATGACCTCTCACTCTTATGTTCTTAATTCTATACTGACTTAGGGTTGGTTTGTTTTTAATTGCAGAGAACTATTTATCTTGGGTAACCACACATTTTTAGGGGCTGTTGAGTCGGGGTGATATAGACAAAGGCAAATGTTCGAGGCTGTTTTCACACCTGAACCCCCACTCTTCACTACCTTCACTGACTAGCAAATGTCTCTAGTGACAGCCTAGTTCACTAATCAGGTCATACCGGGTAGCAAGAACATAGATGTTTATGGGGTTCAGGAAAGGTGCTGGGATTCTCAGGACTTTGGACATCCTCTTCTGTTATATCTCGAGATGCTAATTTTAGAAATGCTTGTGCAGTTGTTAATTTTAGAAATGCTTGTGATCTGTCCTGATCTTTTCCTTTGGCTTTCTGGGATTGCCTATCTGTGTCTAGGGAGCTTACTCTCCTGGAGGGAACTATACCTGAGTTTCCCCAGCCCTGAAACTGCTCTGGTTGTTTCTGAGTTTCTCCCCACTGTCACCAAAGCAGCCCCTCTTATCCCAAGTCTACTCTCCTGCCCCACAGGGGTGACTCCTACTCTAACCTTGTCACCTCAGGTAGATTTCACTCTCCTACTCCCCACATACACTCTCTTATTCTGAGTTTTTCTCAGGCCTGGCCCTTAGCTTTGCCTCCCAAGATGGTTTAATCTATTTCTGCCCCTGAAGGAAACATCCCCCTCTCACACACTCTTGAATCATTTAGTCATGAAATAGAAATGTTGAGTCTGAGATGTACCCAGTCCTGAACACAGCACAGGAGACAATTTTTAAAAAGTAACAGAATTTTCTTCTATTACTTTCTGTAAGGCTAGATTTGTGGCTACGTATTGTTTAAGATTGTTTTTATCCTAGAATATTTTGTTTTCTCCATTGATGGTGAACGAAAGCTTGGCTGGGTATAGTAGTCTGGGCTTGCATCCATAGTCTCTTAATTTGTGCAGTACATCTATCCAGGACCTTCTGGCTTTCATGGTTTCCATAGAGAAGTCCGGTGCAAGTCTGATAGGTTTACATTTATGAGTTTCTTGACCTTTTTCCTTTGCAGCTCTTAATATTCCTTATTCTGTATGTTTTGTGTTTTGATTATGATATGGCGAGGGATTTTTTTTTTAACCAGTCTATTTGGTGTTCTGTATGCCTCTTGTACCTTCATAGGCATATCCTTATTTAGGTTGGGAAAGTTTTCTTCTATAATTTTGTTGAATATATTTTCTGGGCCTTTGAGCTGTAATTCTTCTCCTTCTTCTTTCCCTATTATTCCTAGGTTTGGTCTTTTTATTGTGTCCAAGATTTCCTGGATGTTTTGTGATGAGAATTTGTTGGATTTGCTGTTTTCTTTGATCAGTACATTTATTTTCTCTATAATGTCTTCAGTATCTGAGATTCTTTCTTCTATTTCTTGTATTCTGTTAGTTATACTTGACTCTCTAGTCCCTGTTCGTTTACCTAGATTTTCCATATCCAGCCGTCCCTCAGTTTGTGTTTTCTTCATGGCCTCCATTTCAGTTTTCAGGTCTTGAACTGTTTCCAGTACCTGTTTGATTTTTTTTCTTCATATTCCAGGGTATCATTTACGGATTTACTCATTTCTTCATTGTTATTCTTCTCATCCATTTCTTTAAGGGAGTTTTTCAAATCCTGTTTAAGGGACTCTATCATAATGTCGATTTTTTTTCTACTTCTTCTGGATTAGGGTATTCAAGTCTTCCTGTTGTATGTTTGCTGGGTTCTGATGTTATCATGTTGTTTTTCAGATTGTTGGAGGAATTCTTGCATTGGCGCCTGCCCATCTCTTCCTCCGATGAATCTTCTGGTACAGGATCAGGGCCACTTGTTGGCCAGGGACCTCACAGACAAAAGGACTAGCTTGCTGCCTGCAGGCTCAGTGAAACAAAAGAACTCCTGTACAGTTGCACTCACCACTTTGTCCCCAGAGCCTCAGCCCCAAAACAGGCTGAGTTGGGGGATCTTATGACCCCATAGAAAGGAAGGGGTGCCTGGGAGCAAGCTGGAATGGGATAGGGAGAGAGAGGCAGTAGCCAGGGAGAGAAGGCCCTGCAGAATGACCAGAAAGTTTAGAGGGTTGAGGGATGTCTGTGCTCCCTTTCCGGGGGCATCTGCTGGCCAGTCAGGAACACACTCACCTCTCCAATGGATCTTCTGGTACAGAATCTGGACCACTTGCTGGCCAGGGCCTTCTCAGCCAAAAGGGTGGGCTTGCTGTTTGCAGGCTCAGTGAGGAAACTCCTTCCTTCTTGGTTTCACTCACCACTTTGTCCCCAGAGCCTCAGTCCCAAAACAGACTGAGTTGGGGGATCTTATGACCCCGCAGAAGGGAAGGGGTGACTGGGAGCAAGCTGGGATGGGATAGGAAGAGAGAGGCAGTAGCCGGGGAGAGAAGCCTCTCTCCGATGGATCTTCTGGTACAGGAACAACATTTTATTTTATATTGAATTTTCAAAGGATTTTACTTTAATTTTATATGTTATACTAATTTCAAAGATAGACAGCAAATATGAGTACCAGCTCAACCATTTGCAATGTGCTTCCTGGGATAACTTCTTTAAACATTTTGTGCCTCAATTTTGACATTTGCAAATAGTGGTATGAATTATGCCTACGGAATGGATTATTTGTGGGTATGAATTAGTAAATACATGTGCAAATGCATAAATATATAGAGAAATGGAATGTAGCGAACCTGAAGTATGATACAATATCATGGAATTTACCACCTGTCTCTCTGTTGGTAAAACGTGTTTATAGCACCTCATGGACAGCATTGAAGAACCTAATAATTCACCACTATATATCACTTGATCTACTTGTTGAAATGTGTTTTAGAAAGCCTGGAGGTTTTCATAGCATGCACACCTTATTGATTGTTGAATTAAATACATATTTTATAATCAGAAGGGAGACTCAAACCCTTAGCCAGATTCTGCTCTGCTCTAAATGGAATCTAGATTGACATTGTTTTGATGTCAAAAGCCAGCACCTGTTCCATGGGGGAAGCAGTCTCCTTTCTTATTTCTCTTCTCAGTGCCATGGGTGCCACTGGCCCGGGCTCCACTACCACAATTCATTCATGACATAAAAGGGAGAACAGAGAGAGGCTTAGTGTGTACCATTTACTGAGGAAGTAACATGGGCCAAGAACTATAAGTACATTCAGATCCTTTTTATTTATTATAGATTACATTTTTACTTATGTGAATGTATGAATTCATATGTGCTCTGTGAGTGTGTGCCTGGAAAGGAGGAAACACATTGGACCTCCTGCAGATGGATTTACAAATGGTTGTGACCTGCCTGACTGAGTGCTGCAGACAGACTGAATGCAGGCCCTGTGTAAGAAAGGCAGGTGCTGTTAACTGCTGAGCCATGCTGCCGATCTTTTGCTTAGAAAATTAAAGATCATTGGCTCATTACTCTTTCTTTCCCTTTGTACACACAAAGAGATACATAAAGTCAAGATATCTTGCCATTGAGAAGCCAGTATATGAATAAGTGTTTAAGGAGACACCTGCAGAGACATCTGCAGGGAAAGTGTGGCTGTTAGTTTCAGAAGAGGGACTTAGGATGGATTATCTAGACTGCCAACTAGATTGGATTAAGATGTACCCAGACTTTAATGAGGCACATATTTGGTTATGACTAGAAGAGCATTTTCAGAAAGGGTTAATTGAGAGAGAAGAATGCCTTGGTATTGGGCAACACCACCTCATGGGCTGCAGTCTAAGACTTAATAAAATACAAAGGAGTAGAAAGCCAGTTAACTGATTCCCCTGCATTCCCCTCCTCTGCCTCTGATCTGTTGAGATGTGAGCAGCCTCCCACTACAAGCCTTCCCCAGCACAATGAGCTCTGTCCCCATAAACTGAGCCAAAATTAACCATTCCTCATGCACTGTTTTAGTAGCAATCAGAGTACCAGGATGTCATCTGTAAGAAACTGTCTATTGTATGTGAATAAAGCTGTACCCATGAAAGACTTGAACATTAATAAAAACCAGTTGGTGTTTTACTATGGAATGGGGAACTCCCACAAAGCCCCTGCAGTGACTTAAATGAGAATGCTCCTCCATAGACTTATATGTTTGAACACCAGATCCCCAGTTGTTGGAACTTTGGGGGACAGATTAGGAGATGTGGCCTCATTGCAGGAGGGTGTGAGCTTTGAGGTTTCAAAAGACTGGTGATGTGAACCCATGTGAGCTCTCAGTTGCTGCTCACAAACCATGGCTTATCTGCCTGCTGCCATGCTTCCAACTGTGTTAGTCATGGCACGAACCCTCTGTAACCGTAAGCCCCAATTAATCTATTTTCTGTAAGCTTCTTGGCCATGATGTCTTATCACAGCAATAAAAAAGTAATTGAGATAGACTCACTGCTAGTTGAAGACCTACAGGCAATGAATGAATTCTGAGAGGCAGGCCTCTCCAGGTACAAGTCTCCTGCTCAGTTGTACAGTTCCAAGTAGTCAGCCCTAAACATATGCATATGAGCACTACTAAATGGACTTCTTCTCAGGATGTATTTACATATATATGTGTGTGTGTGTGTGTGCATTGTATGTATGTATGTATTATGTGTAGCAATAATAATTGGAGAATTCATGAATTTGAGAGGGTGTTGGAGACACAGGGAGGAATTGATATTGGGGATGGGTAGCATTGAAAGGATAAAAATAAAGTACTCACATGTGAAAATCTAAAATAAAACAAATGTACAAAAAGTACCACAGGACTCAAGTCAAAATTGTATTTCCAGGTGGAGTGTCTCTTAACTCTGGAATTGTCATTTTATTTCTGATTAGGGATTCTAATCCTTCTTTGTTTTATTGATTTTTATTGAGTTCTACAATTTTATCTTCTCCCCTCTCTGCCTCTCCCCTTCCCCCTTCAACCTTCACCCAAGTCCCCATGCTCCCAATTTACTCAGGAGATTTTTTCTTTTTCTACTTCCCATGTAGATTAGATCTATGTAAGTCTCTCTTAGTGTCCTCATTGTTGTCTAAGTTCTCTGGGATTGTGGTTTGTAGGCTGGTTTTCTTTGCTTTATGTTTAAAAACCACCTATGAGTGAATACATGTGATAATTGTCTTTCTGTGTCTGGGTTACCTCCCTCAAAATAATGTTTTCTAGCTCCATCCATTTTACTGCAAAATTCAAGATGTCATTTTTTTCTGCTGTGTAATACTCCATTGTGTAAATGTACCACATTTTCCTTATCCATTCTTCGGTCGAGGGGGCATTTAGATTGTTTCCAGGTTCTGACTATGACAAACAATGCTTCTATGAGTATAGTCGAGCACATGTCCTTGTAGCATGACTGAGCATCCTTTGGATATATACCCAGAAGTGGTATTACTGGGTCTTGAGGGGGGTTGTTTCCTAATTTTTCTGAGAAATTGCCACACTGACATCCAAAGGGGTTGTACCAGTTTGCATTCCAAACAGATATGCAGAAGTGTTCCCTTTTTCCCATAACGTCTCCAGCATAAGTTGTCATCAGTGTTTTTGATCTTGGCCATTCTTACAGGTGTAAGATGGAATCTCAGAGTTGTTTTGATTTGTATTTCTCTGATGACTAAGGATTTTGAGCATTTGCTTAAGTGTCTTTAAGTCATTTCACAATCCCTGATTTCAAATTCTGCTACAGAGCTACAATACTAAAAACAGCCTGGTATTAGCATAAGAACAGACAGGAAGACTAATGGAATTGAATAGAAGACCTGGATATTAATTCACACATCTTTGAACACCTCATTTTTGACAAAGAAGCAAAAAATATCAAATTGAAAAAAGAAAGCATATTTAACAAGAGGTGCTGGCATAACTGGATATCAACATATAGAAAATTGAAAATAGACCCATATCTATCACCATGCACAAAACTCACATCCAAATGGATCAAAGACCTCAACATAAAGCCAACAACACTGACCCCTATAGACAAGAAAGTGGGAAGTACACTTGAACGCATTGGCACAGGGGACCACTTCCTAAATATAACCCTAACAGCACAAACACTAAGAGAAACAATTAATAAATGGGACCCCCTGAAACTGAAAAGCTTCTGTAAAGCAAAGGACACAATCAACAGGACAAAACGACAGCCTACAGAATGGGAAAAGATAGAGGTCTGATCTCCAAAATATACAAAGAACTCAAGAAATTGGTTGTCAAAAGGACAAATAAACCAATAAAAAATGGAGTACAGAGCGAAATAGAGAACTCTCAACAGAGGAATTTAAAATGGCTGAAAGACACTTAAGGAAATGTTCTAATTTTTATTTTGAATGCTTGTTTTATTTGTTTCTACAGTGATTTTTTTTACCACAAAATTTTGCCATTATCAACACCGGCGTGCAGGCCCAAGCGGCGGGTGGAGACACCGGCGCGCAGACGCAGCGGATGCAGGATACTCCAAGCATGAAATAGTGAAGCCCACACTGAGAGCAGATCGCCCCACTACAATTAAATCAAGTAGATTTTTTTGGGCCTGGCCTGCAGAGTAGTAGACCTTTTAGTGGCAAGGTCCATAGGTGAACGGGTAGCCTTGTCCTGTCCCTGAAGACCATCCTGAGTTGGGAGAGTGTTCATGGCCTGCGGCAGGACAAAGGAAACAGAGCGGGGGCATTCCCCGACCCCTTTGACCCCCCGGTTAGTCTGTGAGGGGTGGTACCCTCAGCTGGGGCTGCTCCTCCTCTACTGTGACCTCTCTCTTCCTGACCCATCCCAGCTTGCACTCAGGGGCCTCCTTCACTCACCCTCCCTTCCGTGGGGCTGCGGGATTACCCAGTTTAGCCTGTTTGGGTACTGGGTCGGGAGCTCGGGGCAGAGGGCAGCAGGAGTTTCTCTGTTTTGGTGACTGACCTGCAGAGTGGTAGGCCTTTTGTAGGCGAGGTCCCTGGCGAATGGGGAGCCTGGTCCTGGTCCTGAAGACCCTTCTGAGTGGTGAGAGGGATCTTGGCCAGGAAACGGATCGAGGGCATTTTGTAAGCGGGGCCCCTGGCCATCAAGGAAACCTGATCTTGTTTTAAAAGACCCATTAGGTAGCATCAATAGGAGGAGATGGGCAGATGCCAAGGCAAGAATTCACCCAACAATCTGAAAAACAACATGAAAACAGAACCCAATGATCTTACAACAGAAGGATTTGAACACCCTAACACAGAAGAAGAGGAAAAAATTGACTTTATGAAAGCAATAGAGGCCCTTAAACAACATGTAAAAAACTCCCTCATAAAAATGGGTGAGAAATATAACAAAAAGTTTGAAGAAATGAGTAAATACGTAAATGATACCCTGGGAAACCAAGAAAAAACGATCAAACAGGTAATGGAAACAGTTCAAGAATTGAAAACTGAAATGGAAGCAAGGAAGAAAACACAAACTGAGGACCAGCTGGATATGGCAAATATAGGTCAACGAGCAGAGACTACAGAAACAAGCATAATCAATAGAATACAAGAGATAGAAGAAAGAATCTCAGATTCTGAAGACAACATAGAGAAAATAAACGGACTGATCAAAGAAAACACCAAAACCAACAAATTCTCATCACAAAACATTCAGGAAATATGGGACACAATAAAAAGACCAAACCTAAGAATAATAGGGATAGAAGGAGAAGAGGCACAGCTCAAGGTCCAGAAAACATTTTTAACAAAATTATGGAAGAAAACTTCCCCAACATAAAGAAAGATATTCCTTTGAATATTCAAGAAGCATACAGAACACCAAACAGACTGGATCAAAAAATAAACGTCCCCTCGCCATATAATAATCAAAACACAAAATATACAGATTAAAGAAAGAATATTAAGAGCTGCAAAGGAAAAAGGCCAAGTAACTTATAAAGGTAAACCGATCAGACTTACACCTGACTTCTCTATGGAAACCATGAAAGCCAGAAGGTCCTGGATAGAGGTACTACAGAAACTAAGAGACCATGGATGCAAACCCAAACTACTATACCCAGGCAAGCTATTGTTCACTATCAATGGAGAAAACAAGACATTCCAGGATAAGAACAAATTTAAACAATACGTTGCCACAAATCCAGCCCTACAGAAAGTAATAGAAGGAAAATCACAACCCAAGGAATCCAACATTGCCAACACTGCCTACAATAACCCAGGCATCTAGCGACCCTTCAACAGCACAACTCAAAGAAGGGAGACACACAAACTCTTCTACCAAAAGCAGTAAGAATAACCGGAGTTAACAACCACTGGTCATTAATATCACTTAATATTAATGGTCTCAATTCACCAATAAAAAGGCACAGGCTAAGAGATTGGATACGAAAACAGGATCCAACAGTCTGCTGTTTGCAAGAAACTCATCTCAACAACAAAGACAGGCATCTACTCAGAGTAAAGGGTTGGGAAAAGGTTTTTCAAGCAAATGGTCCTAAGAAAAAAGCAGGTGTGGCCATACCAATTTCTAACAAAACGGACTTCAAACTAAAATCACTCAGAAGAGATCGAGATGAACACTTTCTACTCATAACAGGAACAATTCATCAGGGTGAAGTCTCAATACTGAATATCTATGCCCCTAATATAAAAGCAAACACTTACATAAAAGGAATATTACTAAAACTCAAGGCAGACATCAAACCACACACACTAGTAGTAGGAGACTTCAACACACCTCTCTCACCAATAGACAAGTCAATCAGACAGAAACCTAATAGAGAAATAAGAGAATTAATGGAGGTAATGAAGCAAATGGACTTAACAGACATCTATAGGACATTCCACCCAAATAGGAAAGAATATACCTTCTTCTCTGCAGCTCATGGAACCTTCTCGAAAATTGACCACATACTCGGTAACAAAGCAAACCTCCACAGATAAAAAAATATTTTAGTGACCACATGTATTTTATCAGATCACCATGGATTAAAGTTAGAATTCAACAATGAGGCTACCCCCAGAAAGCTGACAAACTCATGGAAACTGAAGAATCAACTGCTGAAGTACACCTGGGT
Source organism: Chionomys nivalis (assembly GCF_950005125.1). Classification (NCBI taxonomy): domain Eukaryota; kingdom Metazoa; phylum Chordata; class Mammalia; order Rodentia; family Cricetidae; genus Chionomys; species Chionomys nivalis. The sequence continues at coordinate 41,740,810 of NC_080108.1, read as the reverse complement.
CAAGGAAGAAATGAAGAAAGAAATTAAAGTCTTCCTTTAATTAAATGAAAATAACAAGACAACATACTCAAACCTATGGGACACAATGAAAACAGTGCTAAGAGGAAAGTTCATAGTACTAAGTGCCCACAAAAAGAAAATGGAGAAAGCACACATTGGAGATTTAACAGCACACCTGAAAGCTCCAGAAAAAAAGAAGCAGACTCACCCAGGAGGAGTAGAAGACTGGAAATAATCAAACTGAGGGCGGAAATCAACAAAATAGAAACACAGAAAACAATCCAAGCAATCAATGAAACAAAAAGTTGGTTCTTGGAGAATATCAACAAGATCGACAAACCCCTATCCAAACTAATTAAACGTCAGAGAGAGTACACGCAAATTAATAGATCAGAAATGAAAAGGGGGACATAACTACAGACACAGAGGAAATTCAGAGAATCTTTTGATCTTACTACAAAAGCCTGTATGCCACAAAACTGGAAAATGCAAAAGAAATGGACATCTTTTTAGATAAGACCATATACCAAAGTTAAACCAAGACCAGGTGAACAATCTAAATAGACCTGTTAGTCGCCAAGAATTAGAAACTGTTATCAAAAACCTTCCTTCCATAAAAAGCCCAGGACCAGATGGTTTCAATGCAGAATTCTACCAGAACTTCCAAGAAGAGCTAATACCTATACTCCTTAATGTATTTCACAATACAGAAACAGAAGAGTCATTGCCAACTTCCTTTTATGAAGCTACAGTTACCCTGATACCAAAACCACACAAAGACCCAACCAAGAAAGAGAATTACAGGCCTATCTCACTCACGAACATCGATGCAAAAATTCTCAATAAAATACTGGCAAACCAAATCCAAGAACACATTAGAAAAATTATCCATTATGATCAAGTAGGCTTCATTCCAGAGATGCAGGGCTGGTTCAACATATGAAAATCTATCAATGTAATCCATCATATAAATAAACTGAAAGAAAAAAAAACGTATGATAATTTCATTAGATGCTGAAAAAGGATTTGACAAATTCAAAATCCCTTTATGATAAAAGTCTTGGAGAAATTAGGGATACAAGGGTCATATCTAAATATAATAAAAGCTATTTACAACAAGCCGACAGCTAACATCAAATTAAATGGAGAGATACTCAAAGCCATCCCACTAAAATCAGAAACATGGCAAGGCTGTCCACTGTCTCCATACCTCTTCAATATAGTGCTTGATTTCTAGCAATAGCAATAAGACAACATAAAAGGATCAAGGGTATTCAAATTGGAAAGGAAGAAGTTAAACTGTCGTTATTTGCAGATGATATGATAGTATATATAAGTGACCCCAAAAACTCTACCGAAGAACTCCTACAGCTGATAAACTCCTTTAGTGATGTGGCAGGATACAAGATCAACTACAAAAAATCAGTTGCCCTCCTTTACACTAAGGATAAAGATGCAGAGAGGGAATTCAGAGAAGCATCACCTTTCACGATAGCCACAAATAGCATAAAATATCTTGGGGTAACTCTGACCAAGGAAGTGAAAGATCTATTTGACAAGAACTTTAAGTCTGTGAAGAAAGAAATTGAAGATGATACCAGAAAAGGGAAGGATCTCCCTTGCTCTTGGATTGGGAGAATCAACATAGTAAAAATGGCAATTCTCCCAAAAGCAATCTATAGATTCAATGCAATCCCCATCAAAATTCTTCACAGACCTTGAGAGGACAATAATCAACTTTATATGGAAAAACAAAAAACCCAGGATAGCCAAAACAATCTTATACAATAAAGGTACATCTGGGGCATTACCATCCCTGACTTCAAACTCTATTACAGAGCTATAGTATTGAAAACAGCTTGGTACTGGCATGAAAAGAGAGAAGTCGACCAATGGAAATGTATAGAAGACCCAGACTTTAACCCACAAACCTATGAACACCTCATTTTCGATAAAGGAGCTAAAAGTATACAATGGAAGAAAGAAAGCATCTTCAACAAATGGTGCTGGCACAACTGGATGTCATCCTGTAGAAGAATGAAAATAGATCCATATCTATGCCCATGTATAAACTCAAGTCCAAATGAATCAAAGACCTCAATATCAGTCTGAACACACTGAACCTGATAGAAGAGAAAGTGGGAAGTACTCTACAACATATGGGTACAGGAGACCACTTCCTACATATAACCCCAGCAGCACAGACATTAAGGGCAACATTGAATAAATGGGGCCTCCTGAAACTGAGAAGCTTCTGTAAAGCAAAGGACACTGTCACTAAGACAAAAAGGCAACCTACTGACTGGGAGAAGATCTTCACCAACCCTGCAACAAAGGTCTGATCTCCAAAATACATAAAGAACTCAAGAAACTAGACATTAAAATGCTAATTAACACAATTATAATTGGGGCACTGAACAGAACAGAGAATTCTCAACAGAAGAAGTTCAAATGGCCAAAAGACACTTAAGGTCATGCTCAACCTCCTTAGTGATCAAAGAAATACAAATCTAAACAGCTTTGAGATACCATCTTACACCTGTCAGAATGGCTAAAATCAAAAATGGTAACGATAGCCTTTGCTGGAGAGGATGTGGAGTAAGGGGTACACTCATCCATTGCTGGTGGGAATGCAAACTTGTGCAAGCACTATGGAAAGCAGTGTGGCAGTTTCTCAGGAAATTTGGGATCAACCTACCCCAGTACCCAGCAATACCACTCTTGGGAATATACCCAAGAGATGCCCTATCATACTACAAAAGTATTTGTTCAACTATGTTCATAGCAGCATTATTTGTAATAACCAGAACCAGGAGACAACCTAGATGCCCTTCCATGGAAGAATGGATGAAGAAAGTGTGGAATATATACACATTAGAGTACTACTCAGCAGTAAAAAACAATGACTTCTTGAATTTTGCATGCAAATGGATGGAAATAGAAAACATTATCCTGAGTGAGGTAACCCAGACCCAAAAACGATGAACATGGGATGTACTCACTCATGATTGGTTTTTAGCCATAAATATAGAATAGTGAGCCTATAATTCGCAATCCTAGAGAAGCTAAATAAGAAGGTGAACCCAAAGAAAAACATATAGTTATCCCCCTGGATATTGGAAGTAGTCAAGATTGCTGGGCAAAAATTTGGGAACTGGGGGGTGGGGTGGAATGGGGGAAAGGGGAGATGGGGAGAGAAAAGTGTGAAGGTTAGGATAGGGAGAACTTGGGTTAATGGGATGGTTGGGATAATAGAAGGTTGGATATGGAAGCAGGGAAGTATATATCTTAATTAAGGGAGCCATTTTAGGGTTGGCAAGAGCCTTGAGTCTAGAGGGGTTCCCAGGGGTTCAGAGAGATGTACCCAACTAGGTCCTTGGGCAGCTGAGGAGAGAGAGCCTGAAATGGCCCGATCCTATAGCCATACTAACGAAGATCTTGCATATCACCATAGAACCTTCATCTGGAGATGGATGGAGATAGAGACAGAGACCCACATTGGAGCAATGGATTGAGCTCCCAAGGTCCAAATGAGGAACAGAAGGAGGGAGAACATGAGCAAGGAAGTCAAGACCGCAAGGGGGGCACCCACCCACTGAGATGGTGGGGCTGATCTATTAGGAGATCACTAAGGCCAGCTGGACTGGGACTGAAAATGCATGGGATAAAACTGGACTCACTGAATATGGTAGACAATGAGGGCTGCTGAGAAGCCAAGGACAATGGCACTGAGTTTTGACCCTACTGCATGTACTGGATTTGTGGGAGCCTAGCCTGTTTGGTTGCTCACCTTCCTAGACCTGGATGGAGGGGGGAGGACCTTGGACTGCCCACAGGACAGGGAACCCTGACTGCTCTTTGGACTGAAGATGGAGGGGGAGTGGGAAATGAGGGGTGGGGGAGGGAAAATGGAGGCGGGGAGGAGGCAGAAATTTTTAATTAAAAAACATTTGATAAAAAAAATGAAAGAAAAAAATAAAATACACAAAAAAAGAAAAAGAAAGAAAAGGAACCAAGTCATGTGGCTGACACAGACAAGTGTTATGGGTTAATGTAGGATGTAAGAGTTTCTAAGAAGCCTGAGCTAATAGGTCAACCAGTTTATGATTAATGTAGACCCCTGAGTGCTTCTTTGAGAATGAATGGCTGCAGGACTGGGCAGGACAGAATCCTCAGTCAAAATAGATAGCCCTTCTATATACAAATGAGTAAGAAGTGAGAATGAAATCAGAGAAGCATCATCCTTCACAATAGCCACAAATAACATAAAATATCTCGGAATAACACTAACCAAAGAGGTGAAAGACCTGTTCAACAAGAATTTTCAGTCTTTGAAAAAAGAAATTGAAGATACCAGAAAATGGGAAGATCTCCCGTGCTCTTGGATAGGTAGAATCAACAAAATAAAATGATAATCCTACCAAAAGCAGTCTGTAGATTAAATGCAATCACCATCAAAATCACAACATAATTTTTTATAGACCTTGAAAGAACAATACCCAGCATCATATGGAGAAACGAAAAACCCAGGAAAGTCCAAACAACCCTGTATAATAAAGGAACATTGGAGGCATCACCATCTTTGACATCAAGCTCAATTACAGAGCTACAGTAATGAAAACAGTTTGGTACTGGCATAAAAACAGAGAGGTTGAACAATGGGGTAAAACTGAAGACTTGGATATTAATCCACACTCCTATGAACACTTGATTTTGACAAAGAAGCTAAAATTACAAAATGGAAAAGAGAAAGCATCTTCAACAAATGGTGCTGACATAACTGGATGTCAACATGTAGAAGAATGCAAATAGATCCATATCTATCCCCATGCAGAAAACTCAAGTCCAAATGGATTAAAGACCAAAAAGGACACACTCAATAAGACAAAAAGGTGGCCTACTGAATGGGAAAAGATCTTCACCACCCCCACACTAGACAGAGGACTGACCTTCAAAATACATAAAGAGCTCAAAAAAATTCGACATAAAAATTCCAAATAACCCAATTAAAAAATGGTACAGAATTAAACAGAGAATATAAGACATTCATCAATATAGGATAGGGTCATTTCAGGTTCCCTCTCCTCAGTTGCCCAAGGTACCAGCTGGGGACATCTCCCTGGACACCTGCAAACCCCTCTAGAGTCAAGTCTCTTGCCAACCTTAAGATGGCTCCCTTAGTTAGGATATATACTTCGCTGCTCCCGTATCCACCCTTCCTATATCCCAACCATCCCAATACCCCGAGCTCCTCCCATCCTCCCCTTCTCATGTTTCTCATCCCATTTCCCCTTTGCCCCATGCCACCTCACCCACAAGTTCCCAGTTTTTGCCCTGCAATCTTGTCTACTTCCCCTCTCCAGGCGGATGACTATACGATTTTCTTTGGATTCACTTTCTTATTTAGCTTCTCTAGGAACACAAATTATATGCTCAATGTCCTTTATTTATGGCTAGAAACCGATTATGAGTGAGTACATCCCATGTTCCTCTTTATGGGTCTGGGATACCTCACTCAGGATAGTGTTTTCTATTTCCATCCATTTGCACGCAAAATTCGAGAAGTCATTGTTTTTACCGTTGAGTAGTACTCTAATATGTATATATTCCACACTTTCTTCATCCGTTCCTCCATTCAAGGGCATCTAGGTTGTTTCCAGGTTTTGGCTATTACAAACAATGCTGCTATGAACATAGTTGAACAGATACTTTTGTCATTTGATGGGGTATCTATCCTATACTGATGAATGTCTTATATATCACCTTAGAACCTTCATCTGGCGGTGGATCGATGTAGAGACAGAGACTCAATTTGGAGCAACGGTCTGAGCTCTTAAGGTCCAAATGAGGAGCAGAAGGAGGGAGAACATGAGCAAGGAAATCAGGACCACGAGGGATGCACCCACCCACTGTGACAGTGGATCTGATTTACTGGGAGCCCACCAAGGCCAGCTGGTCTGGGACTGAATAAGCATGGGTTGAAACTGGACTCTCTGAGCATGGCGGACAATGAAGGCTGATGAGAAGCCAAGGACAATGGCACTAGGTTTCGATCCTAATACATGAACTGGCTTTGTGGGAGCTTAGCCTGTTTAGACGCTCACCTTCCTGGACGTAGATAGAAGACCTTCGTCTTCCCGCAGGGCAGAGAATTTGGACTGCTCTTCAGTATCGAAAGGGAGGGGGAATGGTGTGGGGGGTGGAGAAGAGGAGTGGGGATAGGGGGAGGGGAGTGGGGGGAGGGGGCAATATTTGGGAGGAGGGGAGGGAAATGGGAAACGGGGAGCAGGTGGAAATATTAATTAAAAAAGAATAAAAAAAAAGAATTAAACAGAGAATTCCCAACAGAAGAATTTCAGATGGTCAAAAGACACTTAAGGAAATGTTCAACATCCTTAGCCATCAGGGAAATACAAATCAAAACAACTTTGAGATACCATTTTACACCAGTCTGAATGGCTAAGATCAAAAACACCAATGATAGCATATGCTGGAGAGGATGTGGTGTAAGGAAAACATTCATCTATTGCTAATGAGAATGCACACTTGTACAACCACTCTGGAAATCAGTATTGTGGTTTCTCAGAAAATTTGGAATCCACCTACCTCAGGACCCAGCAATACCACTCTTGAGCATATACCCAAAAGATGCTCAATCATGCTACAAGGGCATTCATTCACCTGTGTTCATAGCAGGATTATTTGTAATAGTCAGAACCTAGAAGCAACCTAGATGCCCCTCAACTGAAGAATGGATAAAGAAAATGTGGCACATTTACATTTTAGAGTACTACTCAGAGGTAAAAAAATATAACATCTTGAAATATGCATGGAAATGGATGGAACTAGAAAACCCAGACCCAAAAAGATGAACATGGTATGTACTCATAAGTGGATACTAGCTGTAAAGCAAAGGGTATTGAGCCTATAGCTCATGATTTAAGAGAAGCTAAGTAACAAGGTGAACCCTAAGAAAAACATAAATATATCCTCCTGGAAAGGGGAACTAGACAAAATCACCTGGCAAACTTGTGAGCATGGGGGTGGTTGAAAGATGATGGGAAAAGGGGAGAGGGGAAGAAAACTTGTGGAAACAGGATAGTTGAGATGCAGGAAGGAAAGAGATAAAGGAAGGAAAAATAGATATTGATTGAGGGGAAAATTAAAGGGCTAGCAAGAAATCTGGCACTAGAGAAATTCCCAGGAATCCACAAGGATGATCCCAGCTAAGACCCTAAGCAATAGTGGAGAGGGTGTCTGAACTGGCCTTGCCCCCATAGTCAGACTGATGACTATTTTAAATGTCACCATAGAACCTTCATCCAGCAACTGATGGAATCAGTGGCAGAGACCTGCTTCAGAGCACTGGACTGAGCTCCCAAAGTCCAGTTGGAGAGTGGGAGGAGTGAGAATATGAGCAAAGAGAGCAAGACCATGATGGGTACACCCACTGAAACAGTCTACCTGAGCTAATGGGAATTCACCAAGTCCAGCCAGACAGGGAAGGAAACAGCATAGGTCCAAACTAGGCCCTCTGAATGTGGGTAACAATGTATGGCTGGAACAGACCGTGGATTCAATAGCAGTGGCTCCAGGATTTATCCCTACTCCTTGTTCTGGCTTTTTTGGAAGCTATTCTCTTTGGATAGATGCCTTGCTTAGCCTAGATATAGTAGTGAGGGCCTTATACCTTTCCCAAAGGAATGTGCCTTACCCTCTCTGAGGAGTGGATGAGGGTGGGCCTGAGGTAGGTGGAGGAAATGTGAGGAGGAGAGGGAGTGGGTATGTAAAATGAAAAAGATTGTTTCCTTAAAAAATAAAAAACTAGAAAAGTCAGAAAATGGTTGGTTTTATTTTTCTTTAAGAATGGTCTCATGGGGCAGGCCTCAAGGTCCCCGCCAGGGAAAGCGGGCCCCTGCTGCTGGGGCTGCAGTCTCTGCTGTGATCTGCTGGACCTGCTCTGCCTGCGCCCTACTTCCATTAGTCCCTGGCTCATTGGGGCATCCAGGAGTTCCTGTGTAGGTGCCTAGAAGTTTCATCGGGACGGGTGAGTGTGTGCTATCCTGGGGCGGACTGTCCAGGTAGAGAGCACAAACACCCCTCCCCCAGCTCCTGCTGCAGGGCTTGCTCTCCTACACACCCGCCCCCACCCCCACCCCCAAACCTGCCTTGTCTGCAAGGTCCTTAGCTGTGGAACAGTTTCCTGCCATTTCACTAAGGCTACCAACCCAGAGCAGTGAGTTCTTGACTAGAGGGCAGGCCTCAAGGTCCCCGGCAGGGAAAGCGGGCCCCTGCTGCTGGGGCTGCAGTCTCTGCTGTGATCTGCTGGACCTGCTCTGCCTGCGCCCTACTTCCATTAGTCCCTGGCTCATTGGGGCATCCAGGAGTTCCTGTGTAGGTGCCGAGAAGTCTCATCGGGACGGGTGAGTGTGTGCTATCCTGGGGCGGACTGTCCAGGTAGAGAGCACAAACACCCCTCCCCCAGCTCCTGCTGCAGGGCTTGCTCTCCTACACACCCGCCCCCACCCCACCCCCAAACCTGCCTTGTCTGCAAGGTCCTTAGCTGTGGAACAGTTTCCTGCCATTTCACTAAGGCTACCAACCCAGAGCAGTGAGTCCCTGACCAGAGGGCAGGCCTCAAGGTCCCCGCCAGGGAAAGCGGGCCCCTGCTGCTGGGGCTGCAGTCTCTGCTGTGATCTGCTGGACCTGCTCTGCCTGCGCCCTACTTCCATTAGTCCCTGGCTCATTGGGGCATCCAGGAGTTCCTGTGTAGGTGCCAAGAAGTTTCATCGGGACTGGTGAGTGTGTACTATCCTGGGGCGGACGGTCCCGGTAGAGAGCACGAACGCCCCTACACTAAGGCTACCCAACCAGAGCAGCGGGCAGGCCTCAGCAACCCCCGAAAGGGAGCGCAGGCACCTCCAGCTTGTACTGCAGTGTCGCCTGTGTTCTACTGGACCCCGCCCGACCCCTTGCATTAGGCCTTCTTTACGCGGGTCATTGGAATACCACACATCCATGTTTTGGTGTTGAGGAGTTCACCTGGAAGGGAACGGTTCCTGCCCCTACACTGAGGAGATACACCTAGAGAGTTAGTCACAGCAAAGACTGGTCTAAGACATCAGGCCTCTCCTGGCTCCATTTGAAGGAAAAGATGGGCAGGCGCCAATGCAAGAATTCCCCCAAAAACTTGAAAGGCAACGTGACATCACCAGGATCCAGGAATCCCGAAATGAGAAGTTTAAACCCTAATACAGAAGAATTAGAAGAATTCGACTCAAAAGTGAATTTTATGAAAATAATAGAGGACCTTAAACAGGAGGTGAAAAACTGCCACAACCAATTAGAGATTACAAACAAAAAGGTAGAGGAAATGAATAAATATCTCAAAGATACCCAAGAAAACCAAGAGAAACAAGAAAAAGTAATCAAACAGGTAAGGGAAACGGTTCAAGACTTGAAGAACGAAGTGGAAGTAATAAAGAAAACACAAACCGAGGGAAGGATGGAGATGGAAAATTTGAATAAACGAACAGGAACTACAGAGACAAGTACCACCAACAGATTACAAGAGATAGAAGAAAGAATCTCAGACACTGAAGATACCATAGAGAAAATAAACACTCTCATCAAAGAAAACAGCATAACCAACAAATTCTCATCACAAAACATTCAGGAAATCTGGGACACAATAAAAAGACCAAACCTAAGAATAATAGGGATAGAAGAAGGAGAAGAAGTACAGCTCAATGGTCCAGAAAATATATTTAATAAAATTATAGAAGAAAACTTTCCCAACCTTAAGAAAGATATTCCTTTGAAGGTCCAAGAAGCATACAGAACACCAAATCGACTGGATCAAAAAAAAACATCTCCTCGTCATATAATAATCAAAACACAAAACATACAGAATAAAGAAAGAATATTAAGAGCTGCAAAGGAAAAAGGTCAAGTTACCTATAAAGGTAAACCTATCAGACTTACACCTGATTTCTCTATGGAAACCATGAAAGCCAGAAGGTCCTGGATAGATATACTGCAGAAACTACGAGACCATGGATGCAAGCCCAGACTACTATACCCAGCCAAGCTTTCGTTCACTATAAATGGAGAAAACAAAGTTTTCCAGGATAAAAACAAATTTAAACAATACGTAGCCACAAATCCAGCCCTTCAGAAAGTAACTGAAGGAAAATCACAAACCAAGGAGTCCAACAATGCCCACAATAACTCAGACATCTAAAGACCCTTCACCAGCACAACTTGAAGAAGGGAAACACACAAACTCTACTACCAAAGAAAAGAAAGAAAGAAAGGAAAAATGACCGGAGTTAACAACCACTGGTCATTAATATCACTTAATATCAATGGACTCAACTCACCTATAAAGAGGCACAGGCTAAGAGATTGGATACGAAAACAGGATCCAACATTCTGCTGCTTACAAGAAACACACCTCAACCACAAAGACAGACATCTACTCAGAGTAAAGGGCTGGGAAAAGGTTTATCAAGCAAACGCACCTAAGAAACAAGCAGGTGTGGCCATACTAATTTCTAAGAAAGTTGACTTCAAACTAAAATCAATCAAAAGAGATGGAGATGGACATTTTTTACTCATAACAGGAACAATTCACCAGGATGAAATCTCAATCCTGAATATATATGCCCCTAATATAAAAGCACCCACTTATGTAAAAGAAACGTTACTAAAACTCAAGGCAGTCATCAAACCACACACACTAATAGTAGGAGATTTCAACACTCCTCTCTCACCAATGGACAGGTCAATCAAACAGAAACCTAACAGAGAAATAAGAGGATTAAGGGAGGTAATGAATCAAATGGACTTAACAGACATCTATAGAACATTCCACCCAAATAGGAAAGAATATACCTTCTTCTCTGCAGCTCATGGAACCTTCTCGAAAATAGACCACATACTCGGTAACAAAGCAAACTTACACAGTTACAAAAAAATATCGGTAACCACCTGTGTCTTATCAGATCACCATGGATTAAAGTTAGAATTCAACAACAATGCTATCCCCAGAAATCCTATGAACTCTTGGAAACTGGACAGTCAACTACTGAACCTCACCTGGATCAAGGAAGAAATAAAGAAAGAAATTAAAGTCTTTCTTGAATTCAATCAAAACGAAGACTCAACATACTCAAACCTATGGGACACTATGAAAGCAGTGCTAAGAGGAAAATTCATAGCATTAAGTGCCCACTTAAAGAAAACGGAGAAAGCACACATTGGAGACTTAATAGCCCACCTGAAAGCTTTAGAAAAAAAAGAAGCAGACTCACCTAGGAGAAGTAGAAGACTGGAAATAATCAAATTGAGGGCTGAAATCAACAAAATAGAAACACAGAAAACAATCCAAAGAATCAATGAAACAAAAAGCTGGTTCATGGAGAAAATCAATAAGATTGATAAACCCCTATCCAAACTAATCAAACGGCGGAGAGAGAATACGCAAATTAACAAAATCAGAAACGAAAAGGGAGACATAACCACAGACTCAGAGGAAATTCAGAGAATCATTAGATCTTACTACAAAAATCTGTATGCCACAAAATTGGAAAATGTTATAGAAATGGACACTTTTTTAGATAAGTACCATATACCAAAGTTAAACCAGGACCAGGTGAACAATCTAAATAGACCTGTTAGTCGCGAAGAATTAGAAGTTGTTATAAAAAACCTCCCCACCAAAAAAAGCCCAGGTCCAGATGGCTTCAATGCAGAATTCTACCAGAACTTCCAAGAAGACCTAATACCTATACTCCTTAATGTATTTCACAATATTGAAACAGAGAAGTCATTGCCAAATTCCTTTTATGAAGCTGAAGTTACTCTGATACCAAAACCACACAAAGACACAACCAAGAAAGAGAACTACAGGCCAATCTCACTCATGAACATCGACGCAAAAATACTCAATAAAATACTGGCAAACCGAATCCAAGAACACATCAGAAAAATTATCCATTATGATCAAGTAGGCTTCATCCCAGAGATGCAGGGCTGGTTCAACATACGAAAATCTATCAATGTAATCCATCATATAAATAAACTGAAAGAAAAAAACCATATGATCATTTCATTAGATGCTGAAAAAGCATTTGACAAAATTCAACATCCCTTTATGATAAAGGTCTTAGAGAGATTAGGAATACAAGGGTCGTTCCTAACTATAATAAAAGCTATTTATAGCAAGCCGTCAGCTAACATCAAATTAAATGGAGAGAAACTCAAAGCTATTCCACTAAAATCAGGAACACGACAAGGTTGTCCACTCTCTCCATACCTCTTTAATATAGTGCTTGAAATTCTAGCAATAGCAATAAGACAACATAAGGGGATCAAAGGGATTCAAATCGGAAAGGAAGAAGTTAAACTTTCATTATTTGCAGACGATATGATAGTGTACATAAGCGACCCCAAAAACTCCAGCAAAGAACTCCTTCAGCTGATAAACACCTTTAGTAGCGTTGCAGGATACAAGATCAATTCCAAAAAATCAGTTGCCCTCCTATACACAAAGGATAAGGAAGCAGAGATGGAAATCAGAGAAGCATCACCCTTCACGATAGCCACAAATAGCATAAAATATCTTGGGGTAACCCTAACCAAGGAAGTAAAGGATCTATTTGACAAGAACTTTAAGTCAATGAAGAAAGAAATTGAGGAGGATACCAGAAAATGGAAGGATCTCCCTTGCTCTTGGATAGGGAGGATCAACATAGTAAAAATGGCAATTCTACCAAGGGCAATTTATAGATTCAATGCAATCCCCATCAAAATCCCATCAAAATTCTTCACAGATCTTGAGAGGACAATAATCAACTTTATATGGAGAAACAAAAAACCCAGGATAGCCAAAACAATCTTATATAATAAAGGATCGTCTGGAGGCATTACCATCCCTGACCTCAAACTCTATTACAGAGCCTCAGTATTGAAAACAGTTTGGTATTGGCATAAAAACAGAGAAGTCGACCAATGGAACCGAGTAGAAGACCCTGATTTTAACCCACAAACTTATGAACACCTAATTTTTGATAAAGGAGCTAAAAGTATTCAATGGAAAAAAGAGAGCATCTTCAACAAATGGTGCTGGCAGAACTGGTTGTCAACGTGTAGAAGAATGAAAATAGATCCATATCTATCACCATGCACAAAACTCAAGTCCAAATGGATTAAAGACCTCAATATTAGTCTGAACACACTGAACCTGATAGAAGAAAAAGTTGGAAGTACTCTACAACATATGGGTACAGGAGATCACTTCCTACGTTTATCCCCAGCAGCACAGACATTAAGGGCAACATTGAATAAATGGGACCTCCTGAAACTGAGTAGCTTCTGTAAAGCAAAGGACACTGTCACTAAGACAAAAAGGCAACCCACTGACTGGGAGAAGATCTTCACCAACCCTGCAACAGACAAAGGTCTGATCACCAAAATATATAAAGAACTCAAGAAACTAAACTTTAAAATGCTAATGAACCCAATAAAAAAATGGGGCACTGATCTGAACAGAGAATTCTCAACAGAAGAAATTCAAATGGCCAAAAGACACCTAAGGTCATGCTCAACCTCCTTAGCGATAAGGGAAATGCAAATTAAAACAACTTTGAGATACCATCTTACACCTGTCAGAATGGCTAAAATCAAGAACACCAATGATAGCCTTTGCTGGAGAGGTTGTGGAGAAAGAGGCACACTCATTCATTGCTGGTGGGAATGCAAACTTGTGCAACCACTTTGGAAATCAGTGTGGCGATTTCTCAGGAAATTTGGGATCAACCTACCCCAAGATCCAGTAATACCACTATTGGGAATATACCCAAGAGATGCCACATCAAATGACAAAAGTATCTGTTCAACTATGTTCATAGCAGCATTGTTTGTAATAGCCAAAACCTGGAAACAACCTAGATGCCCTTCAATGGAGGAATGGATGAAGAAAGTGTGGAATATATACATATTAGAGTACTACTCAGCAGTAAAAAACAATGACTTCTCGAATTTTGCGTGCAAATGGATGGAAATAGAAAACACTATCCTGAGTGAGGTATCCCAGACTCAAAAAGAGGAACATGGGATGTACTCACTCATAATCGGTTTCTAGCCATAAAATAAAAGACATTAAGCATATAATGTGTGATCCTATAGAAGCTAAATAAGAAAGTGAACCCAAAGAAAATCATATAGTCATCCGCATGGAGAGGGGGAAGTAGACAAGATTCCAGGGCAAAAACTGGGAACTTGCGGGTGAGGTGGCATGGGGCAAAGGGGAAATGGGATGAGAAATATGAGAAGGGGAGGATGGGAGGAGCTCGGAGGATTGGGATGGTTGGGATATAGGAAGGATGGATACGGGAGCAGCGAAGTATATATCCTATCTAAGGGAGCCATCTTAGGGTTGGCAAGAGACTTGACTCTTGAGGGGTTCGCAGGTGTCCAGGAATATGTCCCCAGCTGGTACCTTGGGCAACTAAGGAGAGGGAACCTGAAATGACCCTATCCTATACTGATGAATATCTTGCATATCACCTTAGAACCTTCATCTGGCGATGGATCGAGGTAGAGACAGAGTCTCAATTTGGAGCAACGGTCTGAGCTCTTAAGGTCCAAATGAGGAGCAGAAGGAGGGAGAACATGAGCAAAAAATCAGGACCACGAGGGATGCACCCACCCACTGTGACAGTGGAACTGATTTATTGGGAGCCCACCAAGGCCAGCTGGTCTGGGACTGAATAAGCATGGGTTGATTCCGGACTCTCTGAGCATGGCGGTCAATGAAGACTGATGAGAAGCCAAGGACAATGGCACTAGGTTTCGATCCTAATACATGAACTGGCTTTGTGGGAGCTTAGCCTGTTTGGACGCTCACCTTTCTGGACGTAGATAGAAGGACCTTGGTCTTCCCGCAGGGCAGGGAATTTGGACTGCTCTTCAGTATGGAGAGGGAGGGGGAATGGAGTGGGGGGAGGAGAAGAGAAGTGGGGATAGGGGGAGGGAAGTGGGGGGAGGGCAATATTTGGGAGGAGGGGAGGGAAATGGGAAATGGGGAGCAGGTGGAAATTTTAATTAAAAAAGAATAAAAATAAATAAATAAGTAAAAAAAAAAAAAAGAATGGTCTCATTTAACCAAATTATCACTGAAGTCACTACGCAGTCACTATGAAGTCACTGGCCCAGTTGCCTTGATTCTTCTGTCTCGGGCTCTTGGGGCTGAGATTATGGGGATATGGAACCACGCTCTAACTAGTAATTTTAGGAGATTTTGTGGAGTTTCGGCCAAGGTTGTGTAGCTACCTTTAAACTGCACCAAGAGTGGAAGATAACTTTATCAGGAAGAGCATTGACCAAATATGCAGGTGCCAGTGAGATCACATCTGCTCCTATACTCTTGACAGTCACAAACAATCATGCTTTATGAGAGAAAGAAAACTTTACTATCCCTCAAAAGCTTCAGGGAAGACACTTGTGCAGCCACAGAAGAGGGAGGCATATCTGCCTAGCCAGAAAAGACCAGCCAATCTCAGCTGCTGGTTGAACACTGCTAGATATATTCTTGAGTCCTCTCCAAACACTACTGTTGAACAACACCAACCATGAAGTTCTGTTGTAGAAAACATGTGGAGAAAGAATCATGGTCCTTAACTGTCCTGTCCACATATCCAGCTGTCTCTCTGCTTCAGCTGAAACAGTCCTAGAAACTCACTGGTTTCCTTCTCTGTATTGTGCTCCTAAAGACTCAATACCTCAGAGAGCCATGAGCACTCGCAGCCTGTTACCTCAGCAAGGAAAGTGAAGACGCATTTAGTGAGATGGTGGGGAAATGTTCTGTTCAAATCCATAGCCCTAGGAGATGTCAGAACCAAGACGATACTTCGGCCACCAGCCTGTGGTCCAGCACTTTCCCCTTTGTCTCACAGGATTTTGGTGGTTTCCAATTTAGGCAGCTTTCAATTAAACAAGCATTAAAATTTCTTTTCCTGCCTGGAATCTTTAAGTCAGGAACCGAAAAAAGAAGTGGGATCTGGATAAATAAATGAGAAAATGAGTTGTTGGGTTTCACAGTAAAACGTCACTGAGGCAAGTTTGGTCAGTAAGTTCCATGGTAACCTCAGAACTCTATCTAGTGCTAATTGGCTGAGAGGGGAAGCGAAGTCAAAAATCAGGTGAAAGCCAATAGGGTTACCAGAAGCCATGCGTAAAAAGGCACAAAATGGACACCTGCAGGAAGACGAGAGCAACCCTAATTGACTGCAATCTGCACATCTGAAGTCACACAACCCAGAATTGACAGTTTCTGTTTCCAAGATGCTTAATTCATAAACAGCCACAAGTGATCAGTAATGAAGTCATTTATCACTTCCACACGATTTTCACATTTCAACAGATAACATTAATGTATTTCTATGCACAGATGATGTCTTTGGTGAGTGCCTTTGCTACTGTTTTAGTGTTGGGAAAAGCCACCATGACCAAGGCAAGTCTTCTAATAGGAAAGATTTAATTGGGGGTGTATTTACAGTTACGGTCATTATATAATTATCCTGTCAGCAAACAGATATACGGTCATGGTTCTGCAGTATAGCTGAGAGATTTCCATCCTGATCCATGGAGGCTTGCCAGGTGAATGAACAAAGCACACACACATACACACACACAGAGAGAAAGAGAGAGAGAGAGAGAGAGAGAGAGAGAGAGAGAGAGAGAGAATAAATTGATGAATTGCATGGTCATCATAAACCTCAAAACCCACCCCCTTTGACACACACCTCCTCTAAAAGGCACCATGTACTCTAACTTTTTCCAAACAGTCCAAATATGAAATCCCCGGGGGGGGGTGGGGCTAGTCATTCTCATGCAAACCATCAATAAGTGTAAAAGGAAGGAAGGTGACCTAGAGGATTAAAGAAGACTGCCCTCCTGAAAGTTTGTCATTCAGTCTAATGACAAAATGACAGCAACTTTCAAGGATCAAAGGATATGATTAAAAAGCTTCTTTGGCCAAAAGGTGGTACATTTGCACAAAAGAGTATTACTCAGCTGTTGAAAATGAAATGATATTTAGATGCAAATGGATGGAAACAGAAAAAAAACTTCCTAGGTGAGGGAACTCAGATTCAGAAATATAAATATGGTATATATTTACTCATATGTGCATAATAGCTATTAAAGAAACGAAAACCAATCTATAATCCACAGATCAAGAGAAGTTAGGGATAGAGAAATGAAGTCTGTGTGAAGAGCACATGAATCTTCCATGAGAGGGGAAATAAAATAGATTTTTACAGGTAGACTGGGGTCATATGCAGAACAGATTGGGTCGATCAGGTGGGAGGGGGAGGAAGATGTAATGTGTCCTTAAGTGTCCAGTTCTTAGGAATTCCTCTTAGCGTTCAATTAAAGACACCACGATAAGTGATAGGAACTAAAATATGAGGGTTAAGAAATCTACTCACAGCATGTTCTTTTTACCCATGTTTCTTTATTCTTCTTCTTTTCTATCTTATGACTATCCTTCTTGTTATAAAGTTTCCCAGTAATATAGGACCTTATAACCAGGAATTTACCAGTCCTAGAAGGTTTCAGGACTGGAATTATTTTTGTTCCACAAAAATCAGATGGGAGTTCTCTCTCTCTCTCTGTCTCTCTCTCTCTCTCTCTCTCTCTCACACACACACACAGAGAAAGAAAGAGAGAGAGATCCTTGGCTGTCAGCTCAAAAGAGGAAGTGGCTAGCGCATGTCTCATTTCTCAGGTGACAAAGGGAGTCCAAGACTTAAGAAATATCTGATAGATGCATTTTTTTTATTTTCCAACACTTAAATTCATGGGAAAATTACTACATATTAAATAATATTCTAATAGCATTCTATCATTATTTGATTTAATTTTAAAGAGAAGAAAAAAAGGGAATATTCAGATTTCAAAAGTCCTCCCAATGAAACAGTTTTTAAAAAATTATAGCATGTTTTTCTGAGTTAGTTGATGTCAACAACATTTTCGTTGACTAGTTATGTACGTATGATTATGTATGATTTTTACTACTCTAATGGTCAGTGAGATTTTAAAAAAAAATCCAACTTACAGGGTCACTGGCTCATAGGAATAACACTTGCTGGATTCTTTTGAAATATAAAAGTGGTTCTTGCTACTTCATTACATATTTGAATTCACATATCCATCACCATAAAACAAGCAAAAATCTATGACAGTTGAAGCTAGAAAAAAATAGCCTTATTATCTCCACTTTCATGACCCATACGTCCTTTTGCACCACTTAGTATTATCCTGTCTTTGTTTCCTTTCTAGAGTTTTAGATTTACCACACTTTACACACTTTTACAGGTACAGGAATTGACACACGTTTATACATATTTATGTTAATGAATGTACTACATATACTCTGTATATGCATTTTTCAAATATTTATTATTTTATTTTTAGTATGCATTTGTAGTGTGAGATTATGTCGTCTGAGTACGTACCCTCAGAGGGGAAGAAGGTGTCAGATTCCCTGGAACTGTAGGTAGAGATGGTTGTGAGCCACTTACGTGTTGGGACCTCTGCAAGAGAAGCCAGCGCTGTAAGCCAACGACCACTCTCTCCAGCCCCTATTTGTAAATAGTCAGAACAAATGACAAAATTAAAGAGTGGATTAATTATTTGAAACATCCAGCCTTCATGATCCTTCTAGCAATGAATGGAAGAAGGGCTGTGAAGCAATTTCACTATTATCGCTATTTGAGTGCTGCTCCTTGTGCTGCAAATCTTATGAAAACCTAATTACCAAGACACTGACAGTTCCTTGAGCCTCATGGGACTGCACACAGTGCTCTCCATGACTCTAGGTGTTTGACTCATTCTTTCCTCAATCAGAACACAAAATAGCAAAACACAACACAACAACAAGAACAAGCCCCACCTCATATGTCATCACTGGTACAGGTGGTGATACTTTTTCAAGGACCCTGAAATATTGGCGTTTTACTGTCCCGTTATCTGTTGCTATTTCTTTGCATTATTCTACACAAATAAATGGAAACTTAAGTTCTTCCTGAAGTATACTTAAGGATTTCTAGATACAACCATAGAAGTATATGCATGTATTTGTAGACGGATATCAGATAGTCTAAATTATTTTAAGTTTTAACCTTTATTAGCAGTAACAAAAAGAAAAAGATTGTCAAAATGTCATCCAGATTATGAGCTAAAGAAAGAAAATCAGAACAGCCAATCAGTAGGATTAGTTTTCCTGTCAGTTCACAGTCTGTGTTGTGCATAGAGGACATGGAATCAACCTGACCCATGGCTGCGCCCCACCTACTTATCCTCTAACTCCCCCTCACTCCTTCCACCCTCACTCTATACCTCACCACCCTCACCCCTCACCACCCTTGGCTCTGGAGGCTCCACCCAAGCTCTGTGGCTGTGCAGGTACACAGGTCTGTGCGGAGCTCAGCCCAAACCAGGAGCTCTGCGCCTGTGTACTTAGGGTGGGCAGGCGCCAGTGGTGAAGACGGTTGGGAGAGCAGGATCTGTGGCCTCTGAGGCCGGAAACCCGCAGTTCAGTGTGTTGTCAGTGCTGGCTGTATCGCTGAGCAACAAGAGGAGAAAACTGCCTCTTCTTCCCATTTCAGAGGCAGCTGTTTGCGACCTGCATTTCTTCATACGACAGCGAAAAAGTCCACCCAGAAACACTTCAGTAAAGTGAGGCCCAGATTCCTAACAGTAAGACTCCCCTGACATATGGTTAAAATTACATTTAGAAACGCTAGGACCCAGCCTGACATTCATGTCCAGTCCGTGTCTCCTCACAACAAGGCTTTGCAGTTCATCTGACAGCCAACATTTCCAAAATGCAGCTGTTTGCACTCAAAAACAGCACATGTATTCTTTCTTTTAGATGCGGCAGTTGACAGTTATGTACATGATCTGTCTCCCAGGCTGTGTAAATTGGTGCCTTTTCTCATTTTCATTCTTTTCTTTCTTCCTCCTTGTCCTTTCTCTCTCTTTCTATCTGTTTCTATTTCTGTGGTCTAGTTATGTATTACCACACATACATATTATATTTAAGTGGACAAATACTTCCATTTACTTGGGTAAACACACAGAAGCTATTATTTGAAGTTGCTGTGCTTCAAAATAATACAAATGTATTTCAATTTTTATTTCTTATTAGACCTATTGAGAATTTACTTCCGCATTATCATTACCAACTTGGAATTTTTAGCTTTTCCATTTCAAGAATTTTTACATTTTGTTAGTTTCAGGTTTTGATAAATTCACAGAACTACACATTACAGTTAACACAAATTCATCTCAAGGGTAAGGTTACTCATCACCATTGCTTTCATATTTCCTTCAGCTTAACCAAATCCCTATTTCTTCCTAATTATTCTTCTCTGACCTCCCTATTCCTAGAGAATTTACATGAGAAGTCTTTCAGTGTTAAATTATTCCTCTGCCTCTTTAAGGTGTTCTCCTCCTAGCATCTTAGTACCTCTATAGCACAGACCTTTATAAAAAACTAGAGTGTCACATGTGAAACACAACACTCAGAAATGGATAGCACCTCTAGTTCCCCATCTCTGTAGAAGCCCTGAGGGTCTGACTCTCTCAGTGCCAGTCAGCAGAGGCAGATGTCCAAGGGCATGGGACATCCTGTATCCTGATGCCTTTCAGCTTCTTTCCCTTCAGTCACTGTAAAGGCTAATCTTGGCTGCCAACTTCACAACCAATTAAGTAATCTCCTTTTTCATGTTGGCCTGTGGACATGTCTGTGGGACAGTTTCTTGACTGACAGTTGATATAGGCGGTACAGAATGACTGTGGGTGGTACTATCATCACTAGGCAGAAAGCCCTGGGTTTTGCAAGAAAGGTAACTGGACTTCAGCCAGGTAACAAGACAATAAGCAGTATAGCCCCTGGTTTTCTGATTCAAGCTCCTCTATTGACGTCTGTTTGACTTCCCTGGATGATGACCCCCAAACTGTTGTATGAAGCAAACCCTTTCTTCTCATGTTGGTTCTAGTCAGTGTTTTATCACAGCAATGGAAGGCAAACTAAGAGTAATTTCAAGGTGGGCTATCACTCCAGTCTTTTACTGCAGTGTACTTCAGTTTTGTCTCCTTCCTAATGTAATACTTCTTTGATTATTTAATTATATCATGATTTTTTTACATCAGTTTTTCAATTTAATTTATTGTAATTGAATATTATTACATAAATAGAGGGAAAACAATTTGCAATTCAAAATAATTCTATTTCAAACCCTTTAATTCCCTGAGATAAAGCTGTCCATAGAAGTGTTCTATGATAGTTTTGTGAGAGAAAACTTGGAGAAGCTTTCTGGGAAATAGGCATGTTTGTTATCTAGGGAAACAATGGTGCAGCAGAGTGGAAGCCGGGCAGGTCGGTTAGTCACCTGTTAGTAACATGGGGGTTTGCCCAAGTGTGACACAAGCCCATTTGTGGCCAGTGTCTTTATTAACACAACTGCTTCCTTCGTGTTGTTTAGATTTTGTCAGCTTAGAGGCATCTGGGAAGAGAGAATTGCAATTTAGAAAATGCTTCCTTCACATTGTCTTTAGAAAAGACTAAATAGCATCATGTTGACTGTTGATTGATGTGAGAGGGCATAGCCCAGTGTAGTGTCATCACTAGGAATATGGTCCTGGGGTGTTTACAAAAGTAGGCTGAACAAACTCAGAGGAAAGAGAGAGTTAGTTAGCAGTGCTCCTCCAGGGCCTCTGTTTCAGGTCCTACCTCCAGGTTCATACCTTGTGTTCCTGCTCTGACTCCCTCAGTCATAGAGGTTGGGAGCTTCCGTTCCCAAGTTGCTTTGGGTCATGTGTTTGTCATAGCAATAGAAAACAGACCTTTGAGACACCCCAACTTTGAGAGCAGATAAACACTGTAAACCTACATTTGATGTTGTTAGCTGTCATAGCCTTAAGAGAGTCTGCCTTTTTATAGGTGAGTTGAGTCCATTTATATTAAGGGATATTAATGACCAGTCATTACTAGTACCTGTTATTTTGCTTTTTTGTTGTTAGTGATGTTATTGCATGTTCTTTTCCCTTACTTGGGATTTGCTGCTCTTAGATCATCTATTGTCTGTGTTTCTGTGGGTGCAGCTGATTTCCTTATGTTGAAGTTTTCCTTTTAGTACTGTGCATATATGTGGACTTGTGGTTAGGTATTGTTTAAACATGGTTCTGTCATGGAATGTCTTTTCTCCGTCTATGGTAATTGAAAGATTTTCTGGGCATAATAGTCTGGGCTGGCATCCTTGGACTCTTAATATCTGCATAATGCTTGACCGAGACTTTCTGACTTTCATTGTTTCCATGGAGAAGTCGGGTGTCATTCTAGTAGATCTGCCATTATGTGTTACTTGGCCTTTTTACTTTGAAGCTCTTAATAGTCTTTCTTTATTCCATGTGTTTAATGTTTTGATTATTATGTGGTGAGGGGACTTTTTTTGGTACAGTCTATTTGGTGTTCCATAACATTCATGTACCTTAATAGGCATATTCTTCTTTAGGTTGGGAAAGTTTTCTTCTATGATTTTGGAGAATATATTTTCTGTACCTTTGAGTTGAACTTCTTCTTTTCTCCCTAGTTTTCTTAGATTTGGTTTTTCATGGTGTCCCATATTTCCTGGATACTTTGGGTTAAGGTTTTTTTTTCTTAGATTTAGCATGCTGACAGATGAATCTACTTCCTCTATCGTATCTTCAACACACGAGATTCTCTCTTCCATCTCTTCTATTCTGCTGCCTATGTTCGCATTTACGGTTCCTGATCATTTACCCATATTTTCTATTTCCAGAACTTCCTTGGTTTGTGTTTTCTTTAATGTCTCTATTTTGGTTTTAATGTCTCTATTCAAGCTAGTTCCTTATAAGTGAACCTTGCAGTGTCTATAAACATACATATTTCTTATATATAAGGTTGTATGTATGTACATATGCTTCTGTTTATAAGTACGGTATTTGGATATCTTAACCCATTTAGCCTATAAGAAATTATTAAAGCCAGGCGGTGGTGGCGCACGCCTTTAATCCCAGCACTAGGGAGGCAGAGGCAGGCGGATCTCTGTGAGTTCGAGACCAGCCCGGTCTACAAGAGCTAGTTCCAGGACAGGCTCCAAAACCACAGAGAAACCCTGTCTCGAAAAACCAAAAAAAAAAAAAAAAAAAGAAATTATTAAGTCAATGATTATTAAAAGCAAAATGAAATTAATTCTCACCATCCTGGAGAGCAGGTTATCCATCAAGGTGCTGGCAGATTAGGTATTCAGTGAGAGCCTTTGTCTTGTTTTTAACGTGTATCCTTACGTCAAAATGCAGAGGGAGAATTGTGGCTTCTCTTCTGTAGATATCACAGAATATTAATGTGATATAAATGTAACACTTCCAAATATCTGAGGATAATATATATTGTCTATTTTTGAGGCCTTCAATTCACCTTCCTGCCTCCTTTTTATTTCTTTCCTACTGGCCAGTCTGCCAGAGGGCACCACTCAGAGCATCTCTGGCTATGAATAAACACATACTCCTTTTAATCTAACTTGACTTGTTCCTAATCTGGAACATTTAAACCCCCTCCTGCACAAAATCTTTGGCTTCCTTGTTACTTCCGTGCCTTGTTGCTTTAATGAGTTTTAGTTACTTTTTGAGGCCTTTCAATTCACCCTCCAGCCTCTTTGTATCTTTTAGAGGATGTCCCTCAGAGTTATCTCTGAGGATGAAAACTAAAAACATTTTTCCTTCCCCCAATACGCTCCTCGGACTGAGCGACCCCGTTCACGAATCCCCACTTTCCAGATCTCGGTGGAACCTCCACTTGCTGCAGCCAGTGCAGCCTGGATTGCCAAGACTGGGGGGAGTGGGAGGGAGGGGGGGAGGTGCCGGGATTGAGACACAGAGGCTTCTTTTCAGGTGGAAGAACAGCAACCTTTATTTTGCCCAGCAACCTTTTTATACCTCTACTCCTTCTGTGGAGACCCACCCGCCAGAAAGAACACAAACATCCTTGTCAATTACAGACCACAAGGAAGTTCCTCTGTGGGTCAGGGGAAGTGAGGGCAACTGGATCACAACAGGCCCTATCTTCAAAAATGGTACTTAATTGGGGTTAAGGGCTGAGTAAGATTAATAACTACCTTTCTCCTGTGGTATCATACAGAGCACCTTGCAGCACATTGAAAGCTATGAATAGGGATGAGGCTTGCAGGTAAAGAGCAGCTTGAAATCTTCCTCTTTTATGACTTAAGTATGTGGTGTCTTCAGTAATAGCATTTTATAGTCAGGTTATGAATGGCAACCCAGAGCACTGGCAATAGACTTTAACGCTGCAAGTCTATGAGACTCACTGGCAGCATCTCCTATGAGGTAACCCACTCCTGGAAGTGGACATTTTTATTTGTCAGCTGCTGGTGTCTGGTAAGACACTGCCACCCATTACAGGGTAGCTCAGTTTTAACACTACAACCTATCTCTCCCTTCATACATATGCAAAGTTCTACAGTAGGAGGTCAGCTTTCATGTGAGGTTTTTAAATGGTGTTTGGTGTTATTTATATTCTCCTGCATTATTGCCTTTACTTTTTCATATATAATCATACTCATTTGTCCTTAATCAAAGTATTAGGATTATGTTCCAATCGATATACATATTTTATGAGCTAAGGGGCCAATACCCCAGTTGTCAAAATATTCTTAATATTTCCCCCTGCTTCTCAGAATAATATCAAGTATGTTTGATCTAAATTAATGGTCATATTCTCAAAATGTTTGTAGCAACATTCTAAATTTTTTGACTTCTCCAAGAATATACAATGATGGGCAGATTTGTTTAAAGATATTTTTGTGGACACATGAAACATCATGAAACAAGAGCTAGAGAAAGCAAGAGATGATAGAAACTAGAATAATATCCAAGGTCAAACTCTCCATGATCCTAAGTGCACAGTGCACAGAGCAGGTGGTTCATCATGGGAATCCTACTTGCACACTGTAGTCAAGTAATAGAAAGAGAGCATTGAAGAGAATGTCTCACATGATCAGTGCGCTTAAATCAACTCTCTAATATTGGTCAAGAAGTAAACACCAGAAGTCTAGGTACATAGAGAAAATAGAAACTGTTCAAATAATCTCTACAATTTTAGTCAACTCTTTCCTAATTTTAAATAAATGAAAATTAAAATAATAATATAAAGGTTTAAAATGTGATCATATTCAGAGGCTAAATGCTAGCAAACTGTTTTAGAATTTTACTAATATTTCCTTTTAGTAATATTATCCAACCTGAAATAATAGTTAATAAAAATATTTAATAAAATTTAATAAAAATATTTTAAAAATTGATACTATCAATTTTTTCCTTGATTATACGACTTATGCTTGTTTTGTTTGGGCTCAGTGTTTAATGTGTTGAGTGTTATTTGTTTTTTGCAGAGAAGTATGGAAGACATTTTTACTTTAATCTTATTGCATTAATTCATTTGTCTTACTTTAAGTTGGTACTTGACTTTCTTCAATTGTTACTTAGATGTTCTCTAGTCATCAAATTGAGCCTATTTCAGCTGCTTAGGCTATCTCAAGCCTTCAGCCACTGGGACATCTTATATAATACTGGTATGAGCTTTTCAGGTACAAACCTCAATAACACTGTTCATTTGATTTTTCAGTGTTGTATGTTATACACATAACTTCACACATTATAGACAACAATCTACTATTGAGCTATTGAGCTATACCCTTTGTATGTTTTTGAGAACTTTAGTAATTCTTAACACCTGTTTGCTCACTCATTCTTGTACCATTCTAATTGCAGGCCCAGTACAAGTTTGTAGGTCATAAAGCTAAGATATATCAGAAATCATGTCAATACAATACTGGTATGATGTATTTGTTCAGGGTTCTACAGAGAAGCACAACAATGGTGTATGTGGAGAAAACCATATAAGAAATCATTCAGTGCAGGAAGCAGATCACGTAGTCATGGAAGCCAAGGAATCACATACATTGCTGGCAATAATTTAGAAAACCGGAGAAGCCATTAGTTTGAGTCCTTTAAGAGACATGGAGACAGTAGCTACATCTGTGTACATAATTGAACAGGGGAAGAGCCTGGGCAGTGAACTATAGTAAAACACCTCCTGGTTTTTCCAAATGCCCATTATTACAGAAGAGGCTATAGCTAAGTGTTTTGAGTGCTTTCATAGCACGTAGAATCTTTGGGTTCCATCACCTATGCCACATAAACCTAGTGTGGTATCACATACCTACAATACCTGAACTCAGGCAGCGGAAGAAGGAAGATCGGGTGTTGAAGGTTATTGTCAGCTACATAACCAGAGGCTGTTCTGGGACACATGAGTCCATATTTCCAAATAAGTAAAGTAAGAATGTACGGATTTCTAGTTTCCAGGATCCCACAGGTCCCGAACCTCAACCACAGAAGAAAGTGTATGGTAAACAAGCATAGAAACCACATGAGGACCTTCCTTCTTTCTTGCCACTCTCTATCATTCCATTTCGCCCTCTTTAGACATATCCTTGCAATGTCAGCACCATCTCTGGTGCCTTCTATATTTACTGACTGAACCCTTTTCTCTTTCTGTAAACATTTTGTTATGCTTCTTTCCTCCAATACAATATCTTCAATACATGTCCCTGGACAGGTGCATTTCTAAACTTACTTTACACTGCTAGTTGACTAGGATCTTTGGACTCAATAATGCTAGACAATCACTCTACTCATTGGGATATAAAACAAGCCTCAAACTAGAGGACCTGAGCAAGGCTGGAAAGGATTATACCATAGCTTACTGCCCATGCTCATCTTTTGTTTACTCATCCCAGTCAGTATGGTCAGTCAGCCTGTCTGTACCTCTCTCTGTCTCTGTCATTCTGATCCTCCTCATGTTCTCTCTCCTTCTCTCACCTCCCCTCTCTCTTTCTCTGTCCTAGGCAATTGTCATGGAAATATATTAAATAGCACAGTTGCTTGATTAGGAACAAAGGAAGCCTATACAAGCAAATGCTGCTGGTGATTGTAAAACTGCTCAGATTATTGACTCACAAGCCTGCAACTCTGTGATGGAGACGCTTGTAACTGACACATGCAGCAAGCCCAACCGGATTGAGACACGGAGGCTTCTTTTCAGGTGGAAGAACAGCAGCCTTTATTTTGCCCAGCAACCTTTTATACCTCTACTCCTGTGGAGACCCACTGGCCAGAAAGAACACAAACTTCCTTGTCAATTACAGACAACAAGGAAGCTCCGCTGTCAGTCAGGGGGAGTGAGGGCAGCTGGATCACAACAACACTCCCCCCCCCCGTTTTATTTTATAATCCCTTGCCTGTCATGGGGAATAGCCCTCTAATATTCCCTGTCTTAGGTAGCACCCTGCCCCCAAAGTATTGCCCATCTGTGGCTACCCAGACACATAGCCCTAAACCAAGTATCCCCAGGACTGACAGCACCAAGGAGCCAGACCAGTACTGCAACCATCTAGCATGCACTAACTGGGTGGTAAAATTAACAAAAGCAGTCTTCCAAACCCCTCTCATATGACGGTTGACTTCCATAACAGTGGCAGAAGCATGCAATACAGTGCCAGGAGTAACACACATAACATGATAAAAGCTAGAACATGTTAGCCATTGAAAAGTCCAAGGATAAGTCCACTTGCTCCTGAAACAGAGCCACTTGTTGGTTCAAGGTCACTATGCCCAATTGAATATGACCAAAGCATTGCTGACTCTTTCAGCCTGCTGGTTGACAGTCTCAGCTGTCTGCACAGTCTGTGACAGAGCAAGTCCGGCAGCAGTAGCTGTGGTGGCAAAGCTCTGCTCCAGCTGCCTTCTGGCCCCAGCCTCACTCACTCTGGATCCAAACTGCTGCATAAAGTGGAGCAAAACTCAGGGAAGCAGGCTTGCTGCTCATGAACCACTGAAGGAGCTCCACTTTAACAATCTTTTAGGGAATTTGGGTGTAGTCACCTGACTGACTACTTCCTGCCTAGCTGGGGTGCTGCTTTCTTGGGGGATATTTTAAATCAACATTTCAGAAGGTCTTGGTGATTCAAACTACATAAATTTGCAATGACTGTGGAGACAAAAGCAAAAACTTTTCCAAAGCATCAAATCCTTAGGCCTGTATTTTAAAGTCAAAATACCTTTCTTAGCAGTTCCCATATCAAATGTCTTTCTCCAGTCCAGAACACAAAAGACAACACAATCAACACAATAACATATATCTCTACACATTCTATTTCTGAGGCCCTCAATTCACCTTCCTGCCTCCTTTTTATTTCTTCCCTACTGGCCAGTCTTCCAGAGGGCATCCCTCAGAGAATCTCTGGGGATGAATAAACACATACTCCTTTTAATTTGACTTGGCTTGTTCCCACTCTGGAACACTTAAACCTCCTCCTGTACAAAATCTTTGGCTGTCTTTCTTGTTACTTTCGTGCCTTGTTGCTTTAACAGTTTCAGTTACTTTTTGAGGCCTTTCAATTCACCCTCCCGCCTCTTTATACTTGTTTATGTTTTGGAGGCTGTCCCCCAGAGTTATCTCTGGGGATGAAAAATAAAAACACTTTACCTTCCCCAATACACTCCTCGATTTAGCCAGTGGCTGGAGCAACCCATTCACGTATCCCCACTTTCCAGATCTCGGTGGGACCTCCACTTGCTGCGGCCAGCGCAGCCTGAATAGCCAAGACTGGTGGGGGGTGCCGGGATCGAGACACGGAGGCTTCTTTTCAGGTAGAAGAACATCAGCCTTTATTTTGCCCAGCAACCTTTTATACCTCTACTCCTTCTGTGGAGATCCACTGGCCAGAAAGAACACAAACATCCTTGTCAATTACAGACCACAAGGAAGTTCCGCTGTCAGTCAGGGGGAGTGAGGGCAGCTGGATCACAACAACATACATGCGGTATAATAAACAATCTTTGTTCTTATATACTATTTGGGTTTGTAGGTTTTCTCAGACCCTACAATTGATCATAGTAACCCTCTAACTCTTCTAAAAACTGCCTTCTTTCTTAGCTATTCTACTGTATGCTATTATTAAATCTCATTTAGGGAAGTGGCTGGGTTGAGAAGAGTTAAGAGGAGTCACAGATACTTTGTGAACCTACAGGCCAGCATGTGCTTTGGTATGCTAATAGCTACTACATTTAGCTATTTGTCCTATTTATTTTAAAACTGATATTTGAGCCTCTTTGTTATTGATGAGAGTCAACATAATTTCTTCTGAAACTGCTTCTTAGCTCCTATTAGAATGCCATGGTCTGGACCCAGAAATGCTTGAGTGTCGGTCAAAAATCAGAAGTGGGGAGAGGATTCTGGTTAGAGGATATCTGTTTCAATTGATGACCAGGTTCCGTGGGACCAACTGGGCCTAACAAAGTGCAGGCCACATCGGAGAAGTTTGGAATGATGGTTCGAAAGGACTATCTGGGACTGGCATGTTGCAGGCAGTTCTGGAGCCATTTGCAGTTAATTAGAAATCAGTTGGGGCAAATAGAGACTAGAGCAGTGGTTTTCGACCTTGCTGATTCTGTGGCCCTTTAATATGGTTCTTCATGTTGTGTGACCTCCAACTATAAAATTATTTCATTGCTACTTTATAACTGTAGGAGCAGAAAGAGAAAACAAAGTGAAGAACTCAGCTCTGCCCCTCACATACAGTCCCATTGTGTGTCTGTCAGTCCACTACTTTGTCAACTCCATACGTCCTCTTTAGTTTCTGTGGCTTTTGACCTAATGAGAGCCGGTCCTCTGGGCAGACGCTGTACCCAGACATTTCCTCAGTATAGAAGACTATGCTTTGACTGCAAGTGTGACCATCCAAAACAAGGATGCTTCTCAGCTTGTATCTCAATGAAATAATTTGTTAATCCATCTCCCACACTTTTATTGGAAACTCTATTTATGTAAATACTCCTTGTCACAAGTTCAAAAATGCAAATTTCCTTTGTTTTCTAAATATACACTTAAAAGTGCTTTTCAAAGCAGATGATGTGACTCAAAGCCAGGCACTGGGCTGAGCTCCTGGAGCTCAGATGAAGAGAGGGAGGAGGGACCGTATGAACAAGGATCATCCAGAGGATGGTGGAGCAAACCACAGAGACAGCTGAACAGAGCTAGTGGGAGATGAGGGACTATAGACTGACAGCTGGGAAACCTGCATGGGGTGAAACCAGACCATCTGAATGTGGGTGACAGTTTTGTGGCTCTATCTATTTGGGGTCCCTGGCACTGACACCAGGAGCTATCCCAGGTGCATGAACTGCCTTTTTGGAGCCCATTCCCTATGGTTGGATACCTTGCTTAGACTTGATTTGTGGTGGTGGTGGAGCTTGGTCTTGCTTCAAGTTGGTATTCCTGACTTTGTTGACTCCCCAAGGAAGTCCTTACCTCCTCTGAGGAGTAGATAGTGGGGTAGTAAGGTGGGAGGTGGGGGATGGGCTAAGGGGAGGGAGAGGGAACTGGAGGTGTTATGTAAAATAAAAAGTAATTTTTAAAATAAAATATATAAGAGTGCTTCTCATTGTGATATATATATATATATATATATATATACATACATACATACTGTGTGTGTGTGTGTGTATTCAGCCCTCTGGATATAATAAAGAGTATTGAAGCATTTAATTCAAAACCTTAGATTTTGCTATGACTAAGAGATGTGAGTCTCCTCCAGCTATTTTATAGATGCTTGTTAGCTGCTTTTTCTATGAGGATATTAAGTACAGATTTCAAACAATGGTAATGCTAAAATATCTAAAACTTTCATCTGTTTTTCTAAGTTAAAAAACATCATGAAAGCCTCAGAGAGTCGTGACTTGGATGCATCTGTCACAGGTCAAGGGCCGTCCAGAGCAGTACCCCTGTAATCAACAGCCTATGCTTTCCTGAGGGTGGACTCTCTCTCTCTCTCTCTCTCTCTCTCTCTCTCTCTCTCTCTCCTTCCCCCCCTAGTGTGTGTGTGTGTGTGTGTGCTTTCCCTAGTCTTGCAACTACATTCACACTATCAACTACTTGTTGGTCCTAGAACTTTCTGCTGTAGACCCACTGTAAAGATTTTCCTCTAAGCTCTTTAACTTTGCATTCTGTTTTTAGGTCAGAAGTTCTCAACCTATGGGTTGTGACCCTTTTGTGAGTAGCATATCACACATTTACATTATGATTAATAACAGTAGTTCTCCGTATTGTTCTTCTGTCCAGTTTTATTCGTCCTTCTCCATCTTCCCTGTGGTTCTCCTCTTATTTCTTTCTTATCACTTGTACATCTCCTAAGACAAAAATTTTGACACAAGGAAAGATTGCCTCAGAAACATAAGTTACGTGTTTTACAAAAATAAAATCTTTACACAGGAAGAAATGACATAGTCACATGTTACATATTTTACTTAGAAGCACACAAGTAGTTAACATTTTTCCTTTGTATTAATTTTCACACCATAATATCTTCAACCCAAAACAATGATTTTTTATAATTGACTAATAAAGTTTTAAGCAAGCCCAGTACATTTCAGTCAGTTCCTTTGTACTGGCAGGCAGTTCTTTGTGGTTTCAACATAGCAGATTCCTAGTCAGTCTATCTCTACACTACAAAAACTAAACAAGTGGTTTAGCTAACCATCTATTTTTTCCCACAAATGGGTCACTTAATTTCCTTTGATGACTTCGTTTTTTTCAAGGTGCATATGGAAATCTGCCATTAATTCTGGAAGCTATATAACCAAGGAACTCAGACCTAACCTGCGGTGTGGGGACATAATTACTTTCTTTTATCACCAGCCTGTTTTCCACTGACAGAATCGATGGGTCTCTAATGCTAGAAACTCCCTTCATATTTTCCATCCTCTACAGATCTCACATCTAACAAAGGGGAAGCTGACTTCTAGCATATGTTTACCTTTTCTGTATCTCTTATTGGAGCAAATTACAGAATAGCCTAAACCATTTTCCTAATAATCTTCACTGTTTTAGCCATGTGTATCTTTTGGACTGACTCAGAAAGTTCAATTAAACCATTGATTCCACTAAGCATCGTTGCTCCTATAAAAATGACTTTCATTATGATCTACAAGTGATTGTCTAGTGAGGAGTGGGATTTTCCCACAAAACAATCACACTATAATTGATACAGTGGGATCCTCTTACATAACAATCACACCATGAAATATAGAGCAGGAAAACAGCAGCAGCAAGCAGGAGGAAGCACAGCAGAAGCAAGGGGCATTCTAGAAACAATACCTCCAGGGCTTTGTCTCATCAGGATGTACCCATCCCAGCTTTGTTAACTGGTGAATTGTATTCCATAAGCTGACTGCAGCTCCTCAGACAAGGCCACTGACAGATGTCCACCAGTAAATTCCTTGTGGGACTTTTGTTGCCTGTGTGGAATTAAGTTCATGTCCACTGAATAAAGAAGAGTGAGCACATGAGCCTGGTGGAGATGTTCTGAGATAAGTTAAAGGTTTTCAATATTTGAGCCCCTGTAGATAACACATATATCACAAGTGTTGACAAGCGTTGGTGATGGTTGCCTGTTCTCATCTTGTGTATTAACAAACGCGTCTGTGACCAGGTGGAATTTACTTGTGTATCAGAATAAATACATTGAGAATAGAAAATATGGTTATGTTGTTTTTGATCCAATTCAGTGTCTGCCCCTTGAGCAACTACTGTTCTAATTAGCAACTACAACTCGACTGCTGTCAGCAGTGGTTTGGCTGCAAGGGCCAGCAGGAATTTTGTTCCCTCACATACTGACTCTTTCAAAGCCACTAGGTAACTTTATGTAGATCTCTACCCCGCTACAGAACTCAGGGTTCAGAGGTTGAGGTGAAATTCTTCTCACTCAGAGGGACTGAATAGCAAGTAACACCTTCTTTGGTAGCATCTCCAGAAAATCCCCCAGACCTTCTTCTTGGCTCCCAATTTAGAATAATCATTACATGTGGTTCTTCCCTACCACTTTCTGTCAGCTAGTTCCTGATGTAGTCTCCTGATCAGAGGTTAATTTTATTTAATCAAACAGTAGAACATGTGTTTGCATTGTAAGCAAAAACAGTAGAAAGAAGTGTAATACACCTTAAAATAATATTCCACAACATGGTTAGTGTCCTCCACACTGACCACGACTGATTGCACAGGTCCATTATGTGTAACAGAGGATTAAATGGAGCCAGGTATTAGCTTGACATTTCTTATAGTTTGTGGGATGCAAGAGAAAGACTATGAAAGTTAAATCTGTGCTAAAGAACCTTTCCTGGGATCTAAAACCTCGCAACCTATGGTCAGTGTCAAATGGTAAAAATAAAAAACCTAATGGAAAAGTGATAATAAGGGAATGTAGGCTGAGTGCAGGAAGTGCATGATGCCCAGTTTACCAGAAAAGTGTTGACTAGAGAGGTAAAGAGATCCATTCAGCAGGAACCTACTTTTCTAATTTTCAAGGTGGACATGATATTTACAAGATAGCATATGCTTTGGCAGGCATGACACAACTATCCTGAGTACCACTAACTACAGCTTTCTGATTAGATTTAAGACCACTCCTATTGAGTTCTACAGTAGGGCCACAGCTATTGATATAATCCTGGACAAAGATTTGTGGCTAGAAAGATTATCGATTCTAGTGGTGAGTCTTTTGTCATTTTGATAAGTGGTTTGACGTGCCTATCAAGCTGCCTTCTCAATATTTGCACTTATGCTATTGCTGTCATTTGCTACTTGTCCTGAAAGAAAACTTAATTTTTACAGTAGATGATGTGCTTCAGAGACTCCCAATCACTGACATCGTCCTTAAGATCAAGTCACTGTTGTTGCGCGGTACATAGGAATTCTTTTTTTTTTTTTTTTTTTGATTTTTCGAGACAGGTTTTCTCTGTGGCTTTGGGGCCTGTCCTGGAACTAGCTCTGTAGACCAGGCTGGTCTCGAACTCACAGAGATCCACCTGCCTCTGCCTCCCAAGTGCTGGGATTAAAGGCCTGCGCCACCATCGCCCGGCTAGGAATTCTTATCACTAACTCTAAGGCTGAGAATATCACAGAAAAGAGGGTGGAGGGAAAGCAAAAGTCATCAGAGGAGTGGAATGTAGCAGTTCCTCTGAATAGAAACATTGTCTCATTGAAGGAATTCCTGAGACTCAGTAAGTAAACAACCTTACAAGTCCTGGACTGCTGAATCAAGATTCACAATGGCCCTCCTCAAGCTTATGGAGGTAGTAAACAGCTTCTGATGAGAGCGTTGTCTGACCAGTTAAATGGCCTGGAAGAGATGCTCTGACCTGAAGAGCTGCCTATAAATCTCTCAGAGAGCTCAAGTCTACAGCATTCATGAGTCATTACTCATGCTGAGGTGGTCTTTCTGGGAATACAACAACATTTGAATCATCCCAGCTCCTGTAAGTAGCCCTGACAAATTCCTTGGTTCCCCAAGTTGGACTCTCATTTGACCAATATCTTATGTACTATTGGTCATGGTACTTGACACAAAGAGGTGTCCTGTGTCCCCCAGAAAACTCTCGCACAATGTAGCACATATAGTTTTCATTTTAAGACCTTAGTTTTCCCCTTAAGTTTTCTTGCTGAAGTTAATGAGGAGGAAAGACTTGTAGAGAATTTGAATATAGCAGCCTAACCTTAGTTTTGTTTTTATTTTGTGTGATTTCAGTTACTTTGTGTCATTTATGGTCCAAAAGTACATTTAAAATTCTAGAAAGTAAACTCATATTTTATTTTAGTGTTCCGCTGACTCGTTTAATATGGGGACCAAAAGTGATTTCACTTGTTTAAGCAGCAAATGAATGTAATTCAATGAATAATCATTTATTTAAAATCATGCAAAAATCTAAAATCCCCAGTCTTGATTAATTTAAAATAACCACTTAACAATCTTGATTCTGTAAAGTTAATTTCAAGCTCTCTAGATACTATTGATGTTTTCATAAGAGAGGTAAAATACTTCTAATATATATTCATAACTCGTAGCCTAGAATAACTAGATGACAAATAACACATAGTCTAGATTAATTACATTACTAAGACATGGCAAAAGATGTTCTCAAAACATGCCCAGATTGTCAAGATTATTAAATAACAACAACATGTTAACTGGTTCCTTGATGACCAGTAGTGTCACAATATGGGTCATATGGAAGAGCTGGTGCCAAGTTGCAGTGAAGCAGGGTACCCAGACTTATTCAACACTATGAAAGCAGTGCTAACAGTAAAGTTCATAGCACTCAATGCCTACATAAATAATTTGGATTTTGTTAATTTGGATATTCTCTCTCTGCCTTTTGGTTAGTTTGGATAAGGGTTTGTCTACCTTGTTGATTTTCTCATAGAACCAGCTTTTTGTTTCATTGATTCTTTCTATTGTTTTGTTTTTATTTTATTGATTTCAGCCCACAATTTGATTATTTCCTGTCATCTACTCCTCCTGCATGAGTCTGCTTCTTTTTAGTGTAGAGCTTTCAGGTATGCTGTTAAGTCGCTAGTGTGAGATTTCTTCACGCGCCTTATGTAGGCACTGAGTGCTATGAACATTCCTCTTAGCACTACTTCAAAGTGTCCCATCAGTTTGGGTATGCTGTACATTCATTTTCATTGAATTTTAGGAAGTCTTTGATTTCTTTATTTCTTACTTGACCCAGTGGCAACTTAAAGTTGAGAATTGTTCAATTTCTCTGCATTTTTGGGCTTTCTGCAGTTAGTCTTGTTGAATTCTAACTTTAAGCCATGGTGATTGATAAGATAGAGAAAGTTCTTCCAATTTTTTTCTGTATCTGCTTTGATTTGCTTTGTGACTGAGTATGTGGTTGATTTTTACAGAATGTTGCATGAGGTGCTAAGAAGGATATGCTTTTCTGTTTGGGTGGAATGTTCTATTGATAACTGTTAAGTCTGTTTGAGTCATAACATCTGTTATTTCCCTTCTTTCTCTGCTAAGATTCGTTCTGGCAGACTTGTTGATTGAAGAGAGTGGGTTGTTGAAGTCTCCTACTGTTAGTGTGTGGTGTTTGATGTGCAATTTAAGCTTTAGTAAAATGATTCTTTTACAAATTTGAGGCATAGATGTTCAGAATTGAGACTTCATTTTGATGGATTTTTCCTGTGATGACTATGAACTGTCCTTCTCCATCTCTTTTTATTAATTTTATAAGTCCATTTTGTTAGATATTAGGATAGCTACCCAAGCTTATTTCTTAGGTCCATTTGATTGGAAAAGTGTTTGCCCAACCCTTTACTCGAAGGTAATGTCTTTCTTTGAGACTGAGATGTGTTTCTTGTATGCAGAAGGATGGCTCCTGTTTTTGTACCCATTCTGTTAGCCTATGTTTTATATAGGTGAATTGAGTCCTTTGATATAAAGAGATATTAATGACCAGTGATTATTAATTTCTGTTAATTTTGGTTTTGGTGGTGGTGGTAGTGTTTTTGTGTTTCCCTTCTTTAGGATTTACTGGTATGAGATTATCTGTTGCTTGTTTTTCTGTGGTTGCAGTTAACTTCCTTGGGTTGGAGTTTTCCTTTTAGTACTTTCTAGAAGGTTGGATTTGTGGATAGGTATTGATTAAATCTGGTTCTGTCATGAAATATCTTACTTTCTCCATCTGTGGTGATTTAAATCTTTGCTGGGTATACTAGTCTGGCATCCATGGTCTCTTTGTGTCTGCAGGACATCTGTCCAAGACCTTCTTGTCTTTCAGAATTCCCATTGAGAAGTCAGGTATAATTCTGATAGGTCTGCCTTTACATGTTACTTTGCCTTTTTCTTTGCAACTCTTCGTATTCTTTCTTTACTCTGTATGTTTTGTGTTTTGATTATTATATGGCAGTGGTACTTTTCTTTTGGTTCAGTCTATTTGGTGTTCTGAAAGATTCTCATACCATCAAAGGTTTATTCTTTTTAGAATGTGAAAATTTTCTCCTGTGATCTCTGAGAGTCCAGTCAAAGTGAGGAAGGGATTAATATATGAGCATGGGGTAGTCAAGAGCATGGCAATGGAACTCACAGAGACAGCTGACCCAAACTCGTGGGAGCTCATTGACTCTAGAATGACACCTGAGGAGCCTGTATGGAGCCTAGCTAGGTTCTCTGCATTTACTCTGGAGCTGCCAGTATGGAAACCTACTACATATTACCTTAACAACCAGACTTTTCTCAAAATCTTGGTACAAATCTTCATGTGTCCATAACTCTTGCTATCTGTTGTGCAGCCTGGACTACACATCATTTTTGTTGTTGTCATTTGTGGCATCCCTGGCAGTTGGACCAGGATCTCTCCCCGGTGCATGAGCTGGCTTTTTGGACCCTATTCCATAAGGTGGGATTCCTTGCTCGGCCTCCATGTGTGGGGGAAGGTCTCAGTCCAGCCCCAATAGAATTTGCCTGGCTTTGTTGACTCCCCATGGAAGGTCTTATCCTTTCTGAGGAGTGAGTGGATCACGGTGGTTTAAGGGGAATGATGAGAGACAGGGAGGGGGGAGAGGGAACTGTGGTTGGCATGTAAAGTGAATAAAATTCTTTAAGAAAAAATAAAGCCAACGCTAACTAGCACAGCAAGAGTTATGGACACATGAAGATTTGTACCAAGATTTTGGGAAAAGGCTGGTTGTTAGGGTAAGTTGTAATAGGTTTCCATACTGTCATCTCCAGTGTTGTCTATGCATGAGGGAGGGTGAGATTAAAGTTACCATGGACTTGCTAGGATGTTGGAGATGTCAGGAATGTGGTATATGTGTAAGGAAACCTGCAGTCAACAAGTGGAGCAAGCCTGGGAGAAAGACCAGGTGGACTGCAGAACGCAAGACTGAAGAGGGTCTGCCTAGAATCTTTTCATGGAATGACAGTCTCCAGTTGGTGGACCAGGAGCTACAAGACTTGTTTTTTTTTTTTCCCCCCCACTGGGGTTAGGTTTTGTTTTGGTCAAGTTTTTCTTTTCTATTACTGAAAATTCTCTTTTAGAATCCTGGTCTTTAGTCTGTTACATTTTATAGTATAAAGATATAACATTTTGATTTTGCAAAGGTTCAAAGTCTTGAGATTCAGAAGAGATTTGGGCCTTTGAACTTTTGCACTCTGGTGTAATTGTTAATCATATAGGGACACTCCAAGTTGGACTAAATGTAGTTTACATTATGACATATTCAAGAGCCTTACGTATGGATGGTTTTGGATTATTTGTGAAATGTCTTCCACAGGAGCATGCAGTAAGTGCTTGTTCCCCAACTGGTAGGGCCAGTTTTTTTATTATTATTATTATTTTTATTCTTTTTTAATTAAAATTTCCACCTGCTCCCCGTTTCCCATTTCCCTCCCCTCCTCCCAAATATTGCCCCCTCCCCCCACTCCCCTCCCCCTAACCCCACTCCTCTTCTCCTCCCCCCACACCAT
Organism: Chionomys nivalis; assembly: GCF_950005125.1. Classification (NCBI taxonomy): domain Eukaryota; kingdom Metazoa; phylum Chordata; class Mammalia; order Rodentia; family Cricetidae; genus Chionomys; species Chionomys nivalis. The sequence goes on along the minus strand of NC_080108.1, from coordinate 41,702,327 downwards.
TCCCCCTCCTTCTCGATATTGAAGAGCAGTCCAAATTCTCTGCCCTGCGGGAAGACGAAGGTCTTCTATCTATGTCCAGGAAGGTGAGCGTCTAAACAGTGATGGAGGAGTTACTTTCATTTAATAAAGAAACTGCCTTGGCCCATTTATAGGCCAGCCCTTAGGTGGGTGGAGTAAACAGACAGAATGCTGGGAGAAAGAAGCCGAGTAAGGAGTCACCATGATTCGCCCACCAGACACAGACGCAGGTTAAGATCCTCCCTGGTAAGCCAGCTCGTGGGGCTACACAGAATATTAGAAATGGGTTAGATCAATATGTAAGAGCTAACCAATAAGAGGCTGGAACTAATGGGCCAGGCAGTGATTAAAAGAATACAGTTTAAGTGTAATTATTTTGGGGCATAAGCCATGCGGGTGGCCGGGTGCCTGGGACGCAACCCCGCTGCAGATATTACAACAGAGTGGCACCCAACGTGCTAATGAACTCCACGTTAAACCTGAGAGAGGGCTTAAAAAGGACAGAGAGAATTTAAGACAGCTTTTTGCTGTTTGTGGGTTGCATGCTGCAAAGAAATTGTCCTGACTCAGCAACAGGAAAAAACTGGCTGTTTTAAAATGCCGGCTTTCTGGCCTGTGCCGCCATTGTGATCGCTGTTTGGCTCCTGCTGGAGACAGAGCTTTTGAATGGATCATTTGGAGTAAAGTGCTACGTCTTGCTTGATGGCAATGTGGACTGCTGTGTGCCTGGAACTGTGTGTGGCTCAGGGGACCAAATGGCTCTGAGGCAGGAGCGGCTCAGCTCCGCCATGCTGAACTGTGCTGGTCTCAGGCAGCAACTACCATAATTACCATAATAACGGCACAGTTAGGTTTGGACTGAGCAGGACACATGCGGTACCGTATTATCTGTACATGGTGCAACTTAAGTTTTTAAGAAGTGCTTAACATTTTAAGAAATGCTCCTGGATAGTAAAAAAATTACAGATTCACAATAGAACTGATTCAGACACTGTTGGATGAATGTACGTAGGCTTGAGAGAGAGAAAAAAATATATATAAAGAATAAAGTTAATGTCTTAAAAAGGGTAAAGTCTTTAAAGAGACAGTACAGATAGTTATAGATTAAAAGAAATAAAGAAAAATAAGCCACGTAAAAATGGAAAATTCACAGAGAGTCTGGATTCTTTGTATTATTGTGTTTTCTTTAAAATTTTTGACTGTAAAGGAGCTAAGTGCAGAGAGACATTTCATTATATGGGCTGCCAAGCTAAACCAGAATGGATATAAGGGTATTATGATTTCAGACTATGGGTCTAAGGATATGATGCTTTGGAGAGGGTCTTCTTTTGTTTTCACAGAGGATGAGACTCTGTGGATTGCGTCTATACCAATATGGTATGATACACCACGCCCTCCTGAAAGATTGCTGTGATCACCTTCAGAAAATTACTTCACTCAACTGCCAACTGAGATGACCCTGACACACAGGTTACACCATGAAAGATCTAAATACAACGCCCCCATTCAGCAGGAAGTAGTTTGGAGAGAAAAAAACTCCGCCCATATTCCCAAATATTGTTTATAAATGTTCTTTTACATTTAAAGGGGGATATGATATAGATATGAATAATTTGCATTGGTATAGATTTTAAGGTCAATTTTGTTATAAGTATATGTATTTCTAATCTTGATTAAGGTATTGTGATTGTGTAGTTCATTTAAAAATGTAATGTAAAATAGGAAATATAGGTTGTTAATGGATAATTATCAATAATAGTCAAGCTTGTAGTCATGTTAGTTAGATTTTCTAGATATATAGAGATATATTTCAATTAGATAGGCATTCTTCATATCTTTCAAAGACTACAGAACATGGCATTTAAAATATTTTAATAACTTAGGGATTTTCATGACAATGAGACATGTCTGCTCCTGGCAGCACCAACTACTTCAAGAGGAAGATGGGCATTGAAGAGGCTCCTTATGGAGTTTGATAGCCATTTGGGCAAGAAACTGTTCTTGCCTGGACTGTTGCATAAACTGGACACAAAGAACCTACAGAGTGAGGACTGCTGAACTTGCCTAAAGGTGAGATGGTATTTCGGGGTTCCTGATTTATAAAAGAGTCTGTGAGACATTCTGCAGGACACAGCAAAAAGTGACTGAACTGTCTTTGGAATTTCCTGCTTGATGAAAATGTCTGCTGGATACTATGGGCCTGAAGGCTGAAGATGGATGCCCCAACAGTACAAAAGAACTTTGGGTGACTGTCCAGGCAGCGAGATGTCTCTGTCATTTCTAGAGTTTGAAGTTTCTTAGTTCTTGTTTACTTAGGTAATATTATATCCTTCTGGAGTCTTTGATGGAGTTGAAGAATGGATAGATAGTTATAGTTTTCCTTAGTTATGATAAGAGATAAAATAGATATAAATATTGTAACTGTAATTCTTGCTTGATAACCATTTTGTTATAGGTAATTTTACTATGTTAAAATTAAAGTCTTTCTTTTTTGTTTAAACAAAAAAAGGGGAAATGATGGAGGAGTTACTTTCATTTAATAAAGAAACTGCCTTGGCCCATTTATAGGCCAGCCCTTAGGTGGGTGGAGTAAACAGAACAGTATGCTGGGAGAAAGAAGCTGAGTCAGGAGTCGCCATGATTCTCCCACTCCAGACAGACGCAGGTTAAGATCTTCCCTGGTAAGCCAACTCGTTGTGTTACACAGAATATTAGAAATGGGTTAGATCAATATGTAAGAGCTAGCCAATAAGAGGCCGGAACTAATGGGCCAGGCAGTGTTTAAAAGAATACAGTTTCTGTGTACTTATTTTGGGGCATAAGCCATGCGGGCGGCCGGGGGCCGGGGACGCAGCCCCGCCGCTCATATTACAACAAAACAGGCTAAGCACCCACAAAGCCAGTTCATGTATTAGGATCGAAACCTAGTGCCATTGTCCTTGGCTTCTCATCAGCCTTCATTGTCCGCCATGCTCAGAGAGTCCAGTTTCAACCCATGCTTATTCAGTCCCAGACCAGCTGGCCTTGGTGGGCTCCCAAAAAATCAGTTCCACTGTCACAGTGGGTGGGTGCATCCCTCGTGGTCCTGGTTTCCTTGCTCATATTCTCCCTCCTTCTGCTCCTCATTTGGACCTTAAGAGCTCAGACTGTTGCTCCAAATTGAGACTCTGTCTCTACCTCGATCCATCGCCAGATGAAGGTTCTAAGGTGATATGCAAGATATTCATCAGTATAGGATAGGGTCATTTCAGGTTCCCTCTCCTTAGTTGCCCAAGGTAACAGCTGGGGACATCTCCCTGGACACCTGCTAACCCCTCTAGAGTCAAGTTTCTTGCCAACCCTAGGATGGCTCTCTTAGTTAGGATATATACTTCGCTGCTTCCATATCCTCCCTTCCTATATCCCAACCATCCCAATCCCCCGAGCTCCTCCCATCCTCCCCTTCTCATGTTTCTCATCCCATTTCCCCTTTGCCCCTTGCCACCTCACCCGAAAGTTCCCAGTTTTTGCGCTGCAATCTTGTCTACTTCCCCTCTCCAGGCGGATGACTATATGATTTTCTTTGGGTTCACTTTCTTATTTAGCTTCTCTAGGATCACAAATTATATGCTCAATGTCCTTTATTTATGGCTAGAAACCGATTATGAGTGAGTACATCCCATGTTCCTCTTTTTGGGTCTGGGATACCTCACTCAGGATAGTGTTTTCTATTTCCATCCATTTGCACGCAAAATTCGAGAAGTCATTGTTTTTTACCGCTGAATAGTACTCTAATATGTATATATTCCACACTTTCTTCATCCATTCCTCCATTGAAGGGCATCTAGGTTATTTCCAGGTTTTGGCTATTACAAACAATGCTGCTATGAACATAGTTGAACAGATACTTTTCTCATTTGATGGGACATCTCTTCGGTATATTCCCAATAGTGGTATTACTGGATCTTGGGGTAGGTTGATCCCAAATTTCCTGAGAAATCGCCACACTGCTTTCCAAAGTGGTTGCACAAGTTTGCATTCCCACCAGCAATAAATGAGTTTGCCCCTTTCTCCACAACCTCTCCAGCAAAGGCTATCATTGCTGTTTTTGATTTTAGCCATTCTAACAGGTGTAAGATGGTATCTCAAAGTTGTTTTACTTTGCATTTCCCTGATCGCTAAAGAGGTTGAGCATGACCTTAAGTGTCTTTTGGCCATTTGAATTTCTTCTGTTGAGAATTCTCTGTTCAGATCAGTGCCCCATTTTTTTATTGGGTTCATTATCATTTTAAAGTCTAGTTTCTTGAGTTCTTTATATATTTTGGAGATCAGACCTTTGTCTGTTGCAGGGTTGGTGAAGATCTTCTCCCAGTCAGTGGGTTGCCTTTTTGTCTTAGTGACAGTGTCCTTTGCTTTACAGAAGCTACTCAGTTTCAGGAGGTCCCATTTATTCAATGTTGTCCTTAATGTCTGTGCTGCTGGGGATAAACGTAGGAAGTGATCTCCTGTACCCATATGTTGTAGAGTACTTCCCACTTTTTCTTCTATCAGGTTCAGTGTGTTCAGACTGATATTGAGGTCTTTAATCCATTTGGACTTGAGTTTTGTGCATGGTGATAGATATGGATCTATTTTCATTCTTCTACACGTTGACAACCAGTTCTGCCAGCACCATTTGTTAAAGATGCTCTCTTTTTTCCATTGAATACTTTTAGCTCCTTTATCAAAAATTAGGTGTTCATATGTTTGTGGGTTAAAATCAGGGTCTTCTACTCAGTTCCATTGATCGACTTCTCTGTTTTTATGCCAATACCAAGCTGTTTTCAACACTGAGGCTCTGTAATAGAGTTTGAGGTCAGGGATGGTAATGCCTCCAGACGATCCTTTATTATATAAGATTATTTTGGCTATCCTGGGTTTTTTGTTTCTCCATATAAAGTTGATTATTGTCCTCTCAAGATCTGTGAAGAATTTTGATGGGATTTTGATGGGGATTGCATTGAATCTATAAATTGCCCTTGGTAGAATTGCCATTTTTACTATGTTGATCCTCCCTATCCAAGAGCAAGGGAGATCCTTCCATTTTCTGGTATCCTCCTCAATTTCTTTCTTCATTGATTTAAAGTTCTTGTCAAATAGATCCTTTACTTCCTTGGTTAGGGTTACCCCAAGATATTTTATGCTATTTGTGGCTATCGTGAAGGGTGATGCTTCTCTGATTTCCATCTCTGCTTCCTTATCCTTTGTGTATAGGAGGGCAACTGATTTTTTGGAATTGATCTTGTATCCTGCAACGCTACTAAAGGTGTTTATCAGCTGAAGGAGTTCTTTGCTGGAATTTTTGGGGTCGCTTATGTACACTATCATATCGTCTGCAAATAATGAAAGTTTAACTTCTTCCTTTTCAATTTGAATCCCTTTGATCCCCTTATGTTGTCTTATTGCTATTGCTAGAATTTCAAGCACTATATTAAAGAGGTATGGAGAGAGTGGACAACCTTGCCGTGTTCCTGATTTTAGTGGAATAGCTTTGAGTTTCTCTCCATTTAATTTGATGTTAGCTGACGGCTTGCTATAAATAGCTTTTATTATATTTAGGAACGACCCTTGTATTCCTAATCTCTCTAAGACCTTTATCATAAAGGGATGTTGAATTTTGTCAAATGCTTTTTCCTCATCTAATGAAATGATCATATGGTTTTTTTCTTTCAGATTATTTATATGATGGATTACATTGATAGATTTTCGTATGTTGAACCAGCCCTGCATCTCTGGGATGAAGCCTACTTGATCATAATGGATAATTTTTCTAATGTGTTCTTGGATTCGGTTTGCCAGTATTTTATTGAGTATTTTTGCGTCGATGTTCATGAGTGAGATTGGCCTGTAGTTCTCTTTCTTGGTTGTGTCTTTGTGTGGTTTTGGTATCAGAGTAACTTCAGCTTCATAAAAGGAATTTGGCAATGACTTCTCTGTTTCAATATTGTGAAATACATTAAGGAGTATAGGTATTAGGTCTTCTTGGAAGTTCTGGTAGAATTCTGCATTGAAGCCGTCTGGACCTGGGCTTTTTTTGGTGGGGAGGTTTTTTATAACAACTTCTAATTCTTCGCGACTAACAGGTCTATTTAGATTGTTCACCTGGTCCTGGTTTAACTTTGGTATATGGTACTTATCTAAAAAATTGTCCATTTCTTTTACATTTTCCAATTTTATGGCATACAGGTTTTTGTAGTAAGATCTAATGATTCTTTGAATTTTGTCTGTGTCTGTGGTTATGTCTCCCTTTTCGTTTCTGATTTTGTTAATTTGCGTATTCTCTCTCCGCCATTTGATTAGTTTGGATAGTGGTTTATCAATCTTATTGATTTTCTCCAAGATCCAGCTTTTTGTTTCATTGATTCTTTGGATTGTTTTCTGTGTTTCTATTTTGTTGATTTCAGCCCTCAGTTTGATTATTTCCAGTCTTCTACTTCTCCTAGGTGAGTCTGCTTCTTTTTTTTCTAAAGCTTTCAGGTCGGCTATTAAGTCTCCAATGTGTGCTTTCTCCATTTTCTTTAAGTGGGCACTTAATGCTATGAAATTTCCTCTTAGCACTGCTTTCATAGTGTCCCATAGGTTTGAGTATGTTGAGTCTTCGTTTTGATTGAATTCAAGAAAGACTTTAATTTCTTTCTTTATTTCTTCCTTGATCCAGGTGTGGTTCAGTAGTTGACTGTCCAAATTCCATGCGTTCATAGGCTTTCTGGGGATAGCCTTGTTGTTGAATTCTAACTTTAATCCATGGTGATCTGATAAGACACAGGTGGTTATTGATATTTTTTTGTAACTGTGTAAGTTTGCTTTGTTACCGAGTATGTGGTCTATTTTTGAGAAGGTTCCATGAGCTGCAGAGAAGAAGGTATATTCTTTCTTATTTGAGTGGAATGTTTTATAGATGTCTGTTAAGTCCATTTGATTCATTACCTCCCTTAATCCTCTTATTTCTCTGTTAGGTTTCTGTCTGATTGACCTGTCCATTGGTGAGAGAGGAGTGTTGAAATCCCCTACTATTAGTGTGTGTTGTTTGATGACTGCCTTGAGTTTTAGTAACGTTTCTTTTACATAAGTGGGTGCTTTTATATTAGGGGCATATATATTCAGGATTCAGACTTCATCCTGGTGAATTGTTCCTGTTATGAGTAAAAAATGTCCATCTCCATCTCTTTTGATTGATTTTAGTTTGAAGTCAACTTTCTTAGAAATTAGTATGGCCACACCTGCTTGTTTCTTAGGTCCGTTTGCTTGAAAAACCTTTTCCCAGTCCTTTACTCTGAGTAGATGTCTGTCTTTGTGGTTGAGGTGTGTTTCTTGTAAGCAGCAGAATGTTGGATCCTGTTTTCGTATCCAATCTCTTAGCCTGTGCTTCTTTATAGGTGAGTTGAGTCCATTGATATTAAGTGATATTAATGACCAGTGGTTGTTAACTCCGGTCATTTTTCCTTTCTTTCTTTCTTTCTTTCTTTCTTTCTTTCTTTCTTTCTTTCTTTCTTTCTTTTGGTAGTAGAGTTTGTGTGTTTCCCTTCTTCAAGTTGTGCTGGTGAAGGGTCATTAGATGTCTGAGTTATTGTGGGCATTGTTGGACTCCTTGGTTTGTGATTTTCCTTCAATTACTTTCTGAAGGGCTGGATTTGTGGCTACGTATTGTTTAAATTTGTTTTTATCCTGGAAAATTTTGTTTTCTCCATTTATAGTGAACGAAAGCTTGGCTGGGTATAGTAGTCTGGGCTTGCATCCATGGTCTCGTAGTTTCTGCAGTATATCTATCCAGGACCTTCTGGCTTTCATGGTTTCCATAGAGAAATCAGGTGTAAGTCTGATAGGTTTACCTTTATAGGTAACTTGACCTTTTTCCTTTGCAGCTCTTAATATTCTTTCTTTATTCTGTATGTTTTGTGTTTTGATTATTATATGACGAGGAGAAGTTTTTTTTTAATCCAGTCGATTTGGTGTTCTGTATGCTTCTTGGACCTTCAAAGGAATATCTTTCTTAAGGTTGGGAAAGTTTTCTTCTATAATTTTATTAAATATATATTCTGGACCATTGAGCTGTACTTCTTCTCCTTCTTCTATCCCTATTATTCTTAGGTTTGGTCTTTTTATTGTGTCCCATATTTCCTGAATGTTTTGTGATGAGAATTTGTTGGTTATGCTGTTTTCTTTGATGAGAGTGTTTATTTTCTCTATGGTATCTTCAGTGTCTGAGATTCTTTCTTCTATCTCTTGTAATCTGTTGGTGGTACTTGTCTCTGTAGTTCCTGTTCGTTTATTCAAATTTTCCATCTCCATCCTTCCCTCGGTTTGTGTTTTCTTTATTACTTCCACTTCATTCTTCAAGTCTTGAACCGTTTCCCTTACCTGTTTGATTACTTTTTCTTGTTTCTCTTGGTTTTCTTGGGTATCTCATTTCGGGATTCCTGGATCCTGGTGATGTCACGTTGCCTTTCAAGTTGTTGGGGGAATTCTTGCATTGGCGCCTGCCCATCTTTTCCTTCAAATGGAGCCAGGAGAGGCCTGGTGTCTTGGACCAGACTTTGCTGTGACTAACTTTCTGGGTGTATCTCCTCAGTGTAGGGGCAGGAACCGTTCCCTTGCAGATGAACTCCTCAACACCAAAACAGGGATGCCTGGTATTCCAATGACCCGTGGAAAGAAGGCCGAATGCAAGGTGTAGGGCGGGGTCGAGTAGAACACAGGTGACACTGCAGTACCAGCTGGAGGTTCCTGCGCTCCCTTTTGGGGTTTGCTGAGGCCTGCCCGCTAGGCAGGCACTCACTGCTCTGTTTGGGTAGCCTTAGTATAGGTGGGTTTGTGCTCTCTACTGGGACAGTCCGCCCCAGGCTAGTACACACTCACCCGTCCAGATGGAACTTCTCAGCACCTACACAGGGACTCCTGGTAGCCCCTATGAGCCAGGGACCAAGGGAAATGTGGGGCAGGCAGAGCAGGTCCAGGAGAGCACAGCAGACACTGCAGCCCCAGCAGCAGGGGCCCGCGTTCCCTGGCGGGGACCTTGAGGCCTGCCCTCTAGTCAGGCTCTCACTGCTCTGGGTTGGTAGCCTTAGTGAAAGGGCAGGGAACTGTTCCACAGCAAAGGACCTTGCAGACAAGGCAGGCTTGGGGGTGGGGGTGGGGGCGCGTGTGTAGGAAAGAAAGCCCTGCAGCAGGAGCTGGGGGAGGGGCGTTTGTCAGGGCCAGTTTTGAAAAACTGTGTGGTCTATAAAAGGTGAGGCATGACCTATGCAGTAGATCACTAGAGCCTTTGACAATTGTTCCCAATCTGTGGTTTCAGAACTCATTAAGTTCTGTTTGACTGTATTAGTAACTAGAAGAACTAAAAAGAATTACAGAACTAAGTAGACTCAACTTTGAATGGATAACTTAATTATCTTTATTTGATAACTCCACACAATCAAAATGATGCCTTTTTAGAAGGGGTATATTACAAATCAAATAAATATATACAGATAAACAATATTTACATCAAGGGAAGGAAGATAAATATAAAAATAACACTGAAAATAACTAAAAATGTAACATAAAAATAAAATAAACACATGGAAATAAAGACTGAAGATAATAATAGTATAATATATAACAACATAATAAAACAAAATAAACATGGTTTTCTTGAACAAATTAATAGAGAAGGGATAGAGTTTCTCTGCAGCTGTCCTCTTGGGTTGGTCAAAGAAATTGTCAGATATTGTGGGAAGTTTGCCCTAGTTCTTGGATGAGAATAATCCATTTTAAATTCACAGTGCTGTTACGTTTTATAAAACTGTATGGACTGTGGTGTAAGAGCTAGGTAAAGTAGTCATAAAATTCAGTTACATAACAAATGCAAATGCTTTTGTGTCATCCATCTTTCATCTATCATGAATATTCTGTTTATTAATTATGTATCTCCTTGGTGCTCATGGCAGGCCTATATGTACCATGACAACATTTGTGAACCTTAATAATAATACCTAATTCTAACCCTAAATCTGCTCTAACCATATATTCTCAAGTCTAATCATGTGCTAAGGCTAGCCTTAAACTCTAAATTGAATCCTAAATCTAGTACTTGATAACAGTGAGGAAAGCATGAGGGAGTTTAGGGATTACTTTCTCCTTATAAATGAGAGCTTTGTACTAGAAACTATTAATGTCTCATTAAATGTACAACACATTCCTACTCCTTTTCTGCAGAATTTATTCTCTTACTCTCCAACAGACAAACTGCCCCATTTTCCTCCATGTTTCCTGTGTTTGAAACTGCTCGTGTTCTTTATCACATACCTTTCTCCTGCCTTATTTCCTAATATTCCTGAGCTGTTTAAATATGACCCAAACACACACACACACACACACACACACACACACACAATTTCTCTATATGACAGTCTTGCTTGAATCTGTTGTTGACCCATGAGATAAACATTAAATTGATAACTTAAATTTTTTATACTTCATGGCCTGTTTAAGTACCCATATTCCTGAGCTAAAAGATTGTTTTTGATAAACATTCCTTCTAATGCCTTTAAAAATAAAATATATCTCTTACTTTCTCTATCTTCTCTATTCTATTTCTTGTTGTGGGGGAAGAGCTATGTTTTTTTGATGCAACATGCACATAGTCATGCTCTGATAGCATCAATCTGAAAGAGATTGTGTAAAAACAAGGAGTTTATATACTGAAAATTCAAAATAAAATATTATGGAAGATTTGAAAAATTCCATCCAAATGAAAAGTAAAACATAGATTATTGTATACTTTAAGAATATTCCCAATGTTAGAATAAATAACAATATTATTAGAATTAAGTATTTAAGGCTACAGAGCCCAGCCCACTAGGACTCCCTCACTAAATGAGGGACATTAGTTCTAAGCATAGGCCAACCTCTGCTGTCCTCAAAACTCTAGAACCACAAGAAACATCCCGACTTCTGCTTGTGGCCCCATAAGAGTCGTGTGAACTTTGTCTTGGGACTTGGCCTGGATGTTCTCCTACACGTACATAGTGCCCACGGATTTTCCTCCAGGATCCCAGGTAGCATAACCTCCTGCACTAAGTGAGGGACCCTGACCTATAGAGATTAGCCCCTCCAATGACACTTGGCAATCTCCAGAACCAGATGAGAAGCTCCCATGCTCCTGTTTATATTGCATGGAATTATTCTTCCAGGTGGTGAGGTATCATCTACCAGACACCACCTGTACTGACAGAGGAATCCTGCTCCAAGCGTTCAGGAGATTCTGACACTCAGAAGAACAAAAGAGAGAGTTTCTGGGGAATCAAGATCAGTGACAAGGGAAATGTCACATCACAGCCAAAACAAGATGTAGTCCCTCCTGATCATTTTAAATGCCTGCATGGGAACATGAAATGTGAACTGAAAAAAGAAAAAGAGGAAGGAAAATCTAACAAATTAAAACATTTTGTCCAAAAATTACTGCTCACAGAGTAGAGACCTGCAAAGAGAATGACATGAATGAAATTCAGGACAAAGAATTCAAAAGAATGATTGTACCTGTATTAAAGTAAATCTAACTAAGGTAATCAAAGTCAGTACTGAAACTAACAAAATGGAAATTTAAAAGTTTTCAAAAAGTTAATGAAATAAAAATTGATTCTTTGAAAAGATAAATATGATTGAAAAAATCCTTATGAAAATGAGAGAGAAGACACAAATTAGTAAAGAAATGAAAAAGGAGGCATTAAAACAAATTACAGTTTTTGGGCACATAACACCATCCAGCTCAGTCTGTCTGGCGCTGGGGGCAAATCCTCAGGGCAAGTAGGCAGGCGAGACCTCCTTTGTTTCACTGGCCTGCCTGCACCAACCAAGGTAGGCACTTAGTTTACGAACTACCCAACCTGTACGGAGATCTGATCTCGGCACCAGGAGAGACAGCAGTGGGGAACTACCCAACCTGCATGGAGATCTGATCTCGGCACCAGGAGAGACAGCAGTGGGGAACTACCCAACCTGCATGGAGATCTGATCTCGGCACCAGGAGAGACAGCAGTGGGGTAGGCGCTTTGTTTATGAACTACCCAACCTGCACGGAGATCTGATCTCTGCACCAGGAGAGACAGCAGTGGGGTGAGTTTGTGACCAGCGGTGGTGGAAGCAGCCCTGGACAGGGAACTCTGAAGTTCCTCATCCCCCACCCTATACTCCCCGGGCTCCCTGCAGGGGCTCTACCCCGCATAGTGCCTCTCTCTTCTTGTCCCACCCAGCTTGCATCCAGAACCCTTCTTCCTTCTGTCCCCTTTCCTCTTTGGGCACATAACACGATCCAGCTCAGTCTGTCCGGTGCTGGGAGCAAATCCTCAGGGCAAGTAGGCAGGCGAGACCTCCTTTGTTTCACTGGCCTGTCTGCACCAACCAAGGTAGGCGCTTTGTTTACGAACTACCCAACCTGCACGGAGATCTGATCTCAGCACCAGGAGAGACAGCAGTGAGGTGAGTTTGTGACCAGCGGCGGCGGAAGCAGCCCTGGACAGGGAACTCTGAAGTTCCTCATCCCCCTCCCTATACTCCCTGGGCTCCCTGCAGGGGCTCTATACCCCGCATACTGCCTCTCTCTTCTTGTCCCACCCAGCTTGCATCTAGAACCCTTCTTCCTTCTGTCCCCTTTCCTCTTTGGGCACATAACACCATCCAGCTCAGTCTGTCTGGCGCTGGGGGCAAATCCTCAGGGCAAGTAGGCAGAGGAGACTTCCTTTGTTTCACTGGCCTGCCTGCAACAAGCAAGGAGAGACATCACTGGAGCACCAGGAGAGCTATCACTGCAGAGTGCCATCACTGGGAAGGTACATCAGTAGGCAAGGAGACCTGATCCGGTAAAAGAAGATCCATAGGGGAGCATTCGGAGAAAGAGATGGGCAGGCGCCAATGCAAGAATTCACCTAACAATCTGAAAAACTATATGAAACCACCAGAACCCAGCGACCTCCCAACAGGAGGACATGAACACCTTAATCATGAAGAAGTAGATAAAATTGACTTTATGAAAGTGATTGACGCCCTTAAACAGCATGTAAAAAATGCCCTTATAGAAATGGATGAGAAGTATAACAGAAAGTTTGAAGAATTGAGTAAATCAGTGAATGATACCCTAGGAAACCAAGGAAAAACAATCAAACAGATAGTGGAAACAGTTCAAGACTTAAAAACTGAAATGGAGGCAAAGAAGAAAACACAAACAGAAGGCCAGCTGGACAGGGAAAATCTAGGTAAACGAATAGAGACTACAGAAGCAAGCATAACCAACAGAATACAAGAGATAGAAGAAAGAATCTCAGATTCTGAAGATACCATAGAGAAAATAAACACGCTGATCAAAGAAAACAGCAAGGCCAACAAATTCTCATCACAAAACATTCAGGAAATATGGGACACAATAAAAAGACCAAACCTAAGAATAATAGGAATAGAAGAAGGAGAAGAAGCGCAGCTCAAAGGTCCAGAAAATAAATTTAATAAAATTATAGAAGAAAACTTTCCCAACCTAAAGAAAGATATACCTATGAAGGTTCAAGAAGCATACAGAACACCGAATAGGCTGGATCAAAAAAAAACATCCTCTCGCCATATAATAATCAAAACACAAAGCATACAGAATAAAGAAAGAATACTAAGAGCTGCAAAGGAAAAAGGCCAAGTTACTTATAAAGGTAAACCTATCAGACTTACACCTGACTTCTCTATGGAAACCATGAAAGCCAGAAGGTCCTGGATAGATGTACTGCAGAAACTAAGAGACCATGGATGCAAGCCCAGACTACTATACCCAGCCAAGCTTTCGTTCAGTATAAATGGAGAAAACAAAATTTTCCAGGATAAAAACAAATTTAAACAATACGTAGCCACAAATCCAGCCTTACAGAAAGTAATAGAAGGAAAATCACTAACCAAGGAGTCCAACAATGACCACAATATCTCAGACAACTAGAGACCCTTCACCAGCGCAACACAAAGAAGGGGAACACACAAAATTTACAACTTAAAAAATGACCGGAGTTAACAACCACTCGTCATTAATATCACTTAATGTCAATGGACTCAACTCTCCTATAAAAAGGCACAGACTAAGAGATTGGATACGAAAACAGGATCCAACATTCTGCTGTTTACAAGAAACACACCACAACCACAAAGACAGGCACCTACTCAGAGTAAAGGGTTGGGATAAGGCTTTTCAAGTAAATGGACCTAAGAAACAAGCAGGGGTGGCCATACTAATTTCTAACAAAGTTGACTTCAAACTTAAATCAATCAGGAGAGATGGAAAGGGACATTTTCTACTCATAACAGGAACAATTCATCTGGATGAAGTCTCAATCCTGAATATCTATGCCCCTAATATAAAAACAAATTACAATGAATTTCAGAAATCACACATTCTTTTAAAAAAATCTTTATTCCATGTAATTGTAAAATGTAGAAGAAATGGATGAATTTCTAGATTCATCCTATATAACAAAATTAATTCAAGATGAGATTATTTAAGTATGTCTATAACTACTATCAAGATTGAAGAAGTAAAAAAAATGTTTTTCAAGTAAAAATACACATGACCAGATGAGTTAGTTGCAGAGCTATATATAAACTCAAAAATGAATTAATACCATTGTTACTCAGATAATTTCATGAAATAGAAAATGAAAGGACATTTTCTAAATTCTTTTTATGAAGCCAGTATTACCTTGATAACCAAACTAGATAAAGACACCACACAAAAAGAAAAACACAGACAAATTTCCACAGTTAACAGAGATGCAAAACTTATAAATGAGGTATTGACAAACTGGAACTCTGCATTTGTGAGCTCAGCATTTATGAACTCTTAACTACTCTTCCAGTGGACTCAGTTCCAATTCCCAGGACCTTTATGACAGCTCACAACTGTCTGTGCCTCCATTTCCAGGAAATCTGATGCCCTCTTCTGGCCTCTGAGTACACCAGCCAGACATGTGGTGCACAAAATTAAATGCAGACAAGACATCTGCCCACATAGAATAAAAAATGTTACCCACATAAAATAAAAAATATGTTAAAAACACTTGGATGTTACAGAATTTCTGCCACCGGTCTGCTAGCCAGTAGAGAGCAGCATTTTGGTCCATAGGGCAGAGTTTTCACAGGGAATGGACGTGACCAAAAGAAAAGGTGAGGCGCAGAGATCTGCAAGCCCTTTCAGACTGGGAAAGAGCAACAAATGCAGCAGCTGATGAACCTTTCCAAATTTCCTATTCTTTCTTATGATTACTCTGTAGGGATTTTTTTTTCTGTAGGGATTTTTATCAATGATAAATGGTAAAGAATCATTTGACTCCCTTCTTCACTGGCAAAGTGAATTTAAGATCACATCAAAAAGATTACTCATCATGACCAAATCTGTTTCGTCCCAGAATGCAGGGAGAAATCAACGCATGTAAATCAAAAGATATTACCTATCACATAAACATAATGAAAGAAACCACATGATTGTCTTAATATATTCAGGTAAGACCTCTTACAAAATTTAAACATCTGGACCTTAATGGTAAGAGTCGTGGAGAGGCTAGATGTGGATGGGGAATGCATCAAAATTTACAAGCTATATACAGCAAGTCTATAAACTGCATTTTGTTAAATAGAGGAAAAAATCAAAATATTCCCACTAAGATGCGAAGCAAAAGAAAGATAGTTCACTCTTTCCATATATATTCTAGAAAGACCTGAAGCCCTAGCTAAAAAGCAATAAGACAAGAAGGAAATTAAATGATACAAACAGTGAAAAAACTCAAAATGTATCAACCTAAAGATGGTAGGATATTATCATCTGTAAAGACTGTGAAGACTACACACACACACATACACACACACACACAAATATCACAGCTGATAAACACTTTAGCAGATTAGCAGCCTACAAAATTAATGCCAAAATCAATAATGAATATTGGAATAAAAAACACATCAAGGGAAAACCCCTACTCAAAAGCCCTAGGATAGAGAATCAACCCAGATATTCATCAGTAGATGAATGGATATGGAAATTATGGTATATACATAAAATGCAATATTATTTAGCTATAAAGAGAAATAATAAAAGCCACAAGAAAATTAATGGATCTAGAAAAAGTTTTACTCACTGAGGTCAATTAGAATCAGAAAAACAAATTTCATCTATTGTTCTCTTGTGTGCATCTTAGACTCATGTATGTTTAACTTGGATGACATGATGAAGTCAGGAAATAAGATGTGGTCTACTGTAGATGGAGCCATTGACAGGGAGATAGTAAAATATAGGTAAAATCAAACCAGAGGAGGGGAATACTAGGTGTTGATAATTTGGATCATGAATGGATGGAGGATGGGGGATGAAGGGCTAAAAAAAGTTATATAGAAACCTATAATCATGAAATTTAGTAAAATATAATTAGAATGGGCAGTAGAACACAGGGCACAAGAAATAACCTGGGAATATGTGCTGGGCTAAAGGTTTAATTGGCAATGAGGGTAAGAGAATAAGTGAGAGCAGGGAGTAAGGTGAAACTGACCATAAACTAAGGCTGTAGGAAACCTTGGGAAAACTACTTTCAAATATGTACTGCAAATAGTTTGTTGTGAGGTACCTGAAACGTGTTGACTTCCTTATCAAGTTAAAAAAAAAATCTGGCTTTCATTGCAATAGAAGGTGTGGTTTGGGGCATGGGTGACGGTGACACATCCAGTCATGGACTTTACAATGAACTCATACAGTCATGGGCCTTTCATATGACAACACTGACTGACTAGGCAAGCTGTCTACAGTGATTGCATGATGGTTATGTGAATGACCAACCAGATTCTGATTGTGTGTGAGACCTCCTTCACAGGATGGATTTAATGTCTGATGCTGTAAATCTTGTTAAAAGCCCATGTCAGGGAAAGCCAGACTAGATGAGGAGAATCTCCCAGTGTTATTATTTAGGTTTGTACCCACAGGTTTGTTCTGTTCTCAACGCTGGTTAGAGGATTCTTTCTTCAGAGGATAGTGGTTAATGCAGAGACTCATAACTAGTTTACACAATAAGAATAATCTACCGTGAGTGCTCATATGTGGATGGGCCATTTGTGTTAAACTTTCCTATTCACAGCTCAGGAAACATTGTGGAAGAATGGTCTGAAAAAAACTCAAGTTTCTCAATCTGAAGAGAGGTACTTTGAAATGTTCTTTTTGGGGCATGATATAGCCAATGCATAGATCAACTCAAAGAAGCTATGTGTCCAGTGACTTACACAAAAACAAGCCAGTCAAGATTCCAGCATGAATGAGGAAAGGTCTCCCATGGCCCCAGCACTAGCTGAGGAGCAGTGTCAACTGATGGTTGTGAAAGGAGGAGACTCATTTATCTAAGGACTTGTGGCTGCTGGCAGGTTGTTCATATCCCAGTAGGTGTATTCACACACATTTACAGATGCTCAGTCCTAATTGGACTCAGTGGGTTCATTAATATTTTTAGAAGAAGAAAAAAAAATATTTTTAGAAGATATTAAGCCCAGAAGAAGAAGGTTGATGAGTACCATACTGAATTAGAGGGAGTCAGTGGTGTATGAAGGTTCAAAAGAATAATTAAAAATATTATTTTAAAAAACTTTTACTTTTGATGTATTAATTTTTAAAAAGCTATATTAAATTTAACCTTATTTGGCCTATGAAACATTATTGTGAAAATAGCATGATTTAAACAGTAGTATAAATTTAAATATTTACTTACAAATGGTCACTTAATTTTTCCACCACTGTATTGTTTTTGCTCTTCTTCTGAGGTCTGCTTTTGGTCTTCCATGCCAGTTTCTGTTGACAAGTGCACATATTTCACTAATCTAACCAAAATGTGCATTTAGATAAAAAGCTATTCATTTTATAATGATTAAAAATTAGGTATTAGAAAATACTTCTTTTCATTTTCCTAAGTAGTGGTTTGTAAACTATATAGCTGGTCACACACTACATGTCAGAATTTTCTGCATGTACCAACATGTGAAAATAAATGGATGTTGTTTTTCCTGTGTTGGATTAGAATAGCTCAGGTAGAGAATGGCCTCAGCATACATATAAGTCTAATGTGTAATTTCTACATGCTTGGACTTTCCTGTTAACAGAGCAATTCATGTTTACAATTAAGGTGCAAGAAGATATTCCTAGCTATGGTTGGAGGCTGAATGTAGCACAAGTGAGTGAATTGGGGAAATGGTTTAAGAGAAGGGAAGAACAGAGCGTGAAAGTGTTTCAGGAATTTTCAGAAATACTGAGTGTGTAAAGTGATGGCAGCCCAGAGTAAGAAACAGAAGGTCAATAATTTAATAGACACACAAATCTGAAGCTCTGCAGAGTTGGACTCTCACCATCCCTTGATGCTAGATGTGAATGAGCCATATGAACTCTTTTATGTTGTTTGTGTTACACTGTCTCACTTCTACTGCACGTTTTTCTATGGTGAAAGAGTTCATTTAAGTGTTTTGTGATGTGTCATGTAACTCAAAAAATCAACACTATCAACAATAGAAAGATTAACAAAATTAAAACAAAAGTGTAAGTATTTAGAAATAGAGCAATTCTTGCACACTCTAAATGCAAAGTTCTCAGAACCATACAACTTACATATTATCATTTCTTTAAGAGAGCTTAGGAAAAGGTTCTTATATATGCTAATTGTGCAAGGTAAAGACAAAAGAAAACATACAGTGTCATATTGTACCATTTATATCTACATAAACCAATCTATGACTTATCAACAACACTGGACTAACTGATAGGTACATTGCAACAGACAACGCGCAGACAAGCAAGAGCCTGAAGGTTCTCATTTACAAAAAGTGCACTTTAATTTATTGTGATATCTTTTTTTTTTTTTTTTTTGGATTTTTCGAGACAGGGTTTCTCTATAGCTTTTGGTTCCTGTCCTGGAACTAGCTTTTGTAGACCAGACTGGTCTCGAACTCACAGAGATCCGCCTGCCTCTGCCTCCCGAGTGCTGGGATTAAAGGCTTGCGCCACCACCGCCCGGCTTGTGATATCATTTTTGTAACAAAACAAAATGAGGTAGTTCAAAACAACCCTGTTCTGGAGAGCTGACCCTGCTCTCTCTCATCTGTCATGTGGTGGCATGGGTGAAGGAAAGATTCCCTCACTCATTAAAATCTGTAGCAGGAGAGAGAACTAACTGGTCCTGAGGTAACGAAAGTGGGAGAAATAGCCCTCACCCTCACTGGCTGCAGTGCATGAGAAAGGAGCCCTGCTTCTGGGCAGCCTCTAGAGCCCCCCAGTTGTTGGGATGCAAATGAGCCAGCCCTGATGCTGTGAGAGCTACAGAGCTGATCCTGTAGCCATGCCCCTGACTCCCAAGGGATCATGGGAGAGGGAAGATGCCCTCCCCACTACATTCTTTGTTACTTACCTGTGGCAGGCAAGAGTAGGCCCCAAGGTAATGAAAGTGAGAGAACAAGTCCAGCCTAACACCAGCTAGGGCACACAGGAGAGCTGCCCTGCACCCACCGTGACAGCACAGTACAGCTGACCTTGTGGTCAGGGTTAGGTAAGCCAGCACTGAGGGCGTGAGAGCAGGAGAGCTGACACTCCTGCCTCATCTGCCTGCTGCAGCAATAGGGAGAGAGGGTCTCCCACCTTTCCTGAGCAAAACGGTTGAGCTGGCCCTGGTGATATAAGTGTGGGACCCAGACCTGAGGGCCCATGAGCAGAACTGTCTCTGCCCCTTGCCGTAGGCTGCATTAGGTGCACTAGCTTTGGCAGTGCTGGAGAGCTCATCTGGGTAGTGACAATGAGGAAAATCTAGTGAGCTGATCCCCCAGCTACTACCCAGGCCCAGAACCAGGACTACGAGTTGAGCCGTTCCAACATCTACCCAGTTTATGAACTATTGGAGCATGTGTCAGGCCGAAACTACAGATCCACAACAGAAGGGTCTCTAGGACAGGGCAATGTCATGTCCAGGGGCGTCACGATGAGAGCCTCAGGCCTCAAGCCAAACCAATGACTCACGGCAATGGACACTTGCGAGTAAAGATGAATGGACTCAAGGGTGAATTGGTTTGGATGATGGAACCTGAATAGTAAACACTGAAGGTGAGCTTACATTTAAAAGTACTTCATAATGTTTTGGGGAATATTTTTAAAGCATGTTTACTACTAAAGAGATGGCACTGCTTATATCAAATCCTATCATCATCATCTCTAGGCTAAAATTATATCACTGTGAGTGTTTGAAATGTATTAAATGCTTTGATCAGAAGAATGTGATTTAGGAAATTTACCTGGTTGAAATAGATGTCGTTCAGACTTTGTTTTGGAGATCTGGTGGACATAATCCCTCAGCTGAATGGAATTTGAAATGAGATATTTAATCAATGTTTTGGAATTCAACCAATATGTAATTACTCAGTATAAATATTAAAATGTAATTACCTCTGGGTGAAGACATTTGTAGGCCCACACTGAAAGGGAACGGATATATAATAATCAGTCACATGTACAATGACAACTCCAAAAATACCTTTATGAAGGCTATGGATGGCAATGAGTTCTCATTCCCTTCTTTCAAGACAAACACCTATTATTTTACTGGCTGTAACAAAAATATACTGAAATAGACCAAAGCAATCTACAAATTAAATGTAATCCACAACTAAATTTGTTGCAGAAATTGAAAAGGAAACTTTCAGCTTTGTGTAGAAACATAAAATAACCAGGACAGCTAACAGAATTCTTAATAATAAAAAAAGGCTGAAGGCATTACCATCTCAGATTTTATGTTTAATTATATATGGAGCTATAGAAATAAAAACAGCATAGTATTAGCATAAGAATAGACATGTTGATCAAATTGAAGGCCCAAACATAAGTCCACAAAGCTATGGACCCTTTATTTTTGACAAAGAAACCAGAAATACACCTTGATAAATGACAGTATCTTCCAGAAATGGTGCTGACCAAACGTGGTGGATGCATGAAGAAGAACACACATAGACCTCTATTTATTACCCTGAGCAAAATGCAACTCCAAATGGATCAAATACCTCAATATAAGACCAGATACCCTAAATATGACAAAAGAGAATGTGAGAAATAGGCTTAAACTCACTGGTACAGGAAAAGACCTACTGAAAAGGACATCAAGATCAACATTTATCTAATGGGTCCTCATGAAACCGAACTGGTTTTGTACAGCAAAGTGCACCTCAGTAAGGCAAAATCAGGCTACACAATTGGAAAGGAACATTAGCAATTACATATATGATAATACAGTTAGTATCTAAAATATATAGAAAAAACTGGGATCCTATAAAACAACAAAAAAAAAACTCAACTAAAAATGGTATTCAAAAATACAGAGAATTTTCAAAAGATAAAACACAGATGGCTGATAAACATTTTAACATGTCCAACATCCTTATTCTTCAGTGAAGTACAAGTTAAATCTAGTTCGAGATTTTGTGTTACCCCAGTCACAATGGCTAAGATAAATAAAACAAATGACAGCTCATGCTTATGAGGATATAGAGAAAATGAAACACTTATTCATTACATACGAGAATGCAAACTTGTGCAGCCACCATGGAAATCAGTGTGGTGTTTTCTCAGGAAGCTTGGAATTGATCCACCTCAAAGTCCATTTATACATCCTTCTGGTATATAGCCAAATCCCTCTATCTCCTATTACAGATACACCTGCTCAGCCACGTTCATTGTTGCTTTATTTACAATAGCCAGTAATAGGAAACAAACTACATTTCCTCCAGCTAACGAATAGATAATGAAAATGAGGTACATTGACACAACAGAGTATTTTGTTTCTGTTAAAAATCGAATCCAAGAAGACATCAGAAAAATCGTCCACCATGACCAAGTAGGTTTTGTCTCAGAGATGCAGGGATGGTTCAACATATGACAATCTGTCAATGTAACCCACTGTATAAACAAACTAACAGAAAGTGATCATATCATTAGATGATAAAAATGCCTTCAACAAAATTCAATACCCCTTAGTAATAAACGTCTTACAGAGGGAACATGACAAGGTTGTCCACTCTCCATATCTATTCAGTATGGTACTTGAAGGTCTAGTTAGAGCAATAAGACAACAAAAGGAGATTAAGGAATAGAAATTGGAAAAGAAGACGTCAAACTATTAATATCTGCAGAAAATATAACAATGTACTTAAGTGATCCTAAAATGTCTACCAGAGAACTCATAACACCTTAAGAAATGTAGCAGGATACAAGATTAACTCAAAAATATCAGTAGCCCTCCTTTATACAGATGATAAATGCGCTGAGAAAAAATCGGAGAAACATCACCTTTTACAATTGTCACAAACAACATAAAATAACATGAGGAAGTGGTTAGCAAGTGAGTGAAAGACCTGTGTATGCCAAGAATTTAAAATTTGAAAAAAAAAAAACTTTGAAGAAAAATCTGGGCAGTGGTGCAGTCAGGAGGCAGAGCCAGGAAAATCTTTGTGAGTTCAAGACCAGCATGGTCTACAAGAGCTAGTTCCAGAACAGGCTCCAAGGCTACAGAGAAACCCTGTCTCAAAAAAAAAAAAAAAAAAACCTTTTAAGAAAGAAATTGAAGAAGACACCAGAAAATGAAAAGATCTTCCATGCTCTTACATAGGCAGAATTAACATAGTAAAAAAAGTAATCTTACCGAAAGCAATCTACAGAGTCAATGTAATGCCCATCAAAATCCCCCAAATCCTTCAGAGACCTTGAAAGAACAATATTCAACTTCATATGCAAAAACAAAAACCTCAAGATAGCCAAAACAATCCTGTACAACAAGAGAACTTCTGACATCACAATCCTGAATTTCAAACTCTACTATAGAGTTACATTAATTGATGAAAAGAGCCTGGTATTGACTTAAAAATAGACAGGAGGACTACAATTTTTGACAAAGAAGCTAAAAATACAAAATGGAAAAAAATCAAACATCTTCAACAATTGGTGCTCGCATATCTGAATATCAACATGTAAAAGAATAGAAATGTAACCATATCTATCACAATACACAACTCATGTTCAAATGAATCAAAGACCCCCTACATAAAACCAAACACACTGAACCTTATAGAGGAGCAAGTGGGAAGTATGCTGTGGGACAATAGTCTTTTATTCTGTCCCTTGTATTATTTTTAATAAAACGCTGATTGCCCAATAGCCAGGCAGGAAGTATAGGCGAGGCAACCAGGCAGGAAGTAGAGGCAAGGTGATGAGAACAGGAGATTTCTGGGATAGGAAAGTCAGTCTGCAGCCATCACACCGATGCAGAGGAAACAAGATATGACTGCCTTACTGAAAAAGGTACCAAGCCATGTGCCAACACAGACAAGAATTATGGGCTAATATAAATTATACAAGTTAATAAGAAGCCTGAGCTAATAGGCCAACCACTCTACGATTAATGCAGACCTCTGTGTGTTTCTTTGAGACTGAATGGCTGCCAGACCTGGTGGGACAGAAACCTGAGTCAAAAAATGGCAACAATGTGGACAGTCAAATCCACTTTAAAACCTAAAAGAGCTTGGAAATAATTCTAGACAAAAAAGAACAAAGTTAAGCGTGGCTTCTTGGTAGCATTTTCCTGGGTGGACTCTGTTTGCTAGAGGCAAGTGCACCTCATTTAAGATAGACTTCCTGATTCACATTTAGCTGCAAAAACCTTGCAGCTCTTTTAAAATGTCCTACCACCAGACACCTAAATGGTTTTTTTTTATGAATAGCCAGCAGCATGCTTCTTGGTAGTGGCAGGAACCTTGAAACTCCATAGAGTTGTGGCACTAAACATGGCTCCAGCTGGTACCTCTACCATGAGGCTAGACTCTCAGAAAGCAAAGAAATGGGCTGGATCCAGCCGTCAAAGCTGTGGCTTTAATTCTAGTCATATTGCTTATCAAATTAAAGACTCATGTGGTCAGAAAAGAGAAATATACAGTAAAAATATATTCAGATGAAGAAACTCTCTAAATGGTATACTGTGTGTTTAAAAATATATGTGGGCTTGGGAGAGAAAGGAAAAGGAATAAAGTCCTTAAAATTAAAAAGAAATAGAGTAGTTGGGTATGATGGCACACATCTTTAATCCCAATACTTGGGAAACATAGGCAGGCAGATCTCTGCATTCAAGGACAACCTGGTCTACAGAGTGAATGCCAGGACAACCAAAGATACACAGAGATAACCTGTCTCAAAAAGCCAAAAATTATAAATAAAAATAAAATAGAGTTTAAAAATAAAGCCACATAAAGATGAAAATACACATAGAGTCTGGATACTCCATGTTATTGTGTTATCTTTAAATTGTTTGACTGCTAAGGAAGGAGCAAAAACTGCTAAAAGATATTTAATTATAAATGTAGCTGGATATCCAACATATGTATTCTGAAAATGCCTTGACTTCAAAATTTAAGTCAAAAGATATGTTACTTTGGAGAAGAGGTTTTACTTTTCTTTCCACAGGAAATGAGAGCCTGGGGATACATTCTGGGTTAAGAAAAATCATGTTTGAACAAGGAAAAGCTTCTGATAAATCTCTGATGGGTACAGATGGCCCAGATGTCTGAGTTCTACATCCAGAATAGATTCAAGATTGCTACATGAGATGATCAAGCTCTGACAGGATACTCCAGTCAGGACTTGATCATAATTCTAAATCTTCTTTAGGTCCCTATAAGATTATCAGTGCTAGGACCTCAAGAACTATATTGAATAGACATGGAGAGAGGACTCTAAAAGGGCTGAAAGACAGTTAAGGAAATGTTCAATATCCTTAGTCATCAGTGAAATGCAAATCAAAACAACTCTGGGTTTCCATCTTACATTTGTAAGAATGGCCAAGATCATCCATTACAGTCCTCTGCTCTAGCAGCTGAGCTTGAAGGGGAAGGGAGATGCAGGGAGGGGAGCAGAGAAAAATGTTGAGCTCAATAAAAAAAACAATAAAAAAGAAAAATAAAATTAAAAAACAGAATGGCCAAGATCAAAAACACTAATGACAACCTATGCTGGAGAGGTTGTGGGGTAAAGGGAACACTTCTGTATTGCTGGTAGGAATATAAGCTGGTACAGCCCCTTTGGATGTCAATGTGGCAATTTCTCAGAAAACTAGGAAACAACCTTCCTCAAGACCCAGTAATACCACTTCTGGGTATATATGTAAAGAATCCTCAATAGTGCCACAAGGACATGTGCTCAACAATATTCATAGCAGCATTGTTTGTCATAACCAGAACTTGGAAACAACCTAAATGCCCCTCAACCAGAAAATGGTTAAGGAAAATGTGGTATATTTACACAATGGTATACTACTCGGTAGAAAAAATAACAACACCTTGAAATTTTCAGACAAATTGATGGAGCTAGAAAGCATCGTTTTGAGTGAGGTAACCCAGAGACAGAAAGACAAGTATCACATGTAATCATTCATAAGTGGTTTTAAAACATAACACAAAACAAAACAACAACAACAAAAAAAAACCAGCCCACAAATCACAATCCCAGAGAAGTTAGACAATAATGAGGGCACTAAGAGAGACATATATAGATCTAATATACATGGAAGTAGAAAAAGACAAGATCTCCTGAGTAAATTAAAAGCATGGGGACCTTGGTGGAGGGTTGAAGGGAAGGGAAGAGGCAGGGAGGGGATTAGAGAAAAATATAAAGATCAATAAAAATCAATAAAAAAGTACCAAGCCTTGTGAGTAACACAGATAAAAAAATTATGGGCTAATATAAATTGTATGAGATAATAAGGAGCCTGAGCTAATAGACTAATCAGTTTATGTTTAATGTAGACCTCTGTGTGTTTCTTTGGGACTGAATGGATATGGGACCGGGCAGGACAGAAACCTCAGTCAACAGAAGTACACTTGAAAGTACTGGCACAAGAGACCACTTCCTAAATATAACTCAGTAAAACAGACACTGAGAGAAACAATTAATAAATGAAACCTCCTAAAACAGAAGCTTCTGTAAAGCAAAAGACACAGTCAACAAGACAGAACGTCAGCCTATATATTGGGAAAAGATCTTCAGAAACCCCACATCAGATAGAAGACTGATCTCCAAAATATACAAAGAACTCAAGAAACTTGACATCAAAAGAACAGATAATCCAATAAAAATGGGGTACAGACTTAAACTGAGAACTCTCAACAGACTAATATCAAATGGCTGAAAGATACCTAAGGAAATGATCAACATCCTTAGCAATCAGAGAAATAAAAGAAACTCTTAGATTCCACCTTATACCTGTCAGAATGAGCAAGTTCAAAACACTGATAACAGTTTATGCTGGAGAGGATGTGGGGTAACAGGAACACTTTTCTATTTCTGGTGTGAGTGCAAACTTTACAGCTGCTTTCGAAATCAGTATGACAATTTCTTAGAAAATTAGTAAACAATCTGCCTACCAAGACCCACCAATACTTCTGTTGAATATATACCCAAATGATGCTCAATCATACCACAAGGGCATTTGCTCAACTATGTTTATAGCAGCATTATTTGTAATAGCCAGACCCTGGAAACAACCTAGATGGCCCTCAACCAAAGAATAAATAAGGAAAATGTGGTACATTTACACAATGGAGTATTACTCAGTGGTAAAAATATAATGTCCTGAAATTTGCAGAAAAATTGATAAATCTGGAAAAAACATATTGAGTGAGGTAACAAAGACCTAGAAAGACAAATATAGTATGAATTCACTCTTAAGTGGCTTTTAAGCATAAAGCAAAGAAAAACCAGCCTACAGTCCACAACCCCAGAGAAACTAGACAACAAAGAGGACCCCAAGAGAGACATACATGGATCTACATAGGAAGGAGAAAAAGGCAAGATCTCCTGAGTAAATTGGGAGCATGGGAGTATCATGAGAGAGGGTAGAAGAGGAGAGACAAGGGAGGGAGGGAAGTGAATAGAAGTGTGTAGCTCAATTCAATAAAAAAAATAATTTAATAAAAAATTAATAAAAAAGGAAATTATGAGATTTACAGGTACGTGTATGGAACTAAAAGAAATCGTCCTGAGTGAGATAATCCAGATCCAAATGATAGCATTTGTCTTACATAAAATCTTCATGATGACTCTTACCTTGGTTTATTTCACTTTTTCCTGTATCATTTCTACATGATTGGTCAGCTTTTCTGGAAGCTTCCTCCAGTGGATTAGGGTCAAAAACACTCTGTCAAATGGTATTAGTAATAAGTATTAGAAAGGTCTTTTTTCTATGAATATACCTTGATTTCTGACTACAAGAGAATTGTACTTGACAATATATGCAGTACATATTTGAGACCATGATATTTGAATGGAAAAATCACACACACACATACACACACATATATATATATTCAAGTTTAAGTTCATCTTTCATTTCTTGTGATAACCCATTATATACCAGGACTATAAAAGAAGAAATGCATTTGTAGACAAAGTAATCCCTGGTATGCATATATTAATAAAGACAATTATTTTCATATTACAATACATCAAAGTAATTTTTACTTCATAGTAAAGTTGAAGGATGTTTATGAAATAAGTGTCGTATTCTTAATATGGCCACTCCTTTAGTACAAGATTAACATGAAATGCTATAACTATGACTCTTTGTGGTTAGAACTAATTGAAGATAAGTATCATGTTAAATGTATTTATATTATGTCATGTTACATGTGAAGAAAATAAGGCAGAAGATGCTTAATTTCAGTAAAGAGATCCGACAGAACTGACATATAATTTCTTATAGATAGAAAAAACTTGAACAAAATGATAAAGAAGACCGAAATATTTTTCTATATCAGTTTTAAACAATAGTGTTGTAATACAAAGTAGGCACAGTATGCAAATGTTCCTCAGTGAACAGAAATAATCTCCAAATACATCATTGCCACATTTCTTACATGTTCTCAAGAATAACCAAACCTTGATTTCTCATCATACAAGAACTTTATAAGTTATGAGAAGATGTCCATTATTCTATGTGCTCAGAAATGCTATCCGAATTGACATTCACTGAGTGGACACACACTCATCTTCTAAGACGTCTCAGCCTTCATGCTTTGATCTCTGGTAACACCATACCATAAATGCTCCTATTCTGTATGAATCAAAATGCACCCATCTGACCCAAAACAGTTGCTTTTTACATGTTTTATGTTCTATCACTATAGCATAGGCTTCCATCTGGAAGAGTCAGTGCCTAATTTCTCAGCAGATAGTAAATAGTCGTTATAAAACTTTATGTAAGTTCAAAGTTTTAAAAATATCTTTAGAATGTTCTCATACTGCAATGAGTATGGTACTGTGTTATGTCCTTGGAAAGATCACGGAAATGGGAAATACATAGTGTTTTGAATCTATGAGAATTTCTCTACATTAATTCAATTCCTAATATATACATATTCATGATGGACTTTCGAATAGAATTAGGAAATAAGTTTTTTTTTCCCATTGGATTGAGTAAAATATTTTCTTTGTTCCTTCACAATTAGGCCCCCATTGTGGAAGCAACCATTCTTTTTAATAGGCACTTTAGTTAACTATATGACTAATTTATCTACTCAAAATGAGGACCTGGAAATAATCCAATGACCATAAAGAAAACATTTTTACTCCTTTGCATGATTGAGTGTAATCATTATATCACAAATTTAGTTTATAAAACCCACTATTTTAAATGTAGAGTCATGAGGATCTCCAGCTGTGTAAAAAGCTTAACATAAAACATGGATAATAATCACATAATAATTTACTGAACAACATAAGAAAATGATTACCTGTGTGACTAGATTCTAAGAATACCATGTGTTTTGTAGTAGATAAAGCCTTCGTTTTAATGTTAAATTACAATCTATTGATTGCACATAGAAGCCTGATATGCACTTTACTTTGTCCTGTGGTAATAACATTAAACCAAGTAAGAAAGAAATTTCAATTTAAACAGTAACGTACCAATTTTTGATAGCCTTCATTCTTATTGCAAACATTTTCATTTTCCAGCTTTAAATTCAGTATTGTTTCTACTTCTGCTTCTTCTGACAAATCCATACAGTATATTAAAAAATACAATAAAAGCCGCAGTTAGATAAAATGTTTTATGATAATATATTAAAATATATTGAATTTAGAAAAATTATTCAAGTATTTCAATTAAATAGATTCTATAGATTAATATTTAGATTATATAAATATATTTAGATTATATAAAATATATTTAGATTATATAAAAATATAAATGTGCTAATTATAGAAACATTAGGATATCATTTGTTATATTAGTATATATAAATACTGCATATTGCCAGGTTCAAGATATATAAATAATTTACCAATTTCAC
Organism: Chionomys nivalis; assembly: GCF_950005125.1. Taxonomy (NCBI): domain Eukaryota; kingdom Metazoa; phylum Chordata; class Mammalia; order Rodentia; family Cricetidae; genus Chionomys; species Chionomys nivalis. The sequence continues at coordinate 41,672,903 of NC_080108.1, read as the reverse complement.
CTATAAATTAATAAATATCACATAAATTACCACACTTTCTAAAATCTATAACTTAATATTTCATATACTTAAATACATTCATTATGTGCTTGCAAGCATACACACACACAAGAACTGGGAAATAATTTATGTCTTCATTGCAATGAGCAAAATAATTTTAATGTAAGACCCTGTTACTAAAGGTGCTACAAACTTCAGACATAAGGTTTGGAGGAAATGAATTAGAACTGACTTGACTGCTCTCGTAGTGCTGTGCAAAACACCAAGAGTGATGAGCAGTCAATAATTCCACCAGCAGAAAAAGGTACCCAAGGTATCCTCAATGATGTGATAGTGGTACTTTAATTTTTGGAGTAACAACTGTATCCTTGGTTTTAAGGCTCAGTCAATGAGCAACTCACGACTGGTTCTGTAAATCTAGTCAAGTACTGATGACTAGAGAAATCATTGACCCTAGGATAACCTACAGTATCATTTCTTATATCAGCGTAGTTACTGTGTTCTAAATGTGATTTCTAGAGCCATAGTTACATCCACAAATAATTGTAAGTCTTATGTCTCATTAGAGAAGTTCATTTAAGCAGCAGACAGAGGTATTACAGATATCTCCAGTTAGTCAAAGTGCAAGAAGTGACCATAAGGTGCCCAGCCCCCACCTACACAGCCTTAAATCTAAGGGAAAATAGCAAAAGTAGGTGCGGATAGATTGCAAAATCAGAGGTCCAGCGCTTTAGCTGCTACATGGAAACTTCTATGCATGACTTGGATGGTGCTACCATGAAATTTCAAGAGTTTGATTTTTAATGAACACCTGCATAAGGACAGCACTAGTTCATAGGCCAATATGTCAGAAGGAAATCTCACAAGACACAATCCCTAGATGAAGAGCTGTAGGCAACCAGGATCTCACAGAGCACAAATCATTTGATTTTTTTCCAGAGTTGATCTCTGTGAGAGGTTATGAAATTCCAGAAGTCAGCACTAAACAAGTGTAGAAATAAGCAACACTACAAAGACACACACGTGTGTGTCTATAACAACAGTATAGACAAATAAGTCACAAATTTGAGGTGTGTTTGGGACACAGGGAATGTTGGAAGAACAGTGGGAAGGGTGAGAATGATGTAAAAACAATACCTAGGTATGAAATTCTCAGAAACTAAAAATACATTAATAAAACAAAATAAAATAAAGGACAACTCTTTTACTGAATTCTTATTTCAACTTTTGAGTGAAAGTTGTTGTGGGCTTACTTATTGCTATTTCACTTCTGTTTTAATTAATATGCAATTAGTGATCATGTTTTAAACATAGCCATGTCTAATGATCTTACAAGTAAAGTGTGTGCATTACCTTCTTGGGCTTCTACATTTCTGTATTGTTTGGAAGCCATTGGTAAGTCATTGGCACCATTTTCCAGAATATTCTCAGGAATGTCTTGCTAAAATCGATAACAATAATGAGGCATCATAATGAGATCACAGCTGAATTTCCTATTTTGAATTCAGTTAAACTTAAGAGAAAAATTAAAAACTGGTATATTTTCTGCTGGGTGTGGTGGAGTATGCCTTTAATCCCAGCAGTCTGGAGACAGAGGCAGGTTGATCTTGGTGAATTTGAGGACAACCTGGCTGCACAGTGAGTTCCATGAAAGCTGGGATTGTTACACTGATAAAACTTGCCTTAAACTCCCGTGTTCCCCCAAATCAGTATATATTCATAGAAAACCATTTGCCTGCTCTTGAGATCAACTTATCTGTACAGATTATATAGCCACATATGATAAATAATCAAGCCTAAAAGTAGAATTAAAAAAATGCTCACTTTCAGAATTCAACAAGTCACTAAGCTCATGATATAGAAGTTATATTCCTCGCCAAAACTGAAACACAATTTTAAAAGTACCTATTTATCTGATAATTATTAATTTGCTTGGTATACTATAGCACTAGACTTTTAAAAGACAATTCTATTGAGAAAATCAATTTAGTATTGAAATAAGACATTGGTTTGGCAAGGGAATACAGACTATACCATGCAGAGAAAAATTAAAATATTTTAGAATTAGTTTGTTTAGGAAAAGATGGATGTACAAAACAAATACTTTGTGAAAATTTTAGAGATTAGAGAAAATAGTTCCAAAGAATTAAAAAGCAGTAAGTTAATCATTTACATTCATATAAAGTATGTAAATATTCAATGAAATATTAAACACAGTGAAGTGAGGATGTTAATGGAGCGTAGTAAGCATTATTATGAAGAAAAGCATCTGAGCATTCATTTGATGTCTGCAATGTTCCAGGTATTTACATACACTTAGCAATAGTAGAGGAGATGTCCTTGTGCAATTACACATTCAGCATTTTTAATGCACCAGTGCAAGGTAGAAAAGACAATTTAAAATTCACATAGACCCCCCGCTATCTAAATAGCATAAGAATAATAGTCATCACTTCATAATTAAGCCACGTGAACTGGGTAACCTTAACACAAAAGCTTCTGTGATGAAACATCACTGACATTATGCCAACTGAAGATTTATAAGTCTTAAAATACCATTGAAATACATGTCAATCTGGTCCCAGCATTTATAAAATGGATGAAGGAGTAAAAAGCGCCTAAATGACTGTATCCTGAATTTCAAGTTTAAAAAGCCATATGTAGATTTTAACAAGAAGACTATAAGGGCTGGGTGTGTGGCTGAGTGGTGGAGAATTTACCTTACACTCATTAAGTTCAGAGATTGCTTGCTAAATGAAAATCCAAACAGAATGAAATCTACAAAACTATAATCACAAGTGATCTAAATGCCCAGAAGCAGAAAACCTAACTTCCTGCATTTCAGAATGATCCTGTAGATTTAAGTGAGCACTGAAAAACTATGTAGACATTCTTCAAAACTTGAAATTAAGACATGATGCAAAAATTTGAGTGACGTTTTAAGATTTTGAGTGCAAAAATTAAACAAAATTAAAATGTTGCTGTTACCATTGGTTATCAAGGGCCTCAATCTAGAGCTGACTATTGTAGCAAAATATGTATATCTCAGTTACATGAAGAGCTTTTTCCTCAAATTTTTATTTAAAAATGTCCCATGAACAATACCTTTTGATCATGATTTTCCCACTCTAATGCCCAGATTTTCCCCATCTCCCTTACCTATCCCAGTTTACAATATTTCTCTCTCAAACCTCCCCAAGTCCACACAAAATGGAAATACAAACTTAGAAACAATAAAACAAAAAGCTACAACAAAAACAGCCACACCACACACACACAAAATCCCACAGAGTTTGCTTTGTGTTGATCAACTCTTCCCGTCATCGGGTCTGCCCTGGAGTGTCGTCAATATACCCAGTGACACTCCAAGCAGAAAACTGATTTTCCCCTTGGCAGCAGGTATCAATTACAAATAGCTTTCTGGTTAGGGGTAGGAGCCCATGTTCTCTTCCCCCTCTCAGTGCTGGAATTCTTTCTGATTGGAACCTGTGCAGGTCATCTGTGTACTCATACAGTCTCAGAATTTATACATACATTAGTCTTGGTCCCGTTGTGTCTGGAAGACACTGTTTCCTTGACCTTATCCATTACCACTGGCTATTATAATCATTCTGCTTTCTTTTCTACATAAACATTAAGCGTTAAAGTGGCAGGTTTGATGAAGACATCCAATTTATGACTATGTGCTTCAAAATCTCTCACTGTCTGCATATTGCCTAGTTATGGGTTTCTATGTTGATTCTCATCTCTGCAAGAGGAAACTTCTCTGATGAGGACTACGCAAGATATTGATCTATGGGTATATGGGTATGTCTTTAGGAATCATTTTGTGCTATATTCCTTTAACAGTTCTTGACTTCTTTACCAATGTCAGCTATGTATTCCATACCTAAATCTAATCATAAAGTGGCTGGTTATTTGTGCCACTATGGGACCAATATATGGTGCAGGCAGGTGGATGTTGTAAGCAACAGCATTTGTAGCTGGTGATATTGTTACATTTCTCCTCTGTCAGCTTGAAGTGTACCATCCAGCACTACGAATACTAGTCAGCAGGACTGAAGCTTCTAGATGGGCAACAGCTGATGACAAACATAAGTGTTGTCTTCAGCAATAGGTTCTTCCTATTATGTTGTAGAGTGCAACCAATAACAGCCTTAGCCACAGCCTATGGTGTCTGAAGAATTCTGTGTGACCACAGCATCTTAGATAAGTGGTTCAGGTCAAACTAGATGGTTCTGTGTTGAAGAATTAAATAGATCCATATCTATCATTCTGCAAACATTTCAAGTACAAATGGTTGAAGACCTCAGCAGAAGACCAGAAATGCTGACTCTGATTGAAGAAAAAGTCTGGATTAGACTGGAATTCCTTTTTTTTTTTTTTTTTTTTTTTTTTTGGTTTTTTGAGACAGGGTTTCTCTGTGGTTTTGGAGCCTGTCCTGGAACTAGCTCTTGTAGACCAGGCTGGTCTCGAACTCACAGAGATCCGCCTGCCTCTGCCTCCCAAGTGCTGGGATTAAAGGCGTGCGCCACCACCGCCTGGCCCTGGAATTCCTTTTCACAGGCCCAATAGCACAGACATTAAAACGAACAATTAATAAATGTGACCCCATGAAGCTGAAAAGCTTCTGCGTATTAAAGCACGGCATCATTTAAGCCAAGTGATGGCATACAGAATAGAATAAGCCTTTACGAGCTATATGTCTCATAATAGAGGATTAGCACGTAAAACATACAAAGAACTAAAACTAAATATCAAGAAAACAAATCGTGGGATGCAGAACTAGGCAGAGTGTTCTCAAAACATGAAACAAATGTCTGTGAAAGATTTAAAGGGTTGGTAAGAGACTTGATTCTAGAGAGGTTCCCAGGTGTCCATGGAGATGTCCCCAGCTACATCCTTGGGCAGCTGAGGAGAGGGAACCTGAAATGACCCAATCCTATAGCCATACTGATGAATATCTTGCATATCACCATAGAAGCTTCATCTGGCAATGGATGAAGCAAGAGACAGAGACCCACATTGGAGAACTGGACTGAGCTCCCAAGGTCCAAATGAGGAGCAGAAGGAGGGAGAACATGAGCAAGGAAGTCAGGACCACGAGGGGTGCGCCCACCCACTGAGACAGTGGGGTTGATCTAATGGGAGCTCACCAAGGCCAGCTGGACTAGGACTGATGCTGTGGCGGACGAGGAGGGCTGACTGAGACGCCAAGGACAATGGCACTGGGTTTTGATTCTACTGCATGAACTGGCTTTGTGGGAGCCTAGTCTGTTTGGATGCTCACCTTCCTAGACCTGGATGGAGCGGGGAGGACCTTGAACTTCCCACAGGGCAGGGAATGCTGACTGCTCTTTGGACTGGATAGGGAGGGGGAGGGAATTGGGAGGAGGTGGGAATTTTTAATTAAAAATAAATAAATAAATGAAAAAAAGAGAAATGTTCAACATCTTTAGTTATCAGGGAAATATTAATCCAAACCACCTTCAGTTTTCATTTTACCTAAATACAAATGGTCAAGACAATAAAACAAATGACAGCTCATGCTGACGAGGATGTAGGGAAAGGGGGACAGTTATTCATAACTGAACGAACTGAAAAATTTTGAAATTTTATGAAGATCTTATAAACATTATTTTTGTAACTAATTATATATTCTTTGCTGGCCAAGATGGAACTCATTATGACCAGGTTGGTCTTGAACTCATGGGGAGTTACACCTGCCTCTGTCTCCCACGTTTTGGGATAGAGAGTGTGTGCTATGATGCCTGGTCCAACAGATTATTAGAACAAATTAATTCAAATCTATTATTATACTAATTTAAAGAAGTATTTTTGAATTTATAATTTTTTAAAACATTAAATAATATTTTTTCTAATTAGAATATTAAGACATAGAAAGTTCTTTTAAAATAAATAAATAACTGAATAATAAATAAATAAAACTTATCACAAGTAAAACTTTAAAAAAATAATCTTAGAAAACTACTTCTAAGATCCATACTCTATAATACATTATTTTGAAACATAAGTTATTTGGTAGATGCCCTGATTAACATAATTAACAAGCTGGTTACATATTTAGAAAAGCATGAAAATTATAAAAATCCCACCACTCAAAATCAAAAGTAAAACTTCTAATGTTTACTTGTCCAAATACTCCCAAATTTCAAATTATCCTTACTGTGGTAAAACTATTTAACCTATGATTTCCCTGTGATTACATATTTCTTACCTCACTGTCGACTTTCATGGTGTTAAAATATTTAACATGTTTTAGTATTTTTCTCAGTAAAGACATTAAAAATTGCTATAATTATATAAAAGCTTTTATCTGACTAATTGTCATTCTAAAATTATGGCATTTTGACAACTGCTATATTCTAATAGTTCTACACCACAAAGAAGATATTTAGGGCAAGAATTTATCTCAAAAAGGCTGTGATTACCTGTATTTCAAAGCTAGCTTTGTTTTCAATCCTTGAACACATAGAAATCAGTGACTCTGATTTGAAGTAATGTCTTTAAAGCAAAAACACACAACAAACCATGTGAGTAATAGCTTATAAAATATTCTGAAAGTTTAGTTTTTTGAATAGCAAATGCTACTTCTTTATACTGCTATTAAACATTTGGTTTATAAAATTCTTTCAGTTGTTAGTTTCTGCCTCCAGTTCTCCCAATCTTTGCACTTCATAATAAGGATTCATATATACTTCCACATCAAATAGTGTCAATCTCAATCAATAAATTGTTGGAACCTGAAAATTATTTGTCTTGAAAAGGTTCTGTCCTGATGATTGCACCCAAATTACAATCAATTTCTCACATAGCCTTCCAACTTAAATTTAAATAGAATGATAGACCAAAGGAAGGCAAAAGGAAACAGTGTCTTTATTCTAATTCTGTTCATAAACCACCAAACTATATAATTTGCAAATGGTAGCCTTCATTCTTTAGAATAGGAAAAAAACCATTGTCATGAAACCATCACATCCATTCATCCAAAATAGCTAATTCAGGCATAAAAACCCATTAAAATGCTTGAATACTAAACTTACAAATGAACACCTAAATGTGTACATTAGTGTTAGGAATGCTCTTATCAGGGAGGTTCAATCGTTACAACATAAATAACACAGTTATGCTTCCTAATTAGTTCAGGCTTATTCAGCTACCACTGAGCATTTAAAAAACCCTTCACATGTGCTCAGTTGAGGTCAGAGACTTCTGGAAAGGCAGATCCCTTGTACTTTTGCCTCTACTTCCCTCTATATTCTCTAGATATCTTCCTTCTATAGGATATAATTCCTTGTTCCATCTTTTGCAGTCTTCAGTGGTGTCCTCCAGTCTTTAAATATTCATCCCAGGAAGGTGCAGATTCCTGAATGTATGGGTTCAAAGAACCTGAGTAGCAACTAGCTCCCTGATTCAGCCAAATAAGGTAAATGAGGGTCAGTACCCACCCCATGCCTAGATATGTTCCTACTTCTATGAAGATACTGTTGCTGCACATTTGAATCTGACTTGGGAAAAGATACACAGGAAAGCAAGCAGCTGCCCTGGATCACAGATAGATTTCATTGTGTTCCTTCCAGTTCTTGGAACACTCTCTAGCCTGCCCTCTGTGATAGTTTTCTGTTTTTTATAAAGACATCACCATAGCTCAAGTAAATTTCAAAAGAAACTTGGAATTTGTCATTTCTCACAATTAAGCACAAGAAGTAGCATATTTTTACAAATTACTTTCAGGCCTATATTAGCATGTAGTTATAAGAGACTTTCAATATCCTGTGTACTTACAAATAACTTTACTGTCTTCAATGTAAGCCCAAACACTTAGTCCTTTTGACCACCACATTGTTCCTTTTAATATTGCCCTTCCATTGTTAAAGTCAGTCTAATCTACCATTGTGCTCACTCTTCAATGCCGTCCTTCTTCTCTTCCACTTGGAACATTTGACTCACTCCTCTATTCTACTGCTGAAGCACTCAATCAAATACTGGTCAGCAAAGAAGACACTTGGTCTTCTAGTTAATGAACATATGAACCAGAATTGGGCCATTTATATTTCCACATGCACAGACTACTCTCTTTTACTTTGGGTCTTCCATCAGAACAAATATTTACCTAAGATGCTGAATCTAGTTTGCTGTGCTCAGGATATTTTTTTATTAGTTTTCAAGATTCCTTGAACTCAAAATTGTTTAGAATCTGAGATTCTCTAGTAAAAACAGGAAGCATAATTTCCTAACAAAAATTCTAAACTTTGCCAGGCGGTGGTGGCGCATGCCTTTAATCCCAGCACTCGGGAGGCAGAGGCAGGAGGATCTCTGGGAGTTCGAGCCCAGCCTGGTCTACAAGAGCTAGTTCCGGGACAGGCACCAGAGCTAGAGAAACCCTGTCTCGAAAAAACCAAAAAAAAAAAAAAAAAATCTAAACTTCATGGAAAGAAACTTATAGAAAAGTAAAACGTACATTAAGTCTTCAAGAAGCCTGATGTCATGTGGAAACAAAGACCCGATAAAAAGGAAAAACTTCCATCACTTGGGAAGTTTGAAGTGTAAACAAAACTGAGAATAAATTAGAAATGCATTTTGAATAGGTGATGAACGTGATAAATATGATGTGGTGTGTGTGCACATGCAGTGCAAATACAATAAAGTAATTCCAGGACTTCTCTCATCTTGTTCATTTCAAACCTATGACACTATGCACACAGTTAAGTGAGGTTTTCTTTTGCTCCAATCTTTGATGGCAGAATGATGTACCCATGTACTGACTATTAAATTAAAAATGTCAAAAGGTTAAAACAATCTATTGAGCTATGAATAGGTTTCTCAGAAAAACTCTAACCTACAGTTCACAATAAGAAAAACTGACTTCTATATGAGACCATCACAATGTAGTTAGAAGAGAAAGAAAATGCACAGGATGGCATTCAATTCATGAGACGGCTACTACTTAACTAAGTGATCATGAAATTAATCAAAATCTCTGGATGACATCTGCTAAACTAATAAGACAATTACAGTGATATAAATGCTTAAAACATAATTATACGAATACATAAAGTAAATCACATGGAATACAGTCAAGAATAGAATATTCAATCCATACTAGCTTCTTAAGCCCTGGTTCAATTTATAACTTAACATTCATTCTTAAACACTCTAAAATCCTACCGTGATGGAGAGGTGTATTCAGGCTGATTTTCTGTGACTGAAGCAATAGTAAAACAAATTTCAGTATATGATATTACTCTATAAAATATAACATTTATATCTGAAGAAGCTTCTATGGTAAATAATAGCAATGCTACTGACAAATGATTAATGCATCAAGAGATATTCACATTTTTTAATTTATTAGATAAAGAATTAAAGAAATTATCAGCATTTGATACCCAAAAGTAAGTGACCATAAACAAGAATGAACTATCAGACTGATGGAAAATATTACCATTGACAGAATCAGTACTGACCATAACTAACTATCAAAGTAGGTTTGTTTGGAATATTGGTACTAGGATCCATTTAAAGATAGAAAGAACATGCACACACATGCACACACACATGCACTCCAAACCTTCTTCAGATACACAGCTGACAGCAGCATTTGTTCAGGTAAGGATGAAACAACCTCTCAGAGAGAACTTGAGACAATAAGCATTGTACCTTTTAATCTTCCATAAGATGATGAAAATTGTTCAGGACAATATTTCTCATCAAGACTTGCAAGAAATCAGAATAGAGAGCTAAGGCAAAATCAGTGCTACACACTCTCCCTGATCTCCTCTGGGGTTAGGTAGTCATGAGCTCTTATATATCTGGCTGTAATTCTTGTTCTGACCTATGATGCAATAACGCAGAAACTCAATTGCTATTGTTTTCCACCCTTGACCTCCTTCAGTACACATCCTTTCTGTACATTGTTCAATGTAGAAGTTTAAAAGTATGCACTGGAAATACAGGGTCAGAGAATGTTGCTATGGAAGATGGATTGTTATAAAATTATAGGTGCATACCCAGTTATGTGCATGCACATCACTTAATAAATCACTAACATTCTTTCTATCTGGATAGAAAATTAGTTTTCCTTTTATATAAAACACTAAGGACCAACACACAGTGAGCTCCTACTGGCATTACTCTTGATAAATACTTTCACTGTGCTTGCTGGTTTTGTTTGGTAACTTGACACAAGCTACAGACATTAGAGGAAAAGGAGCCTCATTTGAAGAAAAACCTCCATGAAATCAAGCTATGAAGTATTTTTTCAACCAGTACACAGTTGGGGAGGGTCCAGTCCAATGTGTCTGTGGCCATTCTTGGACTGATAGTCCTGGCTTCTATAACAAAGTAGACTGAGCAAGCCATGTGAAGTAGGCCAGTAAGCAGCTACCCTCAATGACCTCTGCATGGGCTTCGCCCTCTGGGTTCCAGCCCTGCTTGATTTCCTCCAATGATGGACTGTGATCTGGAAGTAGAAGCCCAAACCCCTTTCCTCCACAACTTAGGTTTGAGTCATGTTGTTTTGTCACAGCAATAGAAACCTTAACTAAGACAGTCACCTTTGTTGGGTAAGTCTCTTCTATTTCCCATCCTACTCCTACCTATTTCTATTTCCAAACAAGCTTACCTTGTTTTAGACTTGCTGGAGGCTTAGCATCCATATTTCCTAGTTATCTTTGCTGGGAAAGTTGCTTCCCAACTTTCTCTGCAAACCCAGAAGCCTATTCCAGAACTAAGGCTGTTTGTGAGCCACCTTTGCTGGATAAGACACTTCTTCCCCTTCCTATCCTCCCACCATTTCCCATTGGGGCCATCTCTATTCCCAAAGGCCTAACTCAAGATCAATGTATAAAATAAAGATAAAACCTGAAAAACTCAATATCCACTTTGAAAGCTCAGAGGAAAGCCTTACCAATATAAGGAATCAGACAAAAGATAGAATATCAGGATGTGAGGATAAACTGGAAGATTTAGACAAAATGAACAAATAATATGAAAAAATAAAAGGCATAGTAAAGGACCATGCAGGAAATTTGAGACACTATTAAAGAGTCAAATCTTTAAATTATAGGCATAGATAATGGAGAGTAATTCTAAGTAAATAGCATAGCCATGTTTCTAACAAAATCACAGAGAAAAACTTTACCCAAGAAAGGAAAGATATACATACCAAAATAAAAGAAGCAATGAGAACTACACCTAGACAAGACCTGAAAAGAAATACCACAAAGCACGTGATAGTGAAATCACTAAATTTACAGGACAAGGAAAATATTGGAAGCTTTAAGAGAAGAAAACACACAAGTCACTTAAGAATGAAAACTCATCAGAATAACAGTTTACTTCTCAATTGACACTCTGAAAGCCAGAAGAACATGAAGCAATATACTTCACATACTAAAATACCATGTATGCCAAACAATATTCCTGTGCCTAGGAAAACTGTCTGCTGTACGTGAAGAAGAAAGAAAACATTTCCATGAAACAGTGTAGTGTATCAAACAAAACCTCTAGGAGGAATACTGAATGGAATACTTTTAACTGAAGAGAAGAATGATTATAACTAGAGACTTTTAGAAACAAAAAAAAAGTTATAATTTAATAAAATAGAAAGGGCAGTAAACATCATAAAACATCAAGAAAAGATACTAGATTCTACACATACCTCTCAATAACGATTTCAATTATTAGTCTGATGGAGGAAGGTCATTGGTTAAAAAATAAAGAAACTGCTTGGCCCTCATAGGTTAGAACATAGGTGGGTGGAGTAAACAGAACAGAATGCTGGGAGGAAGAGGAAGTGAGCTCAGATGCAGGGCAGCTCCTCTCAGAGACAGATACCATGCAGCTGCTCCCCAGGGTAGATGTGATGAAGCTCCAACCCAGGATGGACGTAGGCTAGAATCTTCCTGGTAAGCGCACCTTGGGGTGCTACACACATTATTAGAAATTAGAACTAGTCCAGGTGCGAGAGTTAGCCGAGAAGAGGCTAGATATAATGGGCCAAGCAGTGTTTAAAAGAATACAGTTTGTGTGTTGTTATTTCAGGGCATACGCTAGCCAGGCGACTGAGATCTGGGGCGACAGGAACACAGCCCGCAGCTCCTATTACATTAGTCACCTCAAAACACAAAGAAAAAGGCAAAGGCTACCTATATGGATAAAGAAACAAAATTCAACCATCTGTTGTCTACAAAAAAATCATAGTTTTAGTGTCAGGCACCATCTTACAATAAAAGGATGGAAAAAGTATTCTTAGCAAATAGTATTAGGAAGCAAGCAGGTATTGCCATGCCAATATCTGACAAAATAGATTTCAAACTAAAATGTATCAAAATGGACAAAGGCACTTCATATTAACAAAAGTATCAATTAATTAAATTAATTAATATATATACACCAAATTCTGTTTCATCCAAAGTCATAAACAATCAACTTGATAGAATTAAAGGTACAGATAAACACAAACCCAGTTAGAGTAGGTGAAATCAAAAGCACAATTTTCCTAATATATAGGTCATCTGGCCAAAAAAATAAAATAGAAAAAGAAACCTCAGAATTAAATGTCAACTTCATCAAATCGACCTAAAGGATAATTAATACATCACATAAACACCAAAGAATATACAGTCAACAGCACATAGAAGCTTCTCAAAAATAGAGTATATACTGGGGCACAAAGAACATAAAGAAATAAAAGAAATTTAAATAATGCCATGTATCCTATCTGACTATTGTATAATAAAACTTAAAATTGACAGCAATGAAACTATAGTATGCATATAAAGTCATAGAGATTTAACAACTCGATACTGAATGGATCATAATGGAAATCAAAAAAGAAAAAGAGTCCTAAAATAAATGAAAATAGAAAGAAAACACAATAAAACTTCTGTGACAATTCTGAGAGGGCAGTTCATAGCCCTAATTATCTACATTAAAAGATCATAAAGAAGAAAAATAAATGACTTAAAGATGTCACTCAAGAATTTGGAAAAAACAAGAACATTCCAAATCCCCAAACACTGAATGGCAAGAAATAATAAAAATGAATGCATTAGATACAAAGAAAACACTACAAAGAATCAAATAATACAGTGAATCTAAGAGCTAGTTTATAAGAAGACAAACAGAATCAAAAGACCCCCTCTTCAAAGAAGTGCCTCTTTATAGCAAGCAGAGACCATCACCACAATCTACAAGTAGACACAAAACAGAGGTCAACAGAAAGTATGGATCCAAGTCCCAGTGGATTTATCTGCATCACAGCTTCAGCATCTATGACTCAGGGAACGTCTCAGAAGAGGCAGGTGAAAAGACTGTAAAGAGTCTGGAAGTTTGTTGTGAAACAGCTTCTTATAAAATGGCTGTATAAACAAGATCCAAACAAAGACAGTAGCAAAAGACATGCTAACAAAGAAGGAGTAGGGTAATCTCAGAGGGTCATGCTCCTGGATAAGGAACTGGAGAAAACTAATGACTACTTAGACATGGGGAGTTACTGACACTCAGGGATGAGCACTTTCTGTTATACATTCATTATTTATGGGAAGTAAAAATGAATTTTAATACAACTATAATACGTGGGTAGGGTGGTTGGAAAGATGGCTTAAAAGTTATGAGCACTTTTTGCCCTTAGAGAGAACCAGGATTCAGTCCCCAAAACTTATGTGGTATTTTCCAGCCATCCATAACTCCCTCATCTCATTCCCACAACCACCAGACATGCACAGGGATACATTCACACATAAAATGAATAGAGAACTCCAATACAGTGTAGTGTGATGACTGTTAAGGAAATATACAGCATGTTAACATTTTTCAAAGGAAAAATTATTCAGAACAGTGAATGGTCTAGGGGCGAGACAAAAGCAGAAGGATTGTCAACAACATGCTAATATCAAAATATTTTTAGATGCAAGTTAAATTTCCAGCACAAAACTGACATACTTTTTAGACAACACAGTTTTATACAAATAATTTCTTAAATAATTTCCACCAAAATATACACTTGGTTTTTTAAACTGCATAGGAGGAGCTGGAGAGAGGAACACAAAGGGGAAATGATGCAATTATATTTTAATTAAAATGTATTTAAAAAATTAAAATTCCTCTTTGAGGATGTAGGGAAAGGGGAACACTCTGGTGGTGGAAGCGCAAACTTGTACAGTCACTTGGGAATGCAGTGTGGCAGTTCTTCAGGAGCCTCGGAATAGGTCTATCTTAAGATCCAGCTATACCACCCATGAACATATTACCAATGATATTCTCTTAAAAAAATGAGAACATTCTTCCTCCACCCTTTCAAATCTAAGGAAAGACTAGAGAGAATGAAACTGAAGAAGACGTACCTGTGACGTCACTCTGTTGACTTGAGAGTAGCAAGTCCTCATACTCCAAAATTATACTCTCTCTTCCATATACAGACATGGTGGTAATAAAGTTATTATTTTAATACTGACAGGAAAGAATTCATCAACATATTAAATTCTTAAATATTAAACAGTATCAGATATTTTATCAGAACATATTACCATGTCCTTTAGGTTTATAAATTCTAAAACTTTTTATATAATTTCTCACTGAAGAAGGAAAGAAAAAAGTGAAAGGTCAAATCAGTGGCAATACAGTTCAAACCATCTAGATTATTTTGACAGGATAAATGGTACCCTGGTATTAGAAGGATTTCTAAATCTCTTTTTCTGTGACAGCGTTTCTCTTAAGCTCCATATCTCGGCATTTACTACTTGAGTTCACTAAGATGGCTCTGAAAATTACACCACCTAAAACATGCACAGAATTAGTAAAGCAGTATAAAATTTTCTTCTCAATCTTGGGCTGATTAGAATCCCAAATGGAAACCATTGTGTAATTCATAGTTGGGCCTATGATTAGATGCTACAACTGTAGGATACTGTTGTTACTGAAGTATAGAGGTAGTCCACGGAGAGAACACTACTGAATCCCAAGACGCGGCTTAGTCTGTTGCTGCTCTTCCTTTACCCAGAAATGACATACTAAGGTAAGTGAGTTTTTTATACTGATTTTGAATCTTCATGCTTAACCCCAACTGACACAGAAGACAGTCATATTTCACACATGAATAAGCATGCTGATGAGATGTGATGGGAATTAGCTATAAAAACAGTTATTAGAATTTAGATTCACAGAATTTTACTCAGTGTCTCCCTTCTGGGGTAAAGTTAGAAAATGTTATGAATTCTTGAGGTACAGACCCAGAAGTGTCTATAATGGAAAAAAAGCACTTGATAGACCAAACACTTCTTGCCACTTTCCCTGAGATAGGTGACAGAGATCTGTCACAACCATAGATTGTGCTGCAGAAGATGATAGAAAGGAGCCTTTGGATACCGATTGCTATTATCAAAGAAAGAATGCATCTCTGCCCTCTTTCTGCAAATTTTTGGTTCCATGTGATTATTTAGTACATCCACAAACTCATTTCATGGTAGAAAAGAGAGGCTTCTCCGAGGTAACTTACTGTGATGATCCTCTAGGACAATGGGACGGTTTGAATAGGTGATAAGATAACATTAGTTAACCCTGAAATAAAAATCTCGTATACCCATTGCTACTTTTGACTATTATGTCATTTGTTTTGCTCTATGGCAGGTGAAGTTAACTAAAATACCTCCATTCTGTAAGTATTTAAATAATAAAGTCCCATCTGGTGTAAAGTACAACATTTGTAAGTAATTTGTGTCTACGTTCAGTACTAGTTTGTATTTTAATGTGTATACTTACACTTTGCGTTTTCCTGCCACGGCATACTGCAGTGAACTCCACCCAAATGCATCCTTTGTGGAGTGGTCCATACCTTTCTTCAATAGCAGCTCAACAATATCCTCAGAATCCCATTTAACTGCATACATGAGCGTTGTTCTAGAATGACAGAGGCAATTAAATAAGTTACATGGTGAATTTAATATATTTTGTCAATTCAGTGTATGGCCTGCATGTGTAGTATTGACCATTTACTAACCACTTAAGCATCTTGAAAGCTCAGAGTTCATATTTTTAAGTATTCAAAGAAAAAAGTTCAAAGCAAAGAGTCATCCAACCTATGGTTTTAACTTTTAATACATACTAAAAGAAATTAAAATTTTATAGTTATTAAGAATTTCAAGATATATCAGTAATTGAACTAATAGTGATCAATTAGTTTTTTTTCAAAATACTGCTATAAAATCTATCAGTTCATATAAGATTATATGACAAAGTAACATTCTAAGCCAGAAAAACATCTCGTTATCATGGGGAATGTGAACCTGACTACGTATTGTTCTCTGCTATAGCCATTTCAAAAAATCGGTATTTTTTAAAAAAATAATTGATGTTTTGTTGATAAATCTAGTATATTCCCATAATATTTTGAGTGATTTTTTACTATTCTTGACCACAGGTAATGTATTAAAAATTCAGAACACAGTACCTTTGAAAGTCATCACGTGCATAAATGTTTGCACCATGATTTATTAAATGTTTAGCCATGAGAAGTTTCCTTTCTCTGAGTGCTAGCAGCAGAGGTGTAAATCCATCCTGTAATGATATCCATGAATAAGTCACAATATTACATTATCCATAACTGAAATGAAAACCATACAGCTAGCCCCATGAACATACTGCTTACCATAGACTAGAGAGCGGTAGTCTTTTTCTCCTCAGCCCATTGTGCATTTTCAGATTTCTCAGCCTTGCAATGCTCCAACCCTGCTTACATTTGTCACAAGACTTCTAGTCCTGTCATGGGAAACACCTTGTCCCATGAACCACTGGTTCCTGTCACAGCATTTACCATGGAATTTTGGAGTCCTGTTGCTGTTTCCATCTAAGGAAAGTTCCCTTAGAATATCTCAAGAAACCCAAACCACCACAAAGAAGCAAAGGTTTTCAATCCTTTGTTACATGAATGAGTTAAATTTTGTTCACTATGTCAGAAGTTCTTCTGTGTTTCAAAAGACATCTGGTAGACATCCCATTTCCCAACAGAGAAATTTGATTAAGCATTATGAAAACAACCCAGCCATAAGCTCTTCAATTTACAATCTATCCTGCTTGCAAGATGTGCTGGAGCAATGGTGACCCAGATATTGTGGGAGTGACCAACCAATAACAAGTAAAATTTGAGATCAAGGCCTTGAGACAGAGTCTATGCCAGATGCTTTCTGGATAACCAGAACCAGGAAACTGGATAGTCCAGGAACCTAGGGTAGAACCTACCACTACTGCCCTCTCCCACCACTGCAAAAAGACATCAATGAAAAGCTTCATAATTCTATTCTTTGCCTAAATCAGGGCCCCTTTGGGTCCCTCTGCCTGGCACTAGGAAGAACCCTCCAGAAGAGGGAGAGGAGGAATTATGGGAAACAAAAGGGTTGAGGACACAGGGAGAGCAAGGACAGAGTAGTCAACTAAGCAGAACCCTTGGGGGCTCAGAGACTTAAATGACAATCACGGAGCCTTCATGTGTCTGTATTGGTCCTTTGTATGTATGTATGGTTGTTGACTTCATGTTTTAGGGTGACTCCTGACAGTGGGAGTGAGATGTCTCTGTCTCTTTGCTCTTGGGATCCTTTTGTTTCTATTGGGTTGCTTTGCCCAGCCTTGATCTGAGGTTTTGTGCCTGGTCTTATTGTATCTTGTTGTGGTGTGTTTGATTGATGTCCTTCAGAGGCCTGCACTTGTCTGGGGGTGAGGGTAGTGGTAGGTGAGGACATGGAAGAGAGTGGAGGAGGAACTTGGAAGTGTAGAGAGGAAAGGAAGCTGTGGTTGGGATGTATTGTATGAAAGAATAAATAAAAAATTAAAATAAGAATTATGACAAAATTGTAGAATTGTTCAGCATTGAGAAATATTTTCTGAAATCCTGTTGGACAAATGTTCTGTGGGGCAAACACTAGCAACAGCAGAAGTTGTTTAAGAGACACAATTCTCAGAAGTTTGTGATGATATGGAAGTTTCCTGAGGACACCGATTCTCGTTTGAGGAAGGACCACGGTAACAATGTCAGGAACTTGCTCCAAATAGGTCACCAAAGAAATAGACTCAAAATGAGTGCCACTTGAGTGCTGAGGCGTTCCATCTGGACAGGTGAGTGTGTGCTATCCCGGTATGGCCTGTCCCGGAAGAGAGCACAAACCCCACTTCCCAGCTCCTGCTGCAGGGGCGTCATTCTTACACACGACCCAGCCGCCCCCCCCCCCAAACCTGCCCTGTTTTCTGCAAGGTCCTTGGCTCAGGAAGTTTCCTGCTCCTGCATTAAGGCTACCCACCCAGTGGGGTGAAGGTCCCCCACAGGGGAGCACGGGCGCCTTCAGCTTGTGCTACAGTGTCTCCCGTGTTCTACTCGACCCCGCCCTGCTCCCCATGTTAGCCCTTTTGTCCGCGGGTCCTTGGGCTACCAGGCGTCCCTGTTTCAGTGCTGAGGAGTTCCATCTGGATGGGTGAGTGTGTGCTATCCCAGGGCGGCCGGTCCAGGAAGAGAGCACAACCCCTACTCCCCCAGCTCCTGCTGCAGGGGCGTCTTACTTACACACGAACCAGCCCCCCCCCTCCTTCCCCAAGCCTGCCCTGTTGTCTGCAAGGTCCTTGGCTCAGGAATAGTTTTCTGCTCCTGCACTAAGGCTACCCACCCAGAGGGGTGAGTGCCTGCTTGGCCTGAAGGTCCCTGCAAGGGAGTGCAGGCACCTTCAGCTTGTGATACAGGGTTTCCTCTGTTCTACTCGACCCCACCCTGCCCCCCACATCTGCCCTTTTGTCCTTGGTGTCTTTGGACTACGAGGCATCCCTGTTTCAGTGCTGAGGAATTCCATCCAGACAGCAACAGTTTCTGAAGCAAAAGTCAGTCACAGGAAAGACTGGACCAAGACACCAGGCCTCTCCTGACTCCATTTGAAGGAAGAGATGGGCAGGCACCAATGCAAGAATTCCTCCTACAACCTGAAAGGCAACATGACATCACCAGAATAGAGGGATCCCGAAACAAGAAGAATTTAACACCCTACTCCAGAAGAAATAGAAGAAATCGACCTTAAACGGAACTACTTGAAAATAATAGAGGACCTTAAACAGGAGGTGAAAAACTGCCATAAAGAAATAGAGATGACAAACACAAAGGTAGAGGAAATGAATAAATCTCTAAAAGATACCCAAGAAAAACAAGAAAAAGCAATCAAACACGTAAGGGAAATGGTTCAAGACTTAAAGTGAAATGGAGGTAATGAAGAAAACACAAACCAAATGAAGGCTGGAGATGGAAAATCTGGGTAAACGAACAGGAACTACAGAGACAAGAATTACCAACAGAATACAAGAGATGGAAGAAAGAATCTCAGACACTAAAGATACCATAGAGAAAATAAATGCACTGATCAAAGAAAACACCAAATCCAACAAATTCTCATCACAAAACATTCAGGAAATCTGGGACACAATAAAAAGACCAAACCTAAGAATAATAAGATTAGAAGAAGGAGAAGTAAAGCGCAACAGTCCAGAAAATATATTTAATAAAATTATAGAAGAAAACTTTCCCAACCTAAAGAAAGATATTCCTATGAAGGTTCAAGAAGCATACAGAACACAGAATAGACTGGATCAAAAAAAAAAATCCCCTTGCCATATAATAGCCAAAACACAAAACATACAGGATAAAGAAAGAATATTAAGAGCTGCAAAGGAAAAAGGTCAAGTTACTTATAAAGGTAAACATATAAGACTTATACTTAACTTCTCTATGGAAACCATGAAAGCCAGAAGGTCCTGGATAGATGTAACTGCAGAAACTAAGAGACCATGGATACAAGCCCGCCAAGCTTTTGTTCACTATAAATGGAGAAAACAAAATTTTCCAGGATAAAAACAAATTTAAAAAATACATAGCCACAAATCCACCATTACAGAAAGTAACAGAAGGAAAATCACAAAGCAAGGAGTCCAACAATGCCCACAATAACTCAGACATCTAGTGACCCTTCACCAGCACAACTTGAAGAAGGGAAACACACAAACTCTACTACCAAAAAAAAATGGCCAGAGTTAACAACCACTGGTCATTAATATCACTTAATATCAATGGACTCAACTCACCTATAAAAAGGCACAGGCTAAGAGATTGGATACTAAAACAGGATCCAACATTCTGCTGTTTACAAGAAACACACCTCAACCATAAAGACAGACATCTACTCAGACTAAAGTGCTGGGAAAAGGTTGATCAAGCAAATGGACCTAAGAACAAGCAGATGTGGCCATACTAATTTCTAACAAAATTGACTTCAAAGTAAAATCAAATCAGAAGAGATGAAGAGGGACATTTTATACTCATAACAGGAACAATTCATCAAGATGAAGTCTCAATCCTGAATTTCTATGCCCCAAATATAAAAGCACCCACTTATGTAAAAGAAACATTACTAAACTCAAGGAGTCATCAAATCACACACAGTAATAGTAGGAGATGTCAACACATCTCCCTCACAGATGGACAGGTCAATCAGACAGAAATCTAACAGAGAAATAAGAGAACTAATGGAGGTAATGAATCAAATGGACTTAACAGACATCTATAGAACATTCCACCCAAATAGGCAAGAATATACCGTCTTCTCTGCAACTCATGGAACCTTCTCAAAAATTGACCACATACTCGGTAACAAAGCAAACTTCCACAGTTATAAAAAAATATTTAGTAACCACCTGTGTCTTATCAGATCACATGGATTAAAGTTAGAATTCAACAACAATGCTACCCCCAGAAAGACTACAAACTCATGGAAACTGAACAGTAACTACTGAACCACACCTGGGTCAAGGAAGAAATAAAGAAAGAAATTAAAGTCTTTCTTGAATTCAATGAAAATAAAGGCTCAACATACTCAAACCTATGGGACATTATGAAAGCAGTGCTAAGAGTAAAGTTCATAGCACTAAGTGCCCACTTAAAGAAAACAGAGAAAGCACACATTGGAGACTTAACAGCCCACCTGAAAGCTCTAGAAACAAAGAAGCAGACTCACCTAGGAGGAGTAGAAGACTGGAAATAATCAAAATGAGGGCTGAAATCAACAAAATAGAAACAGAAAACAATCCAAAGAATCAATGAAACAAAAAGCTGGTTCTTCTGGTTCTTGGAGAAAAATCAACAAGATTGATAAACCCCTATCCAAACTAATCAAACTGCAGAGAGAGAACATGCAAATTAACAAGATCAGAAATGAAAAGGGGGACATAACACAGACACAGAGAAAATTCAGAAAATCATTAGATCTCACTACAAAAGCCTGTATGCCACAAAATTAGAAAATGTAAAAGAAATGGACATTTTTTTAGGTAAGTACCATATACCAAAGTTAAACCAGGACCAGGTGAACAATCTAAATAGACCTGTTAGTCGTGAAGAATTAGAAGTTGTTATGAAAAACCTCCCTACCAAAAAAAGCCCAGGTCCAGACGGTTTCAATGCAGAATTCTACCAGAGCTTCCAAGAAGAGCTAATACCTATACTCCTTAATGTATTTCACAATATAGAAACAAAAGGGTCATTGCCAAATTCCTTTTATGAAGTTACAGTTACCCTGATACCAAAACCACACAAAGACTCAACCAAGAAAGAGAATTACAGGCCAGTCTCTCTCATGAACATTGACGCGAAAATCCTCAATAAAATACTGGCAAACCGAATCCGAGAACACATTAGAAAAATTATCCATTATGATCAAGTAGGCTTCGTCCCAGGGATGCAGGGCTGGTTCAACATATAAAAATTTATCAATATAATTCATCATATAAATAAACTGCAAGAAAAAAAACACATGATCATTTCATTAGATGCTGAAAAAGGATTTGACAAAATTCAACTTCCCTTTTTGATAAAGGTCTTGGAGAGATTAAGGTTACAAGGGTCATACCTAAATATAATAAAAGCTATTTACAGCAAGCCAACAGCTAACATCAAAGTAAATGGATAGAAACTCAAAGTCATCCCACTAAAATCAGGAACACGACAAGGCTGTCCACTCTCTCCATACCTCTTCAATATAGTGCTTGAAGTTCAAGCAATAGCAAAAAGACAACATAAGGGGATCAAGGAAATTTGAATTGGAAAGGAAGAAGTTAAACTTTCGCTATTTGCAAATGATATGATAGTGTACATAAGCAACCCCCAAAACTCACCAAAGAACTCCTACAGCTGATAAACACCTTTAGTAGCGAGGCAGGATACAAGATCAACTCCCAAAAATTAGTTGCCCTCCTATACACAAAGGATAAGGAAGCAGAAAGGGAAATCAGAGAAGCATCACCTTTCACGATAGCCACAAACAGCATAAAATATCTTGGGGTAACTCTAACCAAGAAAGTGAAGAAATTGAAGAGGATACCAGAAAATGGAAGGATCTCCCTTGCTCTTGGACTGGGAGGATCAACATAGTAAAAATAGCAATTCTACCAAAGGCAATTTATTGATTCAATGCAATCCCCATCAAGGTCCCATCAAAATTCTTCACAGATCTTGAGAGGTAATAATCAACTTTATATGGAAAAACAAAAAAACCAGGATAGCCAAAACAATCTTATACAAAATGGAACTTCTGGAGGCATTACCATCCCTGACTTCAAACTCTATTACAGAGCTACCGTATTGAAAACAGCTTGATATTGGTATAAAAACAGAGAAGTCGACCAATGGAATCGAATAGAAGACCCTGATTTTAACCCTCAATCCTATGAACACCGGTTTTTCGATAAAGGAGCTAAAAGTATACAATGGAAAAAAGAAAGCATATTCAACAAATGGTGCTGGCATAACTGGATGTCAACCTGTAGAAGAATGAAAATAGATCCATATCTATAACCATGCACAAAACTCAAGTCCAAATGGATCAAAGACCTCAATGTCAATCTGAACATACTGAACCTGATAAAAGAGAAAGTGGGAAGTACTCTACAATATATGGGCACAGGAGATCACTTCCTACGTATAACCCCAGCAGCACAGACATTAAGGGCAACATTGAATAAATGGGACCTCCTGAAACTGAGAAGCTTCTGTAAAGCAAAGGACACTGTCACTAAGACAAAAAGGCAACCTACTGATTGGGAGAAGATCTTCACCAACCCTACAACAGACAAAGGTCTGATCTCCAAAATATATAAAGAACTCAAGAAACTAGACTTTAAAATGCTAGTTAACCCAATTAAAAATGGGGCACTGAACTGAACAGAGAATTCTCAACAGAAGAAGTTCAAATGGCCAAAAGACACTTAAGGTCATGCTCAACCTCCTTAGCGATCAGGGAAATGCAAATCAAAACAACTCTGAGATACCATCTTACACCTGTCAGAATGGCTAAAATCATAAACACCAATGACAGCCTTTGCTGGAGAGGTTGTGGAGTAAGTGGTACACTCATTCATTGCTGGTGGGAATGCAAACTCTTGCAACCACTTTGGAAATCAGTGTGGTGATTTCTCAGGAAATTCGGGATCAACCTACTCCAGGACCCAGCAATACCACTCTTGGGAATATACCCAAGAGATGCCCTATCATACTACAAAAGCATTTGTTCAACTATGTTCATAGCAGCATTATTTATAATAGCCAGAACCTGGAAACAACCTAGATGCCCTTCAATGGAAGAATGGATGAAGAAAGTATGGAATATATACATATTAGAGTACTACTCAGCAGTAAAAAATAATGACATCCTAAATTTTGCATGCAAATGGATCGAAATAGAAAACACTATCCTGAGTGAGGTAACCCAGACCCAAAATATGAACATGGGATGTACTCACTCATAATTGGTTTCTAGCCATAAATAAAGGACATTGAGCCTATAATTTGTGATCCTACAAAAGCTAAATAAGAAGGTGAACCCAAAGAAAAACATATAGTCATCCTCCTGGATATGGGAAGTAGACAAGATTGCCAGGTAAAAATTGGGAACTTGGGGGTGGGGTGGGATGGGTGTAAGGGGAAATGGGGAGAGAAAAGTGAGTAGGGGAGGATGGAGGAGCTTGGGTGAATGGGATGGTTGGGATAAAGAAAGGGTGGATACGGGAGCAGGGAAGTATATATCCTAAGTAAGGGAGCCATCTTAAGGTTGGCAAGAGACTTGACTCTAGAGGGGCTCCTTGGTGTCCATGGAGATGTCACCAGTTAGTTCCTTGGGCAACAGAGGAGAGGGAACCTGAAATGGCCCTATCCTATAGGCCTACTGATGAATATCTTGCATATCACCATAGAACCTTCATCTGGTGATGAATGGAGATAGAAACAGAGACCCACATTGGAGAACTGGACTGAGCTCCCAAGGTCCAAATGAGTAGAAGAAGGAGGGAGAACATGAGCAAGGAAGTCAAGACTTCGAGGGGTGCACCCACCCAATGTGACAGTGGGTCTGATCTATTGGGAGCTCACCAAGGCCAGCTTGACTGGGACTGAATAAACATGGGATAAAACCGGACTCTCTGAACATGGCAGACAATGAGGGATGCTGAGAAGCCAAGGACAATGGCACTGAGTTTTGATCCTACTGCATGAACTGGCTTTGTGGGAGCCTAGTCTGTTTGGATGCTAACCTTCCAAGACCTGGATAGAGGGGGGAGGGGAGGACCTTGAACTTCCCACAGGACAGGGAATACTGACTGCTCTTCAGACTGGAGAGGGAGAGGGAAAGTAGTGGGTGGAGGGAGAGAGGAATTTGGGGAGGGAAAGGAGTGAGGGAGAGAGGAGTGGGAGGAGGTGGAGGGAAATGGGAGGCGGGGAGGAGGTAGAAATTTTTTCAATAAAAAATAATAATAATAATAAATAAATAAATAAATAAATGAAACTTCAGAGAAACCTTGATTGCTTACCTTGAAATGAATTCTGTACTTTAATAAAATGAAAACTGTCTTATAGTTTAGAAAGCCCAATACATGATTTTAAAAAATGTTTTTAATTTAAGTTCCTATATGAATACTATATTGCATAATCTCTACACCAGCACTTCTCCAGTTACTCCTTACCTTCTTGCTCTCAAACTCATGACCTCTTCTTTATTAAGGTTACACACTTACATGTATATGTAAAAACTAATTCCATTTAATGTTGATCATTTCTCTCTCTGTCTCTCTCTATTTCTCTATCTCTCTGTCTCTGTGTGTGTGTGCATGTGTGCATGCATGTGTGTGCATATATTTATGTCTGGACATTGGGGTTGGATTTTTTCCATAAAGAAAAATGAATTCTTCCCTCATCAGCCATGCATTGTGGGCAACTATTCATTTAGGGGTAGAAATTTGAAAGTTTCCCCCATCAGTGTTTACATGTCAACTGATGTTCTGATTGTACAGGTCTTGTTTAGGTAACCATATTATTGAAATTTAATAGGTGCAATATTCTTTTCATATCTAGAACACACTATCTTGAAAAAGGCATCCTAGTCTGTGGACCTCATAGTATTTGAGGACAACCCCCTTTCTCAATGCTCCCTGAGCCTTAAGTGTGGGGTTTTATTGTAGGTGTGCCCATTGTGCAAAGGCTCCCATGGGCATTTACTCTCTGCATTTTGACCAGTTGTGGATTTCTCTTATACTCTCTACCTGCTATAGTCTGTATAACACTATTTCTGTTATACTCTCTATCAGCTTTTTGTCTAAGTCCAAGTTACAGAGTGACTGTAGTGTTCTAAATTAGTGCATACAGATCAGTACAATTGAGTGTTTAATGGTAGGTAATGCATTGCTCACCTACAATTTTCCTAAGATTAACAACTTGGGCAGTAATCAAAAAGGAGCAATAATCTAAAGATATTTAAAACAAGATGAGTCAAATGTGACAGCACAATTGTAATTCTGTCAAGAGAATCAAGGGTGTTGGAGAATCATGGCTTGTAAGTTAATCTGAGCTAACTAGTGAGACCCTACATAAAAACCTAAATACTTGAAGTTAACTGGAGTTTTAGGATTATCGTTATCAGTGAGATTAAAACCATCTATTGTAGTGTGCATAGAGTTATGCCACAAGGGGTGAAAAAGTTCTCCCCAAACCCATAACTAATGAGATACCCAGTACCAGGCAAGAGAACCCTTCTCTGCAGTACTGGGAATCCCAGAAAGTTCCCAAACAATACAAGCTCTTGACACTATTCGTGAGTCCTCCCTGTAACTTGAATTTAAGATCTTTTTAATAAAGACAACACCTATTTTAGACACAGGACTGGAAGGAATCAAGCTAGAATTACCCATGGCTTCTTCCCATAAGGACTAACTCTCATAGAAAGTGAGAGGGTACTAAAAGAGCCATGGAGCATACTAATCTTCAGATATCCTAAATTTATATCAAAATCACCAATAAATAAGGATAGTAGACTCAAACACCTGTATAGGCAAAACAAAGAAGGTGAAAGGAGGAGCTACTGCTGTGTTTGTTTGCAAATAGAACACACTTGGATATTGGATAATGGAAGTGTCCCCTGAAGGGAACCATTCAATCTAATAGGCTCAATGGAGACAGAACTTGATGTTTTAAGATTAGGATGAAGTTGGAGTTATTAAAATTCTCCTAGAGATTGAATGTGCACTGATTTTGCAAAGGGTATATATGGCCGCACTGTCTCCCTAGCCATCTAGTTTATTATTTATTTATTTATTTATTATTAAAATTTGATCCTTTGCTGCATGTGAACACATTCTTGGATAAGTATGCAAATCAAGTATTGGTAGCACAAGCTGTAACAGACCCCCAAATGTAGCAATGTCATTGTGGTGATTATTTTTTATCTAAGAACAACACCAACTAGAGTGACTTAGGAAGAAAAATTTTGGTTGAGGGATTGTCTACATCAGTTTGACAAATGGACATCGCTGTGTAAAATTATCTTGATGGTTGATTGATGAGGTGGTTCCATACATTGTGCTTGGGGCCATAGCCCAGCTTGGCAATAGAGCTGTGTAAGACTTCAGAGGGCCAGCTGAGTATTAAGAGAACAGGCAGCATGGATTCATTCATTTCTAGCCCTCTTGAGGTTACATGAGATGTGAATAGCTATCTCAAAATCCTGCCTTTGTGATTTTCCAATAATATGCAGTAATCTGAAACTGCAATTCAAATAAACCTTTTTAAAAATACTTTCAACAGATGCATAAAGGAAGGTTGTGTTCTCTAATACTTCTTTCAAGAAGTCAACACTTTTCTTCCTCATTTAAAATCATATTTGGAGAGTTCCATACAATGTGTTTTGATCACATCAACTCAATTTACTAAACTAATTCCCATTTCCAACCCACTTCTCCACTCACATATCTCTCTGCACTCATTGATAAAACACTCTCTAAGTCTCAGTGTTCACTGCAGAAGATCACGGGAATGACTCTAAGAGCCAGAGAAACTAGATAACCACAAAGATAGAGTGTCTTCTGCATACAACAGAGCAGATAGGCATATGAAGTGATAGCCATTGTGAAAACATTCACAAAAATGGCACAAGCTCAAGTGACCCAAAGTTCAGTGTGGATACAGGAATTTAGCATGAAGTTTTGCTCCTAGCTGAGGCCTTATTGACAGGTGATAGATGCTGGGAGGGGATAGTCATTTTTATTCAGATATGTGGTCTCTGGTAGCCTACTCATGCTCCAGTGGATGGTCATGTATTCACAAGTATATGAACTAATCATGCTCCAATGGATGGTCATGTACTCGGACTACTCATGCTCCAGTGGATGGTCATGTACTCACAGGTATATGGACTACTCATGATCGAGTGGATGGTCATGTACTCACAAGTATATGGACTAATCATGCTCCAGTGGATGGTCATGTACTCACAAGTATATGGACTAATCATGCTCCAGTGGATGGTCATGTACTCACAAGTATATGGACTAATCATGCTCCAGTGGATGGTCATGTACTCACAAGTATATGGACTAATCATGCTCCAGTGGATGGTCATGTACTCACAAGTATATGGACTAATCATGCTCCAGTGGATGGTCATGTACTCACAAGTATATGGACTAATCATGATCCAGTGGATGGTCATGTACTCACAAGTATATGGACTAATCATGCTCCAATGGATGGTCATGTACTCACAGGTATATGAACTACTCATGCTCCAGTGGATGGTCATGTACTCACAAGTACATGGTCTGCACAAATGACTCAATGGATTAGAAAATTGTTGTAAAGAGGCTGCTTGTCCATTACCCACCCAGACTCCTGAAATAATCACACAGAAACTGTATTAATTAAACCACTGCTTGGCCCATTAGCTCTACTTTGTTGTTGGCTAATTCTTACATCTTATTTAACCCATCTCCATTAATCTGTGCATCACCTCGAGGTCATGGGCTTACAGCAAAATTTTAGCACATCTGTCTCCAGAGGTGGTTCCATGGCTTCTCCCTAACTCCTCCTCCTTTCTCCCAGCATTCAGTTCAGTTTTCCCCACCCACCTCTATTCCCTCCCTGCTCAGGCCCAAGACAGTTGTTTTTTGTTGTTGTTGCTTGTTTTGTTTTGTTTTGTTTTTATTAACCAATGGTATTCTCAGCATACAGAGGAGAATCCCGCATCATAAAACAAACAGTAACAAAATATCAATATTTAAATGAATACCAGTCAAGTTATTTCAAAGCATCAGTCAAGGAATACTTGGACATAGAAACATGAAAATTGACTCTACACATGACACTGTTAAAACACAAGATTGTCAAATGCTTGGGAATTCCATTTAGAAAATTGTTACCTTTGTAGTTTCCTCAATGTTTCCCCCAAATTCAAGAAGACTGGTGGCAATAATGGCAATCTCTGGCTTGTTTACATACACTGCCTGATGTAATGCTGTTTCTCCCTTAGAATCTTTAATATTGGGATCTGCTTCGTTATCAAGAAGAACAGAAACAATCTTTGTCTCCCAGCTTTGCACAGCCTGTGGATATTGTAAAAAGGGAAACCTTATCCATACAAAGAATTCAACATAAATGCCCCCCTAACTTATTCCTTCACCATGATGTATATTTAAGTGACATTAATTTTACTCTCATTTTAACCATTTACATAAAATTCATTTCTGAGATTGAAGACTTTGAACTACCTTCATTAGTGGTGTGCACTTTTGATCATCAAGTGCATTTACGTTGCATTTATGATGTAAAAGGAAATTAACCAGATGCAGATGGCCATAAAAGCAGGCGAAATGGAGTGCGGTTCTGTGGGAATGAGAGATATTTTTAGTGAAACTGTAGGGCATGATGTCAACATACGCAGTCACTTACATACTTGCAATTATGTAGCGTTTAACTCCTCTGACCCATAAACCAATATTTATTTTTTCCAAAATTATATTTATTTGCTCTTATTATTTACTATATTAGAAAAATTTACAATATAGAACTTTTATGATAGTGTGAATAAAATCCACAGCTCCTGCAGCTAGGTACTCAAGAGCAGCCTTTTGGAACAGAAAGAACTGACTATTGGGTTGAAACTCCTGTCTGTTCTAGGCTGCATGACCAACCACTTCTTCACTTTTCTGTGTTGTGATTTCCTTGTCGATAAACTGGGTGTTAAAAGTATGCCTCTCCTATCAAATTAAGATACAAAAATAAGAACCTTTGCAATGACTCAGAAAATATTCATGAACAGCGAAACATCTGTTTAATGTTAACTCTGTAATAAATACATTCCAAGTCAGTGTTAGTTCCATTATATCTCTTTTGCAATTATATTAAGGACTACATACTTCATACAGTCTAAGATAATCTCTTCAAAATTTGAAACATGGTCTACTTTAAATTTTTGCTCCTGCTGCATCAACCTGCAGGTAGCTAGGGTTGTAGATATGACACAGTACCCAGCTTAAATTCTCTTTACTCAAATTTTAATTCATTTAAAATTGGAAAATCATTTACAATTCATAATGTAAAACCGTCACCGATACTTGAAAGGAATTCTTAATGCACAAGTAGAATGTCACCTTGCAATCCATGGTGTCCTAAACTAAGTGAGAATGTGACAGAGATGGACACCATTCCTAGTCTTTACACTGAGGTTCAAAAATGCTAGCTGTGAAATTACTATGAATAACTAATAGCAAGAATCTAGGTGCACAGGAGGCTTTGCTTTAAGCTTTAAGGAACTTAAGCCAAAGGAAACTTGGGGTTTAAATGAGTAAGTGCGACTCTTTCTTGACAATAGTTAGATTCACCATATATATGCAAACCAGATATTTGCTATGCCTAATGTCAGCATCTAATAGCAACTTTCACAAGGGAGATTTAGGACACCTTCAGCTGGGCTCACATTGGATAAGCAAGACGACTTTGTTGCTCTGTAAGTTATGAAAATCCCAACAAGCTTTGTTGGCCTCTACCAGGAGTGACAAAAGCTGTCAGAAGTAACTTACAGATAACCTGGAGCTTGTGAGAAAATGGTGCTGTGAAAACTGTGGCTGATCAAGGCAGCCCTGAATAACCCTTCAGAACGATATGAAGTCAAGCTTAGGAGAAATAAGAAATATGAGGCATCTGTGGAGACGGGAGAATGGCATCCCTGGAACACCAGTGATGAGGGGAAAAAGGAAAGGGAGCAACACAAAGTCATCTTTCAAATGAGTAAGGAATAATAATGTCCGTACTCATTAATATACATTCATATTGGATTTTATATGGACAAGTTTAGGTGAAGGGATATGTAAGCATTACAGCTCAGATGAAAAGGTATCCTGGCAGTCGGGTGTGAAGAGATTTATTGGGGGGAAAAATAGAACCAGGAGGGTGGCCTGGCAAGAAACAGCAAAGGAATGAGCAGAAGACAGGGATTATACCGTTTCTTGAGGAGGGGAGGTAGCACTTTTCAGGGAGAAGATTTCCAGGGTGGGGATTGGTGGGATTTTCAGTGCAGAGGTGAGGGCACGGTCCAGCCCTTAGGGAAGTTAATGTGTTCTATGAGTGGAGCCTGGCAGTTGAAGGTCCTCAGTGGAGGGGCCTGGCTGCTCATGTGTTTTGAGGGACTTACAGAATACAGATTATAAGGAACATTACCTAAATTCCACATTTTCTCCAATTTTAGAGCATTGTTTATTGTGTACATTGAAGTTAAATCACATGTCTTTGTATTTTGTTATGTTATTCTATTGCATAGTCAATAAAATACTCTATGGGGGAGTTATGGGTGGATGATAAACCTGCTGGAGATTTGTTCTTGTGCTTCTCCAGCTCCAGAAGATGATCTGGACACTGGACCTCTCTGTTATCTCAGGTGCCATGGAGACTGCAGCACAGAGAGTGTAATTGGGAATTCTCCACACCGATTGTCCGCGATGGAGCTAGGGAAGGTAGGATTCTCCCGTCACCCAATATCTTCATGGCCTCTCATCCTTAGCTTCCAAACGTTCTTACCGATTCCTTTCATCCTTGTCATTCACGTGAAACTTCTTCTTAGAGAGAAGGCGCATCACCACCTTGCTCCTTCCTTCACAAACCGCTTCATGGAATTTATTTTCAGGGTGATAAGGCTGTGCATACCTATCCTCCGTGCGACAGTCACAACAGGACAAGCTCCCCTTTCCAACGCTCGGGCCATCACAAAACCCCAAAGGGGTTTTTGGCTCTTTCTTAAAGCTGAAGAGTTTCCCCAAGGTGGAGAACATCACTGCGGCTACCTTTTTGCCAGATCAACACTAATAACTTTAAATACGAACTTTTTTCCACTGGTCGTCTAACAACTAGAGCCTAACTCTGTGTATCCCAGAAGTCATAAGATCTGGTTTGACCTAACAGAAGCTGACAGTTACTAACAGCCATTGCTAAGCCACACTGGTAAACAAAAGCATGTCTGCACTTCCTCGAGGATAACTGACAGCCCAGAACAAATAGTGCTCACTGCGCATGTGCAGTGTAAACATGTAAGTTGTGCTTACCCTGCAAATTCTTTGTCTCTTCCTCAAAGCTGACGGATTCCTTTATTCCCTACAGTAATCTTGTTTGGCAGTTTATTTGTTTGGGGAACACAATTCTTCATTCTAAAATCTTTTTTTTTTCACTAGGTGGTCATGGGTGGGGGTTGCCTTACCATGAAAATGCGGCTTCTCTTTAAGCTTTCTCTGTGCGCTTTTGGTTTTGTGTCCAAGAACTTTTCAGTGCTGTGAAGAGCTTTAAAGTTCAACTATTTGTGAGCCTAGAAGTGGTGCCAAATGAGTTTAACATGAGTATAACGCAATAAGGAGATGTCATTTCCAGCCATGGCTATTGTGGTTCCAATTGTCTTCTTTACAGCGAGGTCCACATATTTCCCTTAAAGTTGAGACCTGTTTTTATTTCGTAGAACTTGTTTTCAATGCCCTCAGTGTCTCCACCATATTCTCAATATTGGATCTTTAAATTTGGTCTCTGCAGGGCTTTGAATGAGAACAGCCCATACATCTTCACATACTTGAACACGTGATGCCATGTGGTGGCGCTACTTTGAGACAGAGCCTTGACGGAGGACAGGTCCGGACTGTTCGCAGTCTCTGCCCACTATTTGCCCTCTGCTTCCTGACTGTGGCTGAGATAGGTTCTCTAAGCTTCCTTTTCTTGCTACCATGCCTGCCACTTGCTGTTAACTCTCCCCACCATAGAGCAGCAATGAACGTGACTAAGAAGGCAAGAATGAATAAAAGGTCTGGGTGGGGAGGTCATGGGAAATTCACTGGACCAGAGTCTGGAGAAGGAAGTGGGAGACTGGGCTGTGTAGACTTTTTGGTTATTTTGCATTGCATAACCAACTAAGGGGTTTATCCATGGAAAAGACTAAGTCTTCCTCTTTCAGTAGTCATTAGTTGTCTATTGTTCAGTAATTTTTTAGCGTTACAATATTCATTCTTTAGAATTATGTATTTTTGTTAACATTGACAACAGTATTGCCTTTCAAAAATTCATACAAGATACTTTGATCACGCTTTTCCCTTCCCCCAATTATCCTGGATCCTCCCTCTACCTACCCCACCCATCACTATGTTTTCCTTCTCAATTTTTTTTAAATAGTACAAAACAAATATCTAAAAAAAATCAGACAAAATGCAAAAACATAAAGTTTCCACCTCACACATATGCAAAAAAAACTTGAATAATTTTTTGTTGTCCAAATGGACTTAGACATTGGACTTTATTATACCCAGTGGCTCTCCATTAGAGAAAACAGACTTTCCCTTTCTTGTGGGTCTAAATCATGCATACCTTCTCTGTAAGAGATGGGAATCTGTGTGCACTTGATCCCTCAGTACTAGAGCCACATGTAGCTTGAACCTGTGCAAGTGCTGTGTGTTTTGCCACAGTCTCTGCAAGTTCATTTGTGCATCAGTCCCATTGTGCCTAGAAGACACTATTTCTATACTTTTTTTCATTTGACAAAAGTATTTGTATTTTAAATTTTGCCATGAGTGAATATATTCTTTTTTATGTGCCAAGATTCTCATTGTAGGATATATACCATACTAATAATAAGTTAGATATAGGGAGATTTTCACTCTATGGATGAGAGGTTACCACATTGGTCATATGCAGTTACATGATGGATGAAGAAATGAAACACCATTGTTTTCTATGACAGAGGTTTGCGCATGAAGCATTCTGTACCTATAATGAAAGCACACACTTACTATTGCATTTTTAAATCTTATTTTGTATGGACAAAAAGCATGCAAGAACTTTTTTGAAATGAGGCACATAAAACGTTGGAAAAATCTTATCCAATAATAAAGTGTTCTCTGTTGCATGGTTTTTATAGAATAAATAGATTTTATTTTGTAAACACATATTAACTACTGCACACTAACGATCTACTTTCAATATATGCGGTGCATATCAGAACATTTAAATTATATAGCTGGATGAGAATGTGACTAATTCCTCCAGTCCATAATGAAAGTTTTGTAGTATTAATCTTTCTTCTGAAACAAACAATTTCTCTTTTACAAGCACATATTTCCTCTGGTTCTGTATAAGTATGTATGTGTTGTGGACAAGTCCTTTGATGCATTTATGTAATTCCATTATACATATAGAAGAAAGTAAGAACTATTCATTCAATTTGAGAAAATTATACTTGAGTATCTTTTATCTAGAATAAAGAGATCTATTTTCCAACCTCTAAACCCCTACATGATTATCAACCAAATGTGGTGTTGAAAGAATACTTAAAGATGCTTACTCAACAGAATTAGTAAAGATGTGGCATTCTTTCTGTCCATGAGATACAGTCTATCCTGAATAGTTCATCCAGATTTTAATTCAGAGGTAGATATTCTCTGTTTTGCCTTATAGGTCAACATGAATTTTATTGTATACAGCTTATTAGAGAATGTGTAAAATGCAGTTGTTACAGAAGTGGAAAAGAATGTCTGTCCTGTCCCATTCCACTAGTCAAGTTTCATATAATGCATCACTAATCTAAGATGAACAGACTCCTCTTATGAATGCACACTCCTTAGAGCTCATTTGGATTACTTGGGTTGGTGAGAAGAAAAATATGTTCCTGAAATGCAGAAACAGAAGTGAAGGAAATTTAGAAGAACTTTGCATTTCACAGGAGAAATTTTATGTTTCACCTAAAAGGAGAAAAGTTTATATATATGAACAATATGGAGATAGTTATACAATCATAAAATTAATCTAGAAGTATTTACAAATTTAAAAAATCCCAGTATAGATATCTAGAATCCAATTCCTACACCTATGACTCAGGGAACAATGCTAGAAAAGAGGTGGAAAGATTATTATTTAGAGCACCAGGAAGTCAGCTTAAAGGTTGTGCTTTCCAGCTGTGACAGGGAGGCTAGACCCATGAAATCTCAACAATATGGCTGCTTAAACATGACCTGAGCAATTGAAACATTTGTTAACATGCTAGCACTGATGGGGAAAATCTCATGGGGGTGCTCATTCTAGATGAATAGCTACAAGGAATTAATGACTACTGAGAGAGAGAATTAGTCTTTTCCATATATGAACACCCTGACCATTTATCCAATACCATATTATTTAGTGCTAAAAAGATACATATAAGCAATAAAAAAGAACCCAGTAAATTACACACACACACACACACACACACGAATGTAACTGTGTGCTGCAGGTCTGGCTCCATAGGTAGGGCCTAGCAATCCTATGATAGTAACTGGTTAAAAGGCTGATTAGAAATCTTTTGGATCTGTTAGTGAATAAATCTAGACAAGAAGTGTATGAAGCAAGGCACAATTAATAGGATTAAGCAAAAGAAGAGGAGATGGAGTAAGAAGGGTAGCATCCAGGTCCATATTTGATTATCAATGATCCACTGGCCAGAGTATCAAGCTATTTATGTTTTGGAAGATCCATCTGGAGTTGTTGGATTTTGACGTATATTATACCTAACTGGTTAAAATAGAAACAACATTCCTCCCTGAGGAAGAGGCAAAGAACACTTCTCTCTGCTGTTAATAAATCTAATTCTCTCTGCTTTTGAAGTACTAGAGCAGGCAGTGAGTGTATTTAATCCTGAAGAGTAAGGATAGTTGAGCCAGCCATTGGGAATACTGGATGAATTTCCAGGAAAGCTGAATATAAATAGCTAGGGAAATAGTCAGTTCTGCTGCAGTAGCTGTACCTGCAGTTATGGCCAGGGCTGCTAGAAAAGGTATCAGCTGAATTGCTCAATTCTTGTGTTGTGTTGCTGGGAACCTAGTGATGGCAAGGGTTCTTCACTGGGCACCACCCCTAATTTTAGAAAAAAAAGGGACACCAGGGCATAAACGCCGAACACATAGTAGGAGTGAAGCCCCTTTTTGGAAGAATTTGGTAAATTTAAAATAGCAAGTTTTTCATTTAGTAATTTAAATTGTTACAAGTTATTTTGCTAGCACAAAACAGCTATGTAAGCAGACCTGTTCGAAGATCTCATGCCAGCTCTAAGCACATGTAAGTCACATAGCTAACAACCTTATTGAGAAATAGAGCAGGTAGTGTTTCATTAACATGCAGGGTGAGTCAAGTTCACTTTGAAAAATGGCCAATGTGGGTATTTCTCTAACTCTGAAACATTTCTTACCATTATTTCAGGTGTTCCCTTCCTACCTTGTACAATTAACCACAGATGCCTTATTTGCTAAGGCTCAGGGACAGAGCATCACTCAAGGGCAGAAACTAAAGATCCTGTTTAACACATCATTTAATACAGTACACTACCAAAGAACAGTACATCAACCTGATGGGAATCAGCAGTTTCTAATACAGATGTATTTGTGATTTGTGGTTGGTTACGGATTCCCTTCTATGTCCCTGAGAGTGCAAGCCATATCCTGTTCTGTAAGCTTGAATTATAAATGTCTTATGTAAGGGGACAGTTTACACTGCTTATGGTGTAGCTCTTGCCACATTAACTTTCTGAGCAGGTTAAGGATATGACAATAGGTTGTATGAAGGTAATTTGGCTTGCAATGATTCCTTCCAGTTTTCAGATCTAAGGTCTACTTCAATTATTTTTTACCTCATGCCTTCATTTTCTAATACACAAGCTGAGGCAAGTAACTGCCTGAAGTGGAAAATCATGCTTTAAAATGTCTTTACATTGACACCATCTCCTAAGTTATCAAGATAATATCCACAAACCTTTAAAAAATAAAAAACAAATAAAATATTTTTATATTTTATGCAACTGCAATACACTGTGGCATTCAAATTTGACATGTTATTAAAACTATTATAATAACTGTCATTATAAACTAAATACTTGTCAAAAAACAAAACCAAAATGTTGAGTCCTGAGAATGATTAACTGCAAGAAAAACATAAACAATTAATTTTAAACCTAAGTCTAACTAATAGCACTATAAAATACTGGAAAAGAATGTATTAGGAAGAGCCAAAGAAAAGACCATTTTACAGCCTACAGTTCTAGTAGCAATGGCACACCTTTCCTCTGTTTTCTGTACAGGGATAAAAGCTGTGGGTACAGGCAGTTTTATAGTGCAGACTCCTTCAGCTGGGGATCAGAACAGTTCTTGGGGTAGTAGTTCAAAGAACCACTGGTTTGTTGGGGTTCTGTACTGGTACAGAGCTACTGGGAGTCTCTGCTCTTGGCACTGTGGGGTCTTTCTCATTGTATCTGTCGGAGGGAACTACTGCCATCACTGGAACGCTGGTCTCCACTGTAGTTCCCAGTTCCCCAAAGATATAGTGGGATGACAGAAGGGTAAGGAAACCAGATGCTGTTAGAATCCTGTGTCAGGAACATCAGCTAGTTGAGCTACATACCTGTATTCATGTCCTTTTAATGGAACTATAATGCCATTAGTATCTGCAGGTTTAACACTAGCACAGTAGCAGCAACACTCCAAGAGTTTTTACAATATAATATTAATTTATACTCAGATTCAAGAGGTCAAGTAGTTTACAAGATTCTTTGAAGCTGAATTGTATTAAAAAAACAAATTTCTAAAAACATTTGTAAGATTTTACTTAAAAAATCCTTAATGTTTCCAAAAGAAAAAGGTGAATGTTTTATTGTTGATGTTGTTTTAATATGGATCACACATACAGTTAATAGAAGTATCAATAGTAATTCAATCACAAAGGACTGTTCGGTTTATTAATCTTAGGTCTTTTAATACTAAAGCAGTTAGCTAATGTGGGCTCTAAAGTGGTTTATTCTAAGACTTTTAATGGAATAAGAGAGTTTAACTTACACTGAATTATGCATCAAATACATTAAAAAGGCGCATATTAAATAACGATGACAAGAGTAAAATAGTCATACCCCACACACTTTTTCTGTAAAGAGAAGTAGTCTAAGATGAGAAAGTAGACAAGTCTAGGTTCTCTGGGGTTGTGGATTATAGACTGGTTTTTCTTTGTCTTAGATCTAAAAGCCACTTATGAGTGAGTATTATATTTGTCTTTCTGGATTTATCTAGTTTCTTCATACAGTGAAGATACAGCTAGAACAGAAATTATCAAAGACAGGAAATAAATCGGGAATTGCATCAGGAATAACAGCATGTCTGCCCTGCCACTCAGTTAGCTACGACTTTTATTTTCTCGACCAGGAAAATGTCCCTTTAAGTTCTTTATGAATAAAGGTAAAACATGTACAGATTAAATGGCACTTCAAATACCTGTTACGTCAAAAAGACCGTGAAGTATAGGAGCTGGAGAAGGTGGGGCACCAACTGCTTCCTATATCCCCAGACAGAGACTTTTACACAAGTGCCTCTCTCTGTACCATGGCTCCCCAGACTTTTCTGAATGCCATGGTGGCAGGCATGTCACTAGCTAATCGAGCAGGTATAATGATGAGTTCCAATACAGGGCAGTCTCTTTAGCGAAGTTTGTCCAGATCCCGAATGTCACTAGTATGATAAAAAATCCCTGTTGATGTTTCTCTAAACTTAGAGAAACAACACTATTAAGTACAGCAAGAAGTGATCCAGAAGCAGTTAGTACCAAAAGAAAATGTTGTATCCATACATGTCTGAGTATCAGATTGGAGAACATTTTGACTACCTCTCTCTTTGTTAAGTATCTTCCCACTCCTTTCATTTTCTTTTTTGAAAAATTAAACAGGAAAAACAAAATTCAGCATTGCTAAATAATACTTATTTACTACATAGCAAATTTCTTTATCAATTCTTATTTCAAATATAAAAAAATAAAAATTATAGGCCTCTATGACTCTAGCTATGGACTTATTGATTCAGTATTTCAGTTAAGGGACACATATGACTGACAGAGTGTGAAATGACTGACAATCACCCACTGTCCAGACATCAGGTGTCTTATAAGTGCTATAATGAAGCAGAATAGTAAAGTAATAATTTAATGAATGGAGAACCATAAGCTGATATAGAAGTAGACACCTGAAACAGTATTGAATGAGAAAGATGGGATAAAATAATAATCAATCTAATTATTGGTGATAATACAAACTTCTGATTTTTATTTTTTAAAAAAGAAAACAAACTATCTTTTTAAATTTTACATATCAATCCCAGTTCCCACTCCCTCCTGTCCTGCCATTCCCTCCATCCTCCCCCTACCCCACCCCACAACCACTCCCCAGAGAGAACAATGTACATTGTTCCAAGGAAGGACCAAGGGCCTCCCTACTATATCCAGGTTGAGCAAGGTATCCATCCAAAGAGAACAGGTTCCAAAAAGACAGTACAATCAGTAAAGACAAATTCTTGTGCCACTGCCAGTAGCCCGCAGTCTGTTCCAGTCATACAAATGTCACCCACATTCAGAGGGTCTAGCTTGGTTACTATGCTGGTTCCTTCCCTGTCAGGCTAGAGTTGATAAGCTCCCATTATCTCAAGTAAGCTGTTCCAGTGGGTGAACCCATCATGGTCTTGACCTCTTTGCTCATATGCTCACTCCTCCCACTCTTCAACTGGACTTTGGGAGCTCAGCCCAGTGCTCCACTGCAGGTCTCTGCCTCTGTTTCCATCAGTTGCTGGATGAAGGTTCTATGGTGACATTTCAGATATTCATCAGTCTGACTACAGGGCAAGGCCTGTTTGGGCACCCTCTCCTCTGTTACTTAGGGTCTTAGCTCGGGTCATCTTGTGGATTCCTAGGAATTTCTATAGTGCCACATTTCTTGCCAGCCCCACAATGGCACCCTCAGTCAAAATATCTCTGTCCTACATAGAATGTGCTAGACCAGCCACGGATAAACAGTGAAATTCTGTCCAGGAGCAGAGAAATAAAGAATACCTAAAGCTAGGAATGACAGCACATAACTAATCCTAGAATTGGGAGAGGAAGGAGAGGAAGTTTGATGATGCTCAGGGAGACCTGAGCTCCTGTCTGTGCAAATGTTTTACTCCTTGCTCTTGTTCATTTTATTATTGAAAATACTATCTTTTACATCAGGAATCATTTAATTATTGTAATTTTAATTTACTGATCCAGGAAACTTGCAATTCTAACTACAAGAAGTAACTTGAAAATGAATTGATGCAGAATGTCAACCAGATAAAGGAAAATATATTAGACTATTTAGTGTTCTGTTTTAGGCACCTGAACACTTGTCTTCATTGGTTGAATAAAACTGTCATCACACCTGAACTCCAATTTTCTTTCCCCAGTTCTATGACCCAGATGTATGAATGGTCCATTGATAATCAGCTGAGCCAGAGAAACTGGTGTGTGTATTACTTTTAGTAAAACGTCACTTCCTGGCTGAGAGAAATAATTAGTCTAGATGTTTTCAAATGTCTCTATACCATGCAGATCAGAATCCTAAGGGGGTTATAGTTCCTGTCTCACGCATCTGACTCCCCACATATTTATCGTCTCACCTGTATGTTCTTTTGAGTTATCTTTCATTCTTGAGAATGAAAGGTAGAGTGAAATTATGACAAGGTAGTCATAATTTGTGACATTACAAGGAACATTTTGTATAAAATTAGTATATTTTAATAATCACTTTAACTGGGATTTGGAAGAAGTTGGCTCATTCATTTTAAATATTATATGTTAACTTATTTTGGGGGTCCCTTTTGTGGAACACATATATGTACTAAGTCCTGTATGAAAGCATTTATATCCATTATATTTATTGATAGTTCTAACCCCTTATATATGTTCACTTTTTTTTTATTTTTTTTTTATTTTTTTTTCTTTTATTTATTTTTTATTCTTTTTTAATTAAAATTTCGACCTGCTCCCCGTTTCCCATTTCCCTCCCCTCCTCCCAAATATTGCCCCCTCCCCCCACTCCCCTCCCCCTATCCCCACTCCTCTTCTCCTCCCCCCACACCATTCCCCCTCCGTCTCGATACTGAAGAGCAGTCCAAATTCTCTGCCCTGCGGGAAGACGAAGGTCTTCTATCTACGTCCAGGAAGGTGAGCTTCTAAACAGGCTAAGCTCCCACAAAGCCAGTTCATGTATTAGGATTGAAACCTAGTGCCATTGTCCTTGGCTTCTCATCAGTCCTCATTGACCGCCATGCTCAGAGAGTCCGGAATCAACCCATGCTTATTCAGTCCCAGACCAGCTGGCCTTGGTGGGCTCCTAATAAATCAGTTCCACTGCCACAGTGGGTGGGTGCATCCCTCGTGGTCCTGATTTTTTGCTCTTGTTCTCCCTCCTTCTGCTCCTCATTTGGACCTTAAGAGCTCAGACCGTTGCTCCAAATTGAGACTCTGTCTCTACCTCGATCCATCGCCAGATGAAGGTTCTAAGGTGATATGCAAGATATTCATCAGTATAGGATAGGGTCATTTCAGGTTCCCTCTCCTTAGTTGCCCAAGGTACCAGCTGGGGACATATTCCTGGACACCTGCGAGCCCCTCTAGAGTCAAGTCTCTTGCCAACCCTAAGATGGCTCCCTTAGATAGGATATATACTTCGCTGCTCCCGTATCCATCCTTCCTATATCCCAACCATCCCAATCCCCCGAGCTCCTCCCATCCTCCCCTTCTCATATTTCTCATCCCATTTCCCCTTTGCCCCATGCCACCTCACCCGCAAGTTCCCAGTTTTTGCCCTGCAATCTTGTCTACTTCCCCCTCTCCATGCGGATGACTATATGATTTTCTTTGGGTTCACTTTCTTATTTAACTTCTATAGGATCACACATTATATGCTTAATGTCTTTTATTTATGGCTAGAAACCGATTATGAGTGAGTACATCCCATG
Organism: Chionomys nivalis; assembly: GCF_950005125.1. Lineage (NCBI taxonomy): Eukaryota > Metazoa > Chordata > Mammalia > Rodentia > Cricetidae > Chionomys > Chionomys nivalis. Next base: position 41,631,215 of record NC_080108.1, on the reverse strand, counting down.
TTCCTCTTTTTGGGTCTGGGATACCTCACTCACGATAGTGTTTTCTATTTCCATCCATTTGCACGCAAAATTCGAGAAGTCATTGTTTTTTACTGCTGAGTAGTACTCTAATATGTATATATTCCACACTTTCTTCATCCATTCCTCCATTGAAGGGCATCTATGTTGTTTCCAGGTTTTAGCTATTACAAACAATGCTGCTATGAACATAGTTGAACAGATACTTTTGTCATTTGATGTGGCATCTCTTGGGTATATTCCCAATAGTGGTATTACTGGATCTTGGGGTAGGTTGATCCCAAATTTCCTGAGAAATCGCCACACTGATTTCCAAAGTGGTTGCACAAGTTTGCATTCCCACCAGCAATGAATGAGTGTGCCTCTTTCTCCACAACCTCTCCAGCAAAGGCTATCATTGGTGTTTTTGATTTTAGCCATTCTGACAGGTGTAAGATGGTATCTCAAAGTTGTTTTAATTTGCATTTCCCTTATCACTAAGGAGGTTGAGCATGACCTTAGGTCTCTTTTGGCCATTTGAATTTCTTCTGTTGAGAATTCTCTGTTCAGATCAGTGCCCCATTTTTTATTGGGTTCATTAGCATTTTAAAGTTTAGTTTCTTGAGTTCTTTATATATTTTGGTGATCAGACCTTTGTCTGTTGCAGGGTTGGTGAAGATCTTCTCCCAGTCAGTGGGTTGTCTTTTTGTCTTAGTGACAGTGTCCTTTGCTTTACAGAAGCTACTCAGTTTCAGGAGGTCCCATTTATTCAATGTTGCCCTTAATGTCTGTGCTGCTGGGGATAAACGTAGGAAGTGATCTCCTGTACCCATATGTTGTAGAGTACTTCCAACTTTTTCTTCTATCAGGTTCAGTGTGTTCAGACTAATATTGAGGTCTTTAATCCATTTGGACTTGAGTTTTGTGCATGGTGATAGATATGGATCTATTTTCATTCTTCTACACGTTGACATCCAGTTCTGCCAACACCATTTGTTGAAGATGCTCTCTTTTTTCCATTGAATACTTTTAGCTCCTTTATCAAAAATTAGGTGTTCATAAGTTTGTGGGTTGAAATCAGGGTCTTCTACTTGGTTCCATTGATCAACTTCTCTGTTTTTATGCCAATACCAAGCTGTTTTCAATACTGAGGCTCTGTAATAGAGTTTGAGGTCAGGGATGGTAATGCCTCCAGACGATCCTTTATTATATAAGATTGTTTTGGCTATCCTGGGTTTTTTGTTTCTCCATATAAAGTTGATTATTTTCCTCTCAAGATCTGTGAAGAATTTTGATGGGATTTTAATGGGGATTGCATTGAATCTATAAATTGCCCTTGGTAGAATTGCCATTTTTACTATGTTGATCCTCCCTATCCAAGAGCAAGGGAGATCCTTCCATTTTCTGGTATCCTCCTCAATTTCTTTCTTCATTGACTTAAAGTTCTTGTCAAATAGATCCTTTACTTCCTTGGTTAGGGTTACCCCAAGATATTTTATGTTATTTGTGGCTATCGTGAAGGGTGATGCTTCTCTGATTTCCATCTCTGCTTCCTTATCCTTTGTGTATAGGAGGGCAACTGATTTTTTGGAATTGATCTTGTATCCTGCAACGCTACTAAAGGTGTTTATCAGCTGAAGGAGTTCTTTGCTGGAGTTTTTGGGGTCGCTTATGTACACTATCATATCGTCTGCAAATAATGAAAGTTTAACTTCTTCCTTTCCGATTTGAATCCCTTTGATCCCCTTATGTTGTCTTATTGCTATTGCTAGAATTTCAAGCACTATATTAAAGAGGTATGGAGAGAGTGGACAACCTTGTCGTGTTCCTGATTTTAGTGGAATAGCTTTGAGTTTCTCTCCATTTAATTTGATGTTAGCTGACGGCTTGCTATAAATAGCTTTTATTATATTTAGGAACGACCCTTGTATTCCTAATCTCTCTAAGACCTTTATCATAAAGGGATGTTGAATTTTGTCAAATGCTTTTTCCGCATCTAATGAAATGATCATATGGTTTTTTTCTTTCAGATTATTTATATGATGGATTACATTGATAGATTTTCGTATGTTGAACCAGCCCTGCATCTCTGGGATGAAGCCTACTTGATCATAATGGATAATTTTTCTGATGTGTTCTTGGATTCGGTTTGCCAGTATTTTATTGAGTATTTTTGCGTCGATGTTCATGAGTGAGATTGGCCTGTAGTTCTCTTTCTTGGTTGTGTCTTTGTGTGGTTTTGGTATCAGAGTAACTTCAGCTTCATAAAAGGAATTTGGCAATGACTTCTCTGTTTCAATATTGTGAAATACATTAAGGAGTATAGGTATTAGGTCTTCTTGGAAGTTCTGGTAGAATTCTGCATTAAAGCCGTCTGGACCTGGGCTTTTTTTGGTGGGAAGGTTTTTTATAACAACTTCTAATTCTTCACGACTAACAGGTCTATTTAGATTGTTCACCTGGTCCTGGTTTAACTTTGGTATATGGTACTTATCTAAAAAAGTGTCCATTTCTTTTACATTTTCCAATTTTGTGGCATACAGGTTTTTGTAGTAAGATCTAATGATTCTCTGAATTTCGTCTGTGTCTGTGGTTATGTCTCCCTTTTCGTTTCTGATTTTGTTAATTTGCGTATTCTCTCTCCGCCGTTTGATTAGTTTGGATAGGGGTTTATCAATCTTATTGATTTTCTCCAAGAACCAGCTTTTTGTTTCATTGATTCTTTGGATTGTTTTCTGTGTTTCTATTTTGTTGATTTCAGCCCTCAATTTGATTATTTCCAGTCTTCTACTTCTCCTAGGTGAGTCTGCTTCTTTTCTTTCTAAAGCTTTAAGGTGGGCTATTAGGTCTCCAATGTGTGCTTTCTCCGTTTTCTTTATGTGGGCACTTAATGCTATGAACTTTCCTCTTAGCAGTGCTTTCATAGTGTCCCATAGGTTTGAGTATGTTGAGTCTTCGTTTTCATTGAATTCAAGAAAGACTTTAATTTCTTTCTTTATTTCTTCCTTGATCCAGGTGTGGTTCAGTAGTTGACTGTCCAATTTCCATGAGTTCATAGGCTTTCTGGGGATAGCATTGTTGTTGAATTCTAACTTTAATCCATGGTGATCTGATAAGACACAGGTGGTTACCGATATTTTTTTGTAACTGTGTAAGTTTGCTTTGTTACCGAGTATGTGGTCTATTTTCGAGAAGGTTCCATGAGCTGCAGAGAAGAAGGTATATTCTTTCTTATTTGAGTGGAATGTTCTATAGATGTCTGTTAAGTCCATTTGATTCATTACCTCCCTTAATCCTCTTATTTCTCTGTTAGGTTTCTGTCTGATTGACCTGTCCATTGGTGAGAGAGGAGTGTTGAAATCTCCTACTATTAGTGTGTGTGGTTTGATGACTGCCTTGAGTTTTAGTAACGTTTCTTTTACATAAGTGGGTGCTTTTATATTAGGGGCATAGATATTCAGGATTGAGACTTCATCCTGGTGAATTGTTCCTGTTATGAGTAAAAAATGTCCATCTCCATCTCTTTTGATTGATTTTAGTTTGAAGTCAACTTTCTTAGAAATTAGTATGGCCACACCTGCTTGTTTCTTAGGTCCATTTGCTTGATAAACCTTTTCCCAGCCCTTTACTTTGAGTAGATGTCTGTCTTTGTGGTTGAGGTGTGTTTCTTGTAAGAAACAGAATGTTGGATCCTGTTTTCGTATCCAATCTCTTAGCCTGTGCCTCTTTATAGGTGAGTTGAGTCCATTGATATTAAGTGATATTAATGACCAGTGGTTGTTAACTCCGGTCATTTTTCCTTTCTTTCTTTCTTTCCTTCTTTTCTTAGTAGAGTTTGTGTGTTTCCCTTCTTCAAGTTGTGCTGGTGAAGGGTCATTAGATGTCTGAGTTATTGTGGGCATTGTTGGACTCCTTGGTTTGTGATTTTCCTTCAATTACTTTCTGAAGGGCTGGATTTGTGGCTACGTATTGTTTAAATTTGTTTTTATCCTGGAAAATTTTGTTTTCTCCATTTATAGTGAATGAAAGCTTGGCTGGGTATAGTAGTCTGGGCTTGCATCCATGGTCTCGTAGTTTCTGCAGTATATCTATCCAGGACCTTCTGGCTTTCATGGTTTCCATAGAGAAATCAGGTGTAAGTCTGATAGGTTTACCTTTATAGGTAACTTGACCTTTTTCCTTTGCAGCTCTTAATATTCTTTCTTTATTCTGTATGTTTTGTGTTTTGATTATTATATGACGAGGAGATGTTTTTTTTTGATCCAGTCGATTTGGTGTTCTGTATGCTTCTTGGACCTTCAAAGGAATATCTTTCTTAAGGTTGGGAAAGTTTTCTTCTATAATTTTATTAAATATATTTTCTGGACCATTGAGCTGTACTTCTTCTCCTTCTTCTATCCTTATTATTCTTAGGTTTGGTCTTTTTATTGTGTCCCAGATTTCCTGAATGTTTTGTGATGAGAATTTGTTGGTTATGCTGTTTTCTTTGATGAGAGTGTTTATTTTCTCTATGGTATCTTCAGTGTCTGAGATTCTTTCTTCTATCTCTTGTAATCTGTTGGTGGTACTTGTCTCTGTAGTTCCTGTTCGTTTATTCAAATTTTCCATCTCCATCCTTCCCTCGGTTTGTGTTTTCTTTATTACTTCCACTTCATTCTTCAAGTCTTGAACCGTTTCCCTTACCTGTTTGATTACTTTTTCTTGTTTCTCTTGGTTTTCTTGGGTATCTTTGAGAGATTTATTCATTTCCTCTACCTTTTTGTTTGTAATCTCTAATTGGTTGTGGCAGTTTTTCACCTCCTGTTTAAGGTCCTCTATTATTTTCATAAAATTCACTTTTGAGTCGAATTCTTCTAATTCTTCTGGATTAGGGTGTACACTTCTCATTTCGGGATTCCTGGATCCTGGTGATGTCACGTTGCCTTTCAAGTTGTTGGGGGAATTCTTGCATTGGCGCCTGCCCATCTTTTCCTTCAAATGGAGCCAGGAGAGGCCTGATGTCTTGGACCAGTCTTTGCTGTGACTAACTCTCTAGGTGTATCTCCTCAGTGTAGGGGCAGGAACCGTTCCCTTCCAGATGAACTCCTCAACACCAAAACATGGATGCGTGGTATTCCAATGACCCGCGTAAAGAAGGCCGAATGCAAGGGGTCGGGCGGGGTCGAGTAGAACACAGGCGACACTGCAGTACAAGCTGGAGGTGCCTGCACTCCCTTTCGTGGGTTGCTGAGGCCTGCCCGCTAGGCAGGCACTCACTGCTCTGGTTGGGTAGCCTTAGTGTAGGGGCGTTTGTGCTCTCTACCGGGACTGTCCGCCCCAGGATAGTACACACTCACCCGTCCCGATGAAACTTCTTGGCACCTACACAGGATCTCCTGGATGCCCCAATGAGCCAGGGACAAAGGGAAGTAGGGCGCAGGCAGAGCAGGTCCAGGAGATCACAGCAGAGACTGCAGCCCCAGCAGCAGGGGCCCGCTTTCCCTGGCGGGGACCTTGAGGCCTGCCCTCTAGTCAGGCACTCACTGGTCTGGGCTGGTAGCCTTAGTGAAAGGGCAGGAAACTGTTCCACAGCTAAGGACCTTGCAGACAAGGCAGGCTTGGGGGTGGGGGTGGGGGGCGGGTGTGTAGGAAAGAAAGCCTTGCAGCAGGAGCTGGGGGGGGGGGCGTTTGTGCTCTCTACTGGGACAGTGCGCCCCAGGATAGCACACACTCACCCATCCAGATGGGACTTCTCAGCACCTATGCAGGGATTCCTGGTGGCCCCAATGAGCCCGGGACCAAGGGAAATAGGGGGCAGGGAGAGCAGGTCCAGGAGATCACAAGCAGAGACTGCAACCCCAGCAGCAGGGGCCTGCTTCCCCTGGTGGGGACCTTGAGGCCTGCCCTCTAGTCAGGCACTCACTGGTCTGGGCTGGTAGCCTTAGTGAAAGGGCAGGAAACTGTTCCACAGCTAAGGACCTTGCAGACAAGGCAGGCTTGGGGGTGGGGGTGGGGGCGGGTGTGTAGGAGAGAAAGCCCTGCAGCAGGAGCTGGGGGAGGGGCGTTTGTGCTCTCTACCAGGACCCTCTGCCCCAGGATAGCACACACTCACCCGTCCGGATGAAACTTCTCGGCACCTACACAGGAACTCCTGGATGCCCCAATGAGCCAGGGACAAAGGGGACTTTTTTTTTTCTTTTACACAATAAAATAACTGTAGCTCAGAGAAGCTCAATCATTTTATTGACACCATAGAGTCAGAGACATTGAGATTCTTCTACTTTACCAATCTTATTTTAAACGTTATTGATTCTGTTTCACAGAAAAAAAAAAAAAACCATAAAAGAAAGTAAGCCAGTGTGCTTGTGCACATTTCTCATGACTTGAGGAAGAGCACCATGGTGTTTGGCAAAAGCACACCTGTCCAAACAATGTTAACTCAGGACCTGGGTATTATTTTTAATTTGAAAAGTGATGATAATTAGTTTATGTTTCTAAAAATCAGTAATGTTAATAGGACAGGTTCTTTTTCATTTTTGTTTTTTTCCCTCTCCCATCTGTTATCTTGTCTTTAATATAAATTGTGGCTTTCAGTGAATTTGGAGGCTCTCTTTGCACAGACGATTTACTCCAAGCGTGACTGTCACATAGCAGGTAGCAGCAGTAGGATGATGAGCTCAGAAGAAAAGTCTGTATTGTCAGTAATAATGTCAGAACAGACGTAATAAGTGCTGTATTACACTAGACAGATTGCTATTCCTTCACTTTGCAAATGATTGTACAATATATCTTCTATAATTAACCAGTATCTCCGCAGAACCAGTTTGAACTTTCAATCTTCGTGGAAAAGATGAAGATGTTAGTTAACTAAACATTTCTTCAATTTGTGTTTGAGATACAGTTTACAATCAAATATTTGTGTGATAGATTTTTGTTTTATGTCATGTTTAGATACATGAACCAATGAACAAAGAATTTAGGAAGAACTTATATCAATAAGAAATTAAAAATAAAAAATGGACCAATTTGCTGATTATCTCAATTCTATAGCTAAGTTTTTTTCTAAAAAAATAGGGTTTTGTGTGGTATCAATCTGATTATATAGCAAACGATGACTCTAGACTTCTGATCTTTCAGCCTCTACCTCTCCAGAGTGGGATTAATAGTGTGTGCCACCATGCCCAGTGTACACAATGCTACAGATTAAACCAGGGGTGTTGCCAGTGCTTGGCCAGAACTCTACCAACTGTGCTACGTTCCTAGCCTGTGGATATTTTTCAAAAGATTATTTGTATTATCGTAAAGTGTGTATGTGTATGACCGGTACATGGATATGTATGGGTGAGTACAGTGTTCACAAAAGTGTAAAGAGGGCATCAGGTTTGCCTGGAGCTTTCTGATGTGATGCTTGGGGTAAGAGGAGGAATAGTTCTTAACCATTAAATCATCTCCCCGGTCCAGGGCTGCATTTTATAACATTGGATTTAGACACACAGGTGACCCTGGTGCACTTAAGAGATATGACTCACAAATATAGTTCAAAGGTGTCATGGATTTTATTTCTCCATTCTTTGTGGAGACAACCAGCTTTTGGTGGCTGACAGGAAATTCTTCTCAAACCTTTTTTACCTGGAGTTCAATTAACTTTAGAAGTTAGTTCCCTTAACTTAAATATTTCAAAATTTCTATGTCATTCTCCTATTCATGTTGACTAAATTAGTTTCACTATATAAAGGAGTCTGTTTGAATCCAGATAAAAATCTATCACACTCCTTTAGAGCAAAGTCACTTTTCATTCAAATTACAGAAGTGAATAGATTTCTGGGGAAAAAAAATTCTCCTCCATTTTTTCAAGAAGTTGAAGGAAGTAAAACAAGAAGCCCCATAGTTTTAATCAGAAATGACTAATGGATTGGATAACTTTGCCACAGATTTTCTCAAACAACAAAGATAGTCATTTTGTTATGTAATGAAAAAAAACCCTAACTTGATAATGTATTATAATACTTTTAAAACACCAGGTATCACAATAAACACTAGAACTATTACACCAAACTCTTTTTTTTAGTAAAATAATGTTTGAAATACATATGTGATCAGTGCATAACAAGCAGAATTTTGTTTTCATTCTGAATGACTGGAAAGAAAAAAATAAATTGCTTCAAATGAGTGCACCAAATATTTTGTTTTCTGTTTTTGCTTTCTCACTTGCAGTACTTTCAATACTACAGTGATGAGCCCATGAGAGAACTTATCTGTCTGATTTACTGAGAAGCTATGTACATGCTGTGATGTGGCTGCCATCTCTGAGGGGACACTCAGGGATAAGAGTTCCACCCTAAGGCAGTTTATTTTTCTTGTTGATTAGTAATCTAGTCTCACTTAGGCACATACAACAGTTATAAGCTTCTGTCAGACTACACCATGATAATATTACAATGGGAGAAATTGACTATCATTTAGTGTACTTGTAACTGTGTCCTTAGTACTCTGAAAGCAATTTTTAACTTGACCATGATACAATTGGACATGTGAAACCTTCTTTGATGCAAGTTAGCATTTACATTATAAACCCATTGATAAATGTTTCTCAGACACCCTCTGCTCTGCTGATACCCTAAATTATTTTCCTTTTGTGTTTCTGTATTTACTTCCTACTGCAGGGCCTCACTGTATAACCTAGAGAGCTATAAATTTGTAGATAGAAAGATGATGCATACATAGATTGGTGGATAGATGAGAGGCAGAAATAGATGTGAGTTTATGAGAAGGGGTGGGGCAGAGGAGAGTGATAGTTTTAGAACAGGGTCTCACTCCATAGCCTAGGCTAGTCTCAGACTCACTGTCTAGTCCTGGATGGCCACATACTTGAGACAATCCTCTTGTTTCAAAGCCTAGATGTTGGGATTAAAACCAGAAACCATCAAATTGTCACTCTTGACAAAATGTCATTTTAAAAGTATGCTTATTGCTGCTTTGCAGCTAAAAAATTGAAATATGTATTTACAAATCTTTTATTTTAGGTTGAAACTAAGTTTCAGTTCTGGCTTTCTTAATTAGGCACATGTTTATAACTAAGAAGGATGATTTCATTTTCCTGTAGTGTATATATTACTTACTTTTGTAATTAAATATCAGGACCAAAACAACCTAAGGAAGAAAGAGTTTATTATTGTTTGAATTCTAGATGGATAGGGTCTACAAGAGCAGGTGAGGCATAGGAGTTGGGGAAGGAATAGCTGATTATATTTTATCCATATAAGCAAGCAGGAATAGAGACAGAGACAGAAACATAGGGAGACAGAGACATGGGGACACACAGTGAGACAGGGATGGATCAGGGAAAAATAAAGTGGAAGAGGAAGAGAGGAGAAGGGAGAAAAGTTGAGAAGAGAGAAGAAAAGAGAGGAGAGGAGAAGGGAGGGGAGGAAAGCAGAAAGGAGAGAGCAAACACAAAGTAATGAGATTTTATAAAGCTTCAAAGCTTACCCCCATGACCTATTTCATCCAGTAAGGCTCCACCTCCTAAATGTCACAAATAGAATAACTTAAATAACCCAAACAACACAATTAGTTGGAGACCAAATGTTCAAACATATAAAACTAGTAGGAATTTTTATCACTCAAACTTTTACATGAAGCAAAGACTTCAAATGGGTAGGATTAAGAAATAAAATTTCTTCTCAACTTAGAAGGATCTACAGAAATATTCATAGCAAATTCATTAATTATTCTTAATATTTGGAACACATTTTTTGTCTAATTAAATTTAATACATAGTTGCAATTAGTGTAAAACAGTCCTGAAAAGGTGGATATTGTAGAAGTCTTTCATGTGGAGGAACATATGAGCATGCATGTGAAAAAACTCAGAAGGGACAATTTCTGATGGTTAAATTGTGATATCAGTGCAGATGAGGGCTTCTGGTTGGGAGAGGTGGAGTCAGTATATGGAAATCATAATTTTTTTCTGATTTTTGATTAAAATATGTTATGAGAGAAGTCACCCTCAGGATTGAGACAAATAGGCAACATTTTAAGATGTGAAGTGAGCAGGCGACCCTAATGATGTAGATAGCAGGGCCTGTATGCCTAGAATCCAAGTTCCCTCTTTTATACATTATCCACCTGGTCCACACTCACAATGCTCCTGTCTCACATGGATCTGGTTCTCTTGAGCCAGAAATAGTTTTCTTACTGTTTCAGGTTACAATAAAAAGCTATTGTTTTGTGCCTTGTTTATCACCTTTAGAGAGATGTGTTTTTCCCTTAGGAAGCCTTGGTTGCAGATAAAAACATATTATGCTTTTTGTGGTGATACAAGGGGCAAACAGTATCCTAGGAACCACAAGCTAACTATGACTTTTATGTGCTTTCTCTTGTACTTTAATGTACTCTCATGGAAAACAGACTTTCAAATAATCTCAAAAAGAGAACAGAAGTAATTTGGGCTTACAAAAATCATTCTGAACATATATTTGTTACACAAATTAAGAAAAATTTCCAGATATGAGAAATAAATGAAAACAATACATCTCAATATATTATTAACAGGAATAACAATGATTATTAACAGGAATGGGTAAGGAAAGGACAGTTTACTACCAATATCTGTTCATTTTGATACTTTATTAAATAATTTTTAATATTTCAGTGACAAAAATAATGTAAGGTTCCAAAGCAGGTCAAATGGATTAAAACTAAAGAACAAAGGAACATATGAATTAAAAGAAAAAGGGTTTTTAAAAAGGTGTTCCTGTGGAATATCAACAGCAGAAATGAGAGATAGCGAACCTCTGTTCCTATCAATATGTCATACCACAAGAGACACTTACATCTTTGATATACACAATTCACTCTTCCCCAAAGTTATACTCAGAGAGCAAATGTGGATGTTGTATAGAAATCAGGTTGAACAAATTTATGAGTGCTTCTCAAAATAAAGATGGACTTAGGTTTTGGTGATGGAGGAAGGTCATTGGTTAATTAATAAAGAAACTGCTTGGCCTCATAGGTTAGAACATAGGTGGGTGGAGTAAACAGAACAGAATGCTGGGAGGAAGAGGAAGTGAGCTAAGATGCCATTTCCTCTCTTCTCTGGGGCAGACGTGATGCCGCTCTTCTCCAGAGCAGACGCGATGAAGCTCTAACCCAGGATGGACATAGGCTAGAATCTTCCCGGTAAGCACACCTTGGGGTGCTACTCACATTAATAGAAATGGGTAATCAAAATGTAAGAATTAGCCAGTAAGAAGCTAGAGCTAATGGGTCAAGCAGTGTTTAAAAGAATACAGTTTGTGTGTCGTTATTTTGGGGAATAAGCTAGGCAGGTGGCCAGGAGCTGGGTGGCAGGAACACAGCCCGCAGCTCCCTCAACATCTTGGTTACATTTTCTTGTGGTGCATTTGTAACTCCTCACAGAGGAAATATATTGAGTGAAACTCAAGAAAGATTACAGTCCTCTATTTTTGTTATAGTACATCAGGAAAATAAGGTTCTTCATGATAAATCTGAACTGAAAATTCTCAGATGTTTAATGGATTTCACAGCATGACTGTTATCCTAGATTCATCAAGAAAAACACTTTCTAAAATCTTCATGCTATAAACCTTGGGGACACAAACAAAAAGAAAAACAGCTGAAAGCACTCATTAATATTTTATCAATATGTGCTTAGATGTTTTCCAGCACTTTGCTAGCAAGTATACACATAAAATATGAGAGGTTCAAGTCTTCACAGAAATCCCAACAGGAAGGTGTCAGTTTGTTAGACACTAACTGAGGCATTTTAAAGGGTAGAAGGTTGACATCTGCCCTTGTATCTCTTGTCTTGTAAATGCTATTGTAGGCAATTGTAAGAAAGACTTGCTGCCAGGGTCATCAGTGAATAAGGAGAGGTTCTCTTTGCTCACAGGTGCATAAAGTAATTCAAGTAGACTAGAATAGATCTAATTGCCTTCACAGTAATGCCACTAACATTTATATTACATTAAACACTTATTTTTAATTATTTAAAGAAGGTGTTCAAAACATTAAAAATACATGAAGAGCTTTGATAGCCTTTGGCAGCTTTTCATGAGCTAGGAGGTAAATTTGTTTTTAATTATATGTATTTGTATATCTGAATATTTGTATATGAGTGCAAGTGCTTTAGGAGGTCAGAAGAGGGAGATAGATTCCCTGGAGGAGGAGTTACAAGTAACTGAGAGCTGCCTGATGTGGATGTGTGGAACTGAGCTTCAATACTCTGGAAGATTAGAGAGACCTAATAACCACAGAGACCATTCTCTAGACCCCCAAGTTAATGATTTTAAACCAGGCAATACCTTCATTTTGGAACCTAAGTAAATCATTTGGGTTTTAAAATCATGGTATTTTGTAAGACCACACAACCCTGGCAAGGATTTAGGATGGCATTTTTGTTGTTGTCAAGCCTTTGGGGATAGCTCGATTGTTTGGTTTTGTTTCCAGTAGGTCAACATCATTCTTCTATGGCATTTTACGCCTCCATTCTGGAAAAAAAAATTACAATCTTATCATCTGTTGCTTCTTGTGCACAGATGTAGTAGTCCTGTTCTGAGGAAATTCTTGCCATTCTAAAATAAGGGACTTATTTTTAATCCTTACTGCACCTGGAACTCCACAGTCAAATGCTCACAGATATTAGTGCATGCTGAGGTAAAACCCATACTTGTGGTTTTACAGGAAAATCATAAGAACTGCTACAGTCTACATGTCAGTTTCATTGGGTCACTTCCTCTTTATGGCCTTTTTGAGGAATCCCATTATTAGATTCACAAGTTGAGGTGAAGACATTCCACTGTGTAATGAGGAATTAATAAGCTAAACCCTGCTTTCCTTTATTCCACGAAAGTTCCCTAAGTCATCATATTACTGTCTCCAGCCATTTTTTTAATCTATAGCAGTGGTTCTCAAACTTCCTAATGCTGCAACCCTTTAACATAATTTTTCATCATAAATTCCTCACCATGTGGTCAATGGTGTGGGAAGTCTTTTTATATATGTATTGTTTTTGTTTAATAAAGAAGCTGCTTTTGGCCAATGGCCTAACAGAATATATTCAGACTATATATATATATATATATATATATATATATATATATATATATAGAGAGAGAGAGAGAGAGAGAGAGAGAATCAGCAGAGTCAGGGAGATGCCATGTAGCTATACCAGAGGCAGATGCCAGAGACAGAACTTTACCCTATAAGCCCCAGCCACATGACTATACACAGATTAATGGAAATGGGTTAATTTAGGATATGAGTTAGCCAGAACTATGATGTGGGAAGGTCATTTGTCAATCTGTTATTTCATTGGTTAATCAATAAAGAAAACTCCTTGGTCTGATAGGTCAGAAAATTAGGTAGGTGGAGTAGACAGAACAGAAGGCTGGGAAGAAGGGAAGTGAGACAGATGTCATGCCTCTCCTCTCTGGTCATACTCTATGGACCCAGCCGCCAGGTCAGACATGCTGAATCTTTCCCAGTAAGACACCACTTTGTGGTGCTACACAGATTACTAGATATGGGTTAAAGCAAGATATGAGAGTTAGCCACTAAGAGGCTAGAGCTAATGGGCCAGGCAGTGTTTAAAAGAATATAGCTTCTGTGTAATTATTTCAGGTAAAGCTAGCCAGTGGCTGTGAGCATGGTGGCGGGAAGTAGCCTGCAGTTCCTTCTATAGAAATAGAGTTAAGCTATTGGCCAAACAGTATTGCAATTGATAGAGATTTCTGTGTGATTACTTCAGGAGTTTGTGTGGCCAGGAAATAAACAAGCAGCCTCTGACAACAATTGGTACCCAACATGTAGCTAGACAAAATTACTTTTTATTGCTACTTTGTAACTGTAATTTTATTAACTATGAATCTTAATGTAGTTATCTGACATACAGGATATCTAATATGCAATCCCTGTAAAAGGGTTGCTTGACACTACCAATGGGGTCATGACCCACATGATGAGAACCAATGATCTACAAACTGCTTCTTTGTACAAAATTAATGATTCATTTCTGGGACATTCTTTCCAAGACAAAGCCCAATTGTTTCTTACTATCATGAGCATTTATTCACTTCTATTCTGTGCTGTCTTTCTCTAGGAAGTGCAATTTTATATCCAATATTTATGTATTTTTGAATTTATATGTACACAAAGCTAAAATCTTTTGCAGAAACAAAGGCACAGTTGAAAGTGATGTCGTTAAATATTTAATACAAATTGCTATATCACCATCCATTTTTGTAAGCAATTCACACAGCTAGGGAGACTAAAATTTTTGCTTAATATTTATATTTGATAGGAACATTAGCCTACTAGGAGATATCAGTGGACTATCCTCACACAGGGAATGCTCAATAGCCCTACCCTATGTCAATACTTTGTAAGTCAGCAATTGGAAATAATACGCAATCAATATCCTAAGTCTATAATTTCCTATGACATGGATGGCATTTTGTTATCTGACTCAAATGCAGATACTTTAGAAAGAATGTTTTTAGAAGTAAAGAAAGTTCTGCCTAAATGGGAATTACAAATTGCTCCTAAAAAATACAAACAGGAAATTTGATCAATTACCTAGGTTACAAAATAGTTTTACATAAAATTAGAACAGAAAAGACACAAATTAGGAAAGACCGATTGTGGATTCTTCATGACTTTCAAAGATTGTTAGGAGACATTTCCAGTCTACAACCAGCTACCTCCATTTTGGTCTTCAAGTCTTAAACTGTTTTCTTTGCCTGTTTGATTGCTTATTTTTGATTTTCTTGGGTATCTTTGAGGGATTTACTAATTTCTTCTTTCTTTGTCTTCTCTTCCATTTCTTTAAGGGAGTTTTTCACCTCCTGTTTAAGGGTCTCTATCATTTTCATAATGCTGCATTTAAAGTCGATTTCTTCTACTTATTCTGGATTAGGATTTCCAAGTCTTTGCTGGATTCTGGAGTTATCATGTTACTTTTCAGTTTGTTGGAGGAATTCTTGCATTGGTGCCTGCCCAACTCTTCCTTCAAATGTGGCCATGAGAGTCTTGGCATCTTGGCCCAATCTTTGTTGTGATTAACTGTGTACTTGGGGGTTTTTCTTGGTCTACCCTCTCTTAGGTCCCCTCAGCACTGGAGCAGGATCTCAGATCTCCCCCCCCCCCAACCCTGAAGCAGGCTGTGGTGGTGGATCTAAGGACCGGCAGATGGAAAAGAGTGCTTGGGGGCAAGATAGGATGGGGTAAATAAAGAAATCCAGTAGCCAGGGAGATGCCCCATTGAATGGGCAGAATGTTTAGGGAATTGGATGAGGCCTGTATTCTGTTCCTGGGGCATCTGGCTGGCCAGGAAGGCACACACTTACCCCTCTGGATGGATCTCCTCAGTACAGGAGCAGGACGACTTGCTGGGCCAAGGACCTGACAGGCAAAAGGGCAGGCGTGGTGGGGGCAGCCGCATGTGGAACAAAGAAGCTCCTGCCACAGGAGCACACTCTGCTGGGTCCCCAGACACTCAGCCCCAAAGCAGGCTGAGTTGGGGGATTCTAGGACCCCACAGATGGAAAGGGTTGCTTGAGGGCAAGATGGAATGGGGTTAATAGAGAGAACCAGTAGCCAGGGAGACACCCCGCTGAATGGCCAGAAACATTTAGGAAATTGGAGGGGTCCTATACTCCATTCCCAGGGCATCCAGCTGGCCCGGTGGGCCCATACTTACCCCTCTGCATGGATCTCCTCAGTACAGGAGCAGAACCACTTGCTTTAACTCTGCTTTTCATTTGTTTGTTTTGCCTTGAATTCCTTCCCAAACTCTCTCAGGATTTAAGTGGATTTTAGTTTCCCATGTTGGTGCCAATTTATTGTAGGGAGGCTGCTTGCTCATTCTTGGCTGCCCAGACTCCAGATATAACCACAAAGAAACTATATTATTTACAATATTGTTTGGTCAATAGCTTAAGCATATTTCTGACTAACTCTTATGTCATAAACTAACCCATCTCCATTAATCTGTGTATTGCCAATTGGCTGTGACTTAGCAGCAAAGTTTCAGCATGTCCGTCTCTGGCTGTGGCTCCATGGCTTCTCCCTACTCTACCTTTTTTTAACCTAACATTCAGTTTAGTTTTCCCTGCCTTACTCTATTCTGCTCTTCACAGGCCTAAGATAGTTTCTTAATTAACCAGTGGTATTCACAGCATATAGAGGAAAATCCCTCATTGCCACACCAATTCCACTGTCATCTGTGTGACATGACATACATCATTATGCTGGATGGGAGCTACGTGTCCTATGGGACTAGGCTTCTTGGAGATGAATGGTAAATGGAATGGTATTGGACTCTCTGAACAAGGCAGACAATGAAGGCTGATGAGAAGCCAAGGACAATGGCACTAGGTTTCGATCCTAATACATGAACTGGCTTTGTGGGAGCGTAGCCTGTTTGGATGCTCACCTTCCTGGACCTAGATAGAAGTGGGAGGACCTTGGTCTTCATCTAGAGCAGGGAATTTGGACTGCTCTTCAGTATCGAGAGGGAGGGGGAGTGGACTAGGGGGAGGAGAAGTGGAGTGGGGATAGGGGGAGGGGAGCGGGGGGAGGGGGCAATATGTGGGAGGAGGGGGAGGGAAATGGGAAACGGGGAGCAGTTGGAAATTTTAAGTAAAAAAGAATAAAAAAAAATAAATAAAAAAAAAAAAAAAAATTAAAAAAAAAAAAAAGAAAGTTCCTGTGCCATTCTCATTGGCCTCTCGTCAGCTCTCATTGTCCGCCACATTCCGAGAGTCCGGTTTTATCCCATGTTTTTTCAGTAGCAGTCCAGCTGACCTTGGTGAGCTCCCAATAGATCGGCCCCACTGTCTCAGTGGTTGGATGCACCCCTCATGGTCCTGACTTCCTTGTTCATGTTCTCTCTCCTTCTGCTCCTCATTATAACCTTGGGAGCTCAGTCCGGTGCTCCAGTGTGGGTCTCTGGCTCTATCTCTATCCATCGCTAGATGAAGGTTCTATGGCGATATGCAAGATATTCATCAGTATGATTATAGGATAGGTTCATTTCAGGTTCCCTATCCTCAGGTGCCCCAATGAACTAACTGGGGACATTGCCCTGGGCATCTGGTAGCCATTCCAAGTCCAAGTCTCTTGCCACCCCTTAGGTGGCTCCCTTACCTAAGGTATGAGTTTCCCTGCTCCCCTATCCAACCTTCCTTTATCCCCAATCACCCCGATTCCCCCAGTTCCCCTCATCCTCTCCTTCACACTTTTCTCTCCCCATCACCCCTCATCCCCATCCCACCCCTACCCCCAAGATTCCAATTTTTTGCCCATCAGTCATGTCTATTTCCCATAGCTGGGAGGATATCTATATGTTTTTCCTTGGGTTTACCCTCTTGTTTAGCTTCTTTAGGATCACAAATTATAGACTCAGTGGCCCCTATCCATGGCTAGAAACCAATTATGAGTGAGTACATCCCATGTTCTTCTTTTTGGGTCTGGGTTACCTCACTAAGGATCGTATTTTCTATTTCCCTCAATTTGCATGCAAAATTCGAGAAGTCATTGTTTTTTACCGCAGAGTAGTACTCTAATGTGTATATATTCCACACTTTCTTCATCCATTCTTCCATTGAAGGGCATCTAGGTTGCTTCCAGGTTCTGGCTATTACAAATAATGCTGCTATGAACATAGTTGGACAAATGCTTTTGTCATATGATAGGGCATCTCTTGGGTATATTCCCAAGAGTGGTATTGCTGGGTCCAGGGGTAGGTTGATCTCAATTTTTCTGAGAAACCGCCACACTGATTTCCAAAGTGGTTGCACAAGTTTGCAGTCCCACCAGCAATGGATGAGGGTACCCCTTTCTCCACAACCTCTCCAGCAAAGGCTATCCTTGGTGTTTTTGATTTTAGCCATTCTGACAGGTGTAAGATGATATCT
Organism: Chionomys nivalis; assembly: GCF_950005125.1. Lineage (NCBI taxonomy): Eukaryota > Metazoa > Chordata > Mammalia > Rodentia > Cricetidae > Chionomys > Chionomys nivalis. The sequence continues at coordinate 41,613,301 of NC_080108.1, read as the reverse complement.
CAAAGTTGTTTTGATTTGCATTTCTCTGATCGCTAAGGAGGTTGAGCATGACCTTAAGTATCTTTTGGCCATTTTAACTTCTTCTGTTGAGAATTCTCTGTTCAGTTCAGTGCCCCATTTTTTAATTGGGTTAATTATCCTTTTAAAGTCTAGTTTCTTGAGTTCTTTATATATTTTGTAGATCAGACCTTTGTCTGTTGCGGGGTTGGTGAAGATCTTCTCCCAGTCAGTAGGCTGCCTTTTTGTCTTAGTGACAGTGTCCTTTGCTTTACAGAAGCTTCTCAGTTTCAGGAGGTCCCATTTATTCAATGTTGCCCTTAATGTCTGTGCTGCTGGGGTTATACATAGGAAGCGATCTCCAGTGCCCATATGTTGTAGGGTACTTCCCATTTTCTCTTCTATCAGGTTCAGTGTGTTCAGATTGATATTGAGGTCTTTGATCCATTTGGACTTGAGTTTTGTGCATGGTGATAGATATGGGTCTATTTTCATTCTTCTACAGGTTGACATCCAATTGTGCCAGCACCATTTGTTGAAGATGCTTTCTTTCTTCCATTGTATACTTTTAGCTCCTTTATCGAAAATCAGTTGTTCATAGGTTTGTGGGTTAAAATCCGGGTCTTCTATACGATTCCATTGGTCCACTTCTCTGTTTTTATGCCAGTACCACGCTGTTTTCATTACTGTAGCTCTGTAATAGAGTTTGAAGTCAGGGATGGTAATGCCTCCAGAAGTTCCTTTATTGTATAAGATTGTTTTGGCTATCCTGGGTTTTTTGTTTCTCCATATAAAGTTGATTATTGTCCTTTCAAGATCTGTGAAGAATTTTGATGGGATTTTAATGGGGATTGCATTGAATCTATAAATTGCCCTTGGTAGAATTGCCATTTTTACTATGTTGATTCTCCCAATCCAAGAGCAAGGGAGATCCTTCCATTTTCTGGTATCCTCTTCAATTTCTTTCTTCAATGCCTTAAAGTTTTTGTCAAATAGATCTTTCACTTCCTTGGTTAGAGTTACCCCAAGATATTTTATGCTGTTTGTGGCTATCGTGAAAGGTGATGATTCTCTTATTTCTCTCTCTGCTTCCATATCCTTTGTGTATAAGAGGGCGACTGATTTTTTGGAGTTGATCTTGTATCCAGCCACATTACTAAAGGCGTTTATCAGCTGGAGGAGTTCTTTGGAGGAGTTTTTGGGGTCGCTCATGTACACTATCATATCATCTGCAAATAATGCAAGTTTAACTTCTACCTTTCCAATTTGAATCCCCTTTATCCCCTTATGTTGTCTTATTGCTATTGCTAAAACTTCGAGAACTATATTGAAGAGGTATGGAGAGAGTGGACAGCCTTGGCGTGTTCCTGATTTTAGTGGGATGGCTTTAAGTTTCTCTCCATTTAATTTGATATTAGCTGTCGGCTTGCTGTATATAGCTTTAATTATATTTAGGTATGACCCTTGTATCCCTAATCTCTCCAAGACTTTTATCATAAAGGGATGTTGAATTTTGTCAAATGCTTTATCAGCATCTAATGAAACGATCATATGGTTTTTTTCTTTCAGTTTATTTATATGATCGATTACGTTGATAGATTTGCGTATGTTAAACCAGCCCTGCATCTCTGGTATGAAGCCTACTTGATCATAATGGATAATTTTTCTAATGTGTTCTTGGATTCGGTTTGCCAGAATTTTGTTGAGGATTTTTGCGTCGATGTTCATGAGTGAGATTGGCCTGTAATTCTCTTTCTTGGTTGGGTCTTTGTGTGGTTTTGGTATCAGAGTTACTGTAGCTTCATAAAAGGAATTTGGCAACGACTCTTCTGTTTCTATATTGTGAAATACATTAAGGAGAATAGGTATTAGGTCTTCTTGGAAGTTCTGGTAGAATTCCTCATTGAAACCATCTGGTCCTGGACTTTTTTTGGAAGGGAGGTCTAAATGGACTAAAGACCACAATATCAGTCTGAACACACCGAACCTGACAGAAGAAAAAGTGGGAAGTACTCTACAATATATGGGTACAGGAGATCACTTCCTACGTTTATCCCCAGCAGCACAGACATTAAGGACAACATTGAATAAATGGGACCTCCTGAAACTGAGTAGCTTCTGTAAAGCAAAGGACACTGTCACTAAGACAAAAAGGCAACCCACTGACTGGGAGAAGATCTTCACCAACCCTGCAACAGACAAAGGTCTGATCACCAAAATATATAAAGATCTCAAGAAACTAAACTTTAAAATGCTAATGAACCCAATAAAAAAATGGGGCACTGATCTGAACAGAGAATTCTCAACAGAAGAAATTCAAATGGCCAAAAGACACCTAAGGTCATGCTCAACCTCCTTAGCGATAAGGGAAATGCAAATTAAAACAACTTTGAGATACCATCTTACACCTGTCAGAATGGCTAAAATCAAAAACACCAATGATAGCCTTTGCTGGAGAGGTTGTGGAGAAAGAGGCACACTCATTCATTGCTGGTGGGAATGCAAACTTGTGCAACCACTTTGGAAATCAGTGTGGCGATTTCTCAGGAAATTTGGGATCAACCTACCCCAAGATCCAGTAATACCACTATTGGGAATATACCCAAGAGATGACACATCAAATGACAAAAGTATCTGTTCAACTATGTTCATAGCAGCATTGTTTGTAATAGCCAAAACCTGGAAACAACCTAGATGCCCTTCAATGGAGGAATGGATGAAGAAAGTGTGGAATATATACATATTAGAGTACTACTCAGCAGTAAAAAACAATGACTTCTCGAATTTTGCGTGCAAATGGATGGAAATAGAAAACACTATCCTGAGTGAGGTATCCCAGACCCAAAAAGAGGAACATGGGATGTACTCACTCATAATCGGTTTCTAGCCATAAATAAAAGACATTAAGCATATAATGTGTGATCCTATAGAAGTTAAATAAGAAAGTGAACCCAAAGAAAATCATATAGTCATCCGCATGGAGAGGGGGAAGTAGACAAGATTGCAGGGCAAAAACTGGGAACTTGCGGGTGAGGTGGCATGGGGCAAAGGGGAAATGGGATGAGAAATATGAGAAGGGGAGGATGGGAGGAGCTCGGGGGATTGGGATGGTTGGGATATAGGAGGGATGGATGCGGGAGCAGCGAAGTATATGTCCTATCTAAGGGAGCCATCTTAGGGTTGGCAAGAGACTTGACTCTAGAGGGGTTCGCAGGTGTCCAGGAGTATGTCCCCAGCTGGTACCTTGGGCAACTAGGGAGAGGGAGCCTGAAGTGACCCTATCCTATCCTGATGAATGTCTTGCATATCACCTTAGAACCTTCATCTGGCGATTGATCGAGGTAGAGACAGATTCTTAATTTGGAGCAACGGTCTGAGCTCTTAAGGTCCAAATGCGGAGCAGAAGGAGGGAGAACAAGAGCAAAATATCAGGACCACGAGGGATGCACCCACCCACTGTGACAGTGGAACTGATTTATTGGGAGCCCACCAAGGCCAGCTGGTCTGGGACTGAATAAGCATGGGTTGATTCCGGACTCTCTGAGCATGGCGGTCAATGAGGACTGATGAGAAGCCAAGGACAATGGCACTAGGTTTCAATCCTAATACATGAACTGGCTTTGTGGGAGCTTAGCCTGTTTGGAAGCTCACCTTCCTGGACGTAGATAGAAGACCTTCGTCTTCCCGCAGGGCAGAGAATTTGGACTGCTCTTCAGTGTCGAGAGGGAGGGGGAATGGTGTGGGGGGAGGAGAAGAGGAGTGGGGATGGGGGGAGGGGAGTGGGGGGAGGGGGCAGTGTTTGGGAGGAGGGGAGGGAGGTGGGAGACGGGGAGCAGGTGGAAATTTTAATTAAAAAAGAATAAAAAATAAATAAAAGGAAAAAAATATATAAAATAGGCAAAAAAAAAAAAAAAACCAAAAAGAAAAAAAACCCACATTCACCATCAGTTTCAAATGTCAACTAGATGGAAGCTATCCAAAGAAACTCATGAGAAGGTTTGTTGAAGGAAGAGGACCATGAACCAACACATTGCCTAGTCTATTATCTCAAGTATTCATTGAATGATCTCCCTGCCTCTTCTTTTACAGAGCCTAGCCTGGTACAGAGCTTACACGGGTGGCTATTCTTCCATTCTCTTTTCAATACTCTTGGCTTACCCTCCTCAATACTGGGATTTCAGGTCTGTGCCATCATGTACAGCTTGAACAAATTTCCATGTCAATCTCTCACCCATTCAGATTCTCAAGTGTCTAAGCAAAAACCAAAACTTCACAATTGAGACATGTGTGATGTTGCTGGACATGGTTACATACAATAAACTCTGCATGAGGGCAACCATATGGTTCTAAATCAAATGAGCAACAAGAAGCATAAAAAAAGACCTCATTCTCATTGGGTCCCACTCACTCGGTACAAGTTGTACACCATTCTCACAAATTTCTCTATGATGCATATGCATTGATGTCTCTCTTAATAGTGCTCAACTCTCAATTCCATTGTGGTTGCTTTTACAACAATCTAGTCAAAGTTCCAGCCTCAGAATTCTCCACGGGCCCTGGCATTCTGAATCCTTTCAGCACGTGCTTTCTTTAAAATGAGGCATTTCTTTTGATGAATGCTTTTCCTGTGAAAGAATGCTCACAATTTCAGCACACAGTTTAGTGGGCTCTGTCATAATTATACACATGAATCTGTCACTCATACATTATAGGGCTTCTGCTAATATCCAGAACTTTGTCTTAAGTTTCTTTGCCAGAAACAATTATCCTATTGGAAAGATTTGGTCAAATGTCTATGCATAGTTTAGATTTGATTAATTTCTATTAAGCCACATAGTGAACACATACCCAAAGTCATACACGTACAAAACAAATGCAAAACACACAGAAACTTGTAGAACTCTGAAGCCATTTCTGACAACTCTGAGGCCTCTCGGCAGTAATGCTCCCCCCCCCACCCCCGGAACCAAGAACATAACAATTGTCCACACATAAACCGAAATGTTGGGAACTTTCCATCATCTCCTTGATTCCTTGTGAATGTTCTCCAAATAGAACTCAGTTATTGAATGGGGCAAGATAACCCTTAAGTATTGACTCAGTTCCTGGTGTTTTGACTCAGTCCCTGGGAAAGGGGCAAAGTGACCCACAGATGTTTCCTCTTATCTCATCTGATCTGGCAACCACTCTCCAACCAATTATTGGTAATAGCCCTTTTGAATAAGCCAATCATAATAGTTAAAGAACAACTCCCAGACAGCCTCCTTCCTTCTGTGTTATTTTACTTTAAAAATGTCTGTACAGACTTTCGGGGTCTTTCTGTCTTTTTGAATGCTGAAAGGCCCTGTCATGATACAACCAATAAAATCCTCATGCTTTTACATCATCTGTGGTGTGAAAGATGGTCTCTTGGGGGGACTTCTCCTCAGTGATTGGACTCTATGGTCCAACAAAACTCATCCACACAATGACAATAAAAACACATTAACACATACAAATACAAACACACACACACACACATACATATACACAAATTTAGCCACAGAAATATATACAAGTATTCACAAGAACACAGGAACAACAAAGAAATACACAATGAGCAAAGGGAAAATTTGATCTCTACATCCACTTTATTCATAGAGTCAGTGATCTGAGAAGGCAGTATGCTTACATCCTAAAACTGTATGCCCTTTCATTTCCAGCTAGCAAATCTCATAGGGATGATCCAGTCATTCCAAACTCAGACTTGACCCTCTGGTAACATGGCCAGCTGGGTTTTAAGACATTTTCTCTCTCATTATTACCATTTCTCACTCATAATCACCCATTATCTTTTTATTCTATAATATTTGTTGCCAGGTGTCACTAGAACTACCTGGTCTAGATAGAGCTTCTCACACCAACCTTACACTCTGAATTGAGAGGGGATTTGAGTAGAACAAATAATCTATAAAGAGTGTGAACGTTTTAAAGTAGTAATGACATATACTCCTGGTTTCTTTCTGTAATATGGAGATGGATGATTTTTTTTCCTCAACAGGTCTAGCATTCAGTTAGACATGATTAATGGTAAAAAACAAAGCCTTACCTCACTGCAGAACAAGAAACTGAAAAAACATTCAGTATATGTTATACAATATTTTCACTTTTTTGCATTTGCAAAGAACTTTATTAAAGATGATTGATTTAGAAAAACGTATTGAGTGAGTTCCATACTGGAAAGACCAATTTTTTAATGTTTGGAAATTTGACAAAATTCTGCATAATGAAATAGTAACTTTTTTTTTTAATTTTTCCATTCAAATATTTACACTTCCTCCCCTCCTCCTATTTCTCTCCCACTCCCCCACTCACCCTCGTCTTTCACCCTCCCTCCTTAAGAAAGGCAGTCTAAGGCCCTCTCCCTCCGTCCAGGTCTAGGAAGGTGTGCATCCAAATAGACCAGGGTCCCAAAAAGCCAGTTAAAGCTGCTGTACCAGTAATAGGATAATTCTAGTACCTCATTTATTATCCAAATAATGTGTCTTCACTCATACCCAGATGGTAAGACTTTTGAAGATTAGTTCATTAATCATAACTTCTCTTTTCTGTGGCTCCTGAATGAAATGTTTAACCCTTTAGCTTAGATAAAAGTAGCATTTTCTTTTACAAGAGAACCTAGAAGATAAAGCTGAAAGGCTTTGGGTCAAACACAGAGGAAAGAAGAGAACTTTCCCCCTTCAAAGGGAAAGTAATTGATTCACAGCAAGTTCACTGAGGATGGAATTTAAGAGGGAAACAGGGAAGGTGAGAGAGGAGCTTGGGCTGGAAACTGTCACCAGGCTTTTGAGGAGTTCAAGAAAATAACAAAGCCAGTCTTTTGATATGGGATGTTCACAGTCAAAAGTACCTGCCATTGTATTATTTTTCAACAGTTGAGAGAAGTCAGTGGGACTGTACAGAAAAAACAGGGTACATTCCCTCACATGAGAGAAAGGCATGCACAAACTGTAGTTCACATGAGCTTGCTGATGAGAGGTAGGTGCAGGTGTCTGCATGGATCTTGGCTTCAGTGACATGTATACTGTCTGATGGACACCTGTCACAGGAATGCCATCATAGAAGTTAAGAACATTTTCAGGTTTGTCATAATCTGCTCAATGTCCTTGTTAAATTACCACAGTCCCACTCTCTGTGATTCTGTTCTGTCTCCTTCTACTTTACACTTTTTGTATTCAAATTTAGCTTGAATTGTCAGAAAGCAAAACTAAAGTATGTGTTAAACTGTGATTTTAACAGGTATTTCATGGTAGAAAATTGGTTTAATATTTTCTCTTAAATATTTAGTATAATTCTACAAACAAAGTAAGCAAAGGATGGGTCTTTTGTTTGTTTGTTTTATTGAAACAATTTCTGCCTCCTCCCTGCCTCCCATTTCCCTCCCCCTCCTCCCACTCTTCTCCCCCCTCTCCCAACTCCTCTCCCCCTCCCACCACTCCATTCCCCCTCCCTCTCAAGACTGAAGAGCAGTCCTGATTCCCTGCCCTGTGGGAAGTCCAAGGCCCTCCCCCCTCCATCCAGGTCCAGGAAGGTGAACATCCAAACAGGCTAGGCTTCCACAAAGCCAGTTCCTGAAGTAGGATAGAAACCTAGTGCCATTGTCCTTGGCTTCTTATCAGCCTTTATTGTCCACCATGTTCAGAGAGTCCAGTTTCATCCCATGCTTACTTGGTCCAAGTCCAACTGGCCTTGGTGAGCTCCCAATAGATCTGCCCCACTGTCACAGTGGGTGGGTGCACCCCTCGTGGTCCTGACTTCCTTGCTCATGTTCTCCTTCCTTCTGCTCCACATTTGGACCTTGGGAGCTCAGTCCAGTGCTCCAATATGGGTCTCTGTCACTATCTCCATCCATCACTAGATGAAGGTTCTAAGGTGATATGCAAGATACTCATCAGTATGGCTATAGGATAAGGTCATTTCAGGATCCCTCTCCTCAGTTGCCCAAAGTACTAGCTGGGGACATCTCCCTGGACACCTGCGAGCCCCTCTAGAGTCAAGTCTCTTGCCAACCCTAAGATGGCTCCCTTAATTAGGATATACAATTCCCTGCTTCCATATCCACCCTCCCTTTATCCCAACCATCCCATTCCCCCAAGCTCCCCCCATCCTCCCGTTCTCACTTTTCTCACCCCATTTCTCCTTACTCCCATCCTACCCCACCCCCACGTTCCCAGTTTTTGCCCAGCAATCTTGTCTACTTCCCATATCCAGGTTGATGAGTATATGTTTTTCTTTGGGTTCACCTTCTTATTTAGCTTCCCTAGGATCACAAATTATAGGCTCAATGTCCTTTATTTATGGTTAGAAACCAATTATGAGTGAATACATACCATATTCATCTTTTTGTGTCTGGATTACCTCACTCAGGATAGTGTTTTCTATTTCCATCCATTTGTATGCAAAATTCATGAAGTCATTATTTTTTACCACTGTGTAGTACTCTATTTATTTATTAAAGATTTCTGCCTCCTCCCCACCACCACGTCCCATTCCCCCCCCTCCCCCGACCAAGTCCCCCTCCCTCATCAACCCAAAGAGCAATCAGGATTCCCTGCCCTGTGAGAAGCCCAAGGACCCCCCACGCCATCCAGGTCTAGTAAGGTGAGCATCCAAACTGCCTAGGTTTCCACAAAGCCAGTACGTGTAGTAGGATCAAAAATCCATTGCCGAGGTGTCCCTGTATAGGTGCTGAGAAGTTCCATCTGGACGGGTGAGTGTGTGCTATCCTGGGGCGGACTGTCCCGGGAGAGTGCACAAACCCCCTCCCCCAGCTCCTGCTGTAGGGCTTTCTTTCCTATACATGCCCACCCCCAAGCCTGCCTTGTCTGCAAGGTCCTTTGCTGAGTATCAGCTTCCTGCTCCTACATTAAGGCTATCCACCCAGAGCAGTGAGTGCCTGACTAGCAGACAGGCCTCAAGGTCCCCGCCAGGGAGCGCAGGCCCCTGCTGCTGGGGCTGCAGGGTCTGCTGTGCTCTCCTGGACCCGCCCTGCCTGCCTCCTTCTTCCCTTGGTCCCTGGCTCATTGGGCTACCAGGTGTTACTGTGTAGTTGCTGAGAATATCCATCTGGACAGGTGAGTGTGTGCTATCCAGGGGCACACTGTCCCGAAAGAGAGCACAAACCCTCCTCCCCCTGCTCCTGCTACAGGGCTTTCTTTCCTACACATGACCTTCCCCCTAAGCCTTCCTTGTCTGCAAGGTCCTTTGCTGAGGAACAGCTTCCTGCTCCTACACTAAGGCTACCCACCAGAGCAGTGAGTGCCTGCCTTCCAGACAGGCCTCAACAACACCCCCAAAAGGGAGCACAGGCACCTCCAGCCTGGGCTGTAGAGTCAACTGTGTTCTATTCAACCCCGACCTACCCACTGCATTCGCTCTTTTGTCCGAAGATCATTGGACTACCAGACGTTCATGTTTTGATGTTGAGGAGTCCATCTGGAAGTGAACGGTTCCTGCCCCTACACTGAGAAGATACACCCAGAGAGTTAGTCACAGCAAAGACTGGACCAAGACACCAGGCCTCTCCTGGCTCCATTTGAAGGAAAAGATGGGCAGGTGCCAATGCAAGAATTCCTCCAACAACGTGAAAGGCAACATGACATCACCAGAATCCAGGAATCCCGAAATAAGAAGATTTGTACACCCTATTCCAGAAGAATTAGAAGAATTCGACCCTAAAGTGAATTATATGGAAATAATAGAGGACCTTAAACAGGAGGTGAAAAACTGCCATATTCAATTAGAGATTACAAACAAAAAGGTAGAGGAAATGAATAAATCTCTCAAAGATACCCAAGAAAACCAAGAGGAACAAGAAAAAGCAATCAAACAGGTAAGGGAAACGGTTCAAGACTTGAAGAATGAAGTGGAAGTAATAAAGAAAACACAAACCGAGGGAAGGATGGAGATGGAAAATTTGGATAAACGAACAAGAACTACAGAGACAAGTACTACCAACAGATTACAAGAAACAGAAGAAAGAATCTCAGACACTGAAGATACCATAGAGAAAATAAACACACTGATCAAAGAAAACAACAAAACCAACAAATTATCATCACAAAACATTCAGGAAATCTGGGACACAATAAAAAAGACCAAACCTAAGAATAATAGGGATAGAAGAAGGAGAAGAAGTACAGCTCAATAGTCCAGAAAATATACTTAATAAAATTATAGAAGAAAACTTTCCCAACCTTAAGAAAGATATTCCTTTGAAGGTCTAAGAAGCATACAGAACACCAAATCAACTAGATCAGAAAAAAACATCTCCTCGTCATATAATAATCAAAACACAAAACATACAGAATAAAGAAAGAATATTAAGAGCTGCAAAGGAAAAATTTCAAGTTACCTATAAAGGTAAACCTATCAGACTTACACCTGACTTCTCTGTGGAATCCATGAAAGCCAGAAGGTCCTGGATAGATGTATTGCAGAAACTAAGAGACCATGGATGCAAGCCCAGACATCTATACCCAGCCAAGCTTTCATTCACTATAAATGGAGAAAACAAAATTTTCCAGGATAAAAACAAATTTAAACAATACGTAGCCACAAATCCAGCCTTACAGAAAGTAATTGAAGGAAAATCACAAACCAAGGAGTCCAACAATGCCCACAATAACTCAGACATCTAATGACCCTTCACCAGCACAACTTGAAGAAGGAAAACACACAAACCCTACTACCGAAAGAAAGAAAGAAAGAAAGAAAGAAAGAAAGAAAGAAAGAAAGAAAGAAAGAAAGAAAGGAAAAATGACCGGAGTTAACAACTACTGGTCATTAATATCACGTAATATCAATGAACTCAACTCACCAATAAAGAGGCACAGGCTAAGAGATTGGATACGAAAACAGGATCCAACATTCTGCTGCTTACAAGAAACACACCTCAACCACAGACAGACATCTACTCAGAGTAAAGGGCTGGGAAAAGGTTTATCAAGCAAACGGACCTAAGAAACAAGCAGGTGTGGCCATACTAATTTCTAAGTAAGTTGACATCAAACTAACATCAATCAGAAGAGATGGAGAGGGACACTTTTTACTCATAACAGGAACAATTCATCAGGATGAAGTCTCAATCCTGAATATCTATGCCCCTAATATAAAAGCACCCACTTATGTAAAAGAAACATTACTAAAACTCAAGGCAGTCATCAAACCACACACACTAATAGTAGGAGATCTCAACACTCCTCTCTCACCAATGGACAGGTCAATCAGACAGAAACCTAACAGAGAAATAATAGAATTAATGGAGGTAATGAATCAAATGGACTTAACAGACATCTATAGAACATTCCACTCAAATAGGAAAGAATATACCTTCTTCTCTGCAGCTCATGGAACCTTCTCGAAAATAGACCACATAATCGGTAACAAAGCAAACTTACACAGTTACAAAAAAGTATCAGTAACCACCTGTGTCTTATCAGATCACCATGGATTAAAGTTAGAATTCAACAACAATGCTTCCTCCAGAAAGCCTACGAACTCATTGAAACTGGACAGTCAAATAATGAACCACCCCTGGATCAAGAAAGAAATAAAGAAAGAAATTAAAGTCTTTCTTGAATTCAATGAAAACGAAGACTCAACATACTTAAACATATGGGACACTTATGAAAGCAGGGCTAAGAGGAAAGTTCATAGCATTAAGTGCCCACTTAAAGAAAACAGAGAAAGCACACATTGGAGACTTAATAGCCCACCTGAAAGCTCTAGAAAAAAAAAAGCAGACTCACCTAGGAGAAGTAGAAGACTGGAAATAATCAAACTGAGGGCTGAAATCAACAAGATAGAAACACAGGGAACAATCCAAAAAATCAATGAAACAAAAAGCTGGTTCTTGGCTCAATAAAATACTGGCAAACCGCATCCAAGAACACATTTAAAAAATTATCCATTATGATCAAATAGGCTTCATCCCAGAGATGCAGGGCTGGTTCAACATACGAAAATCTATCAATGTAATCCATCATATAAATAAACTGAAAGAAAAAAACCATATGATCATTTCATTACATGCTGAAAAAGCATTTGACAAAATTCAACATCCCTTTATGATAAAGGTCTTAGAGAGATTAGGGATAAAAGGGTCGTACATCAGTATAATAAAAGCTATTTATAGCAAGCTGACAGCTAACATCAAATCAAATGAAGAGAAACTCAAAGCTATTCCACTAAAAACAGGAACAGGACAAGGCTTTCCACTCTCTCCATACCTCTTTAATATCGTGCTTGAAATTTTAGCGATAGCAATAAGACAACATAAGGGGATCAAAGGGATTCAAATTGGAAAAGAAGAAGTTTAACTTTCATTATTTGCAGACGATATGATAATGTACATAAGCGACCCCAAAAACTCCAGCAAAGAACTCCTACAGCTGATAAACACCTTTAGTAGCATGGCAGGATACAAGATCAATTCCAAAAATTCAGTTGCCCTCCTATACACAAAGGATAAGGAAGCAGAGAGGGAAATCAGAGAAGAATCACCCTTCACGATAGCCACAAATAGCATAAAATATCTTGGGGTAACCCTAACCAGGGAAGTGAAGAATCTATTTGACAAGAACTTTAAATCTTTGAAGAAAGAAATTGAGGAGGATACCAGAAAATGGAAGGATCTCCCTTGCTCTTGGATAGGGAGGATCAACATAGTAAAAATGGCAATTCTACCAAGGGCAATTTATAGATTCCATGCAATCCCCATTAAAATCCCATCCAAATTCTTCACAGATCTTGAGAGGACATTAATCAACTTTATATGGAAAAACAAAAAAACCCAGGATAGCCAAAAGAATCTTATATAATAAAGGATCGTCTAGAGACATTACCATCCCTGACTTCAAACTCTATTACAGAGCTTCAGTGTTGAAAACAGCTTGGTATTGGCATAAAAACAGAGAAGTCGATCAATGGAACTGAGTAGAAGACCCTGATTTTAACCCACAAATATATGAACACCTGATTTTTGATAAAGGAGCTAAAAGTATTCAATAGGAAAAAGAGCATCTTCAACAAATGGTGCTGGCAGAACTGGTTGTCAACGTGTAGAAGAATGAGAATAGATCCGTATCAATCGCCATGCACAAAACTCAAGTCTAAATGGACTAAAGACCTCAATATCAGTCTGAACACACCGAACCTGACAGAAGAAAAAGTGGGAAGTACTCTACAATATATGGGTACAGGAGATCACTTCCTACGTTTATCCCCAGCAGCACAGACATTAAGGACAACATTGAATAAATGGGACCTCCTGAAACTGAGTAGCTTCTGTAAAGCAAAGGACACTGTCACTAAGACAAAAAGGCAACCCACTGACTGGGAGAAGATCTTCACCAACCCTGCAACAGACAAAGGTCTGATCTCCAAAATATATAAAGAACTCAAGAAACTAGACTTTAAAATGCTAATTAACCCAATTAAAAAATGGGGCACTGAACTGAACAGAGAATTCTCAACAAAAGAAATTCAAATGGTCAAAAGACACGTAAGTTCATGCTCAACCTCCTTAGCGATAAGGGAAATGCAAATTAAAACAACTTTGAGATACCATCTTACACCTGTCAGAATGGCTAAAATCAAAAACAACAATGATAGCCTTTGCTGGAGAGGGTGTGGAGAAAGGGGCATAATCATCCATTGCCGGTGGAAATGCAAACTAGTGCAACCACTTTGGAAATCAGTGTGGTGATTTATCAGGAAATTTGGGATCAACCTACCCCAAGATCCAGTAATACCACTCTTGGGAATATACCCAAGGGATGCCCTATCAAATGACAAAAGTATCTGTTCAACTATGTTCATAGCAGCATTGTTTGTAATAGCCAAAACCTGGAAACAACCTAGATCCCCTTCAATGGAAGAATGGATAAAGAAAGTGTGGAATATATATATATATTAGAGTACTACTCAGCGGTAAAAACCAATGACTTCTCGAATTTTGCATGCAAATGGATGGAAATAGAAAACACTATCCTGAGTGAGGTATCCCAGACCCCAAAAGAGGAACATGGGATATACTCACTCATAATTGGTTTCTAGCCATAAATAAAGGACATTGAGCATATAATTTGTGATCCTAGAGAAGCTAAATAAGAAAGTGAACCCAAAGAAAATCGTATAGTCATCCGCCTGGAGAGGGGAAGTAGAAAAGATTGCCCGGCAAAAACTGGGAACTTAAGGGTGAGGTGGCTTGGGGCTAAGGGGAAATGGGATGAGAAACGTGAGAAGGGGAGGATGGGAGGAGCTTGAGGGATTGGGATGGTTGGGATATAGGAAAGGTGGATATAGGAGCAGCGAAGTATATATCCTAACTAAGGGAGCCATCTTAGGGTTGGCAAGAAACTTGACTCTAGAGGGGCTTGCAGGTATCCAGGGAGATGTCCCCAGCTGGTACCTTGGGCAACTGAGGAGAGGGAACCTGAAATGATCCTATCCTATACTGATGAATATCTTTTTTTTTATTCTTTTTTAATTAAAATTTCCAACTGCTCCCCGTTTCCCATTTCCCTCCCCCTCCTCCCACATATTGCCCCCTCCCCCAATCCCCTCCCCCATCCCCACTCCTCTTCTCCTCCCCCCAGTCCATTCCCCCTCCCTCTCGATATTGAAGAGCAGTCCAAATTCCCTGCCCTACAGGGAGACCAAGGTCCTCCCACTTCCATCCAGGCCCAGGAAGGTGAGCATCCAAACAGGCTAAGCTCCCACAAAGCCAGTTCATGTATTAGGATCGAAACCTAGTGCCATTGTCCTTGGCTTCTCATCAGCCTTCATTGTCCGCCATGTTCAGAGAGTCCAGTTTCAACCCATGCTTATTCAGTCCCAGTACAGCTGGCCTTGGAGAGCTCCCAATAGATCAGTTCCACTGTCACAGTGGGTGGGTGCACGCCTCGTGGTCCTGATTTCCTTGCTCATGTTCTCCCTCCTTCTGCTCCTCATTTGGACCTTAAGAGCTCAGACCTTTGCTCCAAATTGGGTCTCTGTCTCTCTCTCGATCTATCGCCAGATGAAAGTTCCTTTGCCATTCTCCTTGGCCTCTCGTCAGCTCTCATTGTCCGCCACATTCAGAGAGTCCAGTTTTATCCCATGTTTTTTCAGTAGCAGTCCAGCTGGCCTTGGTGAGCTCCCAATAGATCGGCCCCACTGTCTCAGTGGTTGGGTGCACCCCTCATGGTCCTGACTTCCTTGTTCATGTTCTCTCTCTTTCTGTTCCTCATTATAACCTTGGGAGCTCAGTCCGGTGCTCCAGTGTGGGTCTCTGTCTCTATCTCCATCCATCGCTAGATGAAGGTTCTATGGCGATATGCAAGATATTCATCAGTATGATTATAGGATAGGTTCATTTCAGGTTCCCTATTCTCAGGTGCCCCAATGAACTAACTGGGGACATTGCCCTGGGCATCTGGTAGCCATTCCAAGTTCAAGTCTCTTGCCAACCTTTAGGTGGCTCCCTTACCTAAGGTATGAGTTTCCCTGCTCCCCTCTCCAACCTTCCTTTATCCCCAATCACCCCGATTCCCCCAGTTCCCCTCATCTTCTCTTTCACACTTTTCTCTCCCCATCACCCCTCATCCCCATCCCACCCCACCCCCAAGATTCCAATTTTTTGCCCATCAATCATGTCTATTTCCCATAGCTGGGAGGATATCTATGTTTTTCCTTGGGTTTACCCTCTTGTTTAGCTTCTTTAGGATCACAAATTATAGACTCAGTGGCCCCTATCCATGGCTAGAAACCAATTATGAGTGAGTATATCCCATGTTCTTCTTTTTGGGTCTGGGTTACCTCACTCAGGATCGTATTTTCTATTTCCATCAATTTGCATGAAAAATTCGAGAAGTCATTGTTTTTTACCGCAGAGTAGTACTCTAATGTGTATATATTCCACACTTTCTTCATCCATTCTTCCATTGAAGGGCATCTAGGTTGCTTCCAGGTTCTGGCTATTACAAATAATGCTGCTATGAACATAGTTGGAAAAATGCTTCTGTCATATGATAGGGCATCTCTTGGGTATAATCCCAAGATTGCTATTGCTGGGTCCAGGGGTAGGTTGATCCCAATTTTTCTGAGAAACCGCCACACTGATTTCCAAAGTGGTTGCACAAGTTTGCAGTCCCACCAGCAATGGATGAGGGTACTCCTTTCTCCACAACCTCTCCAGCAAAGGCTATCCTTGGTGTTTTTGATTTTAGCCATTCTGACAGGTGTAAGATGATATCTCAAAGTTGTTTTGATTTGCATTTCTCTGATCGCTAAGGAGGTTGAGCATGACCTTAAGTATCTTTTGGCCATTTTAACTTCTTCTGTTGAGAATTCTCTGTTCAGTTCAGTGCCCCATTTTTTAATTGGGTTACTTATCCTTTTAAAGTCTAGTTTCTTGAGTTCTTTATATATTTTGGAGATCAGACCTTTCTCTGTTGCGGGGTTGGTGAAGATCTTCTCCCAGTCGGTAGGCTGCCTTTTTGTCTTTTTTTTTTTTTTTTTTTTTTTACTTATTTATTTATTTTTATTCTTTTTTAATTAAAATTTCCACCTGCTCCCCATTTCCCATTTCCCTCCCCTCCTCCCAAATATTGCCCTCCCCCCACTTCCCTCCCCCTATCCCCACTCCTCTTCTCCTCCCCCCACTCCATTCCCCCTCCCTCTCGATACTGAAGAGCAGTCCAAATTCCCTGCCCTGCTGGAAGACCAAGGTCCTTCTATCTACGTCCAGAAAGGTGAGCGTCCAAACAGGCTAAGCTCCCACAAAGCCAGTTCATGTATTAGGATCGAAACCTAGTGCCATTGTCCTTGGCTTCTCATCAGTCTTCATTGACCGCCATGCTCAGAGAGTCCGGAATCAACCCATACTTATTCAGTCCCAGACCAGCTGGCCTTGGTGGGCTCCCAATAAATCAGTTCCACTGTCACAGTGGGTGGGTGCATCCCTCGTGGTCCTGATTTTTTGCTCATGTTCTCCCTACTTCTGCTCCTCATTTGGACCTTAAGAGCTCAGACCGTTGCTCCAAATTGAGACTCTGTCTCTACCTCGATCCATCGCCAGATGAAGGTTCTAAGGTGATATGCGAGATATTCATCAGTATAGGATAGGGTCATTTCAGGTTCCCTCTCCTTAGTTGCCCATGCTTTACAGAAGCTTCTCAGTTTCAGGAGGTCCCATTTATTCAATGTTGCCCTTAATGTCTGTGCTGCTGGGGTTATACATAGGAAGCGATCTCCTGTGCCCATATGTTGTAGGGTACTTCCCATTTTCTCTTCTATCAGGTTCAGTGTGTTCAGATTGATATTGAGGTCTTTGATCCATTTGGACTTGAGTTTTGTGCATGGTGATAGATATGGGTCTATTTTCATTCTTCTACAGGTTGACATCCAATTGTGTCAGCACCATTTGTTGAAGATGCTTTCTTTCTTCCATTGTATACTTTTAGCTCCTTTATCGAAAATCAGTTGTTCATAGGTTTGTGGGTTAAAATTCGGGTCTTCTAGACGATTCCATTGGTCCACTTCTCTGTTGTTATGCCAGTACCACGCTGTTTTCATGACTGTAGCTCTGTAATAGAGTTTGAAGTCAGGGATGGTAATGCCTCCAGAAGTTCCTTTATTGTATAAGATTGTTTTGGCTATCCTGGGTTTTTTGTTTCTCCATATAAAGTTGATTATTGTCCTTTCAAGATCTGTGAAGAATTTTGATGGGATTTTAATGGGGATTACATTGAATCTATAAATTGCCCTTGGTAGAATTGCCATTTTTACTATGTTGATCCTCCCAATCCAAGAGCAAGGGAGATCCTTCCATTTTCTGGTATCCTCTTCAATTTCTTTCTTCAATGCCTTCAAGTTCTTGTCAAATAGATCTTTCACTTCCTTGGTTAGAGTTACCCAAAGATATTTTATGCTGTTTGTGGCTATCGTGAAAGGTGATGATTCTCTTATTTCTCTCTCTGCTTCCATATCCTTTGTGTATAAGAGGGCGACTGATTTTTTGGAGTTGATCTTGTATCCTGCCACATTACTAAAGGCGTTTATCAGCTGGAGGAGTTCTTTGGAGGAGTTTTTGGGGTCTCTCATGTACACTATCATATCATCTGCAAATAATGCAAGTTTAACTTCTTCCTTTCCAATTTGAATCCCCTTTATCCCCTTATGTTGTCTTATTGCTATTGCTAAAACTTCGAGAGCTATATTGAAGAGGTATGGATAGAGTGGACAGCCTTGGCGTGTTCCTGATTTTAGTGGGATGGCTTTAACTTTCTCTCCATTTAATTTGATATTAGCTGCCGGCTTGCTGCATATAGCTTTAATTATATTTAGGTATGAGCCTTGTATCCCTAATCTCTCCAAGACTTTTATCATAAAGGGATGTTGAATTTTGTCAAATGCTTTTTCAGCATCTAATGAAACGATCATATGGTATTTTTCTTTCAGTTTATTTATATGATGGATTACATTGATAGATTTGCGTATGTTAAACCAGCCCTGCATCTCTGGTATGAAGCCTACTTGATCATAATGGATAATTTTTCTAATGTGTTCTTGGATTCGGTTTGCCAGAATTTTGTTGAGGATTTTTGCGTCGATGTTCATGAGTGAGATTGGCCTGTAATTCTCTTTCTTGGTTGGGTCTTTGTGTGGTTTTGGTGTCAGAGTTACTGTAGCTTCATAAAAGGAATTTGGCAATGACTCTTCTGTTTCTATATTGTGAAATACATTAAGGAGTATAGGTATTAGGTCTTCTTGGAAGTTCTGGTAGAATTCCGCATTGAAACCATCTGGTCCTGGACTTTTTTTGGAAGGGTGGTTTTTGATAACCACTTCTAATACTTCACGACTAACAGGTCTATTTAGGTTGTTCACCTGGTCCTGGTTTAACTTTGGTATATGGTATTTATCTAAAAAAGTGTCCATTTCTTTTACATTTTCCAGTTTTGTGGCATACAGGCTTTTATAGTAAGATCTAATGATTCCTTGAATTTCCTCTGTGTCTGTGGTTATGTCCCCCTTTTCATTTCTGATCTTATTAATTTGCAAATTCTCTCTCTGCCGTTTGATTAGTTTGGATAGGGGTTCATCAATCTTGTTGATTTTCTCCAGGAACCAGCTTTTTGATTCATTGATTCTTTCAATTGTTTTCTGTGTTTCTATTTTGTTGATTTCAGCCCTCAGTTTGATTATTTCCAGTCTTCTACCCCTTCTAGGTGAGTCTGCTTCTTTTTTTTCTAGAGCTTTCAGGTGGACTGTTAAGTCTCCAATGTGTGCTTTCTCTGTTTTCTTTAAGTGGGCAGTTAGTGCTATGAACTTTCCTCTCAGGACTGCTTTCATAGTGTCCCATAGTTTTGAGTATGTTGTTTCTTTATTTTCATTTTCTTCAAGGAAGACTTTAATTTCTTTCTTTATTTCTTCCTTAATCCAGGTATGGTTCAGTAGTTAACTATTCAGTTTCCATGAGTTTGTAAGCTTTCTGGGGGTAGCATTGTTGCTGAATTCTAGCTTTAATCCATGGTGGTCTGAAAAGATACAGGTGGTTATTAATATTTTTTTGTAACTGTGGATGTTTGCTTTGTTATCGAGTATGTGGTCGATTTTTGAGAAGGTTCCATGAGCTGCAGAGAAGAAGGTATATTCTTTCCTATTTGGGTGGAATATTCTATAGATGTCTGTTAAGTCCATTTGATTCATTACCTCCATTAATTCTCTTATTTCTCTGTTAGGTGTCTGTCTAATTGATCTCTCCATTGGTGAGAGAGGAGTATTAAAGTCTCCTACTATTAATGTGTGCGGTTTGATGGCTGCCTTGAGATTTGACAATGTTTCTTTTACGTACGTGGGTGCTTTTATATTAGGGGCATAGATATTCAGGACTGAGACTTCATCCTGATGAATTGTTCCTGTTATGAGTAGAAAATGTCCCTCTCCATCTCTCCTGATTGATTTAAGTTTGAAGTCAACTTTGTTAGAAATTAGTATGGCCACCCCTGCTTGTTTCTTAGGTCCATTTACTTGATAAGCCTTATCCCAACTCTTTGCTCTGAGTAGGTGCCTGTCTTTGTGGTTGAGGTGTGTTTCTTGTAAACAGCAGAATGTTGGATCCTGTTTTCGTATCCAATCTCTTAGTCTGTGCCTTTTTATAGGAGAGTTGAGTCCATTGACATTAAGTGATATTAATGACCAGTGGTTGTTAACTCCGGTCATTTTTTTCGTTGTAAATTTTGTGTGTTCCCCTTCTTTGTGTTGCGCTGGTGAAGGGTCTCTAGTTGTCTGAGATATTGTGGTCATTGTTGGACTCCTTGGTTAGTGATTTTCCTTCTATTACGTTCTGTAAGGCTAGATTTGTGGCTACGTATTGTTTAAATTTTTTTTATCCTCGAAAATTTTCTTTTCTCCATTTATAGTGAATGAAAGCTTGGTTGGGTATAGTAGTCTGGGCTTGCATCCATGGTCTCTTAGTTTCTGCAGTACATCTATCCAGGACCTTCTGGCTTCCATGGTTTTCATAGAGAAGTCAGGTGTAAGTCTGATAGGTTTACCTTTATAAGTAACTTGGCCTTTTTCCTTTGCTGCTCTTAGTATTCTTTCTTTATTCTGTATGCTTTGTGTTTTGATTATTATATGGCGAGAGGATGTTTTTTTTTTTGATCCAGCCTATTTGGTGTTCTGTATGCTTCTTGAACCTTCATAGGTATATCTTTCTTTAGGTTGGGAAAGTTTTCTTCTATAATTTTATTAAATATATTTTCTGGACGGTTCAGCTGTGCTTCTTCTCCTTCTTCTATTCCTATTATTCTTAGGTTTGGTCTTTTTATTGTGTCCCATATTTCCTGAATGATTTGTAATGAGAATTTGTTGGCCTTGCTGTTTTCTTTGATCAGCGTGTTTATTTTCTCTATGGTATCTTCAGAATCTGAGATTCTTTCTTCTATCTCTTGTATTCTGTTGGTTATGCTTGCTTCTGTAGTCTCTATTCGTTTCCCTAGATTTTCCCTGTCCAGCTGGCCTTCTGTTTGTGTTTTCTTCTTTACCTCCATTTCAGTTTTTAAGTCTTGAACTGTTTCCATTATCTGTTTGATTGTTTTTCCTTGGTTTCCTAAAGTATCATTCACTGATTTACTCAATTCTTCAAACTTTCTGTTATACTTCTCATCCATTTCTATAAGGGCATTTTTTAAATGCTGTTTAAGGGCGTCAATCACTTTCATAAAGTCAATTTTATCTACTTCTTCATGATTAAGGTGTTCATGTCCTCCTGTTGGGAGGTCGCTGGGTTCTGGTGGTTTCATATAGTTTTTCAGATTGTTGGGTGAATTCTTGCATTGGCGCCTGCCCATCTCTTTCTCCGAATGCTCCCCTATGGATCTTCTTTTACCGGATCAGGTCTCCTTGCCTACTGATGTACCTTCCCAGTGATGGCTCTCTGCAGTGATAGCTCTCCTGGTGCTCCAGTGATGTCTCTCCTTGCTCGTTGCAGGCAGGCCAGTGAAACAAAGGAAGTCTCCTCTGCCTACTTGCCCTGAGGATTTGCCCCCAGCGCCAGACAGACTGAGCTGGATGGTGTTATGTGCCCAAAGAGGAAAGGGGGCAGAAGGAAGAAGGGTTCTGGATGCAATCTGGGTGGGACGAGAAGAGAGAGGCAGTATGCGGGGTGTAGAGCCCCTGCAGGGAGCCCAGGGAGTATAGGGTGGGGGATGAGGAACTTCAGAATTCCCTGTCCAGGGCTGCTTCCACTCCCGCCGGTCACAAACTCACCCCACTGCTGTCTCTCCTGGTGCCAAGATCAGATCTCCATGCAGGTTGGGTAGTTCGTAAACAAAGCGCCTACCTTGGTTGGTGCAGGCAGGCCAGTGAAACAAAGGAACTCTCGCCTGCCTACTTGCCCTGAGGATTTGCCCCCAGCGCCAGACAGACTGAGCTGGATGGTGTTATGTGCCCAAAGAGAAAAGGGGGCAGAAGGAAGAAGGGTTCTGGATGCAAGCTGGGTGGGACAAGAAGAGAGAGGCAGTATGCGGGGTGTAGAGCACCTGCAGGGAGCCCAGGGAGTATAGGGAGGGGGATGAGGAACTTCAGAGTTCCCTGTCCAGGGCTGCTTCTGCCGCCGCTGGTCACAAACTCACCCCACTGCTGTCTCTCCTGGTGCCCACTGATGAATATCTTACATATCACCTTAGATCCTTCATCTGGCGATGGATCGAGATAGAGACAGAGACTCAATTTGGAGCAACGGTCTGAGCTCTTAAGGTCCATATGAGGAGCAGAAGGAGGGAGAACATGAGCAAGAAAGTCAGGACCACGAGGGGTGCTCCCACCCGCTGTGACAGTGGAACTGATTTTTTGGGAGCCCACCAAGGCCAGCTGGACAGGGACTGAATAAGCATGGGTTGAAACTGGACTCTCTGAACATGGCGGACAATGAAGGCTGATGAGAAGCCAAGGACAATGGCACTAGGTTTTGATCCTAATACATGAACTGGCTTTGTGGGAGTTTAGCCTGTTTAGACGATCACCTTCCTGGAACTAGATAGAAGTGGGAGGACCTTGGTCTTCCCGCAGGGTAGGGAATTTGTACTGCGCTTCAGTATCGAGAGGGAGGGGGAATGGAATGGGAGGAGGGGAAGCGGAGTGGGGATAGGGAAAGGGGAGTGGGGGAAGGGGGCAATATTTGGGAGGAGGAAGAGGGAAATGGGAAATGGGGACAGGTGGAAATTTTAATTAAAAAACAATAAAAAAAAACCTATTGGCATTGTTCTTGAATTCTCAGTAGTCCTCATTGTCCACTATGTTCAGGGAGTCTGGTTTTATCCCATGCTTTTTGTGACCCGGGCCAGTTGGCCTTGGTGAGTTCCTGATAGAACATCCCCATTGTCTCAGTGTGTGGGTACACCCCTCATGGTCCTGAGTTCCTTGCTCGTGCTCTCTCTCCTGCTCCTGATTTGGACCTTGAGATTTCAGTCTGGTGCTCCAATGTGGGTCTCTGTCTCTGTCTCCTTTTATCGCCTGACGAATGTTAATATTCAGGAGAATGCTTATATGTTTTTCTTTGGGTTCCCCTTCTTATTTAGCATCTCTAGGATCACGAACTATAGGCCAATGTCCTTTATTTATGGCTAGAAACCAAATATGAATGAGTACATCCCATGTTCCTCTTTTTGGGTCTGGCTTACCTCACTCAGGATAGTGTTTTCTATTTCTGTCCATTTTTATGCAAAATTCAAGAAGCCATTGTTTTTTACCGCTGAGTAGTACTCTAATATGTATATATTCCACACTTTCTTTATCCATTCTTCCATTGAAGGGCATCTAGGTTGTTTCCAGGTTCTGACTATTACAAATAATGCTGCTATGAACATAGTTGAACAAACGCTTTTGTCATATGATAAGGCATCTCTTGGGTATATTCCCAAGAGTGGTATTACTGGATCTTGGGGTAGGTTGATCCCGAATTTCCTGAGAAATCACCACACTGATTTCCAAAGTGGTTGCACAAGTTTGCATTCTCACCAGCAATGGATGAGTGTACCCCTTTCTCCACAACTCCTCCAGCAAAGGCTATCATTGGTGTTTTTGAATTTAGCCATTTTGACAGGTGTAAAATGGTATCTCAGAGTTGTTTTGATTTGCATTTCCCTGATCACTAAGGAGGTTGAGCATGACCTTAAGTGTCTTTTGGCCATTTGAATTTCTTTTGTTGAGAATTCTCTGTTCAGTTCAGTGCCCCATTTTTTAATTGGGTTAATTATCATTTTAAAGTCTAGTTTTTTGAGTTCTTTATATATTTTGGAGATCAGATCTTTGTCTGTTGCAGGGTTGGTGAAGCTCTTCTCCCATAAAACATATTTTTTCTTTCTTTCCTCCAAGATAGGCAACATGTAAAATGCACTTGGAAACCATCAAGCTGAGGATCTCATGGAATCATTTGGTATTATCCCATGCAGTGAATAATGTATGGGAGAAATCTAAACCATGTAATTTCTTGAAAGTCAGTATTCTATTTCTGTTTTGATAAACCTGTTCATTCATATTTCATGGTATATTATTATAAACCTTTTCAGGATATACCTGGTATGTAAATTATGTATTAGGAACTGGTACTGTTAAGCATGGTGTCCCCATGCATCATAGTTTTGTTGTGGGTCATTTACTTATAAATCTGCTCTGAGCCACAGTCCTAAATTCTAAGCACAAGGCTTAAACTTTAGTAAGTTCTCTTGTTCTGAATAGGCACTGCCAAAACTGGGGATGCCTTGAATGATGTTCACACATATCCCTCCATAAAATAAAGACATTTATTACAGCAAAAGGCAAAATAATTTAAAATGCACTCTGATAGAATCTCTTCTATCTCTCACCAAGCAAGATGGGCATTTACTGCATAATCAATATAACTGTATAGAAAAGAAAGGAGTTTATCGGGTGTATTCTTGCAGTCTGTCTTTTTAACAGCCTGATTGGTAACAGTGTCTTAAACTATGTAAAGAGAAATGTATCTCTGCAATGATTAACAAAGCAACATAGAACAGCATCATGTTAAGTTTTAGCTCTAGACAGACACAGTCCTGGTTCCAGTGCTACTTTACCATCTCAGTTCTCCATGGTCTTGTTGAACTGACCAAATATTCAGTCTTATTTCCTCACACTCAAAATGGACAAGGACATATTGCCAGCATTGTAATACTTAAATAAAAATTAATATAAAATGAAGAGTGGAGAAAAAACACACAATTGTCACTAAATGTTTCACTTTGCATATATTTTGTATGTTTCTCTGATCTGGAAATCAAGTGTAGCTTGGGTGACTTTCTGCTTTGTGAGCATCCTTGATTTTTAATAAACAACTTTTTAAGAACTCTGAGTGTTAGATCTGAATCTTTGATCTAATCACTGCACCTACATCTGGGGAATTTCTTTTTAGTCTTTGAATTTCATATTTGTTTCTTTACAAAATAAAAATGGAATCAGCACATTGACTATATATGTGCTTTTATACACATACACATTTATAAGTATATACATGAAGCAATAATAATGAAGAGACCATGAATTTAGGATGGCACACAGGAGAGTTTGAGAGGGGAGAGATGAGTGGAACTTATATAGATACAATGCTCAGGTCTCAAAACTATAACTAATAGAAAAATTTTTGGAAAAATTTCAGAAAATTCTGTAATCCGAGAATTACCTACAAGAAAGTTGTGATTAACTAACACTTTGTCCCTTAGGTTCACTCTTTGCTAAACATTGTTGTGGGGATACACTGCATGGCTGATGGTTTAGCAAGTATAATAACATTTGCATGGATTTAGAAAGGAGCACAAAATATTTAAAAACTGGCCACAACTTTGTTTTCATTCCTTAGGAAATGTCTACTTGGTGATTTGCCTACATCCTAGTGTGAAATGCAGATTTCTTCTGCATGAGTCTGGTGATTTTGAAATGTGAAAATCCACTCACAAGAATGAATGAGAATTGCTTTAAGTTCTGAGATGCCCAGGTCAACATTTGGTATGCTAACAATGCTGGCATTGGCTGGAGCCCAAATCTTCCTTTTCTACTACAATAGGAGCCACAGTTGGACTGCTGACAGGTTTCCTCTCTGAAAAAGGTCAAAACCTCTGTCTATCCACTCCTGGACAACCTAAGCTCCTGCCCTTCACAAGTAGCAATTCTCCTCAAGAGTCTGCAAAACATATCTCCAATAGTAATTATGACTTCACAGTTGCCCCTACCTGTAGAGGCATTTCAATTGTAGTTTAATAAATAAAGCTTGCCTGAATGTATAAGAGTAAAACAGCTCCACTGGTCAGCGTTACAAACCAGGTAATGGTAACATAAACCTTTAATCCCAATAGCCACACTAGTTTGCCATAGAAACTGGGAGATGCATACTTTTAATTACAGAGGTGTACACCTTTAATCCCAGTCCTAGAGAGAATTGTAAAATGGGAGGAAACAACTCTCAAACACAGTCTCACTCTGAGATTCCTGGAGGTAGGATCAGCATTTCAGACTGTGATCAAGGTATGAGTCAGTAGTGGTTGGCTGCTTTGCTTTTCAGGTCTTTATGTTGAACTCCAATATCAGTCTCTGAGGTTTTATTAATCATGATTCACCTATCATTACCAGCAAACATTTGGAAACAAGGTTGCTGTTGTCTGCCAATCCTGTCTCTCTTTTAGGAAGCTGGAGACATGAAGTACTCGGTTAGGATTCCCTTAGAATCTGGCGTTGTGACTGCTCTGTTAGCATCTCCTCATACGCTATAGAAATGGCTAGTGACAGAGCTCCCTCAGAAGCTGTAGGAATGACTGGTGTCAGGACTCTCTCAGATACTGGAGGCATGGTTGGTATATCATAAATTCTTCAGAAATTGAACATGTGATTATTCTGTCAGTACTTCCCCAGAAGCTGGACATATGGCATGATCGCCATGACTCTTTCAGAAGATGAGTTGTGACAGGTACATTGGTTTCGCATAAGCATCCTCATCTACCACACAGATATCCGAGATAGAAATGGTAGACCACAGTGACTGATGCCATCTCTCTTCCTGAGACAAAATGAATGTCCTTCTCACTAGTGTTCATCAAATTATGGTGCTACAGTTGGCTAGCTCGGGTATGTCTTTGAATTTAGAGAGCCACTTCTAAAACCAAACTAAGCCCCAGTGGCTACTGCTCACTGCCTGATTTCCTGGCCACTGTATCTTGACAGCACTGCTCACACAGAAGCCATCGTCCTGGCTTTGCATAGCCTCTCTCCCCTTCTCTCTGAAATACAATCAAATTTTTTGAATTAATGGGAAGATCATATAACTCAATTACTTTGAACTCACAGACACACAAATTTCTTTCCTTACTGAATCTTTATTATCTTTTGCCAATAAACTTGCCTCCCTCTGATGCAAATGGCATGAATAAGTGCATACATGTATGTGCATGAGTATTTTAATACTTGTCCTGTCTTATTATTATGTTATTTGTCCGAGCTAGACACTAACTTTTCTGTTATTAAGAAGAAAAAGTTTAATCAGCTTGAAACTGTTATTCCTCAACAGTTGTAGAAATGAGACTTAAAACACTTTCTGACAAGCTTAGGGAAATTCATTTTTTGATCTTAATCCAAATTTTCATAGGCAGAATGCCTGTCATTGACAGTTGATGAAGGGTTTAGGTTTTAAAAATAGTTTGATATCAGGTACAGAGTCATTTTGAAGTTCAGTCATTTTAGGGAGATAAAAACAGGTTTATTGGGCAAATATTTTGTATAGGTAATTAAGTAAACTTCATTCTCTTTTGTTATGATTGCAATAGAAACATGCCTACTCATGGTGGTATTTTTCTGTTGGTTTGATTGAGTTTTAAATTTTTCTTTAGTATAATATTTCCAGCTGTATCTTGGATGATTGTTAGGTCAAATTATAGTACTGAGTTATTTTAAATTATAATTTTAAACTGAAATATTTAAAATATAATAATATTTGTTTTAAGTTATAAAGGCTGGATTGTTATGTTTACCTTAGTTGTAATTATGATCATGTTGTGTGTCCACATGTGGGTTTGTATATTGTTCAGTGATTTCAGAGTTCAGAAGAAGCATGATACAATGGATCCCTGGGAGCTAGATTTACAGGCAGTTGTGAACTGCCAAATGTGGATGCTAGGAATTAAAGTTAGTCCTTGCTAGAGCATTATGTAATTACAACTGTCAACACATTTCTCCATACCCAAGTTTACAGTATAAATGAATAACTTCATCTTTGCCATTATTTGGTGATTGGTCGATGGAATAATGCAATAAGGAGAGTGTAAATTGTTTGAATGTATAAAGAGTACATTAGGAATCAGGGAGGGAAGTCCCCGGGGGGGCCTAGGACTTGTCCTCTCCTGACATGGGAATGTAGAAGAGAAAAGTTATCTGATCATAACAGCCAGCATCATCACCAGAGCACCGTGGTCCTTGCCAGAAACTCCCTAGAGCTGGATCCTGTTGGCTGTTGATTGATATATTCGGTATCTATTTCAACTTATGACTGAAACTAATTCTGTTCTAATTTCATTTTGTCCTTGAGATCTTAGAAGGTGGTAATGTATATATTTTGAATACTTATTCACTTATTTTTATCACATGAATACGTATACTTGTGGAGACCAGAGGACAACTTGATCTTTCCTTCTACTATGAAGGTTCATAGGTTTGTTGGGCCATTATACTAGGAACCCTAGGATTGGGTGTTGATTTCTTAATAGGTCCATATGTCACTAAAATGTTTAATGTTTGCTTTCTCTGTGCCTTGGAGTCACCGATTGTTCTTATTATTGATGTCTAGTTATAATCTATCAATGTTCCACAAACAAATGCTGTATGCTTTTTATTGGTTTAAATTGTTCACAAAGTATGTATGACCTCTAATATCTAATAAATATCTGACTAGATGAATACTTAATGAGTCTGAGAAAAGTATATACTCCCCCGTTGTTTGATATTTGTACATATGTTTTAAAATTTTAACATGATCAGTATCTATAAATTATTTCCTATCCTGTAGCTGCTAATTGCATCACAGTTGAATGTTAATAAGTATGTGATAGTCTGTAGAAGGTAGAAAGATTCAGTTGACTGGTGTTCTTGTTGGTGTAACTCAGTCCTTCCCCTTGGCTTTCTTGCTAGCTTTTTTCTGATCTGTATATTTATACCTGAGAGTCCTAGCACAGATTTATCCACCTTTCGTAAAATAATGTTACTCAGAAGTTAGGCAGTCTCACACCGTCTGGGTAGGCAACTTAAGGTTTGTGATATTTTAGTGTTTCCCATGTGAGTGGGCCCCTTCTTGATTATGTGATGCCCCATTTCATCCCTGATAACTATTCTGTTTAGTGTTTATTCTTTCTGACATTTATGTAGATACTGACTGCTGAAACTTTCTTCTAATTGGGGACTACACAGTACATTTTCCTACTGATATTTTGATAATATCCCAGTAGCTGTATATAAATAGACAGTTGATCCTTATTTCTTGATCAACGTTGCCAAATTCCTTTAATTAGTATGGTTAGATCATTGATGTTCAACGTAGATATTTGTATACATATATATCCTTCGAGCTTTTGTTGTCCTACACTTGCTCCCATTTTTATTTTGTATTTTTATATAGTTCATGCTTTTATTTTTTTGCATGGTCCTATTAATTCCTTTATTTCTTCCTTAGCATATCAGTTACAATATTTCATTACATTTTATGGTAGATCTAGCATTCATGGTAAATATTTACATTCAATCCAAGTGTATTTTTAATAGGTACTCTATTTGCTATACAAGGAGTATGGTTCTTTGTAATAGCAACCCATCTCATTCTCTCCTGCCCTCACCTTGTAATATTGCTATCTATCAGATCACTTAGAATTAAGGATCAATGCACACACTCATACACATAGGCATGGCACTGATACAGTTCATGTTTATACATAGTCACACACACATACCACATACTATAAAGAGAAAACACACTACATATGCACAGTAAAATTTATATACATAACCATATATATATATATATATATATGTATCACAAACATACTCTTGTTTACAAACATACAGACATAATATACCAACTTATCCATATACTACACACCACATGAATACACATATATTACACCTACACACACAAGCTACACAAACATGCACCATGTATATAGGCATGTCTACACTAAATGAAGGTGGTTCTATGAAGGGAAGCATATGGAAAATGATTAAAATATGAGGACAAAGCATTTATGAATGGGTAAGTGTCATGAGATAACCTAATGTGGCTGGATGGCCCTTTCTTCCATGTTAGGAAGCAATGACGCCACTCATGTACAAACCGGTATCTTCACCATGGGACCAACCTGCTGAGCCCTGATTCGGGAGCTCCAACCTCTGGAACTATAAGTTACATTTTCCTGTCTATTATGGTAGTTTGTTTGCAGCATCCTGGATGGACCAGAAAAGGACACACATTGTTTTCTTTTTTGTTTAGTTTAATTTATTTATTCTTCTCTCATAATTTATCCTGACCACAGCTTTCTCTCTTCCTCAGATATACTGTTCCTAAATTTCTCCACAGAAAAGAGCAGGCTTTTAAAGTGATATCAATAAAATTTGTCATAACGTGATTCAATAAGACTAGGCATATATCCTCATATCATGGCTGGACAAGGCAGTTCAGTAGGAGGGTAAAGGTCTCACAAGCAGGCAAAACAGTCAGAGATACCCTACTTCCATTTTTTGAGAATTAACAAAAACCCCAAGCTAAAAACTCACAGCATGTATGCAGAATGTCTAGAGCTGACCTATGCAGGCTCCAAGGCTTCAGCTTCAGTCTCTGAGGGTCTGTGAGTCATGCTTAGTTGATTCTATAGACTGTGTTCTCCTGGTGTCATTGACACCTCTGGTTTCTACAGCCTTTAGGACAGTGGTTCTCAATCTGTGGTTGGCAAGTACCTTGTGGGAGATAACTAACATTTCTTTGGAGCTGCATACCAGATATTCTGCATATCAGATATTTCTGTTACTGTAGATGGAGGCTGCTTGTTCATTTCCTGACTGTCCAGACCTGAAATAATCACCCAGAAACTATATTAATATTAATAGTAATAATGTATGGCCAATAGCTTAAGCACATTTCTAGCTAGCTCTTAAATCTTAAATTAACCAATTTCAATTATTTTGTATTTTACCATGAGTCTCGTGGTATACCGGTACCCACACCCAGGTGTCTTTCTCCTCTGGTGACTACAGGGCATCTCTGATTCTGCTTATTCTCTCCTCTATCTGCATTGAATCCCTGCCTTGACCTCTTCTGTGCTGCAATAGGCCCAAACCAGCCACTTTATTAACCAATGATATTTACAGCACACAGAGGGAAATCTCACATCACTTCCACTTTTCTGTCCAAATAAAAATGAAAGTTTTAACTTTAACACAGCAAGATTACATACAACAAAACAGTTATCAAGAATTAGAGTTACAATATTTATATCTACTTAATCTCTTATCTTAACTAAGAAAAACTATAATTATAACTATCTATTCTTTACCTTCATGAAAGACTCCAGAAGGATATACTATTACCTAAGTAAACAGGAAGTACATTGTAAGCAACTTCCAAAACTCTATAATTGGCAGAGACATCTTGCTGTCTGAACAATCACCCAAAGTTTCTTTCTTTTTTTTTCTGTAACATTGGGGCACCATAGTATCAAACAGATTTTTCCATGAAGCAGGAAATTTTAAAGACAGCCCTGCCTATATTGGCAGTTTGTCAGTCACTTTCTTCTGTGTCCTGAAGAATGTCTGGCAGACTCTTTCATAAAGCAAGAACTCCATAGGACTGTCTCACCCTTCCTCAAGATCAGCAGTCATTTTTCTGTAGGTCCTACATGTCCATTTCATATAGCATAACATCAAGCACTCCAGGTAAGAGAAGTTTCTTGCCCAAGTGCCTAGCCAATTTCATAAGCAAGCTCTTTAATGCCCATCGTCCACTTGAAGTAGACTGGTGCTGCCAGGAGCATAGGCTCTCATTATCTAAGTTCTTAAAACATTTTAAATGTAAAATTCTGTAGTCTTTGAAAGGTATGAAGAATACCTATCCTTATGAAATATATCTCTGTACATCTAGGAAACCTAACCAACATATCTACGAGCTTGACTATTATAGATGACTAACTATTAACCTGCATTTCTTAATTATACATTACATTTTCAAATGAGCTGCACAAACACAATACCATCATCAAGAGCAGAAGTATACATAGAACAAAATTGACCTTAAATTTGTATCAACAAACCAAGATACATGCCAATGCAAAGTATTTATCTCTATAGCATATCCTCCTTTAAATGTGAGTCACCATGTGGTTGCTGGGAATTGAACTCAGGACCTTTGGAAGAGCAGGCAATGATCTTAACCACTGAGCCATCTCTCCAGCCCATCCTCCTTTAAATGTAAACAAACATTTATAAACAATATTTGGGAATTTGGGTGTAGTTCTCCCCAAACTGCTTCCTACATTTTGTTGAGCAAAGTAATTTTAAAGGTTTACAGAGGCCATTCAGTGGGGCTTGTTCCATTGAACCACATTAGTCTGGAAGAAATCCAGAGGTTATTATCCTCTGTGGAAACAAAAATAGAATCTCTTTTCCAAAGCAACATATCCTTATATCTAAATTTTCATGTCAAGATACCTTTAAAATATATGTGTTGGTTTACCTTGGCAGCCTGTACAATGAAATGTCTCTCTGTACTTAGCTCATTCATAGTCAAAAACTCAAGGAAAATGCAATAATATACATAATCCAGATTCTCTGTGTATTTTCAATTTTTACATGGCTTATTTCTCTTTACTTTTTTAAACTATAACTGCCTTAATCTTTTATATTACTTTTATTGTCTCTTTAAAGACTTTACTTCTTTTTATAACGGTCTATACTCTTTTTTCCCTCTCTTGCAAGCCTGTGTACATTTATCCAACACCATGATCCATATAGAGGTCTTTTTTCTCTGAATCTTTCTTCTTTGTGTATCTACAATAATTTTCTGACCAGGAGTGCTTTTTTTTTTTTTTCAAATGTTAAATGGTCATGGCTAGGAACAAATCTGTGGCCTTGCCTGTTATCTACATCCAGTCCAACATGGTAGAGACCTGTCACTGCCTTTGAGACTGTTGGGTGGGGCTGTCCTCACCATCTCAACTCTGGGTAACACTGTGCAGCATATAAATTCTTTTTATATAAATAAAAATTAAATCAGCCTTGCAGATCACTGTGAAGCCTGAAAATATCTCTGGGTATGGTGGTAGAATCTGCCATACTCTCTTGACTGTGCACTCTTAGCAGATGCAAACCTGCAGCCTGCCCAAGTGGGAAGCACTGAGCCATGGGCATGGTCTCAGGTACTTTCTTCTCGACCCCAGTGGGCACACAAGCATCTGGACCTGAAGTCGGTAGCAGGCATCAGCCCCAAACGTTTGTTGAGTGCCATTCTGTAGGCAGAGGCTGCTTGTTCATTTCCCAGCCACCAGGCCTGAAATAATCATATAGAAACTGTATTAATTGTAATATTGTTTGATCAATAGCTTAAACATATTTCTAGCTAGCTCTTACATCTTAAATTAACCCATTTCTATTATTTTATATTTTACCATGAGTCTTTGGTTTACCAGTAACCACACATGGCCATCTTTCTTCTCTAGCATCTACATGGCATCTCTCCGACACCGCCTATTCTCTCTCTATCTGCTTGGAATTTCCACCTTGCCCTATTATTACTGCAATAGGCCCAAAACAGCTTCTTTATTAACCAACAGTATTCACAGCATACAGAAGGGAATCCCATATCATATTACTATTCATAACAGTAGGAAAGCTATAGTTATGAAGTAGCAATGAAATATTGTTTTAAGGTTGGAGGTCATTACAACATAATGAACTTTATTAAAGAGTCACCACCTTTGAAATTTGAGAACCACTGATTGAGGAGTGCAAACATCCCAGTGGACACTGGCGACATTTGAGCTTCTGTGCATTTTGTTCAGTCCTCCATTGATTGTAAGGGTATTCTCCACTATCATGTTTCACCATTTTGTTTCTTTTCTCTCATTATTCTACCTCAGCCTTTCTAATTATACATTTTATGGTTGATATAGTAGCTGTGCAACCCTTTGATAGTGTATTGTTTTTGTCTTTTTTGCCTCTTTCCTATTAAGTATTCAGAATTTATCCGGACCACAGATCTTTTCTCTGCTCTTAGTAGGTTTGTTCATTAAATGTACTCTTCACTTGCAGTAGAGTGTTTTAGTCTTTGATATTTCTCTCTGTTTGATCACAATGACAGTTGTTCTTTCATGGTAATGAAATTAAACTATTGAATCCTTTAGACTTTTAACTGTATTTGAATAAAATTATCACCTTAACAATTTCCAAGTCTTTATTGTGCCAAGTTCTAATGTAAATTTGCTCAAATTGTGTGTTTATGACTTGGTGTGCTCATAGTTCTGATGGTGAGACAAGCTATGCAGGTAAAACTGCTACAAAGAGCCTTCAGTAAAGGAGGTAGGATAAACTCTAATTCTCTGATAAGGCTCAATCCTTAGCCTGTGCCCTTGACTGTAAACCTCAAAAGTGTTTGTTAGCCACATCCAATGTGTGGCAGTTGGGACTTTGTGGTCCGAAGTGGATTCCATCTTCTCTGTGACTGACTGTGTCTCCTAGGCCTGGGTATTTCCTATGTGTCTGCTCAGTTTGGTTCTTACAGTGTCACATAAGGTGAAATATGATTAACGATTCCTCTTGAGGGTACATGCCATTAAGGAGCATGATCTGTCCCTTCTAATAGCAGGATAAGGAGAGGATTTACAAATGAGTCTCACTTTAGGTGTCTGTCAGTTTCTGGCCACATATTTTATAAAACTATAACCATTGACCTCCCATTATAAAGCCTGTGTCTGACTCTTCCTGGTAATTCCTTTTTTTTTTATTCTTTTTTGGGAGGGGGTGCACAATAGTGTGATTTAAAATTCATATTACTTTAAAAACATTTTAATTTCATCATTTTAAAAAGAATTTTATATATAAGTACTCTATATAATTTTTACTCCTTCCTCTCCCTCCTAACTCTTACAATGTGCCCCATTTTAACTGAGCATGTAATGTGTTTTGACTCTCTACCATCCCTTCCTCTCCAATTCCTCCCAGAGTCCATGCCCTACTTTTCCCAAGTGTAATGGTTATCCTACTTGTTTGTGGGAAAATTGTTAAGATTCTGGTCACTGGAAGAATGCTATGAAGAATGTCAGAAATAAGAGTGGGGAAGCTACAAGCCATCCTTCTAGGATGAGTTCACATGGGATCTATGTAGAGCAATATTGATCTCTAAAGAGCTGAGAGATATGATTAGTTTGACACAGCCCCTGTGTGAATCTCCCACACATGTGACAGTCATATCCATAGAGCCCAGAGGACATAGATCCAGATAGCATAAGTGTATGTCTTTTGGGGGGTTATATGAGTACACTCTTTGTTTGAGTCTTTATTGTATGTCATTATTGCCCAACATTCTAGTGATAAGAAAAAGTTTTCATTTGAACTATAAGTATTAAAATATTATAGTTTGACAGGCACTGATGGTGTATGCCTTTAATACCAACTCTCAGGAGGCAGAGGCAAACAGATCTCTGAGTTTGAGGCCAGCCTTCTCTACAAAGCAAGTTTTAGGACAGCCAGAATGATTACACAGAGGAACACTATCTCGAACACAAAACAAGAAAGGAAAAACTTAAAGTTTCATAATAGAAACTTACATTGTCAGGTTTTTGGCTAAAATATTTTGAACTTCATAGTAATAAAGCTTTTGATAGCAGTGGTCATGTAGTACAAATCAATGTTCACTCTGGTTAGTAAGAGTAATCTTGGAAGGTCGCTTAACCACTCTCTGTCTCAATGTCCTCTTGTGTAGTTTAGGGGTAGGTACACAATATTGTGATGACATTGTAAAGCAGCATGGCACACACCACACACTGGAGACTGGGAGCCTCATCAGGGATTATTGTCACAGTGAAGTTCTGAGTAAAATCAGATCATTTTCTACAGTCTTTGCCTTTTATAAGTTCTGATCCCATCCTTACTTTCAGTGTAGCTCTTACAACTAACATCAGGACAATGGATATGCTCAAACTTCAGTTGCTGTGAATGCTACAGAGACTTCCCTCCTGTGCACATATTTAAAGTCAGTGGTAGATGCTCCTGCCTCTATATTTGCTGCATACCCAGTTGTTGGTCAACACGAAACAGAATTCCCCTTTGTATGTGTTTGTGTGTGAGGTTTTATGTTTCTGTGTTTTGATCTTACTGATTATTTTTGCTTTCTTCTTATTTGTTTATTTTCTCGAATAAAGTATAAATGTTTATATCCCAGTGTGGGATGGGATGGAAAATGGACAGCCGTGCAGGCAGCTGCTATCTCTTTATGTATGTTGTGACTGACCTGATGCAGCAGAAATGGCCAACCAAAGGTAAAGGGTTTATTTTGTACACATAGCCTCTTATTTCATTCTGTCTCTTTGTCCACTCAGACATTTATCTAATAAAATTAAACCACTGTAAATTTGGAGTCAACGAGTAAAAGAAAGGTTCTCCAAAATTAAGATTTGAACAAAGAAAATGTTTCAACAAGAAAGTTGCTTACAAATGTGAGAAAAAGGAACAATTGTATTTTTATATAGAGAGTCCATTTCTATCTTCAATTACCAAAATATCATATATTCTATGTGATTACTTTGGTTTTCATGGATTAATTCATTTTGAATTTTATGTATGGGTATTATGCCTATATGAATGCCATGCATCACATGCCTGCAGTGCCTGTGAACGTGAGAAGAGGCATCAGACAACTTCCTACTGGAGTTACAGACAGGAGTGAACCAGCATAAGGTGCTGAGAACTGAACCCAGGGTCCCCATAAGAGCAGCAAAACTCTAAACCATTGAGCCATCTCCACAGATTTTTTTAGGATTTTTTCCTGCTCACTTTACTTGAAAAATGTTAACTGTATTTTAAAAAATATTTTATTTCATTATTTTATTTTATATTATAGGCACACCATGGATTTTCTTATAGACCAAAGAGGCTAGAAGAGGGTATCAAGTCCTCTGAAACTGGAGTTACATTCCTTATATGTCTGATCACCATGAGTGTTTCTAAAGACCACAGAGGTCTGAAGAGGGCATCAGATCCTCTGTAACTACAGTTATTTTGCTTATGAGACCCTGTGGTTGCTTGGAAGCACACCTATGTGTTCTGCATGAGCAGTGTGCATTCTTAGTCTCAAGCTATCTGTCTAACCCCTAGTGTTAACCAAGACTTCTGTCTTGGCCAGTCCTGCAGCCTTTTATCAGAGAGGCATTCTCATCTTGCTTCCTCTATGTCTGGATGAAGACTGCAGACTGACTCTTTCCTCTTCCAAGAATGCTCTTCCTATCACCCTGCATCTACTTCCTGCCTGGCTACTGACCAATCAACATTTTATTAAAACAATACAAGTCCATTGTCCCACAGCACCCTAGATGTTTTTTTAAGTGAACTTATCATAGTAATGACAATGACCAACTATTTTAGTCTACCTAAAATTTTCCTGAGGTCCAATTATGCAGATCTTATATATTATTAACCTCTCAAATATTTCATGATACTAACAGCATAACCATACTTTCATATTTTGCTTTCATATTTATACATTTCTAAAGCATATATTCAGTCTTGGAAACCTATTTTTAAATGGGAATTTTGAAATAACAATGGCATAAGTCTATATTCAGAAATATTTTTATTATAGAATAAATTTATAATTAATAATATCAAATGCATATAAGATTAATCTGTGATCTTGTGAGTATAGAGTAGACAAAGGGGAGTATCCTAATAGGGGACTATAACAATGACCATTTCCATAAAATGAAAAAGAAGAGGCTTAGTATGGTATGCTCACTTTTAATGCCAGCATTCTTGGGGAAGTGACGAATGAATCTCTGGGTGTATAAATCCAACTTGGTCTCATATAGAGTTCCAGACAAGCCAAGGTTACATAATGACTCCCTGTTAGTAAGATAAAACAAAGAAAAGAAGAGAAGGAAATGAGCAATTAAAGGGTTGTTATAATAAAGATATTTAGAGTATATTAACTATCTCAGTATTTGCAACTATTTTATTATGTAGCTAATATTATGTCTAATTAGTATCGAAGAGAAGGAGGCATGGTCTAAACAAGTGGAGAAAGACAAATCAAGATTATGCACAAGAGTCTTAATTCTAAAGCAGTCACTTCAGACAGCTTCACTCTGTTGCTTCTCCTTAAGGAGAGGGGCATGGCAGGTAGATTTTACATTTGCCATACATGGATGCAAAGAGTTATGATTTTGGAGACTTAAAAGTATGTGCAGCCACATTGGAGACTTAACAGCACACCTGAAAGTTCTAGAAAAAAAAGAAGTAGACTCACCTAGGAGGAATAGAAGATTGGAAATAATCAAACTGAGGGCTGAAATCAACAAAATAGAAACACAGAAAACAATCCAAAGAATCAATGAAATAAAAAGCTGGTTCTTGGAGAAAATCAACAAGATTGACAAACCCCTATCCAAACTAATCAAACGGCAGAGAGAGAATACGCAAATTAATAAGATCAGAAATGAAAACGGAGAAATAACCACAGACACAGAGGATATTCAGAGAATCATTAGATCTTACTACAAAAGCCTGTATGCCACAAAATTGAATAATGTAAAAGAAATAGACATTTTTTAAAAAATATGTACCATATACCAAAGGTAAACCAAGACCAGGTAAACGATCTAAATAGACCTGTAATTCGTGAAGAATTAGAAGCTATTATCAAAAACCTCCCTACCAAAAAAGCCCAGGTATAGATGGTTTCAATGCAGAATTCTACCAGAACTTTCAAGGAGACCTAATACCTATACTCCTTAATGTATTTCACAATATAGAAAGAGAAGAGTCACTGACAAATTCCTTTTATGAAGCTACAGTTACCCTGAAACCAAAACCACACAAAGAATCAACCAAGAAAGAGAATTACAGGCCAATCTCACTCATTAACATCAATACAAAAATTCTCAATAAAATAATGGAAACTGAATCCAAGAACACATCAAAAAATTATATATTGCCGGGCGGTGGTGGCGCACGCCTTTAATCCCAGCACTTGGGAGGCAGAGGCAGGTGGATCTCTGTGAGTTCGAGACCAGCCTGGTCTACAGAGCTAGTTCCAGGACAGGCTCCAAAGCTACAGAGAAACCCTGTCTCAAAAAACCAAAAAAAAAAAAAAAAAAAAATTATATATTATGATCAAGTAGGTTTCCTCTCAGAGAGGCAGGGCTGGTTAAACATATGAAAATGTATCAATGTAATCCATCATATAAATAAACTGAAAGAAATAAATCATATGATCATTTCATTAGATGCTGAAAAAACATTTGACAAAATTCAACAGCCCTTTATTATAAAGGCCTTGGTGAGATTAGGGATAAAAGGGTCATACCTAATATAATAAATGCTATATACAGCAAGCTGACTGCTAACATTAAATTAAATGGAGAGAAACTCAAAGCCGTACCACTAAAATCAGGAACATGCCAAGGCTGTCCACTCTCTCCATACCTCTTCAATAGTGCTTGAATTTCTAGCAATAGCATTAAGACAACATAAGAGGATCAAGGGGATTCGAATTGGAAAGGAAGAAGTTAAACTTGCATTATTTGCAGATTATATAATAGTGTACATAAGCAATCCCAAAAACTCTACCAAAGAACTCCTACAGCTGATAAACACCTTTAGTAATGTGGCAGAATACAAGATCAACTCCAAAAAATCAGTTGCCCTACTATACACAAAGGATAAGGAAGCAGAGAGGGAAATCAGAGAAGCATCACCTTTCACGATAGCCACAAATAGCATAAAATATCTTGGGGTAACTCTAACCAAGGAAGTGAAAGATCTATTTGACAAGAACTTTAAGTCTTTGATGAAAGAAATTGACGAGAATACCAGAAAATGGAAGGATCTCCCTTGCTCTTGGATTGGGAGGATCAACATAGTAAAAATGGCAGTTCTCCCAAAAGCAATCTATAGATTCAATGCAATTGCAATCAAAATTCTTCACAGACCTTGAGAGGACAATAATCAACTTTATGAGGAAAAACAAAAAAACCCAGGATAGCCAAAACAATCTTATACAATAAAGGAACTTCCGGAGGCATTACCATCCCTGACTTCAAACTATTACAGAGCTACAGTATTGAAAACAGCTTGGTATTGGCATAAAAACAGAGAAGTTGACCAATGGAATAGAATAGAAGACCCGGATATTAACCCACAAACCTATGAACACCTGATATTTGATAAAGGAGCTAATGGAAGAAAGAAAGCATCTTCAACAAATGGTGCTGGCTTAACTGGATGTCAACCTGTAGAAGAATGAAAATAGATCCATATCTATCACCATGCACAAAAATCAAGTCGAAATGGATTAAAGACCTCAATATCAGTCTGAACACACTGAACCTGATAGAGGAAAAAGTGGGAAGTACTCTACAACACATGGGCACAGGAGACTACTTCCTACGTATAACCCCAGCAGCACAGACATTAAGGGCAATATTGAATAAATGGGACCTCCTGAAACTGAGAAGCTTCTGTAAAGCAAAGGACATTGTCACTAAGACAAAAAAGCAACCTACTGACTTGGAGAAGATCTTCACCAACTCTGCAACAGACAAAGGTCTGATGTTTAAAATATATAAAGAACTCAAGAAACTAGACTAAAATGTTAATTAATCCAATTAAAATTGGGGCACTGAAGAGAGAATTTTCAACAAAAGAAGTTCAAATTGCCTAAAGACACTTAAGTTCATGCTCAACCTCCTTAGCGATCAGGGAAATGCAAATCAAAACAACTTTGAGATATCATCTTACCCCTGTCAGAATGGCTAAAATCAAAAACACCAATGATAGCCTTTGCTGGAGAAGATGTGGAGTAAGGGGTATACTCATTCATTGCTGGTGAAAATGCCTACTTGTGCAACCACTTTGAATAGCAGTGTGGTGGTTTCTCGGGATTTTCGGGATCAACATACCCCAGGACCCAACAATCCCACTCTTGGGAATATACCCAAGAGATGCCCTATCATACTACGAAAGCATTTGTTCAACTCTGTTCATAGCAGCACTATTTGTAATAGCCAGAACCTTGAAACAACCTATATGCCCTTCAATGTAAGAATGGATGAAGAAAGTATGGAATATATACATATTAGAGTACTACTCAGCAGTAAAAAACAATGACATCTTGAATTTTGCATGCAAATGCATGGAAATAGAAAACACTATCCTGAGTGAGGTAAGTCAGACCCAAAAAGATGAACATGGGATGTACTCACTTATAATTGGTTTCTAGCCATAAATAAAGGACACTGAGCCTATAGTTCATGATCCTAGAGAAGCTAAATAAGAAGATGAACCCAAGAAAGACATGTAATTATCCTCCTGGATATTAGAAGTAGCCAAGATTGCCTGGCAAAAATTGGGAACTTGGGGTTGGGATGGGATGTGTGTAAGGGTAGATGGGGAAAGAAAAGTGAGAAGGGGAGGAAGCTGAGCTTGGGGGATTGGGAGATTTGGGATAGAGGAAGGGTAGATATGGGAGCAGTGAAATATATATCTTAATTAAGGGAGCCATTTTAGGGTTGGCAAGAGACTTGACTTTATAAGGTTTCCCAGTGGTCCAGGGAGATGTCCTCAGCTGTTCCTTGGGCAGCTGAGGAGAGGGAACCTGAAATGACCCAATCCTATAGACATACTGATTAATATTTTGCATATCACCATAGAGCTTTCATCTGGTGATGGATGGAGATAGAGACAGAGACCCACATTGGATCCCTGGGATGAGCTCCCAAGGTCCAAAAGAGGAGCAAAAGGAGGGAGAACATGAGCAAGGAAGTCAGGACCCCGAGGGGTGCACCCACCCACTGTGACAGTGGGGCTGATCTATTGGGAGCTCACCAAGGCCAGCTAGACTGAAACTGAAAAAGCATGGGATAAACCAGACTCTCTGAAAATGGTGGACAATGAGGGTTGACTGAGAAAACAAGGACAGTGGCAAGGGGTTTTGATCCTACTGCATGTACTGGCTTTGTAGGACCTAGCCTGTTTGGATGCTCACCTTCCTAGACCTGGATGGAGGTGGGAGGACATTGGACTTCCCAAAGGGCGAGTAACCCTGATTGCTCTTTGGACTTGAGAGGGAGGGGGAGAGGAGTGGGAGGAGGGGGAGGAAGTGGGAGGCGGGGAGGAGGCAGAAATCTTTAATAAAATAAATAAATAAAAAATTAGAATAATAATTCATGCATTTTTAATTCTGGTGCATACTATCCCATAGTACGCCAAGCATTTTAAGGAAAATGCAAGAAGCTCTTTTAGTAGGATGACACACTTCTTCATTTCTGCTGCCCATTTCCTGTCTGCTTGACATAATCATACAGAAACTGTATTCATTAAATTACTGCTTGCCCATTAAAAAAAAGGATGTGCAGCAAAATTTGTATTTGGTATATTGCCTGAGTACAGGGTTCAGAGGTAAGACACTGCAGGGATATATGGGTATGTACATGGAGGGATAAAACAGAAGGATCTGATGAGATTTTCACAAGAGTCACTGGGTGAGAATGATGTCATAGAATCATTTCTGTGTTATATTGTATTCAAAGAAAAAGCTATGTATGTCATATCTATAAGGTTGAAGAATATGAAGTGGTCAATAGTGGGTTTCATAATATTTTAAATAAAACAGATGATATTTTCTCCCATTTCTGACTGTTCTGCCTTTTTAGATTTATGTTAGTTTATAATATAATGAACCAAAATCTTTCCATGTGAAAATAAATGACTAGCAATTATTATAACTTTATAAATATTCAACTGGCCATACTTAAGTTTCTGATCTGCTGTGTGTCTCTGCATGTGAGCATGTTTATTAATGAACATAGCTGAGGAGAGAACACTCAGGGATCTGCTGCATCATTGAAGTTTTTTGCAAAGTGGGTCTTGGAAGAGCTGTGTATAAAATATTGTATAGATTCCAAAAGAAAGCATTCTTGTCATCTACTGACAGTTTAAAATTACTGGATCAAGCTCTCCTTTTACCATTAGCCAGTGTAATCCTTTAAAAATCAAGTTTCCCTGAACAAAGAAAACTACTTATTGATTAAAATTCTCCAGTTGTTGCTGTTCATGAAAGTCGAAAACAGAAAGAAGACAGGGAAGATGTTACACTACTGCCTTTGTACTTAGACGACTAATAACTGACATTTAAACATATGTTTGGGTTTGTGCACATTGGTGTTATAAACATGAAGGATAGAAGAGACATCAGAGTTCCCTGGAGCTATACTTTTCTGGATACTCACAATGGAGCTCAGGTTCTTTGAAAGATATCTACACCCTTTTAAGGACTGAGGTTAAATTTACAAGGACACAGTAGTGTATGCTAAAGGTGCCCTTGGCAGATGCTGTGTGCAGCTGCATGCAAGGTTCTCTGAAGACAGTTGTAGTCCTTTCCCTGAGAACTTTATTATCTTCCTAAACACGATTCCCACAGAAGCATCTGTGCACCAATCTTAGAGATTACAACTACAGAGAATTAGTATCCTCACATCTCAAATCTAACACAATCCAGCTTACAAACACTTGAGGTCCCTCACAATTTGTGAGGTGTGTAGCATTCACTTCTCAAGTTCCCCATAGGGAATCAACCTCCTGTCACTCTCATTCATGCTGTGGGAGGCTGCTTGTTCATTTTCTGGCTGCCTGACTTGAAATAATCGCACAGAAACCATATTATTTACAATACTGTTTGGTCAAAACCTAAGGGTATTTTACCATGAAGCCTACTGGAAAGACCCAGGCTGGCGTCTTGCATGTTTCTCCTCTGATGGCAACATGGGATCTTCCTGACTCTTTTATATATCTCTTTCAGCCTGGCTTTATTCTGTTAAGCCATTGTCTGAAGGCAACTTCTTTATTAACCAAGGACAATAAAACATAGTCATAGCATACATCACTTTCCACACCACCTCCCATTTCTGTCTAAATAAGAAGGAAGGTTTTAATTTTAACACAGCAAGATGTTCAAATTGGTGCCAACGTGGTTAGATAAATCCACTTAAAAGCCTAAGAGAGCTTGAAAAGGATTTTTAGTCACAAAAAAAAAAATCCCAAAATCAGAATTTAATGCAGGTTCTTGCTCTCTTTGCTGATGGAAAGCAGAGATGTGTCTCCTTTAAGAGGGTTTCTGACACAGTTTTAGCAGTAAAAACTGCACAGCTTTTTAAAATGGTGGCTTCCTGGTTTACTGTTATGAACAGTTTTGACTGTTTTGTGAGGGCTGACTACAGAACATTTAAATGGGTTTTGTGAGCAGAATTCTACAACTTGCTATATATATATCACTATAGACCCACTGTGTGCCTGAAAACGGGGCTGTGAACATGACTCACAGGATTAGGGCTGACCAGACCTCTGCCATGTTGGAATGGGTGGAACCAGAAGGCAAAGTAACATTAGTTCTAGTCACATTGCTTAACATTTTAAGAAGCAGTACTGGTTAGAATAGGATTACAAATACACAATAAAGGCAAATTCAAATAAAAAAGACCTCTAAATGGGTCACAATAAGATTTTTAAAGTATACAAAGGCTAGGGAGAGAGAATAAAAAGAATATAGAGAGTTATAAAAAGAAGTAACTGGCTTTTTAAAACAAAGTTTTTAAATAGAATAAACTTGTAGAAAAGTAATAGAGTAAGAAAAATAAGCCACATAAAA
The DNA here is from genome assembly GCF_950005125.1 of Chionomys nivalis. Classification (NCBI taxonomy): domain Eukaryota; kingdom Metazoa; phylum Chordata; class Mammalia; order Rodentia; family Cricetidae; genus Chionomys; species Chionomys nivalis. The sequence goes on along the minus strand of NC_080108.1, from coordinate 41,568,831 downwards.
ATGAAATATATGCAGAGATTCTGGATTATGTATATTATTGTGTTTTATATAAATTGACTTTGAAGGATATAAGTACAAAGTCATTTTTCATTGTATGGGCATCTAAGATATATATCAAATTGGTATATATATATAGTATCTTGACTTTAAAATTCAGGTCTAAGAATGTGTTGCTTTGGAAAAGAGGTTCTGCTTTTGTTCTCACAGAAGATGAGAACCTTCAAACAAAAAGCAATAAGGTTACAAACTATGTAGTTTTATAGAAAACTATGCCCAAATTCCCTAAATGACTGTTTATAAGTGTTTGTTTACATTTAAATGGGGGGATATGCTATAGCTATGAATACTTTGAATTGCTATGGATCTCAGTTTATTTATACAAATTTAAGATCGATTTTGTTATACACACACATACATATTTCTGTTTTTGAATAAGGTATTGTGTTTCTGTGGCTCATTTAAAAGTATAATGTATATTTAAGAAATTCGGGTTAATAGTTCTCTATAATTGTCAAGCTTGTAGTCATGTTTGTTAGGTTTTCTAGATATATAGACATATATTTCAGTTAGGTAATCTTCAAACCATTTAAAGACTTACAGAATATGGCATTTAAAATGTTTTTAAAACTTAGCAATTTTCATAATAGTGAGACATATCTGCTCCTGGCAGCACTAATCTACTTCAAGACGCTCCTTATGGAGTTTGCTAGCCATTTAGGCAAGAAATTGTTCTTGCCTGAACTGTTTGACTGGACTTACAGGACCCACAGAAAAATTACTGCTGAAGCTGCCTAAAGAAGGTGAATCAGTCCTTCTGGGTTCCTGCTTCATGAAAGAGACTGCCAGACATTCTCCAGGGCACAGAAGTGACTGACAAATTGCCAATTTAGATGGAACTATCTTTGAAATTTCCTGCTTCATGAAAGAGTCTGCCAGATACTATTGACCAGTAGGCTGAGGAAGGGTGCCTACAATGTTACAGAAGAACTTTGGATGATTGTCCAGGCAATAAGATGTTTCTATCAATTCTAGAGTTTTAGAGGTTGCTAACAATGCACTTTCTGTTTATTTAAGGTAATATTATTTCCTTCTGAAGTCTTTGAAGGAGTTGAAGAATAGATAGTTATAACTATAATTTTCCTTAGTTATGATAAAAGATAAAGTAGATAAATGTTTTAATTGTAATTCTTGCTTGATACCTGTTTTGCTATATGTAGTTTGCTATGTTAAAGTTAAAAACTTTCTTTTTATTTAAACAAAAAGAAGGGGAAATAGTATGGGAAGTTCTTCTGTCTATGTGTTGCTTTTATTGGTTAATGAATGAAACTGCTTTCTGCCAATGACATAACAGAGTAAAGTTATGTATGAAATTTAAACAGAGATGTAGAGATAGAGTAGACAGAGTCAAAGAGAAGCCTTGTAGCCTCTACCAGAGATAGATGCATTGGAATTTTGCCTAGAAACCACAGCCATGTGGTGTTACACAAATGAATAGAAATGGGTTAATTTAAGATATAAGAACTAGCCAGAAATATGCTTAAGCTATTGGCCAAACTGTGCTTAAATAATTAATTTCTGTGTGACTATTTCAAGTCATGATGGTCAGTAAACAAATGAACAACCTCCAGCAACATAGTAGTAAATGTATTGAAAAGGTAATCGTCTCTCGCAGTCTCAACCCTTACTCTAAGAAGCTGTTTTCTTTTGAATCCACGCCTCTGGAATACCTCCAGGGAATATTAGCTATGACCCCTACTGATAAAACTTCTTTGTGTCTAGTTTCCTGCCATTTCACTAAGGCTACCAACCCAGAGCAGTGAGTCCCTGACCAGAGGGCAGGCCTCAAGGTCCCCGCCAGGGAAAGCGGGCCCCTGCTGCTGGGGCTGCAGTCTCTGCTGTGATCTGCTGGACCTGCTCTGCCTGCGCCCTACTTCCCTTAGTCCCTGGCTCATTGGGGCATCCAGGAGTTCCTGTGTAGGTGCCGAGAAGTTTCATCGGGACGGGTGAGTGTGTGCTATCCTGGGGCGGACTGTCCAGGTAGAGAGCACAAACACCCCTCCCCCAGCTCCTGCTGCAGGGCTTGCTCTCCTACACACCCGCCCCCACCCCCAACCCCAAACCTGCCTTGTCTGCAAGGTCCTTAGCTGTGGAACAGTTTCCTGCCATTTCACTAAGGCTACCAACCCAGAGCAGTGAGTCCCTGACTAGAGGGCAGGCCTCAAGGTCCCCGCCAGGGAAAGCGGGCCCCTGCTGCTGGGGCTGCAGTCTCTGCTGTGATCTGCTGGACCTGCTCTGCCTGCGCCCTACTTCCATTAGTCCCTGGCTCATTGGGGCATCCAGGAGTTCCTGTGTAGGTGCCAAGAAGTTTCATCGGGACGGGTGAGTGTGTACTATCCTGGGGCGGACGGTCCCGGTAGAGAGCACAAATGCCCCTACACTAAGGCTATCCAACCAGAGCAGCGGGCAGGCCTCAGCAACCCCCGAAAGGGAGAGCAGGCACCTCCAGCTTGTACTGCAGTGTCGCCTGTGTTCTACTGGACCCCGCCCGGCCCCTTGCATTCGGCCTTCTTTACGCGGGTCATTGGAATACCACGCATCCATGTTTTGGTGTTGAGGAGTTCACCTGGAAGGGAACGGTTCCTGCCCCTACACTGAGGAGATACACCTAGAGAGTTAGTCACAGCAAAGACTGGTCCAAGACATCAGGCCTCTCCTGGCTCCATTTGAAGGAAAAGATGGGCAGGCGCCAATGCAAGAATTCCCCCAACAACTTGAAAGGCAACGTGACATCACCAGGATCCAGGAATCCCGAAATGAGAAGTCTAAACCCTAATACAGAAGAATTAGAAGAATTCGACTCAAAAGTGAATTTTATGAAAATAATAGAGGACCTTAAACAGGAGGTGAAAAACTGCCACAACCAATTAGAGATTACAAACAAAAAGGTAGAGGAAATGAATAAATATCTCAAAGATACCCAAGAAAACCAAGAGAAACAAGAAAAAGTAATCAAACAGGTAAGGGAAACGGTTCAAGACTTGAAGAACGAAGTGGAAGTAATAAAGAAAACACAAACCGAGGGAAGGATGGAGATGGAAAATTTGAATAAACGAACAGGAACTACAGAGACAAGTACCACCAACAGATTACAAGAGATAGAAGAAAGAATCTCAGACACTGAAGATACCATAGAGAAAATAAACACTCTCATCAAAGAAAACAGCATAACCAACAAATTCTCATCACAAAACATTCAGGAAATCTGGGACACAATAAAAAGACCAAACCTAAGAATAATAGGGATAGAAGAAGGAGAAGAAGTACAGCTCAATGGTCCAGAAAATATATTTAATAAAATTATAGAAGAAAACTTTCCCAACCTTAAGAAAGATATTCCTTTGAAGGTCCAAGAAGCATACAGAACACCAAATCGACTGGATCAAAAAAAAAAAACATCTCCTCGTCATATAATAATCAAAACACAAAACATACAGAATAAAGAAAGAATATTAAGAGCTGCAAAGGAAAAAGGTCAAGTTACCTATAAAGGTAAACCTATCAGACTTACACCTGATTTCTCTATGGAAACCATGAAAGCCAGAAGGTCCTGGATAGATATACTGCAGAAACTACGAGACCATGGATGCAAGCCCAGACTACTATACCCAGCCAAGCTTTCGTTCACTAAAAATGGAGAAAACAAAGTTTTCCAGGATAAAAACAAATTTAAACAATATGTAGCCACAAATCCAGCCCTTCAGAAAGTAACTGAAGGAAAATCACAAACCAAGGAGTCCAACAATGCCCACAATAACTCAGACATCTAAAGACCCTTCACCAGCACAACTTGAAGAAGGGAAACACACAAACTCTACTACCAAAGAAAAGAAAGAAAGAAAGGAAAAATGACCGGAGTTAACAACCACTGGTCATTAATATCACTTAATATCAATGGACTCAACTCACCTATAAAGAGGCACAGGCTAAGAGATTGGATACGAAAACAGGATCCAACATTCTGCTGCTTACAAGAAACACACCTCAACCACAAAGACAGACATCTACTCAGAGTAAAGGGCTGGGAAAAGGTTTATCAAGCAAACGGACCTAAGAAACAAGCAGGTGTGGCCATACTAATTTCTAAGAAAGTTGACTTCAAACTAAAATCAATCAAAAGAGATGGAGATGGACATTTTTTACTCATAACAGGAACAATTCACCAGGATGAAATCTCAATCCTGAATATATATGCCCCTAATATAAAAGCACCCACTTATGTAAAAGAAACGTTACTAAAACTCAAGGCAGTCATCAAACCACACACACTAATAGTAGGAGATTTCAACACTCCTCTCTCACAAATGGACAGGTCAATCAAACAGAAACCTAACAGAGAAATAAGAGGATTAAGGGAGGTAATGAATCAAATGGACTTAACAGACATCTATAGAACATTCCACCCAAATAGGAAAGAATATACCTTCTTCTCTGCAGCTCATGGAACCTTCTCGAAAATAGACCACATACTCGGTAACAAAGCAAACTTACACAGTTACAAAAAAATATCGGTAACCACCTGTGTCTTATCAGATCACCATGGATTAAAGTTAGAATTCAACAACAATGCTATCCCCAGAAAGCCTATGAACTCATGGAAACTGGACAGTCAACTACTGAACCTCACCTGGATCAAGGAAGAAATGAAGAAAGAAATTAAAGTCTTTCTTGAATTCAATGAAAACGAAGACTCAACATACTCAAACCTATGGGACACTATGAAAGCAGTGCTAAGAGGAAAATTCATAGCATTAAGTGCCCACTTAAAGAAAACGGAGAAAGCACACATTGGAGACTTAATAGCCCACCTGAAAGCTTTAGAAAAAAAAGAAGCAGACTCACCTAGGAGAAGTAGAAGACTGGAAATAATCAAATTGAGGGCTGAAATCAACAAAATAGAAACACAGAAAACAATCCAAAGAATCAATGAAACAAAAAGCTGGTTCATGGAGAAAATCAATAAGATTGATAAACCCCTATCCAAACTAATCAAACGGCGGAGAGAGAATACGCAAATTAACAAAATCAGAAACGAAAAGGGAGACATAACCACAGACTCAGAGGAAATTCAGAGAATCATTAGACCTTACTACAAAAATCTGTATGCCACAAAATTGGAAAATGTTATAGAAATGGACACTTTTTTAGATAAGTACCATATACCAAAGTTAAACCAGGACCAAGTGAACAATCTAAATAGACCTGTTAGTCGCGAAGAATTAGAAGTTGTTATAAAAAACCTCCCCACCAAAAAAAGCCCAGGTCCAGATGGCTTCAATGCAGAATTCTACCAGAACTTCCAAGAAGACCTAATACCGATACTCCTTAATGTATTTCACAATATTGAAAGAGAGAAGTCATTGCCAAATTCCTTTTATGAAGCTGAAGTTACTCTGATACCAAAACCACACAATGACACAACCAAGAAAGAGAACTACAGGCCAATCTCACTCATGAACATCGACGCAAAAATACTCAATAAAATACTGGCAAACCGAATCCAAGAACACATCAGAAAAATTATCCATTATGATCAAGTAGGCTTCATCCCAGAGATGCAGGGCTGGTTCAACATACGAAAATCTATCAATGTAATCAACCATATAAATAAACTGAAAGAAAAAAAACATATGATCATTTCATTAGATGCTGAAAAAGCATTTGACAAAATTCAACATCCCTTTATGATAAAGGTCTTAGAGAGATTAGGAATACAAGGGTCGTTCCTAACTATAATAAAAGCTATTTATAGCAAGCCGTCAGCTAACATCAAATTAAATGGAGAGAAACTCAAAGCTATTCCACTAAAATCAGGAACACGAAAAGGTTGTCCACTCTCTCCATACCTCTTTAATATAGTGCTTGAAATTCTAGCAATAGCAATAAGACAACATAAGGGGATCAAAGGGATTCAAATCGGAAAGGAAGAAGTTAAACTTTCATTATTTGCAGACGATATGATAGTGTACATAAGCGACCCCAAAAACTCCAGCAAAGAACTCCTTCAGCTGATAAACACCTTTAGTAGCATTGCAGGATACAAGATCAATTCCAAAAAATCAGTTGCCCTCCTATACACAAAGGATAAGGAAGCAGAGATGGAAATCAGAGAAGTATCACCCTTCACGATAGCCACAAATAGCATAAAATATCTTGGGGTAACCCTAACCAAGGAAGTAAAGGATCTATTTGACAAGAACTTTAAGTCAATGAAGAAAGAAATTGAGGAGGATACCAGAAAATGGAAGGATCTCCCTTGCTCTTGGATTGGGAGGATCAACATAGTAAAAATGGCAATTCTACCAAGGGCAATTTATAGATTCAATGCAATCCCCATCAAAATCCCATCAAAATTCTTCACAGATCTTGAGAGGAAAATAATCAACTTTATATGGAGAAACAAAAAACCCAGGATAGCCAAAACAATCTTATATAATAAAGGATCGTCTGGAGGCATTACCATCCCTGACCTCAAACTCTATTACAGAGCCTCAGTATTGAAAACAGTTTGGTATTGGCATAAAAACAGAGAAGTCGACCAATGGAACCGAGTAGAAGACCCTGATTTTAACCCACAAACTTATGAACACCTAATTTTTGATAAAGGAGCTAAAAGTATTCAATGGAAAAAAGAGAGCATCTTCAACAAATGGTGCTGGCAGAACTGGTTGTCAACGTGTAGAAGAATGAAAATAGATCCATATCTATCACCATGCACAAAACTCAAGTCCAAATGGATTAAAGACCTCAATATTAGTCTGAACACACTGAACCTGATAGAAGAAAAAGTGGGAAGTACTCTACAACATATGGGTACAGGAGATCACTTCCTACGTTTATCCCCAGCAGCACAGACATTAAGGGCAACATTGAATAAATGGGACCTCCTGAAACTGAGTAGCTTCTGTAAAGCAAAGGACACTGTCACTAAGACAAAAAGGCAACCCACTGACTGGGAGAAGATCTTCACCAACCCTGCAACAGACAAAGGTCTGATCACCAAAATATATAAAGATCTCAAGAAACTAAACTTTAAAATGCTAATGAACCCAATAAAAAAATGGGGCACTGATCTGAACAGAGAATTCTCAACAGAAGAAATTCAAATGGCCAAAAGACACCTAAGGTCATGCTCAACCTCCTTAGCGATAAGGGAAATGCAAATTAAAACAACTTTGAGATACCATCTTACACCTGTCAGAATGGCTAAAATCAAAAACACCAATGATAGCCTTTGCTGGAGAGGTTGTGGAGAAAGAGTCATACTCATTCATTGCTGGTGGGAATGCAAACTTGTGCAACCACTTTGGAAATCAGTGTGGCGATTTCTCAGGAAATTTGGGATCAACCTACCCCAAGATCCAGTAATACCACTATTGGGAATATACCCAAGAGATGACACATCAAATGACAAAAGTATCTGTTCAACTATGTTCATAGCAGCATTGTTTGTAATAGCCAAAACCTGGAAACAACCTAGATGCCCTTCAATGGAGGAATGGATGAAGAAAGTGTGGAATATATACATATTAGAGTACTACTCAGCAGTAAAAAACAATGACTTCTCGAATTTTGCGTGCAAATGGATGGAAATAGAAAACACTATCCTGAGTGAGGTATCCCAGACTCAAAAAGAGGAACATGGGATGTACTCACTCATAATCGGTTTCTAGCCATAAAATAAAAGACATTAAGCATATAATGTGTGATCCTATAGAAGCTAAATAAGAAAGTGAACCCAAAGAAAATCATATAGTCATCCGCATGGAGAGGGGGAAGTAGACTAGATTCCAGGGCAAAAACTGGGAACTTGCGGGTGAGGTGGCATGGGGCAAAGGGGAAATGGGATGAGAAATATGAGAAGGGGAGGATGGGAGGAGCTCGGAGGATTGGGATGGTTGGGATATAGGAAGGATGGATACGAGAGCAGCGAAGTATATATCCTATCTAAGGGGGCCATCTTAGGGTTGGCAAGAGACTTGACTCTTGAGGGGTTCGCAGGTGTCCAGGAATATGTCCCCAGCTGGTAACTTGGGCAACTAAGGAGAGGGAACCTGAAATGTCCCTATCCTATACTGATGAATATCTTGCATATCACCTTAGAACCTTCATCTGGCGATGGATCGAGGTAGAGACAGAGTCTCAATTTGGAGCAACGGTCTGAGCTCTTAAGGTCCAAATGAGGAGCAGAAGGAGGGAGAACATGAGCAAAAAATCAGGACCACGAGGGATGCACCCACCCACTGTGACAGTGGAACTGATTTATTGGGAGCCCACCAAGGCCAGCTGGTCTGGGACTGAATAAGCATGGGTTGATTCCGGACTCTCTGAGCATGGCGGTCAATGAAGACTGATGAGAAGCCAAGGACAATGGCACTAGGTTTCGATCCTAATACATGAACTGGCTTTGTGGGAGCTTAGCCTGTTTGGACGCTCACCTTTCTGGACGTAGATAGAAGGACCTTGGTCTTCCAGCAGGGCAGGGAATTTGGACTGCTCTTCAGTATCGAGAGGGAGGGGGAATGGAGTGGGGGGAGGAGAAGAGGAGTGGGGATAGGGGGAGGGAAGTGGGGGGAGGGCAATATTTGGGAGGAGGGGAGGGAAATGGGAAATGGGGAGCAGGTGGAAATTTTAATTAAAAAAGAATAAAAATAAATAAATAAGTAAAAAAAAAAAAAAAAAGAAATGAAAAGGGGGACATAACTACAGCCACAGAGGAAATTCAGAGGATCATTAGATCTTACTAGAAAAGCCTGTATGCCACAAAACTGGAAAATGTAAAAGAAATGGACACTTTTTTTAGATAAATACCATATACCAAAGTTAACCCAGGACGAGGTGAACAACCTAAATAGACGTTTTAGTCGTGAAGAATTAGAAGCTGTTATCAAAAACCTCCCTTCCAAAAAAAGTCCAGGACCAGATGGTTTCAATGCGGAATTCTACCAGAACTTCCAAGAAGACCTAATACCTATACTCCTTAATGTATTTCACAATATAAAAACAGAAGAGTCATTGCCAAATTCCTTTTATGAAGCTACAGTAACTCTGATACCAAAACCACACAAAGACTCAACCAAGAAAGAGAATTACAGGCCATTCTCATTCATGAACATAGACGCAAAATTCCTCAAAAAATACTGGCAAACCGAATCCAAGAACACATTAGAAAAATTATCCATTATGATCAAGTAGGCTTCATCCCAGAGATGCAGGGCTGGTTTAACATATGCAAATCTATCAATGTAATCCATCATATAAATAAACTGAAAGAAAAAACCATATGATCGTTCCATTAGATGCTGAAAAAGCATTTGACAAAATTCAACATCCCTTTATGATAAAAGTCTTGGAGAGATTAGGGATAGATGCGTCGTACCTAAGTATAATAGAAGCAATATACAGCAAGCCGACAGCTATTATCAATTTAAACAGAGAGAAACTTAAAGCCATCCCACTAAAATCAGGAACACGCCAAGACTGTCCACTCTCTCCATACCTCTTCAATATAGTTCTTGAAGTTTTAGCAATAGCAATAAGACAACATAAGGGGATAAAGGGGATTGAAATTGGAAAGGAAGAAGTTAAACTTGTGTGATTTGCAGATGATATGATAGTGTACATAAGTGACCACAAAATCTCCATAAAGAACTCCTACAGCAGATAAACACCTTGAGTAATGTGGCAGGATACAACATCAACTCCAAAAAGTCAGTCGCCCTCTTATACACAAAGGATATGGAAGCAGAGAGGGAAATAAGAGAATCATCACCTTTCACGAAGGCCACAAAAAGCATAAAATATCTTGGGGTAACTCTAACCAAGGAAGTGAATGATCTATTTGAGAAGAACTTTAAGGCATTGAAGAAAGAAATTGAAGAGGATACCAGAAAATGGAGGAATCTCCCCTGCTCTTGGATTGGGAGGATCAACATAGTAAAAATGGCAATTCTACCAAAGGCAATTTATAGATTCAATGCAATCCCCATCAAGGTCCCATCAAAATTCTTCACAGATCTTGCGAGGACAATAATCAACTTTATATGGAAAAACAAAAAATCAAGGATAGCCAAAACAATCATATACAATAAAGGAACTTCTGGAGGCATTACCATCCCTGACTTCAAATCCTATTACAGAGCTACAGTAATGAAAACAGCATGGTACTGGCATAAAAACAGAAAAGTCGACCAATGGAATCATATAGAAGACCCGGATTTTAACCCACAAACCTATGAACACCTGATTTTAGATAAAGGAGCTAAAAGTATACAATGGAAGAAAGAAAGCATCTTCAACAAATGGTGCTGGCACAATTGGATGTCAACCTGCAGTAGAATGAAAATAGACCCATATCTATCACCATGCACAAAACTCAAGTCCAAATGGATCAAAGACCTCAATATCAATCTGAACACACTGAACCTGATAGAAGAGAAAATGGGCACAGGAGATCGCTTCCTATGTATAACCCCAGCAGCACAGACATTAAGGGCAATATTGAATAAATGGGACCTCCTGAAACTGAGAAGCTTCTGTAAAGCAAAGGACACTGTCATTAAGACAAAAAGGCAGCCTACTTACTGGGAGAAGATCTTCACCAACCCCGCAACAGACAAAGGTCTGATTTCCAAAATATATAAAGAACTCAAGAATCTAGACATTAAAATGATAATTAACCCAATTAAAAAATGGGGCACTGAACTGAACAGATAATTCTCAATAGAAGAAGTTCAAATTGCCAAAAGATACTTAAGGTCATGCTCAACCTCCTTAGCGATCAGAGAAATGCAAATCAAAACAACTTTGAGATATCATCTTACACCTGTCAGAATGGCTAAAATCAAAAACACCAAGGATAGCCTTTTCTTGAGAGGTTGTGGAGAAAGGGGTACCCTCATCCATTGCTGGTGGGACTGCAAACTTGTGCAACCACTTTGGAAATCAGTGTGGCGGTTTCTCAGAAAAATTGGGATCATCCTACCCCTGGACCCAGCAATACGACTCTTGGGAATATACCCAAGAGATGCCCTGTCATATGACAAAAGCATGTGTTCAACTATGTTCATAGCAGCATTATTTGTAATAGCCAGAACCTGGAAGCATCCTAGATGTCCCTCAATGGAAGAATGGATGATGAAAGTGTGGAATATATACACATTAGAGTACTACTCTGCGGTAAAAAACAACGACTTCTCGAATTTTGCATGCAAATGGATGGAAATAGAAAATACTATCCTGAACGAGGTAACCCAGACCCAAAAAGAAGATCCTGAGATGTACTCACTCATAATTGGTTTCTAGCCATGGATAGGGGGCCACTGAGTCTATAATTTGTGGTCCTAAAGAAGCTAAACAAGAGGGTAAACCCAAGGAAAAAACATATAGTTATCCTCCTGGCTATGGGAAATGGACAAGATTGCCAGGCAAAAAATTGGAATCTTGGGGGTGGGGTGGGATGGGGGTAAGGGGAGATAGAGAGAGAAAAGTGTGAAGGAGAGGATGAGGGCAACTTGGGGAAACGGGATGATTGGGAATATAGGAAGTTGGGATAGGGGAGCAGGGAAACTCATATCTTAGTTAAGGGAGCCACCTAAGGGTTGGAAAGAGACTTGAACTTGGAGTGGCTACCAGATGCCCAGGACAATGTCCCCAGTTAGTTCCTTGGGCACCTGAGGATAGGGAACCTGAAATGAACCTATCCTATAGCCATACTGATGAATATCTTGCATATCACCATAGAACCTTCATCTAGCGATGGATGGAGATAGAGACAAGAGTCCCACACTGGAGCACCGGACTGAGCTAATGAGGAGAAGAAGGAGGGAGAACATGAACAAGGAAGTCAGGACCACGAGGGGTGCACCCACCCACTGGGACAGTGGAGCCGATCTATTGGGAGCTCACCAAGGCAAGCTGGACTGTGACTGAAAAAGCATGGGATAAAACCGGACTCTGAACATGGCAGACAATGAGAGTTGACGAGAGGCCAAGGAAAATGGCACGGGATTTTATTCCTCCTTCATGTTCTGGCTTTGTGGGAGCCTAGACAGTTTGGATGTTCACCTTCCTAGACCTGGATGGAGGGGGGAGGACCTTGGATTTTCCACGGGGCAGGGAACCCTGACTGCTCTTGGGACTGGAGAGGGAGGAGAAGAGGAGTGAGGGAAGGGGGAGAGGGGCGGGATGAGGGTGAGGGAAATGGGAGGCAGGGAGGAGGCGGAAAAATTTTTTTTCAATTAAAAAAAAAAAACTAATGCCAAGCCATGTCTAACATGAACAACCACAGACTCACACGAGGGACATCTGTCTGATGAAATTCTATTCTCATGTATCTGATATAATGATTTTAAGAATAAACTGTATCACATGAAAAAACAAAACATGCCGTTAAATAATTTTTTCTGTATAAAGAATGAGCCTCATGCCTAGTAAAGACGCAATTCCTTTGAGTCTTGTGTCTGTTTGTCATTTGCTGACTACTTACCTACCTGATCCTGTGACCCTGTCCCGTTGGTCCCAGTGCCCCATTGGTTCCAGTGTCCCAGCCAAGCTGGTCCATCACAGTTTTGAGCTGTTCTTGAGAAAGTTGGTGCCCTTTAATGATCTGCACAACATGTCACCACGATTGAAATTAAGGAATGTTAGGAAGTTTGTATATAACTTGTTTTATATCCCCAAGATTTCCACTGCTCCTTTTTAATTGCCTGATGTTAATAGCTGTAGGAATTGGAGATTTCATGGTCAACACACCATTATAGAGATTGTTTTCTTCTGTATTCAGAACTCCAAAACATGAAAAATAACCTCACTGAGTCCTGCTGTTTGTTATTTGTGTGCATGTCATTTATTTGTTCACATTATCCTTCTTCCCAAGTAACTGTAGTGCTCACCTACAGTCTTAGGATGGAAGAACTTTGCTGTATTTGAGCAGAATGCACTACTCTTATTTCATTAAACACATTGTGTTCAGCTTGCAGTAGTGTGTCTATTAGTCATTTCAAACACTACCTCTCCCCATAGATTTAAAACTTGAGAATTTTCATGCTGAATCATACAATATGGAAAGCACATCAGGAAACAATATTTAGGAGGAGTTAGATAAACACATAAAATCATTACTGCTCACTTCAGACTTTTAAACAATATGGCATTTATTTTAGTCTTTAAAAAATCATCAAACTACAATTTGAATAAAAGTTATATGCAGTTTAGGTTTCAGTTCTGTGTCAACCAGAAGATTTTAATCTTACTTTATTATTTTTTTGGTACAAAAAATAAAATTAATTTATTTTATCTGTGTTTGTGTGTTCTGGCTACACATATGTTTGTGTGCCACATATGTTCCTGGTGCCAAGGAAGTTAGAAGAGGGTACTGGATCTCCTGCAATCAGAGTGACAGATGGTTGTGAACCACCATGTAGGAGCTAAAATCAAAGGTTGCATCCTCTGGAAGAATAGCCTGTTCTCATAACTGTTCAGGCCTCTCTCCAAAGTAAATAAAATTATTTAAAAAAGCCAGTCCCATAAGTAATTTGCTTCAACAACAAAATAGAGGTAACATCAATTTAAAGAGAATAGTTAGAGGTATAGATATAAAACCAATCACAGTAACCTGCCTCTTTGTGATGGCATTGCCTGTGGCCAAGCAGTTTCAAAGCTGATGCAGGAATATCAGAAATTCCAAGAAAGCCTGGGCTACTATAAATTCTAGGACAGTCCATGACATATGCTTAAACTTATCTAAACAATTAAAAATACCTAAATGTTTTCCTTTTCTGATCTTCAGGCTAGCTTTATTCATTAAAATACAAAAGAAATTCTCATGTGGGATTTTTTTCTGTATGCTTTGAATACCATTGATTAATAAAGAAACTGCCTTGGCCTGTTGATAAGACAGTACTTAGGTAGGTAGGGAAAACTGAACTGAATGCTGCGAGAAAGGAGGCAGAATCAGAGGAGAAGCCATTGTAGCCTTGCCAGAGACAGATGCCAAAATTTTATCCAGTAAGCCACAGTCACATGACAATACACAGATTACTAGAAATGGGTTAAATTAATATGTAAGAATTAGTCAATAAAAAGCTAGAGCTAATGGGCCAAACAGTGTTTTAATTAATAAAGTTTCTGTGTAATTATTTTGGGGCTGAGCAGTCAAGGACAAACTAGTATCCTCCTGACAACAAACTGGTGTGCCAATTTGGTCAAATAAATCTACACAATACCTGAGAGGGCTTGGAAAAGAATTCTAGACACTAAAAAACAAAGTTTAGCCACAATTATTTTCCTGAATGGGCTTTGCTTGCTGGTGGCATGCTGCAGCTCCTTTAAGAGAAGTTTTCCTGATTCAGCAGTAGCAGAAAGAAGCTCTGGTTTCGAAATGCTGGCTTTCTGGGCCATATTGCCAGTGAGAACTCCGACTCTGGAGGCCTAGCTATGGAACAATTAAGTGGGGTTTCTGAACAGAGTGCTGCAACCTGATTAATGGCATGACTTAGACCCACTGTGTGCCTTAAAATGGGCAATATGCATGGCTATCAGAAACAGTAAAATGTCTTTGCCATGTTGGACTGGGTGAAGCAAGAAGGTAGGCCGTATTTGCTCTACCAAGGCTGCAGCTTAAGTTTTTGAGAAGCATTTAGCATTTTAAGAAGCAGTCCTGGTCATAAAATAATTATAAATACACAATAAAGACAAATTCAAATAGAAAAGACCTCTAGATGGGTCACAGTGTTAGATAAAAGTACATAGACTTGGGAGAAAGAAGAAAAAGTAAGTCAGCACAGCACATAAAATGTGAGGTAGTGTTCACTAAAGGAGTATGCCTGCTTACTTTATCTGCTCCAAGTCCTTTTACTATGAAGTCTGCTCCCTGCATCCTCACAGCCTTGAACCAACAGACTGCAGCTGCTGGCATTCTGGAATGCAGCTTGCTGGGAGTTTCTTCCCTCAGCAGGACACTGAAACTCTGCCATAATAGTAAATGTGGCTCCCACTCAAGAACAGCATTTGAGAGCTGCAGAGGCTGTGTCCAAATGTTTGCACAGCTCCCAGTCTCCAAACCAAACACAAACACACTGTGTTCAATAAAGTTAATTAGCAGGTTGTCCTTTATTTTGGTCTCTTAACAATCTGTCACTGTTTTCCTTAAAATAGCATTCTAAAAGAATAAAAATTGTATCACTTAGCTATTCTCCATTCCAGTGATTCTAGAGAAACTATTTTACCAATAATATTATAATTTCCCAACAGTCTATCATTCATTATTGACTATTCATTCAAAAATAATAATAATGCATGTATATTTAATTTGAATTCATGTAATACATATATAATCATGTAAATACATGTGGCATATTTTATACACAAACATAAATGCAATATACTATATAATATATTAAATGTGTATAAGTATACATATAGCCTTGGGAAACATAACTCTACATGAAAACATTTTTATTTTGACTGTAAATGTTTCAGAGTTAATATATAAAATTCCAGTTTTTCTTTGGAACCATTGAATATCTCCTTAGTTCTAGAACACAGGCCAAAGGGTGATTACAGTCAGTTTCTGTGGCCCAGGTCGAACCCTCCTCTGCTTCTTTTGAGCTATGTGGCCATGGGTTCCTGCTTCCATTCTCCTGTATCTCAGAAAACTCTTCTGTACAATGAGAGTGGCAACCACATTGACCTCAGCGCATGGCTGGCATGATCACTCGGCCTTTGCGTGGCTCTGTAAGACTCCAATAAACATTGCCTATTTCTGTTTCTATTGCCTACTCATTGAGCTCAGAGAAATTGCATTAGAAACAAGAATGATGTGTATAAAAATCTCCTTTAAAAGAAGCAAATGAAGCTATGCCTGGCATTTCATTTAACAAACACAATTAGTTGTAGCAATTAAGGCTGTATCTGTGAGTATCCGAAAGCCCTGTTAATCTTCAAGCCATAGAACTGTTTTCCTGTCCTATTGTAATTGGGGAGATTTGCAGTTTCTAGCCTGTGTTTTGCTGCCTGGCTCTGTTGTCAGAGAAGATGGCTTGAACTCCAGCAGTTTCAAGACAGCTGGTGCTCAGTTACAAATCACAGAAACTTTCAAGGGTGGGATGAAGCTGGGGTGGGGCAATATCTCTGCATCTTGCCTTTCCATTGGGAAACTAATATTTTCCTGACTTTCTATTGAAATAATGCTAACATCTTGTTCACATTATCTATGTCAGAAGCTTATTCCTGACTATGAGATGTTCTAAAATAGCAGAATGGGACCTCACTCTCTCTAACAAATTCAAGATTATATTAAAAGGAAGAATAGAAATGAGATACGAGATGATATTTTATTGTCTTTTGTAATGGCTATCATGGGAAATATTATCATTTGGTTGGAGTTTCCTGTACTCATTTTACAGCTTAGTATTTATTGTTTTAATATTGAATTGCCTATGGGACTATGGTGCTACAAACTTTTCATTGCTTAGTTCCTCTGAAGCTTAACAAGGAGCTGATGTAAGGAGATTTTATTTTGTACCTGAATTTTTTATGTGTTTTGTTGTTTGTTTATTTTCCTTGAAAAAAAATAGTTGAGCAACTTGAGAAGTTAAACAACATTGCTCATCTCTCTCAGGTGTTCTGACTAGACTGGCTTTCTATATTTCTCTCAAATATGCAAAACACATGCCTACCTCACAGTCTTTGTCACTATTCTTCCTTTAAACTTGGAAGTCTCTGGAAGTCAAAATGTCTACTGACACTGTTAGTTTCTCAAGTAGGATCCTCCATTAGGTCTGGCGCAAGCTTCTGCTCCTTGAGGAAATTAGTCTGACCCAATAGCTTTTTAACTTTTCTGTGTCTCATTGGTCAAATTTTATTTGTTGGTTTTCCATTTTTATAGTTCTTCCTGTGACCCTGTTGCTCATGTTAGTATATAATCAGACATGCCCAGCATTAAAGTAATTCCTCTTGATACTTGTCTGGCTAATTCGATAGTTTTCCAAACCTAAAACAGAGCCAACCACAATTACTTAATATATGTTAATCAAATGAAAGAAACATTCCCTCCTTACCTACTTTTCAAGGTGGAAAAGATAGTGGAAAAGATTGTGAGAAAAAAATTTGATTTTTCTAGACAGTTTTTCTCTGTGTAGCTCTGGCCATGCTCAAACTTCCTCTGTAGACCAGGCTATCATCAAACTCAGATATTCATCTGCCTCTGCCTCTCTAGTGCTGGGATTAAAAGCATGCACCACCACCTGGCAAAATATTTATTTAAATTTTATTTATTTTTATTTTTAAAACAATCTTATTGTATATACCAATTTCACTATCCTCTCCCTCCCATCATCCCATTTCCTCCATCTTCTTCTCACCCCACCCCAAAATACTACACAAAGAGGGTGAGGACACCCATAGGGAGTCAACAAAGTCTGTGCTATCACTTGAGACAGTACCAAGTCCCTCCTCTCTGTGTCTAGTCTGAGCATGGTATCTCTCCATAGGGAGTGGGCTCCAAAGACCGAGTTCATGCACTAGGGGTAAATACTGGTTCCATTTCTAGTGGCCCCAGAAACTTCCTAAGACACACAACTGTTACCCACATTCACATGGCCTAGTTTGGTCTTATACAAGTTCCCCAGTACAGTGTTAGTGAGCTCCTACAAGCTCCTGTCAATTGTTTCTGTGGGCTTTCCATCACGGTCTTCGCTACTTTCTTCGTTATATTGTTCCTCTTTCTCTATGACTGGATTCCAGGAGTTCAGCCCAGTGCTTAGCTGTGGATCTCTACTCTTGTGTCCATCAGTATTTGATGAAGGTTCTATAGGAAAAATTAAGATAGTCATCAATCTGATTACAGAAGAAGAAGGTATCCTCTCCACTATTGCTTAGATTCTTACCCAGGATCATCCTTGTGGATTTCAGGAAATTTCTCCAGAGCTTTGTTTCTTGTTAACCTCATAATGAATCCATAGTTCAAGATATTTCTTTCCTTGCTCTCCCTCTCTGTCCTTCACCCAACTGAGCCTTCCAGTTCTCTCATGTTCTCCTCCCAGCTCCCCTTCCACTCCCCTAACACACTCCCCACCATGCTGCCACATTACTAAAGAGGTCTTGTCTACATCCCCTCCACAGGGGGATCCAGGTATATCTCTTTTAGGGTACTCCTTGTTTTCTGTCTTCTCTGGGGATGTATACTGTAGGCTTTTTATCTTTTTTTGGTCTAATATCCACTTATGAGTGAGTACATACTGTGTTTGTCTGGGTTACCACACTGAGGATGTTTTGTTGTAGTTCCATCTTTTTTGCCTACAAATTTCAAGATGTCATTTTTTTTTCTACTGAGTATCACTTCCTTGCATAAATGTACCACATTAAAAAAATCTATTCCAGCTTTTACAAATAATACTGCTATGAAAATAGCTGAACAAATGTCCTTACAGTATAGGTCTGCATCCTTTGGGTATATGCCCAAGAGTGGTATTGCTGGATCTTGATGTAGATTGATACCCACCTTTCTATGAAAATATCATACTGGTTTCCAAAGTGGCTGTACAAATTTCCACTCCTACCAGGAATAGAGGAGTTTTCCATATACTCTGAATCCTTTTCAGCAAAAACTATTCTCAATGTTTTTGTTCTTAGCTATTCTGACTGATAATGTTATCTCAGGGTCATTTTGTTTTTCATTTCCCTAATGGTTAAAGATGTTGAGTGCTTTTCAGTCATTTGAGATTCCCCCATTGATAATTCTTTCTTTAGATCTATACCCCTGTTTGTTGCAGGGAGGCTGCTTGTTCTTCCTGGCCGCCTGGCTAACTCAGCCATGAAATAATCACACAGAAACTGTATTATTTAAATCACTGTTTAGCTCTAGCTTCTTATTGGCTAACTCTTTTATATTAATTAACCCATTTATATTCATCTGTATATCACCATGAAGTCATGGCCTACCCTACCAGCATAGTTTCAGCATGTCTATCTCTGGCAGTTGCTCCATGGTGTTTCTGTAACTCCACCTTTCTCCTTCCAAGACATTTCTATATTCATTAACCAATAAAAACAACACATAGAAAGAGGGACCTTCCACACCTCATGTTTAATTGGATTATTTGATATTTTGATATTTACTTTCTTGAGTTCTTTGTATAGGTTAGAGTTCAGTACTTTGTCCAACATGTGTAACATGAAGGGCCAGGCCTGCTTTGGGGGGGGGAGGTTTCTGTCCTGCCCAGTATCCCCAACTGTTTAGCCCCAAAGAAAATCACACATAGATCTCTACTAATAATAAATCATTTGTCACTTGGTTATTTATAAAAGAAGTAAAACTCATGAGAATTTTGAAACACTTTTAAAAAATTGAGGTCACTGTTTACTAGGTTTCCCTGGGCACATAATGAACAGAGAACCTCTGCATTCTGGCATTCAAAAGCTTATTATAATTATTTCAACAAGGGTAAAGTAAACAGGCATTAATTAATAATTAACCCAACACTTAATTATAAAATGACACCTATTAAAATACATAAGCATCAGAGAATCAGTAAAATGTTTTTGCTAATTTTCTATGTTTGTTTTTGAGACAGGCTCTCATGTTTCCCAGACTGGCTTCAAACTGTTACATAGCCCCAAATCATCTTCAGTTCCTGATCTTTCTGCCTCATGCCTCCACCTCCTAAATGCTGGAACTGGGCAAGGCACCATGACCAGCTCAGTGGGGCTTATGCCAACCTTACATTCACTAGCTATAGGAATTGGACCTATCCATCTGCTGGGGCCTCAGAACTGCACAACACAGTTCTCTTCTATTTGTTTGTGGCTTGTTGGTATCCCCGTCTCTTAACCCCACTGTTCTCTCAGGAATCATTTGTTCAAAGCAATGTTCTTCTGTCTAACACTCTTTTTCTTTGCTCTTCATCATCACCTCTTCTTGTGTCCCATCCACTCTTAAAGTAAAGGGAACAAAAGAGGAGGAAACATTTTCAGAGGGGAAGATAGAGGAGTGAGTCAGAGACAGACCTAGAAAGAGGGAGATATCGAAATAAAGAGGGAAGAGACAGACAGAGAAACATAAACAGAGAGACAGAGAGTGAGAGACAGGCCATGGAGAAAACTGAATTAAATTTAAACAAATTTGAGAACTGGAAATACGGTTCCCAGGTCCAAATCCCCTTTAGCAAGGTGTGGTGGGGCCAGCCTGCAGTTCCCCTTCACCAATGTGTGGTGGGGCCAGCCTGGAGCCTGCAGTTCCCCTTCACCATGGTGTAATGGGGCCAGCCTGCAGTTCCCCTTCACCAAGGTGTGGTGGGGCCAGCTTGCAGTTTCCCTACACCAAGGTGTGGTGGGGCCAGACTGCAGACTGCAGTTCCCCTTCACCAAGGTGTGGTGGGGCCAGCCTGCAGTTCCCCTTCACCAAGGTGTGGTGGGGCCAGCTTGCAATTCCCCTTCACCAAGGTGTGGTGGGGCCAGCTTGCAGTTCCCCTTCACCAAGGTGTGGTGGGGCCAGCCTGCAGACTGCAGTTCCAGTTCTTGAGAGATGAAGAACATTTCTAGCATCATGAGGTCAAGGCCACCATTACACAGAGCTCAAGAGAGCTCAAGAGCAGCCTGTGCTATATGAGCCTCTGCCCAGACAACAAAATAAAACAAAGTGAATACTCCCCCATGCAAAAGCCCAGCAGCACTAGCAAGATCATTTTATAAGCTATTTATGAAACACGACAGTAAGCATTGTTTTGTTCCTGACCTACATGAAAAGAAGCATTTCCTGTATCTACACTCCCAGACTGTCATATCTAACCAAAGCCATGCGGGTTTCATAAGTCACTTAATGTCCTTGAGCTCCTGTGCTGTGCATCTTTTGGAAAGTATAGACATATGTACTGGTTGAAAAATATAGATATTTAACAATCTTAGTTCTTCGGACTTGTGAGTGAAGAATGTTTTCCCAGATTTTTATGCCTTCTATTTATTCCATAAATCTCTACACATTTTAGCACAGAAATGAGATCCAATGTTTCTAGCTGTTTCTCGCTGCTGCCACTTTCCCACAATGGTGGGTTCTAACTTGTAACCATTAGTCAAAATAAGCCCTTTCTCTCTAAATTTGTTTCTGCCAGGGTATTTTATCACAGAAATGAGAAAAGAAAGTAAGAAGCCCAAGATTCTTACACAGCTGTTCTTTAAGTTGTTTACATTTGGAAATGTTCTTCTTTAAGTAAGGCAGTGGTTCATTGTCTCTGAAATCTTTTCTTATGTTCCTTAACACTTTTCATGTGATTTTTTTTTTGCTGTTATTAAATAAAAAAGCTAAATCTAGTGGAAAGAAAGAGATAATTCTGGCAGCCCAAGTTTCTGTGTAGAGATAGTATCAGGGCATTTTCTATCTTCATTTTAGGCCTTTCCCATGCTTTAGGCCTTTCCCAACCACAAAGTCAATCAGTTTATATATTTATGGACTTCAGAGAAGGAGCTTAGTCCTTAAATTCAGGATTCTAAACCAGTTCTTTGAACACTATGCTATGAGAAGCTTGTCAGTCCTAGGAAATTTCAGTCAACTTAATGGAAGCTCTACTAAAAGCTTTAATATTGAATATTTTCATCAGAATATAAAATAATGCATGGGATAATTATGAATTTGAGTGCATGTTAAGAAAGTATTATAACTCAGGGAATCTGAAAGCCACTCAGGCCAGAGAAGCAATTAGACTATTAACTGCAGATCTTCACCTCTTCCTCTGCTTCTCTAAGCTCAACCCCCAGTCTATGCCCAACTCTGTAACAGACTACCTGCTACATCTTCCGCTTCTACTCTGTCCCCACCTCATGTGGCTCAAACAGATCTTCCCCTTCCACTTTCCTTCCTTGATTTAATTTTCTTTATCCCAGGTCCCATTTCCAGCATATATTCTCTTGGCATCTTCAGGTCACCCTAGCCAGAGAAGCATAGAGGTTAATAGCAGATCTTCACCTCTCTCTCCATTCCTGTAAGACCAAGCACCCAGTCTCACTACCAGCTCTGTAGCGGACAACATGTTGTGGTGTGTCCTTCAGGCAGCCCAGATCCTAGTCCATCCCCGTTCCTAGAAACACTTTTTACCTGGAAACCCTATGCACACATCTATCAGGATCCCAGGAGTATTTTCTATGAGAGAACGCATAGACAATGTACACTCTAATAGTAGAGAAAACAGAAACCAAAGAACAAAACACTTACCTAACAAAGACAAACCTAGATATCAGCATGTAGAATTACACTCTTCCCAAATTAAGATTCATCAATGTCAGCATAAAAGCAAAATCAATAATAGCCTGGCCAACATGACTCCACAAAAGTCCACCCAGCCTACCACAGAAAGCCCTAAGAATTGCAACATAGATGAAGCACAAGAAAAAGACCATAAAATAGTCTATATCAATATGATAGAGGACCTTAAAGAGGAAATAGACAAGCCCATTAAAGAAATTTATGAAAACTCATACACACACAGAAAAAAACTGTGAAAGGAAATGAATATAAAAGTCCAAGATCTAAAAGTGAAAACAGAATCGATCAATTAAGCCCAAATAAAGGAAACCTGAGCAGGAAACGCAGAGGCAATACTCACCAACAGAACAGAAGATGGGGGAGAGAGAGTCCAGGTGCTGAAGGCAGGATAGAAGAAATGGATATCTCAGTCAAAAAAAATGTTAAATCTAAAAGAAATCCAGGTACAAACCTTCTGGAAATCTAGTGCACTATGAAAAGATCAAATTTAAGAGTAACAGGAAGAGAAGAAGAAAGCCAAGTTTTCAACAAAATCATAGCATTAAATTTTGTTAACCTAAAGAAAGAGAAACATATCTAAGTATAAGATGCAAACAGAAGTCCAAATACACTGGATCAGAAAATATGTGGTTAATAGATGGTGATTGACCAGGGTGAGGCTGCAGTCTTATCAGGAGGCATGAAGTTTGAGGAGCCTTGGATAATTTAATAAAAATACCAGTGATGGTTCCTGGGCTTCCTGCAGGGACTCTCCTCCGCGCATACTGCCTCTCTCTTCCTATCCCACTCAGCTTGCATCCAAAACCCTTCTTCCTTCTGCCCCCTTTCCTCTTTGGGCACATAACACCATCCAGCTCAGTCTGTCTGGGAGCTGGGGGCGAATCCTCACGGCAAGTAGGCAGGCGAGACTTCCTTTGTATCACTGGCCTGCCTGCACGAAGCAAGGTAGGCGCTTTGTTTATTAACTACCCAACCTGTATGGAGATCTGATCTCGGCACCAGGAGAGCCATCAGTGGGAGAGCTAATCTCAGCACCAGGAGAGATATCATTGGGCATGGAGATCTGATATTGGTACCAGGAGAGACATCACTGGAGCACCAGGAGAGTCATCACTGGGGAGTGCCATCACTGAAGGTACATCAGTAGGCAAGGAGACCTGATCCGGTAAAAGAAGATCCATAGGGAAGCATTCAGTGGAAGAGATGGGCAGGCACCAATGCAAGAATTCAACCAACAATCTGAAAAACAATATGAAACCACCAGAACCCAGCGACCTAAAAACAGGAGGACATGAACATATTAATCATAAAGAAGTAGAAAAAATTGACTTTAAGAAAGTAATTGATGCCCTTAAACAGCATGAAAAAAATGCCCTTATAGAAATGGATAAGAAGTATAACAGAAAGTTTGAAGAATTGAGTAAATCACTGAATGATACCCTAGGACACCAAGGAAAAACAATCAAACAGATATTGGAAACAGTTCAAGTCTTGAAAACTGAAATGGAGGCAAAGAAGAAAACACAAAAGGAAGACCGGCTGGACAGGGAAAATATAGGTAAACGAATAGAGACAACAGAATCAAGCATAACCAAGAGAATACAAGAGATAGAAGAAAGAATCTCAGATTCTGAAGATACCACAGAGAAAATAAACAGGCTGATAAAAGAAAACAGGAAGGCCAACGAATTCTCATCACAAAACATTCAGGAAATATGGGACACAATAAAAAGACCAAACCTTTTATTTTATGGCTAGAAACCGATTATGAGTGAGTACATCCCATGTTCCTCTTTTTGAGTCTGGGATACCTCACTCAGGATAGTGTTTTCTATTTCCATCCATTTGCACGCAAAATTTGAGAAGTCATTGTTTTTTACTGCTGAGTAGTACTCTGATATGTATATATTCCACACTTTCTTCATCCATTCCTCCATTGAAGGGCATCTAGGTTGTTTCCAGGTTTTGGTTATTACAAACAATGCTGCTATGAACATAGTTGAACAGATACTTTTGTCATTTGATGTGGCATCTCTTGGGTATATTCCCAATAGTGGTATTACTGGATCTTGGGGTAGGTTGATCCCAAATTTCCTGAGAAATCGCCACACTGATTTCCAAAGTGGTTGCACAAGTTTGCATTCCCACCAGCAATGAATGAGTGTGCCTCTTTCTCCACAACCTCTCCAGCAAAGGCTATCATTGGTGTTCTTGATTTTAGCCATTCTGACAGGTGTAAGATGGTATCTCAAAGTTGTTTTAATTTGCATTTCCCTTATCGCTAAGGAGGTTGAGCATGACCTTAGGTGTCTTTTGGCCATTTGAATTTCTTCTGTTGAGAATTCTCTGTTCAGATCAGTGCCCCATTTTTTTATTGGGTTCATTAGCATTTTAAAGTTTAGTTTCTTGAGTTCTTTATATATTTTGGTGATCAGACCTTTGTCTGTTGCAGGGTTGGTGAAGATCTTCTCCCAGTCAGTGGGTTGCCTTTTTGTCTTAGTGACAGTGTCCTTTGCTTTACAGAAGCTACTCAGTTTCAGGAGGTCCCATTTATTCAATGTTGCCCTGAATGTCTGTGCTGCTGGGGATAAACGTAGGAAGTGATCTCCTGTACCCATATGTTGTAGAGTACTTCCAACTTTTTCTTCTATCAGGTTCAGTGTGTTCAGACTAATATTGAGGTCTTTAATCCATTTGGACTTGAGTTTTGTGCATGGTGATAGATATGGATCATTAAGCATATAATGTGTGATCCTATAGAAGCTAAATAAGAAAGTGAACCCAAAGAAAATCATATAGTCATCCGCATGGAGAGGGGGAAGTAGACAAGATTGCAGGGCAAAAACTGGGAACTTGCGGGTGAGGTGGCATGGGGCAAAGGGGAAATGGGATGAGAAATATGAGAAGGGGAGGATGGGAGGAGCTCGGAGGATTGGGATGGTTGGGATATAGGAAGGATGGATACGGGAGCAGCGAAGTATATATCCTATCTAAGGGAGCCATCTTAGGGTTGGCAAGAGACTTGACTCTTGAGGGGTTCGCAGGTGTCCAGGAATATGTCCCCAGCTGGTACCTTGGGCAACTAAGGAGAGGGAACCTGAAATGACCCTATCCTATACTGATGAATATCTTGCATATCACCTTAGAACCTTCATCTGGCGATGGATCGAGGTAGAGACAGAGTCTCAATTTTGAGCAATGGTCTGAGCTCTTAAGGTCCAAATGAGGAGCAGAAGGAGGGAGAACATGAGCAAAAAATCAGGACCACGAGGGATGCACCCACCCACTGTGACAGTGGAACTGATTTATTGGGAGCCCACCAAGGCCAGCTGGTCTGGGACTGAATAAGCATGGGTTGATTCCGGACTCTCTGAGCATGGCGGTCAATGAAGACTGATGAGAAGCCAAGGACAATGGCACTAGGTTTCGATCCTAATACATGAACTGGCTTTGTGGGAGCTTAGCCTGTTTGGACGCTCACCTTTCTGGACGTAGATAGAAGGACCTTGGACTTCCCGCAGCGCAGGGAATTTGGACTGCTCTTCAGTATCGAGAGGGAGGGGGAATAGAGTGGGGGGAGGAGAAGAGGAGTGGGGATAGGGGGAGGGAAGTGGGGGGAGGGCAATATTTGGGAGGAGGGGAGGGAAATGGGAAATGGTGAGCAGGTGGAAATTTTAATTAAAAAAGAATAAAAATAAATAAATAAGTAAAAAAAAAAAAAAGACCAAACCTAAGAATAATAGGAATAGAAGAAGGAGAAGTGCAGCTCAATGGTGCAGAAAATATATTTAATAAAATTATAGAAGAAAACTTTCCGAACCTAAAGAAAGATATACCTATGAAGGTTCAAGAAGCATACAGAACACCAAATAGGCTGGATCAAAAAAAACAAAATTCCCTCGCCATATAATAATCAAAACACAAAGCATACAGAATAAAGAAAGAATATTAAGAGCAGAAAAGGAAAAAGGCCAAGTTACTTATAAAGGTAAACCTATCAGACTTACACCTGACTTCTCTATGGAAACCATGAAAGCCAGAAGGTCCTGGATAGATGTACTGCAGAAACTAAGAGACCATGGATGCAAGCCAAGCCAACTATACCCAGCCAAGCTTTCCTTCACTATAAATGGAGAAAACAAAATTTTCCAGGATAAAAACAAATTTAAACAATATGTAGCCACAAATCCAGCCTTACAGAAAGTAATAGAAGGAAAATCACTAACCAAGGAGTCCAACAATGACCACAATAACTCAGACATCTAGAGACCCTTCACCAGCGCAACTCAAAGAAGGGAAACACACAAAATCTACTACTAAAATGTGACCAGAGTTAACAACCACTGGTCATTAATATCACTTAATGTCAATGGACTCAACTCACCTATAAAAAGGCACAGACTAAGAGAATGGATAAGAAAACAGGATCCAACATTCTACTGTTAACAAGAAACACACCTCAACCACAAAGACAGGCACCTACTCAGAGTAAAGGGTTGGGATAAGGCTTATCAAGTAAATGGACCTAAGAAACAAGCAGGTGTGGCAATACTAATTTCTAACAAAGTTGACTTCAAACTTAAATCAATCAGAAGAGATGGAAAAGGACACTTTCTACTCATAACAGAAACAATTCATCAGGATGAAGTCTCAATCCTGAATATCTATGCCCCTAATAAAAAAACACCCACATATTTAAAAGAAACATTACTAAAACTCAAGGCAGCCATCAAACCGCACACATTAATAGTAGGAGACTTTAATACTCCTCTTTCATGAATGGACAGGTCAATTAGACAGAAACCTAACAGAGAAATAAGAGAATTAATGGAGGTAATGAATCAAATGGACTTAACAGACATCAATAGAATATTCCACAAAAATAGGAAATAATATACCTTTTTCTCTGCAGCTCATGGAACCTTCTCAAAAATTGACCACATACTCGGTAACAAAGCAAACATCCACAGGTCCAAAAAAATAATAATAACCACCTGTATCTTAACAAATCACCATGGATTAAAGCTAGAATTCAACAACAATGCTACCCCCAGAAAGCCTACAAACTCATGGAAACTGAACAGTCAACTACTGAACC
Organism: Chionomys nivalis; assembly: GCF_950005125.1. Classification (NCBI taxonomy): domain Eukaryota; kingdom Metazoa; phylum Chordata; class Mammalia; order Rodentia; family Cricetidae; genus Chionomys; species Chionomys nivalis. The sequence goes on along the minus strand of NC_080108.1, from coordinate 41,541,421 downwards.
ATACCTGAATTAAGGAAGAAATAAAAAAAGAAATTAAAGTCTTCCTTGAACTCAATGAAAATAAAGAAACAACATACTCAAACCTATGGGACACTATGAAAGCAGCCCTGAGAGGAAAGTACATAGCACTAAGTGCCCACTTAAAGAAAGGAGAGAAAGCACACATTGGAGACGTAACAGCTAACCTGAAAGCTCTAGAAAAAAAAAGAAGCAGACTCACCTAGAAGGAGTAGAAGAATGGAAATAATCAAACTGAGGGCCGAAATCAACAAAATAGAAACACAGAAAACAATTGAAAGAATCAATGGAACAAAAAGCTGGTTCCTGGAGAAAATCAACAAGATTGATAAACCCCTATCCAAACTAATCAAACGGCAGAGAGAGAATTTGCAAATTAATAAGATCAGAAATGAAAAGGGGGAAATAATTACAGGCACAGAAGAAATTCAGAGGATCATTAGATCTTACTACAAAAGCCTGTATGCCACAAAACTGGAAAATGTTAAAGAAATGGACACTTTTTTAGATAAATACCATATACCAAAGTTAACCCAGGACCAGGTGAACAACCTAAATAGACCTGTTAGTCGTGAAGAATTAGAAGCTGTTATCAAAAACCTCCCTTCCAAAAAAAGTCCTGGACCAGATGGTTTCAAGGCGGAATTCTACCAGAACTTCCAAGAAGACCTAATACCTATACTCCTTAATGTATTTCACAATATAGAATCAGAAGAGTCATTGCCAAATTCCTTTTATGAAGCTACAGTAACTCTGATACCAAAACCACACAAAGACTCAACCAAGAAAGAGAATTACAGGCCAATCTCACTCATGAACATCGACGCAAAAATCCTCAACAAAATACTGGCAAACCGAATCCAAGAACACATTAGAAAAATTATCCATTATGATCAAGTAGGCTTCATACCAGAGATGCAGGGCTGGTTTAACATACGCAAATCTATCAATGTAATCCATCATATAAATAAACTGAAAGAAAAAAATGATCATTTCATTAGATGCTGAAAAGCATTTGACAAAATTCAACATGCCTTTATGATAAAAGTCTTGAAGAGATTAGGGATACAAGGGTCATACCTAAATAAAATTAAAGCTATCTACAGCAAGCCGACAACTATTATCAAATTAAACAGAGAGAAACTTAAAGCCATCCCACTAAAATCAGGAACACGCCAAGACTGTCCACTCTCTCCATACCTCTTCAATATAGTTCTTGAAGTTTTAGCAATAGCAATAAGACAACATAAGGGGATAAAGGGGATTCAAATTGGAAAGGTAGAAGTTAAACTTGCGTGATTTGCAGATGATATGATAGTGTACATAAGTGACCCCAAAAACTCCACCAAAGAACTCCTACAGCAGATAAATAACTTTAGTAATGTGGCAGGATACAAGATCAACTCCAAAAAGTCAGTCGCCCTCTTATACACAAAGTATATGGAAGCAGAGAGAGAAATAAGAGAATCATCACCTTTCATGATAGCCACAAACAGCATAAAATATCTTGGGGTACCTTTAACCAAGGAAGTGAAAGATCTATTTGAGAAGAATTTTAAGGCATTGAAGAAAGAAATTGAAGAGGATACCAGAAAATGGAAGGATCTCCCTTGCTCTTGGATTGGGAGGATCAACATAGTAAAAATGGCAATTCTACCAAGGGCAATTTATAGATTCAATGCAATCCCCATTAAAATCCCATCAAAATTCTTCACAGATCTTGAAAGGACAATAATCAACTTTATATGGAGAAACAAAAAACCCAGGATAGCCAAAACAATCTTATACAATAAAGGAACTTCTGGAGGCATTACCATCCCTGACTTCAAACTCTATTATAGAGCTACAGTAATGAAAACAGCGTGGTACTGGCATAAAACAGAGAAGTCACCAATGGAATCGTATAGAAGACCCGGATTTTAACCCACAAACCTATGAACAACTGATTTTCGATAAAGGAGCTAAAAGTATACAATGGAAGAAAGAAAGCATCTTCAACAAATGGTGCTGGCAAATTGGATGTCAACCTGTAGAAGAATGAAAATAGACCCATATCTATCACCATGCACAAAACTCAAGTCCAAATGGATCAAAGACCTCAATATCAATCTGAACACACTGAACCTGATAGAAGAAAAAATGGGCACAGGAGATCGCTTCCTATGTATAACCCCAGCAGCACAGACATTAAGGGCAACATTGAATAAATGGGACCTCCTGAAACTGACAAGCTTCTGTAAAGCAAAGGACACTGTCATTAAGACAAAAAGGCAGCCTACTTACTGGGAGAAGATCTTCACCAACCCCGCAACAGACAAAGGTCTGATTTTCAAAATATATAAAGAACTCAAGAAACTAGACGTTAAAATGATAATTAACCCAATTAAAAAATGGGGCACTGAACTGAACAGATAATTTTCAGTAGAAGAAGTCAAAATGGCCAAAAGATACTTAAGGTCATGCTCAACCTCCTTAGCGATCAGAGAAATGCAAATCAAAACAACTTTGAGATATCATCTTACACCTGTCAGAATGGCTAAAATCAAAAACACCAAGGATAGCCTTTGCTGGAAAGGTTGTGGAGAAAGGGGTACCCTCATCCATTGCTGGTGGGACTGCAAACTTGTGCAACCACTTTGTAAATCAGTGTGGGATTTACACTGGGATCAACCTACCCCTGGACCCAGCAATACGACTCTTGGGAATATACCCAAGAGATGCCCTATCATATGACAAAAACATTTGTTCAACTATGTTCATAGCAGCATTATTTGTAATAGCCAGAACCTGGAAGCAACCTAGATGTCCTTCCTGAAAGAATGGATGAAGAAAGTGTGGAATATATACACATTAGAGTACTACTCTGCGGTAAAAAACAACGACTTCTCGAATTTTGCATGCAAATGGATGGAAATAGAAAATACGATCCTGAGTGAGGTAACCCAGACCCAAAAAGAAGATCATGGGATGTACTCACTCATAATTGTTTTTTTGCCATGGATAGGGGGCCACTGATTCTATAATTTGTTATCCTAAAGAAGCTAAACAAGAGGGTAAACCCAATTAAAAACATATAGTTATCCTCCCAGCTATGGAAAATAGACACGATTGCTAGGCCAAAAATTGGAATCTTTGGGGTGGGGTGGGATGGGGGTGAGGGGAGATGGAGAGAGAAAAGTGTGAATGAGAGGATGACGGGAACTGAGGAAATCGGGGTGATTGGGGATAAAGGAAGGTTGGATAGGGGAGCAGGGAAACTCATATCTTAGTTAAGGGATCTACCTAAGGGTTGGCAAGAGACTTGAATTGTAATGACTACCAGGTGCCCAGGGCAATGTCCCCAGTTTGTTCCTTGGGAAACCTGAGGATAGGGATCCTGAAATGAACCTATCCTATAACCATACTGATCTATGTCTTGCGTATCACCATAGAACCTTCATCTAGCGATGGATGGAGATAGAGCCAGAGACCCACACTGGAGCACCGGACTGAGCTCCCAAGGTTCTAATGAGGAGCAGAAGGAGGGAGAACATGAACAAGGAAGTCAGGACCATGAGGGGTGCACCCACCCACTGGGACTTTGGAGCCGATCTGTTGGGAGCTCACCAAGGCCAGCTGGACTGTGACTGAAAAAGCATGGGATAAAACCGGACTCTCTGAGCATAGGGGACAATGAGAGCTGATGAGAGGCCAAGGAGAATGGCACAGTTGTGGGAGCCTAGACAGTTTGGATGGTCACCTTTCTAGACCTGGATGAAGGGGGGTGGACCTTGGACTTTCCACAGGGCAGGAATCCCTGACTGCTCTTGGAACTGGAGAGGGAGGAGAAAGTAGTGGAGGGAGGGGGAGTGGGGCAGGAGGAGGGGGAGGGAAATGGGAGGCGAGGAGGAAGTGGAAAAATTTTTTTTCCATAAAAAAAAAGACAAAAGGAAAAAAAATACCAGCAATGGTATGTGCTTCATGTTCTAGCTCATCCCTTCATGACTATCTTCCTTTTGCATGTTGTAGCTTTTGATATCCCTTTCTCAAACAGAATGTTTTTATTTTTATTTTTATTTTTTTTAATATTTTCCTGCATCTCTTTTATTTTTTTTTATTTTTTTTGTTTTATTTTGTTTTTTTTTCTTGCTAATTTTTTTTATTAATTAATTAATTTAATTATTAAAGATTTCTGCCTCTTCCCCGCCACCACCTCCCATTCCCTCCCCCTCCCCCAATCAAGTCTTCCTTCCTCCTCAGCCCAAAGAGCAAGCAGGTTTCTCTGCCCTGTGGGAGGTCCAAGGACCACCCACCTCCATCCAGATCTATTAAGGTGAGCATCCAAACTACCTGGGCTCCCACAAAGCCATTACATGCAATAGGATCAAGAACCCATTGCCATTGTTCTTCAGTTCTCAGTAGTCCTCATTGTCCATTATGTTCAGTGAGACCGGTTTTGTCCCATGCTTTTTCAGTCCCCGGGCAGCTGGCCTTGGTGAGTTCCCGATAGATCATCCCCATTGCCTCAGTGTGTGGGTGCACCCCTCGCCGTCCTGAGTTCCTTGCTCGTGCTCACTCTCCTTCTGCTCCTCCTTTGGATCGTGAGACTTCAGTCCAGTGCTCCAATGTTGGTCTCTGTCTCTGTCTTCTTTCATCGTCTGATGAAGGTTAATAGGAAAGTCGGGTTCAACCTACCTCTTGACCCAGCAATACCACTATTGGGAATATACCCAAGAGATGCCCAAACATACAACAAAAGTATATGCTCAACTATGTTCATAGCAGCATTGTTTGTAATTGCCAGAACCTGGAAACAACCTAGATGTCCTTCAATGGAAGAATGGATGAAGAAAGTATGGAATATATACATATTAGAGTACTACTCAGCAGTAAAAAACAATGACTTCTTGAATTTTGCATACAAATGGACGGAAATTGAAAACACTATCCTGAGTGAGGTAAGCCAGACCCAAAAAGAGGAACATGGGATGTACTCACTCATATTTGGTTTCTAGCCATAAATAAAGGACATTGAGACTATAATTCGTGACTCTAGAGAAGCTAAATAAGAAGAAGGTGAACCCAAAGAAAAACAGAATGTTTTTAAAATAGGTTTAATCCTTAGGCATTCTCCCACTGTGATAGCTAAGATCACATGGCATTCTCTATCTTCTACTTCTATTTTTATAGTGTTCGTAGCATTTTCAGGACTACACACTACACATTCTTCATGGTAACACTGTTTTTTTTTTTATTTTTAGTTTAATGGAGAAATTCTTCTTCTACTAAAATTTATCAGACCACAAGAGTTACTGTTCCATATGGCTTTTTAGCTATTTTGCGATTCCTACAACATCCACAGTAACTTCAATGACAAATATCTTTAGCCGCTCTATAGTAAGAGGAGGCTGCTAGTTTGTTCCTGACTATTCAGTCCTGAAATAATCACAAAGAAACCATATTGTTTGCAATACTGTTTGGCCAATAGCTTAAGCATATTTCTGGCTAACTCATATCTTAAATTAACCCATCTTCTCTGTATCACCACAAGGCTGTGCCTTACCAAGTAAAGTTCTGGCATCTGTCTCTGGCAGAGCTACATGGCTTCTCCTTCGATTCCTCCTTTTTTCTCCCTGTATTCAGATTAGTTTCCCCCATGTACCTCTGTTCTGCCCTGCTATAGGTCCAAAGCAGTTCTTTATTAACCAATGGTATTCACAGCATATAGAGGGGAATTCCACATCACTCCTATGACCATTAATGGGGACTGAAGTCATCTTCCTCTAAGGTCTTCTAAGGTTTTTACTTTGCCCTCCTATCATGAATCATACTAACTCCAGATTTCCAGCAAAATCACTGAAGCTACTCTAGATTTATGAAATGTATTTATTAAATACTAAAGCATGAGCAAGAAAATAATTTCTTAATCCATGGGCTATAGAGTTAACCAGTGAGAAGGAGTGAAAGCATCAATCATGTTCTACATCTGAAGGCACTGGGGCTTGTTTTTACAGCATGTTCTTGCTTTTTTGGACCTTAGTCCATGTGGATGCACAGCTTGCTAGGCCTGGATGTAGGGGGGAGGGCCTTGGACTTCCCACAGGGCAGGATTCCCTGCCCTCTGTCAAGCAGGAAAGACAAAGGAGGAGGGGGAGTGGGGGAGCGGGAGGGGATTTGGAGGAGGGGAGGAAATGTAAATTTTTGAATGGAAAAAGGGTTGTTATAAGATAAGGTATGTTGTGAATGAATTGTCATTTGTTTAAAACAGCTGCATTTCTCAGCAGTGTGTCTCATAGGTGGGTTTAACATATCCAGAAATCTATGTTATAAATATATACACTGTTATGAGGTTTTATTGATGAACAAGAAGAGCAGGTATTGCATGCTTATTAAGACTCAAGAAGTGTGGTACTGAGTATTGGCTTTGACATAAGGTCATCAGGTCCACTGTGCCAAAAGAGAGTCAGCCTGCCTGTTGTGGCTTCATCACTAAGAACTGACTTCATATCACCGTCCACATCAGTTCTTAGAGTTCTTTTTAGGAAGTCTCATTTTACATAAGGCTGTTTTCTATATGACCAGTCTGTGTCTCATGGACACCTTCATCCATTATCTTTCCTTGATCTTTTGGAATACTTATTACAGTTTCTGTATCAGGACTCATTGTTTCACCATGAACTTGAGAGCTATGGAATGACTGCTTTTCTTAAGCCTCATGGCACAGTCTTTTCTGTAATTCTTCCTTTCCCAATCTTTCTACTTTTGTCAATTTTCATAGACACACAATGGGCCTCACTCCTGATAGTCTTTCTTATGAGGGGATGTCATGGTGCTTTTATCTATTCACATGCCAGATTGTTTTTCCAGATTAACAATGAGAATACCCTTCTTAATACCCTTCTTTATTTCAATGACTTGCATATTTGATTTTTTAACTCACAGCTTCATAAACCAGTTATTTATAACCCCATACAGAGCTTAGTTTATGATACGCCTTCTTTATTGACCTTAGATTTGTTTGATAGTTACTTTGCTAAAAGTCAAATGCAAAGCAGTATAGCTGTGCTTATCCACAATTAGACCTTGGAAACCAATATGAAAGCAGCTTCATCATGGTCCACCTTCATCTTAGATGAATTTTATTGTCTGCTCCCTCCTAACTAGGTCCCACATAGACAACAAACATTTCAGTATCTTATTTTCTTTCTGATTCTGCTATAAGCTACTACATAAAAATTATTGTTTGAATCAAATATTTCATCACAGTTGGGACAAAGCTAAGCTTAGGGTGGTGAGAGGAATCCATCTACAATGTTACAATATGGACACATTTTGGAAAAAGCTTAGAGAGAGAAAGATGCATCATAACATTAATTCCGGTTAATATACATTGTCTGTAACTGGAAAATTAAGTCCAAAATTATAAAAGTATTTGGTTAGAGTGGTATGAAATTTATGGAAGAATCATAAATAATATGAATTATTTCTTCCCTTTTTTCTTTTGGACAGTGAACACACATGCATAAAATCACTGTATGTCTAATTAGAAAAATAGAGAAATGGCAGCTTAATCACAGGGTAGAAAATGACACAACAAACAAGACTTGAATCCTAAATGAAGAAAATAAGATGCACATTTTTTTTCAGCTTTCAAGTTGTATGGGCTCCTTTATAGAGAACATTACAAAGAGTGAATCATAAATTAAAGTTGGTCAGGGTAGTGGAATCTCAGATCACAAAGGGTAGAATTTCAGATCTTGTGATGATAACATAATGTCAAGATAAATTCAGATATCAGGACTGATCATTTATTGTGTTCATTGGACAAAATCATTTAATCTTCCAGAGGTTCAGTCTCATCATGTGCACAATGATAACACATTTTTACTAGAGGAAGAGTTAGACATTGTAGCTGATACCATAATAAAAAGAATAGAATATCCACTAACAATAAACGGACATGTGGAAAACATTATTTTCTTATACTTGTCTCACAATTTTACAAAAGAACATATGAAAATGTCTTTAATGTGTCACAATTTAAATACTATTTTAGATGTAGCCAACTGTAGAAGACAGTGGAGACATTATGATTCAAACATTGAATTTATGGCCTTCAGCATTTCAGAACAAGCTTGTTTCTGCTCAGAATTCCCCAGTAGGCATATAAGCTTACCTTACTAGGCATATGTTTCCTGTGATTTATGCCTTTAAGAGCAGCATTGCAGTTTCTAATCTACTGGCTTTCATGTTGTGACCTTTTACAGTACTCTATCAATTGCTCTGCTATAAAGATATTAAGGTCTCTGGTTCCAGATGTTCAACAATGTTTAACATGCTCATGTTACTCCCTAGGAAACCAGAGTTATCACACATCTGCATGCGTATATGTATGTATATATAAATATATATATATACATACAGTATATGTGTATGCATACATAAATATATATGAATGACAAGCCAACATTACTTTTGGCATCACAGACTTAGTATTTTCATAGAGAGCTGATACTCCAGTCTCTTTCCAATTTTTGTAGATGTTGGAGTTATTCACATTATTTACAGTAAAAATTACATTTGTTGGCAGACACCACATCCGTTCACCTTCTCACAAAAGACTCTGTTTTTGCAACTAGTGTCACAACTTATTTAAAACAAGGTGAAACAGAATAAGTCAAACTATACTCCCATGGGTTTTGATGCTAGTTTTACAGTGGTGTAATTGTGAGATGGATTATTACCTAGTTCTCTTATTTAGACTATTTGTCCTCCATTTCACAAATATTACATAGAATAAGGAGATGTAGAAGTAATAATTATTCTTTCTTTATCTTCACAATAATGTATAAAATGAGAGAAAATGACAGAACATTAGGGTGCAGGCTTGTTCTGTTAGGTGCTATGGACGCTGAGGAAAAAGAATCTCTATAGTTCATGAGTTCATGGCTTCAAGATATCCCTGTGCCATAGTGAGGTCATACCATCAAGAACAAGAGAGAGGTGGGGAGAAGGAGAAACAGACAGACAGACAGGCACACACACACACACACACACACAGAAACACACACACACAAAGAGAAAGACAAAGATAGAGAGACAGATACAGAAAGGCGGGGAGGGGTCACCCACATAGCATCTCTGACACTAGGTCAGTGTATCTACAATTGTAGCTGTACTCTCAGGTCTCAGGAAAGAGACTCCAGGATTTCATTAAGTTCTCCATTCAGAAAACTTGTAAAATTACTAAAGTGGTTGAATTTTGTAGAAGTAAGTATTTAGTCACATTGACCATTTGCTATCAATGGACACTTTCATACACATTTTGTGAGAATTAATTGTATTTAATTTTTGTCTTTAACTTGGATACTTTATTGAGAGTTCAGCAAATCCATAGAAACTATCACCTCAATAGTTTACACATTTGCAGAGAATGAATTAGAAAGTTTCTGGATGTAGTATATTACTGATAGTTAATAAAACAAGTTATTTAAGAATTCAGCCACAAAGTTGCATTTGAAATTTTCTACAACCAGAATTCAGTTGGACACATTAAATGCTTGAGAACTGCTTTCAAATATAACTCTTTATTTCCAAAAACTCCATTTCATTCCACACTGTAGTCAGATATCACCTCCCCCAAAGCATGGCTGTAGCCTCTTCTCTGCTCCTTGTGTCTTTGCTTTTCTATTTTTCATTGTCCACACTGCAGATGCTATTCTCCACTGTTGGCAGGACTCTAGTAATCCTGAAAAGATATAATGTGTACCCATTATCATAGTGCTCATGACTCAGTTTTTAATTAAATATGAACCTTGTAATCATCTAATCTCTTTCACATCTCTATTTTTTTTTATTTTTGTCCCAAATTTATCTTCTGGATAAATCATAAATGTCATAATAGATATGTACTCTATTAATACAGAGAGGAACAACCCTAAAAAGTTGTTCATGACAAATTTTCAGCAATTTATTTTTTAATATTAAGTGTCTTAAACTACATAATTCATCTGATATGATATAATCATAGTGTTGCCACTCACCATAAAGTAAGAGTTGGGAAAATTGTGACATAAACTATATAAGGAATCAACTATAAATATAAATATTTTATATCTAACATATATGTATATATGTCTATAAAAACAGTATATATGTATATAAAAACAGTAAAATGTAGTTTTGTTTAACCAGGGAAAAACAACAGACTAACCAATTTTAATGTTTTGTTTTTTGAGAATTTCAAGCATGAGTACATTATATATATGCACAATTATATATAAAATTCATATAATATCACACACACATAAACACAGAAGGAGGGAGTGTTAGAAAGCAAGCATGAGTCTTGTGAAATTTCAATCATATCATATGTACTGTTTATCAAACATCTTCTATTCAACTCCAAAAATCTTAAGTGTTTTTTATCTGCAGAAAAAGTGCCTGTTCTGTAGAAGTCAACCTATAAAATTACTGACATATCCTGTCCCTTAAAATTATTCATTACATCCTAAATTCTTGTGATCTATTACAGAGAATCATTTCTTTATATAGTAACACAGAAAATTTTCAATTTATCAATATAATCATTTAAATAAGAACTTATAATAAAAAACTTTAAGTAAGAGATTCAATTTAAAATGTACTGAGTTCAAATCCCTCAGACAAAATGGCTTGTTGAACAACATTACCACATGACTGATTTGAATACTCTTTCTAGAAGTTGCAAGAACCTTTGCATATTAGTGGTTTTGTGTCATGTCATCTACTGTGAAGTCTGTGTGATCTCTCACATAAGATGTGGCCAAGCTTCCAGGAAGAGTGCCTGCAGAGAAGATGTGTATGTGCTGTGCTTCCTGCATTGGAGCCCTTGCACTTTTGGCATTACCTGCTTATGTTCTATGGAACACAGTCTGGTTTCTTCTGGAAGGGAAGATGGTATGTTTAAGTTTCCAGAGCCTACTGATGAGACATTTCCATATACAGGAGTATATGATGGTAATGGGGAAGATGGGTTATTCTTCAAGGAAAAAAAGGTTTCTAGGTTTAATCTGGTGTTTAGTAAATAAAGAACAAAAGGCAAAATTAATTAAGCAATTAAGACATATTCAGCAAGGATGGGATAAGGATAGAAGAGAGAGATAAATGCCTGTAACATCTTGAGATTGGTTTGGGGGAAGGTTTGAAAAAGATTAGAAATATGGAGAAGGAGAAGGAAAGAGGAAATTCTTCTGCATAGATTGCAGAAATATAAAAAAACTGTAAACTTTATAACTTTTAACCACAACCACTTGTCCTTAGCTCAGAATGCCATGAACTCATAGCCTAGATAAAGATTTATATCAAAATTAATGCCAAGCTTCTTCCTATCCCACCCAGCTTGCATCCAAAACCCTTCTTCCTTCTGCCCCCTCTTTGGGCACATAACACCATCCAGCTCAGCCTGTCTGGGCGCTGGGGGCGAATCCTCAGGGCAAACAGGAGGGCAGCAGTTCCTTTGTTTCACTGGCCTGCCTGCACCAAGCAAGGTAGGCGTTTTGTTTATGAACTACCCAACCAGCACTGAGATCTGATCTCGGCACCAGGAGAGCCATCATTGGCGTGAGTTTGTGACTATCCACACCCCATCCTTCCTGGGCTCCCTGCAGGGACTCTACTCCCCGCATACTGCCTCTCTCTTCCCACCCAGCTTGCATCCAGAACCCTCCCCCTTTTGCCCCCTTCCCTTTTCGGACATATAACACCAACCAGCTCAGCCTGTCTGGGTGCTGGGGGCGAATCCTCAGGGCAAGCAGGCAGGCAGGAGTTCATTGGTTACTCTGGCCTGCCTGCACAAAGCAAGGTAGGCGCTTTATGAACTACCCAACCAGCACGGAGATCTGATCTCAGCACCAGGAGAACCATCATTGGGGTGAGTTTGTGACCAGCAGCAGCAGTCCGGAACAGGGAACTCAGAAGTTCCCCATCCCCCCATCCTTCCTGGGCTCCCTTCAGTGACTCTACTCCCCGCATACTGTCCCTCTCTTCCTATCCCACCCAGCTTGCATCCAGAACCCTTCTTCCTTCTGCCCACTTCCCTCTTTGAGCACATAACACCACCCAGCTCAGCCTGTCTGGGTGCTGGTGGCGAATCCTCAGGGCAAACAGGAGGGTGGCAGTTCCTTTGTTTCACTAGCCTGCCTGCACCAAGCAAGGTAGGCGCTTTGTTTATGAACTACCCAACCAGCACGGAGATCTGATCTCTGCACCAGGAGAGCCATCATTGGGGTGAGTTTGTGACCCATGGCAGCAGCCCAGGAAAGGGAACTGAGAATTCCCCATCCCCCCCATCCTTCCTGGGCTCCCTGCAGGGACTCTACTCCCCGCATACTGCCTCTCTCTTCCTATCCCACCCAGCTTGCATCCAGAACCCTCCTCCCTTTTGCCCCCTTCCCTTTTCAGACACATAACACCATCCAGGTCAGACTGTCTGGGCGCTGGGGGAGAATCCTCAGGGCAAGCAGGCAGGCAGGAGTTGCTTGGTTACCCTGGCCTGCCTGGACCAAGCAAGGTAGCCGCTTCGTTTATGAACTACCCAACCAGCACAGAGAGCTAATCTCGGCACCAGGAGAGCCATCATTGGGCACGGAGATCTGATATTGGCACCAGGAGAGACATCACTGAAGCACCAGGAGAACCATCACTGGGGAGTGCCATCACTGAAGGTACATCAGTAGTCAAGGAGACCTGATCCTGTAAAAGAAGACCCATAGGAGAGCATTTGGAGGAAGAGATGGGCATGCGCCAATGCAAGATTTCAACCAACAATCTGATAAACAATATGAAACCACCAGAACCCAGTGACCTTACAACAGGATGACATGAACACCTTAATCATAAAGAAGTAGAAAAAATTGACTTTATGAAAGTGATTGACGTCCTTAAACAGCATGTAAAAAATGCCCTTATAGAAATGGATGAGAAGTATAAGAGAAAGTTTGAAGAACTGAGTAAATCAGTGAAGGATACCCTAGGAAACCAAGGAAAAACAATCAAACAGGTAATGGGAACAGTTCAAGACTAGAAAACTGAAATGGAGGCAAAGAAGAAAACACAAACAGAAGGCCGGCTGGACAGGCAAAATCTAGGTAAATGAAGAGAGACTATAGAAGCAAGCATAACCAACAGAATACAAGAGATAGAAGAAAGAATCTCAGATTCTGAAGATACCATAGAGAAAATAAACACGCTGATCAAAGAAAACAGCAAGGACAACAAACTCTCATCACAAAACCTCAAGGAAATATGGGACACAATAAAAAGACCGCCCTAAGAATAATAGGAGTAGAAGAAGGAGAAGAAACGCAGCTCAATCGTGCAGAAAATATAATTAATAAAATTATAGAAGAAAACTTTCCCAACCTAAAGAAAGATATACCTATGAAGGTTCAAGAAGCATACAGAACACCAAATAGGCTGGATCAAAAAAAAAAAACAAAAACAAAAAAAACATCCCCTCTCCATATAATAATCAAAACACAAAACATACAGAATAAAGAAAGAATATTAAGATATTAAGAGCAGAAAAGGAAACAGGTCAAATTACTTATAAAGGTAAACCTATCAGACTTACACCTGACTTCTCTATGGAAACCATGAAAGCCAGAAGGTCCTGGATAGATGTACTGCAAAAACTAAAAGACCATGGATGCAAGCCCAGACTACTATACCCAGCCAAGCTTTAATTCACTGTAAATGGAGAAATCAAAATTTTCCAGGATGAAAACAAATTTAAACAATATGTAGCCACAAATCCAGCCTTACAGAAAGTAATAGAAGGAAAATCACTAACCAAGGAGTCCAACAATGACCACAATAACTCAGACATCTAGAGACCCTTCACCAGCACAACTCAAAGAAGGGAAACACACAAAATCTACTACTAAAAAAGTGACCAGAGTTAACAACCACTGGTCATTAATATCACTTAATGTCAATGGACTCAACTCACCTATAAAAAGGCACAGACTAAGAGAATGGATATGAAAACAGGATCCAACATTCTGCTGTTTACAAGAAACACACCTCAACCACAAAGACAGGCACCTACTCAAAGTATAGGGTTGGGATAAGGCTTTTCAAGTAAATAGACCTAAGAAACAAACAGGTGTGGCCATACTAATTTCTAACAAAGTGGACTTCAAACTTAAATAAATCAGAAAAGATGGAGAGGGACATTTTTTACTCATAACAGGAACAATTCATCAGGATGAAGTCTCAATCCTAAATATCTTTGCCCCTAATATAAAAGCACCCACATATGTAAAAGAAACATTGCTAAAACTCAAGGCAGCCATCAAACTGCACACATTAATAGTAGGAGACTTTAATACTCCTCTCTCACGAATGGACAGGTCAATTAGAAAGAAACCTAACAGAGAAATAAGAGAATTAATGGACGTAATGATTCAAATGGACTTAACAGACATCTATAGAATATTCCACCCAAATAGGAATGAATATACTTTCTTCTCTGCAGCTCATGGAACCTTCTCGAAAATTGACCACATACTCGGTAACAAAGCAAACATCCACAGGTATAAAAAAATATTAATAACCACCTGTATCTTATCAGATCACCATGGATTAAAGTTGGAATTCAACAACAATGCTACACCCAGAAAGCCTACAAACTCATGGAAACTGAACAGTCAACTACTGAACCATACCTGAATTAAGGAAAAAATAAAGAAAGAAATTAAATTCTTCCTTGAACTTAATGAAAATAAAGAAACAACATACTCAAACCTATGGGAAACTATGAAAGCAGTCCTGAAAGGAAAGTACATAGCACTAAGTGCCCACTTAAAGGAAACTGAGAAAGCACATATTGGAGACTTAACAGCTCACCTGAATGCTCTAAAAAAAAAAAAGAAGCAGACTCACCTAGGAGGAGGAGTAGAAGACTGGAAATAATAAAACTGAGTGCTGAAATCAACAAAATAGAAACACAGAAAACAATTGAAAGAATCAATGGAACAAAAAGCTGGTTCCTGGAGAAAATCAACAAGATTGATAAACCCCTATCCAAACTAATCAAACGGCAGAGAGAGAATTTGCAAATTAATAAGATCAGAAATGAAAAGGGGGACATAACTACATACACAGAGAAAATACAGAGGATCATTAGATCTTACTAGAAAAGCCTGTATGCCACAAAACTGGAAAATGTAAAGAAATGGACACTTTTAGATAAATACCATATACCAAAGTTAAACCAGGACCAGGTGAACAACCTAAATAGACCTGTTAGTCGTGAAGAATTAGAAGCTGTTATCAAAAACCTCCCTTCCAAAATAAGTCCAGGAACAGATGGTTTCATTGTGGAATTCTACCAAAACTTCCAAGAAGACCTAATACCTATACTCCTTAATGTATTTCACAATATAGAAACAGAAGAGTCATTGCCAAATTCCTTTTATGAAGCTACAGTAACTCTGATACCAAAACCACACAAAGACTCAACCAAGAAAGAGAATTACAGGCCAATCTCACTCATGAACATAGACGCAAAATTCCTCAACAAAATACTGGCAAACCGAATCCAAGAACACATTAGAAAAATTATCCATTATGATCAAGTAGGCTTCATACCAGAGATGCAGGGCTGGTTTAACATACGCAAATCTATCCATGTAATCCATCATATAAATAAACTGAAAGAAAAAACCATATGATCGTTTCATTAGATGCTGAAAAAGCATTTGACAAAATTCAACATGCCTTTATGATAAAAGTCTTGGAGAGATTAGGGATACAAGGGTCATACCTAAATATAATTAAAGCTAAATACAGCAAGCCGACAGCTATTATCAAATTAAACAGAGAGAAACTTAAAGCCATCCCACTAAAATCAGGAACACGCCAAGACTGTCCACTCTCTCCATACCTCTTCAATATAGTTCTTGAAGTTTTAGCAATAGCAATAAGACAACATAAAGGGATAAAGTGGATTCAAATTGGAAAGGTAAAAGTTAAACTTGCGTGATTTGCAGATGATATGATAGTGTACATAAGTGACCCCAAAAACTCCATCAAAGAACTCCTACAGCAGATAAACAGCTTTAGTAATGTGGCAGGATACAAGATCAACTCCAAAAAGTCAGTCGCCCTCTTATACACAAAGGATGTGGAAGCAGAGAGAGAAATAAGAGAATCATCACCTTTCACGATAGCCACAAACAGCATAAAATGTCTTGCGGTAACTAACCAAGGAAGTGAAAGATCTATTTGAGAAGAATTTTAAGGCATTGAAGAAAGAAATTGAAGAGGATACCAGAAAATGGAGGAATCTCCCCTACTCTTGGATTGGGAGGATCAACATAGTAAAAATGGCAATTCTACCAAAGGCAATTTATATATTCAATGCAATCCCCATCAAGGTCCCATCAAAATTCTTCACAGATCTTGAGAGGACAATAATCAACTTTATATGGAAAAACAAAAAACCCAGGATAGCCAAAGCAATCTTATACAATAAAGGAACTTCTAGAGGCATTACCATCCCTGACTTCAAATCCTATTAGAGAGCTACAGTAATGAAAACAGCATGGTACTGGCATAAAAACAGAAAAGTCGACCAATGGAATCATATAGAAGACCCGGATTTTAACCCACAAACCTATGAACACCTGATTTTAGATAAAGGTGCTAAAAGTATACAATGGAAGAAAGAAAGCATCTTCAACAAATGGTGCTGGCACAATTGGATGTCAACCTGTAGAAGAATGAAAATAGACCCATATCTATCACCATGCACAAAACTCAAGTCCAAATGGATCATTTACGTCATTATCAATCTGAACACACTGAACCTGATAGAAGAGAAAATGGGCACAGGAGATCACTTCCTATGTATAACCCCAGCAGCACAGACATTAAGGGCAACGTTGAATAAATGGGACCTCCTGAAACTGACAAGCTTCTGTAAAGCAAAGGACACTGTCATTAAGACAAAAAGGCAGCCTACTTACTGGGAGAAGATCTTCACCAACCCCGCAACAGACAAAGGTCTGATTTCCAAAATATATAAAGAACTCAAGAAACTAGACGTTAAAATGATAATTAACCCAATTAAAAAATGGGGCACTGAACTGAACAGAGAATTCTCAATAGAAGAAGTTCAAATGGCCAAAAGATACTTAAGGTCATGCTCAACCTCCTTAGCGATCAGAGAAATGCAAATCAAAACAACTTTGAGATATCATCTTTCACCTCTCAGAATGGCTAAAATCAAAAACAGCAAGGATAGCCTTTGCTGGAGAGGTCGTGGAGAAAGGGGTACCCTCATCCATTGCTGGTGGGACTGCAAACTTGTGCAACCACTTTGGAAATCAGTGTGGCCGTTTCTCAGAAAAATTGGGATCAACCTACTTCTGGACCCAGCAATACGACTCTTGGGAATATACCCAAGAGATGCCCTATCATATGACAAAAGCATTTGTTCAACTATGTTCATAGCAGCATTATTTGTAATAGCCAGAACCTAGAAGCATCTTAGATGTCCCTCAATAGAAAAATGGATGAAGAAAATGTGGAATATATACACATTAGAGTACTACTCTACAGTAAAAAACAATGACTTCTCGAATTTTGCATGCAAATGGATGGAAATAGAAAATACTATCCTGAGTGAGGTAACCCAGACCCAAAAAGAAGATCATGGGATGTACTCACTCATAATTGGTTTCTAGCCATGGATAGGGGGCCACTGAGTCTATAATTTGTTTTCCTAAAGAAGCTAAACAAGAGGGTAAACACAAGGAAAAAACATATAATTATCCTCCTGGCTATGGGAAATGGACAAGATTGCCAGGCAAAAAATTGGAATCTTGGGGGTAGTGTGGGATGGGGGTAAGGGGAGATGTAGAGAGAAAAGTGTGAAGGAGAGGATGAGGGCAACTTGGGGAAACGGGATGATTGGGGATATAGAAAGGTGGGATAGGGGAGCAGGGAAACTCATATCTTAGTTAAGGGAGCCACCTAAGGGTTGGCCAGAGACTTGAACTTGGAGTGGCTACCAGATGCCCAGGGCAATGTCCCCAGTTAGTTCCTTGGGCACCTGAGGATAGGGAACCTGAAATGAACCTATCCTATAGCCATACTGATGAATATCTTGCATATCACCATAGAAGCTTCATCTAGCGATGGATGGAGATAGAGACAGAGACCCACACTGGAGCACCGGACTGAGCTCCCAAGGTCCTAATGAGGAGAAAAAGGAGGGAGAACATGAACAAGGAAGTCAGAACCACGAGGTGTGCACCCACCCACTGAGACAGTGGAGCCGATCGGTCTATTGGGAGCTCACCAAGGCCAGCTGGACTGTGACTGAAAAAGCATGGGATAAAACCGGACTCTCTGAACATGGCAGACAATGAGAGTTGATGAGAGGCCAAGGAAAATGGCACGGGATTTTGATCCTACTTCATGTTCTGGCTTTGTGGGAGCCTAGACAGTTTGGATGTTCACCTTCCTAGACCTGGATGGAGCCGGGCGGTGGTGGCGCACGCCTTTAATCCCAGCACTCGGGAGGCAGAGGCAGGCGGATCTCTGTGAGTTCGAGACCAGCCTGGTCTACAAGAGCTAGTTCCAGGATAGGCTCCAAAACCACAGAGAAACCCTGTCTCAAAAAACCAAAAAAAAAAAAAAAAATAGACCTGGATGGAGGGGGGAGGACCTTGGATTTTCCACGGGGCAGGGAACCCTGACTGCTCTTGGGAGTGGAGAGGGAGGAGAAGAGGAGTGGGGGAAGGGGGAGAGGGGCAGGAGGAGGGGGAGGGAAATTGGAGGCGGGGAGGAGGCGGAAAATTTTTTTTGTCAATTAAAAAAAAAATAAACTAATGCCAAGCCATGTCTAACATGAACAACCACAGACTCACACGAGGGACATCTGTCAGATGAAATTCTATTCTCATGTATCTGATATAAAGATTTTAAGAATAAACTGTATTACATGAAAAAACAAAACATGCCGTTAAATAATTTTTTCTGTATAAAGAATGAGCCTCATGCCTAGTAAAGATGCAATTCCTTTGAGTCTTGTGTCTGTTTGTCATTGGCTGACTACTTACCCACCTGATCCTGTGACCCTGTCCCGTTGGTCCCAGTGCCCCATTGCTTCCAGTGTCCCAGCCAAGCTGGTCCATCACAGTTTTGAGCTGTTCTTGAGAAAGTTGGTGCCCTTTAATGATCTGCACAACATGTCACCACAATTGAAATTAAGGAATGTTAGGAAGTTTGTATATAACTTGTTTTATATCCCCAAGATTTCCACTGCTCCTTTTTAATTGCCTGATGTTAATAGCTGTAGGAATTGGAGATTTCATGGTCAACACACCATTATAGAGATTGTTTTCTTCTGTATTCAGAACTCCAAAACATGAAAAATAACCTCACTGAGTCCTGCTGTTTGTTATTTGTGTGCATGTCATTTATTTGTTCACATTATCCTTCTTCCCAAGTAACTGTAGTGCTCACCTACAGTCTTAGGATGGAAGAACTTTGCTGTATTTGAGCAGAATGCACTACTCTTATTTCATTAAACACATTGTGTTCAGCTTGCAGTGGTGTGTCTATTAGTCATTTCAAACACTACCTCTCCCCATAGATTTAAAACTTGAGTATTTTCATGCTGAATCATACAATATAGAAAGCACATCAGGAAACAATATTTAGGAGGAGTTAGATAAACACATAAAATCATTACTGCTCACTTCAGACTTTTAAACAATATGGCATTTATTTTAGTCTTTAAAAAAATCATCAAACTACAATTTGAATAAAAGTTATATGCAGTTTAGGTTTCAGTTCTGTGTCAACCAGAAGATTTTAATCTTACTTTATTATTTTTTTGGTACAAAAAATAAAATTAATTTATTTTATCTGTGTTTGTGTGTTCTGGCTACACATATGTTTGTGTGCCACATATGTTCCTGGTGCCAAGGAAGTTAGAAGAGGGTACTGGATCTCCTGCAATCAGAGTGACAGATGGTTGTGAACCACCATGTAGGAGCTAAAATCAAAGGTTGCGTCCTCTGGAAGAATAGCCTGTTCTCATAACTGTTCAGGCCTCTCTCCAAAGTAAATTAAAATTATTTAAAAAAGCCAGTCCCATAAGTAATTTGCTTCAACACCAAAATAGAGGTAACATCAATTTAAAGAGAATAGTTAGAGGTATAGATATAAAACCAGTCACAGTAACCTGCCTCTTTGTGATGGCATTGCCTGTGGCCAAGCAGTTTCAAAGCTGATGCAGGAATATCAGAAATTCCAAGAAAGCCTGGGCTACTATAAATTCTAGGACAGTCCATGACATTGTTTAAACTTATCTAAACAATTAAAAATACCTAAATGTTTTCCTTTTCTGATCTTCAGGCTAGCTTTATTTATTAAAATACAAAAGAAATTCTCATGTGGGATTTTTTCTGTATGCTATGAATACCATTGATTAATAAAGAAACTGCCTTGGCCTGTTGATAGGGCAGTACTTAGGTAGGCAGGGAAAACTAAACTGAATGCTGCGAGAAAGGGGGGAGAATCAGAGGAGAAGCCATTGTAGCCTTGCCAGAGACAGATGCCAAAATTTTATCCAGTAAGCCACAGTCACATGACAATACACAGATTACTAGAAATGGGTTAAATTAACATGTAAGAATTAGTCAATAAAAAGCTAGAGCTAATGGGCCAAACAGTGTTTTAATTAATAAAGTTTCTGTGTAATTATTTTGGGGCTGAGCAGTCAAGGACAAACTAGAATCCTCCTGACAACAAACTGGTGTGCCAATTTGGTCAAATAAATCTACACAATACCTGAGAGGGCTTGGAAAAGAATTCTAGACACTAAAAAACAAAGTTTAGCCACAATTATTTTCCTGAATGGGCTTTGCTTGCTGGTGGCATGCTGCAGCTCCTTTAAGAGAAGTTTTCCTGATTCAGCAGTAGCAGAAAGAAGCTCTGGTTTCGAAATGCTGGCTTTCTGGGCCATATTGCCAGTGAGAACTCCGACTCTGGAGGCCTAGCTATGGAACAATTAAGTGGGGTTTCTGAACAGAGTGCTGCAACCTGATTAATGGCATGACTTAGACCCACTGTGTGCCTTAAAATGGGCAATATGCATGGCTATCAGAGACAGTGAAATGTCTTTGCCATGTTGGACTGGGTGAAGCAATAAGGCAGGCCGTATTTCCTCTACCAAGGCAGCAGCTTAAGCTTTTGAGAAGCATTTAGCATTTTAAGAAGTAGTCCTGGTCATAAAATAATTATAAATACACAATAAAGACAAATTCAAATGGAAAAGAACTCTACATGGGTCACAGTGTTGGATAAAAGTACATAGACTTGGGAGAAAGAAGAAAAAGTAAGTCAGCACAGCACATAAAATGTGAGGTAGTGTTCACTAAAGGAGTATGCCTGCTTACTTTATCTGCTCCAAGTCCTTTTACTATGAAGTCTGCTCCCTGCATCCTCACAGCCTTGAACCAACAGACTGCAGCTGCTGGCATTCTGGAATGCAGCTTGCTGGGAGTTTCTTCCCTCAGCAGGACACTGAAACTCTGCCATAATAGTAAATGGGATTCCCACTCAAGAACAGCATTTGAGAGCTGCAGAGGCTGTGTCCAAATGTTTGCGCAGCTCCCAGTCTCCAAACCAAACACAAACACACTGTGTTCAATAAAGTTAATTAGCAGGTTGTCCTTTATTTTGGTCTCTTAACAATCTGTCACTGTTTTCCTTAAAATAGCATTCTAAAAGAATAAAAAATGTATCACTTGCACCCACCCACTGTGACAGTGGAACTGATTTATTGGGAGCCCACCAAGGCCAGCTGGTCTGGGACTGAATAAGCATGGGTTGAAACTGGACTCTCTGAGCATGGCGGTCAATGAAGACTGATGAGAAGCCAAGGACAATGGCACTAGGTTTCGATCCTAATACATGAACTGGCTTTGTGGGAGCTTAGCCTGTTTGGACGCTCACCTTTCTGGACGTAGATAGAAGGACCTTGGTCTTCCCGCAGGGCAGGGAATTTGGACTGCTATTCAGTATCGAGAGGGAGGGGGAATGGAGTGGGGGGAGGAGAAGAGGAGTGGGGATAGGGGGAGGGAAGTGGGGGGAGGGCAATATTTGGGAGGAGGGGAGGGAAATGGGAAATGGGGAGCAGGTGGAAATTTTAATTAAAAAAGAATAAAAATAAAAAAAAAAAAGAAAAAAAAATTGTATCACTTAGCTATTCTCCATTCCAGTGATTCTAGAGAAACTATTTTACCAATAATATTATAATTTCCCAACAGTCTATCATTCATTATTGACTATTCATTCAAAAATAAAAATAATGCATGTATATTTTATTTGAATGCATGTAATACATATATAATCATGTAAATATATGTGGCATATTTTATACCCAAACATAAATGCAATATACTATATAATATATAAAATGTGTATAAGTATACAGATAGCCTTGGGAAACATAACTCTACATGAAAACATTTTTATTTTGACTGTAAATGTTTCAGAGTTAATATATAAAATTCCAGTTTTTCTTTGGAACCATTGAATATCTCCTTAGTTCTAGAATACAGGCCAAGGGGTGATTACAATCAGTTTCTGTGGCCCAGGTCGAACCCTCCTCTGCTTCTTTTGAGCTATGTGGCCATGGGTTCCTGCTTCCATTCTCCTGTATCTCAGAAAACTCTTCTGTACAATGAGAGTGGCAACCACATTGACCTCAGCGCATGGCTGGCATGATCACTCGGCCTTTGCGTGGCTCTGTAAGACTCCAATAAACATTGCCTATTTCTGTTTCTATTGCCTACTCATTGAGCTCAGAGAAATTGCATTAGAAACAAGAATGGTGTGTATAAAAATCACCTTTAAAAGAAGCAAATGAAGCTATGCCTGGCATTTCATTTAACAAACACAATTAGTTGTAGCAATTAAGGCTGTATCTGTGAGTATCCTAAAGCCGTGTTAATCTTGAAGCCATAGAACTGCTTTCCTGTCCTATTGTAATTGGGGAGATTTGCAGTTTCTAGCCTGTGTTTAGCTGCCTGGCTCTGTTGTCAGAGAAGATGGCTTGAACTCCAGCAGTTTCAAGACAGCTGGTGCTCAGTTACAAATCACAGAAACTTTCAAGGGTGGGATGAAGCTGGAGTGGGGCAATATCTCTGCATCTTGCCTTTCCATTGGGAAACTAATATTTTCCTGACTTTCTATTGAAATAATGCTAACATCTTGTTCACATTATCTATGTCAGAAGCTTATTCCTGACTGTGAGATGTTCTAAAATAGCAGAATGGGACCTCACTCTCTCTAACAAATTCAAGATTATATTAAAAGGAAGAATAGAAATGAGATACGAGATGATATTTTATTGTCTTTTGTAATGGCTATCATGGGAAATATTATCATTTGGTTGGAGTTTCCTGTACTCATTTTACAGCTTAGTATTTATTGTTTTAATATTGAATTGCCTATGGGACTATGGTGCTACAAACTTTTCATTGCTTAGTTCCTCTGAAGCTTAACAAGGAGCTGATGTAAGGAGATTTTATTTTGTACCTGAATTTTTTATGTGTTTTGTTGTTTGTTTATTTTCCTTGAAAAAAAATAGTTGAGCAACTTGAGAAGTTAAACAACATTGCTCATCTCTCTCAGGTGTTCTGACTAGACTGGCTTTCTATATTTCTCTCAAATATGCAAAACACATGCTTACCTCACAGTCTTTGTCACTATTCTTCCTTTAAACTTGGAAGTCTCTGGAAGTCAAAATGTCTACTGACACTGTTAGTTTCTCAAGTAGGATCCTCCATTAGGTCTGGCGCAAGCTTCTGCTCCTTGAGGAAATTAGTCTGACCCAATAGCTTTTTAACTTTTCTGTGTCTCATTGGTCAAATTTTATTTGTTGGTTTTCCATTTTTATAGTTCTTCCTGTGACCCTGTTGCTCATGTTAGTATATAATCAGACATGCCCAGCATTAAAGTAATTCCTCTTGATACTTGTCTGGCTAATTCGATAGTTTTCCAAACCTAAAACAGAGCCAACCACAATTACTTAATATATGTTAATCAAATGAAAGAAACATTCCCTCCTTACCTACTTTTCAAGGTGGAAAAGATAGTGGAAAAGATTGTGAGAAAAAAATTTGATTTTTCTAGACAGTTTTTCTCTGTGTAGCTCTGGCCATGCTCAAACTTCCTCTGTAGACCAGGCTATCATCAAACTCAGATATTCATCTGCCTCTGCCTCTCTAGTGCTGGGATTAAAAGCATGCACCACCACCTGGCAAAATATTTATTTAAATTTTATTTATTTTTATTTTTAAAACAATCTTATTGTACATACCAATTTCACTTTCCTCTCCCTCCCATCATCCCATTTCCTCCATCTTCTTCTCACCCCACCCCAAAATACTACACAAAGAGGGTGAGGACACCCATGGGGAGTCAACAAAGTCTGTGCTATCACTTGAGACAGTACCAAGTCCCTCCTCTCTGTGTCTAGTCTGAGCATGGTATCTCTCCATAGGGAGTGGGCTCCAAAGACCGAGTTCATGCACTAGGGGTAAATACTGGTTCCATTTCTAGTGGCCCCAGAAACTTCCTAAGACACACAACTGTTACCCACATTCACATGGCCTAGTTTGGTCTTATACAAGTTCCCCAGTACAGTGTTAGTGAGCTCCTACAAGCTCCTGTCAGTTGTTTCTGTGGGCTTTCCATCACGGTCTTCGCTACTTTCCTCGTTATATTGTTCCTCTTTCTCTATGACTGGATTCCAGGAGTTCAGCCCAGTGCTTAGCTGTGGATCTCTACTCTTGTGTCCATCAGTATTTGATGAAGGTTCTATAGGAAAAATTAAGATAGTCATCAATCTGATTACAGAAGAAGAAGGTATCCTCTCCACTATTGCTTAGATTCTTACCCAGGATCATCCTTGTGGATTTCAGGAAATTTCTCCAGAGCTTTGTTTCTTGTTAACCTCATAATGAATCCATAGTTCAAGATATTTCTTTCCTTGCTCTCCCTCTCTGTCCTTCACCCAACTGAGCCTTCCAGTTCTCTCATGTTCTCCTCCCAGCTCCCCTTCCACTCCCCTAACACACTCCCCACCATGCTGCCACATTACTAAAGAGGTCTTGTCTACATCCCCTCCACAGGGGGATCCAGGTATATCTCTTTTAGGGTACTCCTTGTTTTCTGTCTTCTCTGGGGATGTATACTGTAGGCTTTTATCTTTTTTTGGTCTAATATCCACTTATGAGTGAGTACATACTGTGTTTGTCTGGGTTACCACACTGAGGATGTTTTGTTGTAGTTCCATCTTTTTTGCCTACAAATTTCAAGATGTCATTTTTTTTTCTACTGAGTATCACTTCCTTGCATAAATGTACCACATTAAAAAAAATCTATTCCAGCTTTTACAAATAATACTGCTATGAAAATAGCTGAACAAATGTCCTTACAGTATGGGTCTGCATCCTTTGGGTATATGCCCAAGAGTGGTATTGCTGGATCTTGATGTAGATTGATACCCACCTTTCTATGAAAATATCATACTGGTTTCCAAAGTGGCTGTACAAATTTCCACTCCTACCAGGAATAGAGGAGTTTTCCATATACTCTGAATCCTTTTCAGCAAAAACTATTCTCAATGTTTTTGTTCTTAGCTATTCTGACTGATGATGTTATCTCAGGGTCATTTTGTTTTTCATTTCCCTAATGGTTAAAGATGTTGAGTGCTTTTCAGTCATTTGAGATTCCCCCATTGATAATTCTTTCTTTAGATCTATACCCCTGTTTGTTGCAGGGAGGCTGCTTGTTCTTCCTGGCCGCCTGGCTAACTCAGCCCTGAAATAATCACACAGAAACTGTATTATTTAAATCACTGTTTAGCTCTAGCTTCTTATTGGCTAACTCTTTTATATTAATTAACCCATTTATATTCATCTGTATATCACCATGAAGTCATGGCCTACCCTACCAGCATAGTTTCAGCATGTCTATCTCTGGCAGTTGCTCCATGGTGTTTCTGTAACTCCACCTTTCTCCTTCCAAGACATTTCTATATTCATTAACCAATAAAAACAACACATAGAAAGAGGGACCTTCCACACCTCATGTTTAATTGGATTATTTGATATTTTGATATTTACTTTCTTGAGTTCTTTGTATAGGTTAGAGTTCAGTACTTTGTCCAACATGTGTAACATGAAGGGCCAGGCCTGCTTTGGGGGGGGGAGGTTTCTGTCCTGCCCAGTATCCCCAACTGTTTAGCCCCAAAGAAAATCACACATAGATCTCTATAAGTTATAAAGCTGATTGGCCCATTAGCTCTAGCCTCTCACTGGCTAACTCTCATATCTTGATTAACTCATTTTTCTGATCTATGTTAGCCATGTGGCTCAGTACCTTTTTTTCAGTGGGGCAGACCACATCCTGCTGCTTCAGTGATCTGAGCAGGAGTGGGAGGAATCAACTTCCTCCTTCCCAGAATTCTCTTGTTTTCATTACCTCATTTCTACTTCCTGCTGTTTTTCCAACCTATATTTCCTGCCTGGCCAATCAGCATTTATTTATAACATGATTGACAGAATACAGACAATGCTCTAGCACCAAATATGGGGTTGGTGAAGATATTTTTCCCATTCTGAAGGTTGGTTTTTTATTATTATTATTATTGACTGTTTCCTCTGCCTTACAGAAGCATCTTAGTTTCAGGAGATCCCATTTATTAATCGTCAGTGTCAGTGTCTGTGCTGTTGTTTTATATTCAGGAGTTGGTTTCCTCTACCAATATATTCAAGGCTAATTCCCACTTTCTCTTCTATTAGCTTCAATGTGCCTGGATTTATGAGGTCTTTGAAACATCTGGACTTGAGTTTTCTGCATTGGGATAGATAAAGATCTATTTGCATTCTTATACATGTCAACATCAAGTCATACCAACATCATTAGTTGAAGATACTTTCTTCCATTGTATAATTTTAGCTTCTTTGTCAAAAATCAGGTGTTCATATGTTGCCAGCAGAGACTGCTTGAAGTTTACCTGTAAGATTCCTGCCATCCCAATCCAAAATAGTTACTCAAAAATTATATTAAGTCACTCCTTGGCCAATCACCTAAGCGTATTGGTAGCTAGCTCTTATATCCTAAACTAACCCAACTCTATTAATCTGTGCATCACCATGAAGTCATGGCCTACCGGCAAAGTTTGAGCAGGCTCCAGCAGGGCATTTACATCTGGTGGCAGCTACATGGTTTCTCACTGACTGCCTATATATATATATATATATATATATATATATATATATATATATATATCTTTCACCCTGGTTTTACTCTTTTAAGCCTTTTGACAAAGCAGCTTCTTTATTAAACAATAAAAGCAACACAGAAGGATTTCCCACACCATTCATAGGTGCCTGGATTTATATCAGCATCTGATTCAATTTCAAAGGTACACCTGTCTTTTTTGTTCCAATATTAAACTGTTTTCATTGCTATAGCTGTAAAATAGAGCTTGAAATCAGAGATTGTAATACTTCCAGAAGTTTCTTTATTATACATAATTGTTTGGGTTTCCCTGTTTTTGTTTTTTGTTTTTCCATAAGAAGTTGCTTATTTTTCTTTGAAGGTCTGTGAAGAATTGTGCTAGAATTGTGATGGGGATTACATTGAATTTGTAGGTAACTTTTGGTAAGATTGTCATTTTACTATGTTGATTCTACCTATCTAAGAGTATAAAAGATATTTCCATTTTCTGATATTTTCTTCAAT
Source organism: Chionomys nivalis (assembly GCF_950005125.1). Lineage (NCBI taxonomy): Eukaryota > Metazoa > Chordata > Mammalia > Rodentia > Cricetidae > Chionomys > Chionomys nivalis. Next base: position 41,513,602 of record NC_080108.1, on the reverse strand, counting down.
TTCTTTCATTAAAAACTTCAAGGTTTTGCCATACAGGTCGTTTACCAGTTTGGTTGGAATTACCCCAAGATATTTTATGTTGTTTGTAGCTATTTTAGATGATGATATTTCTCTGATCACATTGTCAGCTCATTTGTCATCTGTATATAGGAGGGCTACTGATATTTTTGAGTTAATCTTGTATCCTGCCGTATTACTAAAGTTGTTTATATACTGAAGTAGGAGTTTCCTAGTAGAATTTTTCAGGCCACTTGTGTAAACGACACATATCATCTGCAAATAGTACATGTCTGACTTTTTCCTTTCTGATTTGTATCCCCTTGATCTCCTTTAATTGTCTTAACACTGAAAGATTTTCAGCACTAGGGGAGGGACCATTGGGAAACAGAATATGCCATGCAGAAAGAAAGTGATTATGGAGAGCTTATTGACTGGATAAGGGTGAGGAGGTAAGGGGGGAAGAGAGAGTAAGGTGGGATTGGAGAGAGATGGGAAGAAGAGGAAGAAGGAAGGCAGAGGCTGCCTTTTCAGACGAATAGCAGGCAGAGAGAGATAAAAAGGGAAGAGGGCCAAGATCTGCTTGCATCAGAGAGAAGGGAGAGTTTTGGAGTGGCAGAGCTTCTATCTTAAAGGCTCAGGGTACCTATGTGGGTGGGCAGGCCACCATAATTATAATTATAACATTCCTGTCCTTTCCTTATAATAAAGAGGCAATGAGTTAGGCATGGCAGGGTAAAAGGATGGAGGTGTTGATTTCTCAAGACTGCTTCCTGCTGATTTGTGGACATTTAAATCTTGTAGGACCTGAGAAAGCTGGGATGCTGGCCACATTCTGGGGTAGCTGGTTGCATCACTGATCTCCAGGATTTCTGTTGTGGAACTGTGAGGTTCTCTTGGACCTGGTGAGGTATTGGCAGAGCACAACAAGGGTAAGTTTAGAAAGAAAAAAAATTTCCTTAGGTCCTGGTGATTGAGGAGGCTGTCAGGACCAGGAAAAGGTGGGGATATTTGGGATCTTACGGTCTTGTAATTGAGAGAGGGGTGCATCTGACCTGTTTAAGATCAATCTTTTGATTTTGCTCCCTGGAACTCAGAAGAATTCTTTGAGTTTGTGAAAACATAAGTTTTAGACACATATGTTGTATAAACAGCAGCATATATATGCCAGAATGACTGTAACATATGTTGCTCAGTCAAAAGTATCTTTAGAAAACAACCAAGGAGAATTTACAATCTTTATCTTGGAGTATAGTAGTGGCAGTACTCTTCCAGAGTTATATTAATAACTTATCAGCACTTTATTGATGTTAAAACTGTGAATGGCAACATAGTAAGAGAGAAATTTGATAACTTGCATTTGTCCTCAGACCTGTATAACTTGTAGATACACACCTTAAGTAACTTATACTTGTATACCTTAAAACACCTTTTGGTTTGAGCTTTGTATCTTAAAGCACCTTTGATTTCAACATGGTAAGAAGTTATGATGAAATCTGTTTTGTGAGGTTGTCCCTTTATAAACTGGCAAAACCTCTCAGCCATCAAACTGCAAAAGAGATCTTTGAGAAAAATCAAAGTTTACTTGAATTATTGATTTAAAAACTGACAGAGAACTTACTTGACTGGCTACATAGAGCCACTCCTCAGGGTCCTTCATGGTCACTGAGGACAGGGGCTTCAAGTCTGCAGTTGCCTTTTGTTGTTAGCATAGGGCCTGCCAGACTTCAGATGATCCCCTCGGTTAGGAATCTGTAGGAAGAGAAGCCTATCTTGCACTGAGCAGCCAGGCAGTCAGTTTCAGTAGATTTCATCCACTGTCTGTAGATCTTTAGGGAGTTTAGATGAAAGGCAGTCCAGCCCAGTAGTTAGCACTTTACTTGGTGAAGTGAATTATGGGTGGATGTTTTTCTGTGCCAATCTGTCTTCTTTGGAGGAAATGGGGTGGTGCTGCTAGGAGCCAACTTATCTCTATGTTAAGAAAAGCCTGAGCTGTTTCTCATATATAATATATATATATATTTCATATATATGTTTCACACACATATGAATATGTATATATATATTCATATGTGTATGTCTTATGAATATAGTACAGAATCTGCCTGGAGAGTTGGGTCCAAGCTGAGAGGTTGTGGTTGTAGAGGAATGTTTTATCCAGTGTCCTTCAACTTGACTGTATTGTATTATAACTTACCAGGTGAGATTAATGTTTGTGAAGTACAAAGAAGAAAAAAACTGTTTGAAATAGAAGCTTAACAATAAAACTGACAATAGTGGAAAACATCTTGCAGAAAGGGCTGCAGGCTAGATTTTGTGGATCAAAATTAGATCTGTACAACCTTAAGATTTTATGATTATATACAAAGTAGAGTTGAATCACTTATACAGTATGTTGTAACAGATTTAAACATAAATTTATCATTATTTCAAAGTACATAACAATTTAAAATACTGAGGCTTACTGTATTGTAGTCTGGAATGGGATGCAATGACTAGAGTGCATTAGAACTTCTTGAGACACTCAGCAGAAAGTGCACGGATGTATACATACAGTTGGATTTAAGTTACACATAAAGTTAAATGAAAAATGAGTGAGGGAAAGATGGCTTTTTTCTTTATTTCTGAGTGACACTTTTTTTTTGTTTATTTTTTGTTTTTTGAGACAGGATTTCACTATGGTTTTAGAGCCTGGCCTGGAACAAGCTCTTGTAGACCAGGCTGGCCTCGGACTCACAGAGATCCACCTGCCCCTAACTGACATTTTTTTTTTTTTTTTTGCATTTTCAAGACAGGGTTTCTCTGTAGCTTTTGGACTGACACTTTTTTTAACAAGCAGAGAGGGCATTTAAAGGGGGAGAGAAAAAAGAAAGAAACTGGAGAGTTGAAGTCATAGATGTTTAACAGTGAAAGAGAACAGATGGCTGCAGGTGAGTGGGGTCCCAGTGAACTACCATAGCTAGTAGGCAGCGGCAGTGGTCACCCATTGCAAAGATGGTACTGAGGTCATCTGACCGCTGTCCTTGCCCTTAGTCATGATGGTGGCGATCACATTGTGCAAGGCATAGAAAAAACGTGGGAATGGTTGACCCTAAGAAAGGTGGTGCTTGGAATTGTGGAAGTCATGTGGTTGCCCACGTGCTGTAACTCTTTCCATTTAACTGTCTGCTGGCAGAAGTTAGAAATGTTTTTGGTTTTGTCAGCCTGTTTCCCAGGCTTAGAAAGAAAGATAAATGACTGACTCAGGCTGATATCTGTACATCCACAAGATACTGGACACTGAGAACAGGCAGTGGTCTGAGAGGCACTAGACTGAGAGGGGAACCTTATCCTGAAAAGGATCAGTAGATCTGAGATGCAAAGCCTCTGTGCAGGTGGTGTTAGGGCCCTGGGGCAAAAAGGACTGCACTATTCAGTGATTGTAGTGCTAGGGCAAAGCGGGGAAAAAATTGCTCATGGGAAGTGCTGGAGGTGATTATCAGCAAAAGCTGACCAGGAAGACAGGATTCGACCAGTTGTAGCCAGTATTGGGTGGAGTATCCCCGTGGACAGAGAGTTGGAAAGTGGGCTGATAGCAGGCGAGGGTCCAGGATTCTGGTGTGCCTTGGGCCATCTACCCTCGGGAAGGAAGAGGGATCCATGGTTGCAGTGGTTTCAGAGAGAGGGTTCCATAAACAGAAGATAGACAGATTCTGCAACAGATAGGCTTAGCCCTGCTGGGAGGTGGCGGGGCCCAATGGCAGGACAGAGTTTAGCATGGCTATGATTACATTCCAGGACTGAAAAGTAGACAAACATAGAAAAAGGAGAAAGCATAGGAGCTGCATTGCCAACTAATGATCACCGGCAGAATGTAAGCTGATGATAGGAAACTGTGGGGGGAGGCCGAGTTCGCATGAGTGTGGAAAGAAGGAGGTCCAGGAAACCAAACTGCAGTGCCTCCCGACTAAGATCAGGCTGGCCTTGGGTTAAAAGGTACAGAGGTCTTGAGAATGGGTGGGTACAAACCAAATCCATACATCATCATGTGGAGGCAGGGGACCAGACCCGAGCAAGAGGTTTTAAGGCAGATAGGCAAGTGGTGACCAGTACTGGGTCTCTTCACATGGGGGGACACTGCCCAGGCAAATCTACACTCACAGAGGAATGGCTGGAGGTAAGGCGAGGGATCTACCATTAGTGTCAATTTTGGGTGTAGAATTCCAGCGATTTTCAATTGGAAAAATGACCTTATAGGAGGGTTAAAAGTTACAGGATCCCTAGCATTCCTCAGCTGCAAGGGAGAGCCTGCCCAGCTTATGGAATCCATGGAAGATTTTTGGTACAAGTGACTCTGGAGGGCAGGAAAGGGGCCATGTAGGAAACAGAGTAAGCCGTGCAGAGAGAACTTAGGTTTGGAGAGCTTATTTAGTGACTATTGGGAGGATATAGGAGTAAGGAGGTATGGGAGAAGAGAGAGAAAGGGGGAAGCTGGCTCTTGAGAAGAGTAGACAGAGAAAGAAAAGGGAAAGAGGGGCAAGATCAGTTTGCCTTGGAGGGAACAGGGAGATCGGGAGTGGGCAGAGCTTGTTTCTTAAAGGGACACGGTACCCAGGTTACAAGGAAGGCCAGCATAATTATTATAATAATAATTGCTCTAGCTAGAACTTTGAGTACTGTATTAAGTAGACAAGGAGAGACTGATCAGCCTTGTCTTGTTTCTGATTTTAGTGGAATCACTTTGTCTCATTGATTCTTTGTATTGTTTTCTTTGTTTCCATTTTAGCCCTCAATTTAATTATTTACTGCTGTCTTCTCCTCCTGGGTGAGTCTGCTTCTTCTTGTTCTAGAGCTTTCAAATGTACTGTTAAGTCACCAGTATAAGATTTATCCACTTTCTTTATAAGGATCTTAGTGCTATGAACTTTCCTCTTAGCTCTGCTTTCAAAGGTTCCCATAAGTTATGGTATTTTGTGCTTTCATTTTCATTGAATTCTAGGAAGCTTTTATTTTTTTTTCTTTATTTCTACCTTGACCCAAGGGTGATTCAGTTGAACACTGTTCAATTTCCATGAATTTGTAGACTTTTTGCAATTAATATTTTTGTTGAATTCTAACTTTAAGCCATGGTGATCCAACAAGATACATGTTTCCCCCACACACTTTTTTCATGTCTGCTGATGTTGGCTTTGTTAGTTAGTCAACTTTAGAGAAGGTTTCATGAGTTGTTAAGAATAAGGTCTATTCTTTTGTATTTGGATGGAATATTATATAGATGTTTGTTAAACCCCTTTGAGTAATAACTTCTAATATTTCCTTTATTTCTCTGTTAAGTGTCTAGCTTGCAGTCCTATCCAGTGGTAAGAGTGGGGTGTTGAAGTTTCCCTCTATTTGTGTGTAGTGTTTGATATATTATTTGAGATTTAGTTTGAGATTTAGTAATTTTTTTTTTACAAATGTGGGTACCCTTGTATTTGGGGCATAAATATTCAGAATTGGGACTTCATCTTGATGGTTTTTTTTTTCCTGTGACAAATATGAAATCTTCTTTGTCTCTTTGATTAATTTTAGTTTGAAGTCTTTTTTGTTAGATATTAGGATAGGTACACCAGCATTTTCTTCTTTTTTTCCATTTGATTGAAAAATCTTTTACCAATTCTTTACTCTGCAGTAATGTCTGTCTTAGAAGTTTAGGTGTGTTTCTTGTATGCAACAGAAAGAAGAATTCTCTTTTCTTATACTAGTCTGTGTCTTTTTTTTTTGTGGTTTTGGTTTTGCTTTTTGAGACAGGGTTTCTCTGTAGCTTTGGTGCCTGTCCCAGAACTAGCTCTTGTAGACCAGGCTGGCCTCGAACTCCCAGAGATCCGCCTGCCTCTGCCTCCTGAGTGCTGGGATTAAAGGCATGTGCCACCACCGCCCGGCTTAGTCTGTCTTTTTAGAGGTGAATTGAGACTATTGATATTAAGATATTAATGACCAGTGATTGTTAATATCTATTACTTTTGGTTTTGTTGGTGGTGGTGGTGCTCTGTGTTTTACTCCTTTGGGATTAGCTGGTGTGGGATTATCTATTACCTGTATTTTTGTGCATGTAAATAAGTTCCTTGGGTTGATGTTTTCCTTCTAGTATTTTCTGTATGATTGGATTTATGGATAGGTATTGTTTGAATATAGTTTTGTCATCTAACATCTTGTTTTCACCATGTATGGTGATTGAAAGCTTTGCTGACTGTAATAGTCTGGGTTGGTGTCTGTGGTTCCCCAAGATCTGCAGAAGAACATCTATCTAAGACCTTTTGATCTTCAGAGTTTCCATTGAGAAGTTGGGTGTAATCCGGTAGGTCTGCCTTTATATGTTACTTGGCCATTTTCTTTTATAGATCTTAATATTCTTTCTTTATTCTGTGTGTTTTGTGTTTTGATTATTATGTGGTAAGCGGACTTTATTTATTTGTTTATTTATTTTGTGCCAATCTCTCTGGTGTTCTCTAAGCTTATTGTACTTTCACAGGTATGTCCTTCTTTAGGTTGGGAAAGTTTTCTTCTATGATTTGGCTGAATAATTTTTCTGTCCCTCTGAATGTGGTTGAGAGTTGCATGGCTGGGGCAGACTGATGCACCCCTGGCAGTGACACCAGGATTTATCTCTACTGCATGTACTGACTTTCTGGGATCCTATTCTATTTGGATGTATACCTTGTTCAACCTAGATATACTAGGGAGGGCTTTGAACCTTCTACAAAGCAATGTGCCTTACCCTCTTTTAGGATTAGATGGGGGTGGGGTGGGAGTGTGTGTGGAGGGAAAGGGAAAAGGAGAGGGAGTGGGAATTTGGATTGGTATTTTTAAAAAAAATCTAATAGATTAAAAAAAGAACAACAAAAAAAGAAAATGTATGCTTTCAAAAAACTGTATTTAGAAGTTTATTTATAATTTATTCATAACCACAAGCAATCAAAATAACCTCCAGTAAGTATGTGAAATTGAAAGATCAAATATTGGTTATTAATAAAATTTGGAAGTATCCAGTCATAAAAATGATAATCTAATATAGGTAAGTGAGAGAACAATATGAAAAGATTAAATAATATATGATATAAAATTGATATTTTCCAAAAGGTATTGCTATGAAAGAACTAAAGAGATTTGTTGTTGACAGTTTCTGAGGCTGTAAAGACAGATAGACACATGGTGTATCCAGATTTGATTAGAGGGCATAATTGTGTGAGTTGAAACATGTGTTTTTAAGGAATCTGGCTAACAGAGACGTCTACTATGGTATTGTCATGGTAGATACACCTAATAGTCTAAGAATGGTTACCTTTATTTTTGATATTTCCTCTTCATAATTTACTATCCAGTGGCCTTCCCACTGTATCCTGGTTACACATCCCCATTACCATGTCACATGTAAAATCCTGACTCCCCATCACTGTACAACACACTGAGGCCATCCATAAAACCATTAGGAAAGACCTGTTGAAAGGAACCTTCCTCAAATCCTCAACAGAACATAGGATGTCTTCCTTTCACATCCATGTATTTGTTTTGTCCTCTTCACTCCTTAGCATATTTAATAAGCAAAACTCGAAAACATCTCCAAGTGCTAAATCATAAGAATCAATTTTATTAATTAAAATTTCGTTTTTAATGGCTTTTCATGATTGTTAACCAAACAAAACATCCATCATTTCCTTGGGGACAAATTTGGATCAGGAAACTTAATGAAAAAATAATTATAACACTATTGTCCATAGCTAAACTGAAAATATTCTGTTTTTTTTTAATGTAAGAGGAAAACAAGCAAGCAATAAATTAATTAAATAATTTAAAATCTTTTTTTACCATCTTGTAATTAAGTTTTATTATTCTCTGTGCATAGTATGTTACATTATTTCACACCAAAATTAGTGAGACATTATCACTTCTAGCAGGCTTGAGTCCGTGAAATTTTTTTTAATATTTTTTTTACTTATTTATTTATTTTTATTCTTTTTTAATTAAAATTTCCACCTGCTCCCCATTTCCCATTTCCCTCCCCTCCTCCCAAATATTGCCCTCCCCCCACTTCCCTCCCCCTAACCCCACTCCTCTTCTCCTCCCCCCACTCCATTCCCCCTCCCTCTCGACACTGAAGAGCAGTCCAAATTCCATGCCCTGCGGGAAGACCAAGGTCCTTCTATCTACGTCCAGAAAGGTGAGCGTCCAAACAGGCTAAGCTCCCACAAAGCCAGTTCATGTATTAGGATCGAAACCTAGTGCCATTGTCCTTGGCTTCTCATCAGTCTTCATTGACCGCCATGCTCAGAGAGTCCGGAATCAACCCATGCTAATTCAGTCCCAGACCAGCTGGCCTTGGTGGGCTCCCAATAAATCAGTTCCACTGTCACAGTGGGTGGGTGCATCCCTCGTGGTCCTGATTTTTTGCTCATGTTCTCCCTCCTTCTGCTCCTCATTTGGACCTTAAGAGCTCAGACCGTTGCTCCAAATTGAGACTCTGTCTCTACCTCGATCCATCGCCAGATGAAGGTTCTAAGGTGATATGCAAGATATTCATCAGTATAGGATAGGGTCATTTCAGGTTCCCTCTCCTTAGTTGCCCAAGGTACCAGCTGGGGACATATTCCTGGACACCTGCGAACCCCTCAAGAGTCAAGTCTCTTGCCAACCCTAAGGTGGCTCCCTTAGATAGGATATATACTTCGCTGCTCCCGTATCCCTCCTTCCTATATCCCAACCATCTCAATCCTCCGAGCTCCTCCCATCCTCCCCTTCTCATATTTCTCATCCCATTTCCCCTTTGCCCCATGCCACCTCACCCGCAAGTTCCCAGTTTTTGCCCTGGAATCTTGTCTACATCCCCCTCTCCATGCGGATGACTATATGATTTTCTTTGGGTTCACTTTCTTATTTAGCTTCTATAGGATCACACATTATATGCTTAATGTCTTTTATTTTATGGCTAGAAACCGATTATGAGTGAGTACATCCCATGTTCCTCTTTTTGAGTCTGGGATACCTCACTCAGGATAGTGTTTTCTATTTCCATCCATTTGCACGCAAAATTCGAGAAGTCATTGTTTTTTACTGCTGAGTAGTACTCTAATATGTATATATTCCACACTTTCTTCATCCATTCCTCCATTGAAGGGCATCTAGGTTGTTTCCAGGTTTTGGCTATTACAAACAATGCTGCTATGAACATAGTTGAACAGATACTTTTGTCATTTGATGTGGCATCTCTTGGGTATATTCCCAATAGTGGTATTACTGGATCTTGGGGTAGGTTGATCCCAAATTTCCTGAGAAATCGCCACACTGATTTCCAAAGTGGTTGCACAAGTTTGCATTCCCACCAGCAATGAATGAGTATGCCTCTTTCTCCACAACCTCTCCAGCAAAGGCTATCATTGGTGTTCTTGATTATCACTTCTAGCAGGCTTGAGTCCGTGAAATTTTTTTTAATATTTTTTTTATTTTATTCTTTTTTAATAAAAATTTACGCATCCTACCCATTTCCCATTTCCCTCCCCCTCGTCCCACACATTGCTCCCTCCCCCCTCCCCCTTTCCCCACTCCCGTCCCCCTCCCCCCACTCCATTCCACCTCCCTCTTTGTACTGAACAGCAGTCCAAATTCCTTGCCCTGCAGGAAGTCCAAGGTCCTCCCACTTCTATCTAGATCCAGGAAGGTGGGCATCCAAACAGGCTAAGCTCCCACAAAGCCAGTTCATGTATTAGGATCGAAACCTAGTACCATTGTCCTTGGCTTCTCATCAGCCTTCATTGTCTGCCATGTTCAGAGAGTCCGGTTTCATCCCATGCTTATTCAGTCCCAGTCCAGCTGGCCTTGGTGAGCTCCCAATAGTTCAGTTCCACTGTCACAGTGGATGGGTGCACATCTCGTGGTCGTGACTTCCTTGCTCATGTTCTCCTTCTTTCTGCTCCTCATTTGGACCTTAAGAGCTCAGTCCCTTGCTCCAAATTGGGTCTCTGCCTCTACCTCGATCCATCGCCAGATGAAGGTTCTAAGGTGATATGTAAGATATTCATCAGTATAGGATAGGGTCATTTCAGGTTCCCTCTCCTCAGTTGCCCAAGGTACTAGCTGGGGACCTCTCCCTGGACACCTGCAAGCCCCTCTAAGTCAAGTCTCTTGCCAACCCTAAGACGGCTCCCTTAATTAGGATATATTTTTCTCTGCTCCCGTATCCACCCTTCCTATATCCCAACCATCCCATTCCCCGAAGGTCCCCTCATCCTCCCCTTGTCACATTTCTCACCCCATTTCCCCTTAGCCATATGCCACCTCACCCAGAAGTTCCCAGTTTTGCCCAGCAATCTTGTCTACTTGCCCTATCCAGGTGGATGACTATACGTTTTTCTTTGGGTTCACCTTCTTATTTAGCTTCTCTAGGACCACAAATTATATGCTCAATGTCATTTGTTTATGGCTAGAAACCAACAATGAGTGAGTACATCCCATGTTCCTCTTTTTGGGTCTGGCTTACCTCACTCAGGATAGTGTTTTCTATTTCCATCCATTTGCATGCAAAATTCAGGATGTCATTGTTTTTAACTGCTGAGTAGTACTCTAATATGTATATATTCCACACTTTCTTCATCCATTCTTCCATTGAAGGGCATCTAGGTTGTTTCCAGGATCTGGCTATTACAAACAATGCTTCTATGAACATAGTTGAACAAATGCTTTTGTCATATGATAGGGCATCTCTTGGGTATATTCCCAAGAGTGGTATTACTGGATCTTGCAGTAGGTTGATCCCAAATTTCCTGAGAAATTGCCACACTGATTTCCAAAGTGGTTGTGCAAGTTTGCATTCCCACCAACAATGGATGAGAGTGCCCCTTACTCCACAACCTCTCCAGCAAAGACTGTCATTGGTGTTTTTGATTTTAGCCATTCTGACAGGTATAAGATGGTATCTCAAAGTTGTTTTAATTTGCATTTCTCTTATAGCTAAGGAGATTGAGCATGACCTTAAGTGTCTTTTGGCCATTTGAATTTCTTCTGTTGAGAATTCTCTGTTCAGTTCAGTGCCCCATTTTTTAATTGGGTTAATTAGCATTTTAAAGTCTAGTTTCTTGAGTTCTTTATCTATTTTGGAGATCAGACCTTTGTCTGTTGCAGGGTTGGTGAAGATCTTCTCCCAGTCAGTGGGTTGCCTTTTTGTCTTAGTGACAGTGTCCTTTGCTTTACAGAAGCTTGTCAGTTTCAGGAGGTCCCATTTATTCAATGTTGCCCTTAATGTCTGTGCTGCTGGGGACATACGTAAGAAGTGATCTCCTGTCCCCATATGTTGTAGAGTACTTCCCACTTTTTCCTCTATCAGGTTCAGTGTGTTGAGACTGATATTGAGGTCCTTAATCCATTTGGACTTGAGTTTTGTGCATGGCGATAGATATGGATATATTTTCATTATTCTACAGGTTCACAACCAGTTCTGCAAGCACCATTTGTTGAAGATGGTTTCTTTCTTCCATTGAATACTTTTAGCTCCTTTATCACAAATCAGGTGTTCATAGGTTTGTGGGTTAAAATCAGGGTCTTCTACTCGATTCCATTGATCAACTTCTCTGTTTTTATGCCAATACCAAGCTGTTTTCAATACTGAAGTTCTGTAATAGAGTTTGAAGTCAGGGATGGTAATGCCTCCAGAGTTCCTTTATTGTATAAGATTGTTTTGGCTATCCTGGGTTTTTGGTTTTTCCATATAAAGTTGATTAATTTCCTCTCAAGATCTGTGAAGAATTTTGATGGGATTTTGATGGGGATTGCATTGAATCTATAAATTGCCCTTGGTAGAATTGCCATTTTTACTATGTTGATCCTCCCAATCCAAGAGAAAGGGATATCCTTCTATTTTCTGGTATCCTCCTCAATTTCTTTCTTCAAAGACTTAAAGTTCTTGTCAAACAGATCCTTTACTTCCTTGGTTAGAGTTACCTCCAAGATATTTTATGCTATTTGTGGCTATCGTGAAGTTTGATGCTTGTGTGATTTCCCTCTAAGCTTCCTTATACTTTGTGTATAGAAGGGCAACTGATATTTTGGAATTGATCTTGTATCCTGCCACACTACTAAAGGTGTTTATCAGCTGTAGAAGTTCTTTGCTGGAGTTTTTGGGGTTGCTTATGTACACTATCATACCGTCTGCAAATAATGAAAGTTTAACTTCTTCCTTTCCAATTTGAATACCTTTGATCCTTTTATGTTGTCTTATTGCTATCGCTAGAACTTCAAGCACTATTGAAGAGGTATGGAGAGAGTGGACAGCCCTGTCATGTTCCTGATTTTAGTGGGATGGCTTTGAGTTTCCCTCCGTTTAATTTGATGTTAGCTGTCATCTTGCTATGAAAAGCTTTTATTATAGTTAGGTACGACCCTTGTAACTCTAATCTCTCTAAGACCTTTATCATGAAGGGATGTTGAATTTTGTCAAATGCTTTTTCAGCATCTAATGAAATGATCATTTTTTTCTTTCAGTTTATTTATATGATGGATTACATATCAAGATTTATGTATGTTAAACCAGCCCTGCATCCCTGGGGTGAAGCCTACTTGATAATAATGGGTAATTTTTCTTTCCTTTTTTTTAATTTTTTAAATTAATTTATTTATTTATTAAAGATTTCTGCCTTCTCCCCACCACCACCTCCCATTTCCCTCCCCCTCCCCCATCATGTCCCCCTCCCTCATCATCCCTAAGAGTAATCCGGGTTCCCTGCCCTGTGGGAAGTCCAAGGACCACCCAGCTCCATCCAAGTCTAGTAAGGTGAGCATCCAAACTGCCTAGGCTACCACAAAGCCAGTATGTGCTGTAGGATCAAAAACCCATTGCCATTGTTCTTGACTTCTCAGTAGTCCTTATTGTCTATTATGTTCAGCAAGTCCGGTTTTATCCCATGCTTTTTCAGACCCAGGCCAGCTGGCCTTGGTGAGTTCCTGATAGAACATATCCATTGTCTCAGTGTGTGGGTGCACCGCTCACGGTCCTGAGTTCCTTGCTCGTGCTCTGTCTCCTGCTCTTGATTTGGACCTTGAGATTTCAGTCTGGTGCTCCAATGTGGGTCTTTGTCTCTGTCTCCTTTCATCGCCTAAATGTTTTTCTTTGGGTTTACCTTCTTAATTAGCTTCTCTAGGATCATGCATAATAGGCTTTTTCTAATGTGTTCTTGGATTCGGTTTGCCAGTATTTTATTGAGGATTTTCGCATCGATGTTCATGAGTGAGATTGTCCTGTAGTTCTCTTTCTTGGTTGGGTCTTTGTGTGGTTTTGGTATCAGAGTAACTGCAGCTCATAAAAGGAATTTGGCAATGACTTCTCTGTTTCTGTATTGTGAAACACATTAAGGAATATTGGTATTAGGTCTTCTTGGAAGTTCTGGTAGAATTCTGCATTGAAGCCTTCTGGACCTGGGCTTTTTTTGGTAGAGAGGTTTTTATAACAACTTCTAATTCTTCGTGACTAATAGGTCTATTTAGATTGTTTACCTGGTCCTGATTTAACTTTGGTATATGGGGGGCTGGAGTGGTGGCTCAGTGGTTAAGAGCATTTACTGTTCTTCCGGAGGACCTGAGTTCTATTCCCAGCAACCACATGGTGGCTCACAACCATCTGTAATGAGATCTGGTGCCCTCTTCTGGCACCAGAGAGAGAGAGAGGTGAGACAGAGAGAGGAGAGACAGAAGCTGCCTCTCTGATAAGGAGCTGGAAAATCCAACCTACACAATCTTAACCCAACTTTATACCTTTGAACTCACAAAGATAACCAGAAGGTTGTGATAACCCTAAAGATGCACTATTGTCAAACATACCTTAGTGCTGACCACAAGCTCTCCAATTGCTTTTAAGACCCATATGTGAAAAGGAATACCATACATTGTAGGGGTAAACTACCTAACTACTCAGTCCTAGAGAAATTATGGTTATTATAGGAGAATGTACAGCCACTAAACCAGAATAACCTGTAACAACTATAAACAAGAATCTATACTCACTGATAAGTATAGTCATCATCCTTCATCAATGAATTTCCCTTTGCAACAGATGGAGACTACTACACAAAACCACAATCAATCAAACCACAGGGTTGTGTAGTTCACACTCCCACACCCCAGATAAAGTTGAGTAGGAGGAGGTGGAAAGATTGTAAGGGACAGAGAGTCAGGAAGTTTGCTGTGAGACGGTGCCTCCCAGTAGCATATAACAGAAGCATTTAACATAATGTCTCACCAACATGTATGTACTAATGAAAATCCAAGGACTCAAGTCTAAATAAAAACACCTCAACCAAAGAATGTTGAGGGTAGGAGAAATAGCCTTCCTCATGAGGAGCACACACTTGCTATTGGTGACCCCAAACTAATGGTCAAACCTAAAAACATGCTTACAAGAAAGATTATATAGATCCTCCGCCCCCCGACTGCCGCGCGCTCCCTCCCTCGCGTCTCCTCCGGGCCCCTCTCTCCTCCCTCTTCCTCCCTGCTCCCATCCCCCTCTCCCGAGCGCCCTCCCTCCGCCGTCCGCTTTCCTGTGCGAGTCGCCTGACGCGCCGCCCAGCCCGTCCGCCTGTCCGCCCGCCCGCAGCCCAGCGCCGGGCCGGGGCCTCGGGCCAGGACGCGTTTGTGGGCGGCTGGCCTCGGGGCAGGCTACGGGCGCGCGGCACGAGCGGCGGGAGGGTCGGGGGTCGCGGGCCTCGCTGGGGCCGCGAGTGCGGGCGGGGGCGGGCGGCGCGTTCCGGGCGGGCGGGGAGTGCGAGAAGCCGATCGGGGCTGCGCGGGGAGAGAGGCATGGGGGCCACCCTCGGGGGGGGGGGGGCTGGGGCCGCCGCCGCCGCCGCCGCCGCGGCAGCAGCGACTGAAGCCGCGCAGCGAGGAGGGGCGGGGAGTGGCCGCCGCCGTCCCCGGGAGGCGCCGGAGCCCGACTGCACTCGCAGCCAGCCAGCCGTCCCGAGCCGCTCACAGGTCACCTCTGACCCTGTTTTCCTAATCCCAGACCTAGTTACTTCGTGAAGGGGGCACTGAGGCTCGGCAGTGTTTCACAGAGAAAACCCTGCGAGTACCACGGGCCTACAACTGCTTCCAGCTTCCCAGACCACAGCTGTGGGGAGCTTGGGGTACAGCATACGAGATTCTGTATTAAGCTGCCCAGGCAGAGGAGAATGGGGTCTCCACAGCCTGAAGAATGAAGACACGACAGAATAAAGACTCAATGTCAATGAGGAGTGGACGGAAGAAAGAGGCCCCTGGGCCCCGGGAAGAGCTGAGATCAAGGGGCCGGGCCTCCCCTGGAGGGGTCAGCACGTCCGGCAGTGATGGCAAAGCTGAGAAGTCCAGGCAGACTGCCAAGAAGGTGCGAGTAGAGGAGACCTCTACCCCAAAGGCCAGCAAGCAGGGCCGCAGTGAGGAGATCTCAGAGAGCGAAAGCAAGGAGACCAGTGCACCCAAAAAGACCAAAACTGAGCAGGAGCTCCCTCGACCACAGTCTCCCTCGGATCTGGACAGCTTGGATGGGCGCAGCATTAATGACGATGGCAGCAGTGACCCTAGGGACATAGATCAGGATAACCGAAGCACATCTCCCAGCATCTACAGCCCTGGAAGTGTGGAGAATGACTCCGATTCATCTTCCGGCCTGTCTCAGGGCCCGGCCCGCCCCTACCACCCACCTCCACTCTTTCCTCCTTCCCCTCCACCACCAGACAGCACTCCCCGACAGCCAGAGCCCGGCTTTGAACCCCATCCTTCTGTGACACCTACAGGATATCATGCTCCAATGGAGCCACCCACATCTCGATTATTCCAGGGCCCGCCTCCTGGAGCCCCTCCCCCACACCCACAGCTCTACCCTGGGAATGCTGGTGGAGGTGTTTTATCTGGGCCCCCCATGGGTCCCAAAGGGGGAGCAGCTGCCTCTTCAGTGGGTACCCCTAGTGGAGGCAAGCAGCATCCCCCACCCACCACCCCAATTCCAATATCAAGCTCCGGGGCCAGTGGTCCCCCTCCAACAAAGCCACCTAATGCTCCAGTGGGTGGTGGGAACTTACCTTCTGCTCCACCATCAGCTACTTTCCCCCACGTGACCCCAAACCTGCCTCCTCCACCTGCCCTAAGACCCCTCAACAATGCCTCAGCCTCTCCTCCTGGCATGGGGGCTCAGCCAATCCCTGGGCATCTGCCCTCTCCCCATGCCATGGGTCAGGGTATGAGTGGACTTCCTCCTGGCCCAGAGAAGGGTCCAACTCTGGCTCCCTCACCCCACCCTTTACCCCCAGCTTCTTCCTCCTCTGCCCCTGGGCCCCCAATGCGGTATCCATATTCATCCTCCAGTAGCTCTGCAGCAGCTTCTTCTAGTTCTTCCTCCTCCTCGGCCTCCCAGTACCCAGCTTCCCAAGCTCTGCCCAGTTATCCCCATTCCTTCCCTCAGCCCACAAGTATGTCTGTCTCTAATCAGCCACCCAAGTATACCCAGCCTTCCCTCCCATCCCAGGCTGTGTGGAGTCAGGGTCCTCCACCTCCTCCTCCCTATGGCCGCCTCTTGGCCAACAACAACACCCATCCAGGCCCTTACCCTCCTGCTGGAGGCCAATCCACAGCCCACCCACCAGCCCCTACACATCACCATCACCAGCAGCAGCAGCCACAGCCACAGCAACAACATCATCCTGGAAACTCCGGGCCCCCTCCACCCGGGGCATATCCTCACCCCCTAGAGAGCAGCAGCTCCCACCATGCACACCCTTACAACATGTCTCCCTCCCTGGGGTCTTTGAGGCCCTACCCACCGGGGCCAGCACACTTGCCTCCTCCTCATGGCCAGGTGTCCTATAGTCAAGCAGGTCCCAATGGCCCCCCAGTTTCCTCCTCTTCCAATGCTTCCGGCTCTTCCTCTCAAGCCTCCTACTCCTGCTCGCACCCCTCCTCATCCCAGGGTTCCCAAGGGGCATCCTACCCCTTCCCACCCGTTCCTCCAGTCACTACTTCCTCAGCTACACTTTCTACTGTCGTTGCTACCGTGGCTTCCTCGCCTGCAGGCTACAAGACGGCCTCACCACCCGGGCCCCCTCAGTACAGCAAGAGAGCCTCATCCCCTGGGTCCTATAAGACCGCCACTCCGCCTGGATACAAACCGGGGTCACCACCCTCCTTTAGAACAGGGACCCCGCCTGGCTTTCGAGGCACCTCTCCGCCAGCAGGCCCAGGGACCTTCAAGCCAGGCTCACCCACTGTGGGGCCAGGGCCCCTGCCACCTGCGGGGCCTTCGAGTTTGTCATCTCTGCCTCCACCACCCGCGGCCCCAGCGACAGGGCCGCCCCTGACTGCCACGCAGATCAAACAGGAGCCAGCTGAAGAGTATGAAGCCCCCGAGAGTCCGGTGCCCCCGGCCCGAAGCCCCTCGCCCCCTCCCAAGGTGGTGGACGTGCCCAGCCACGCCAGTCAGTCAGCCAGGTTCAATAAGCACCTGGACCGTGGCTTCAACTCGTGCGCGCGCAGCGACCTGTACTTCGTGCCGCTGGAGGGATCCAAGCTGGCCAAGAAGCGCGCGGACCTGGTGGAGAAAGTGCGGCGCGAGGCCGAGCAGCGCGCACGCGAAGAAAAGGAGCGCGAGAAGGAGCGCGAGCGCGAGAAAGAGCGCGAGCTGGAGCGCAGTGTGAAGCTGGCCCAGGAGGGCCGTGCTCCAGTGGAGTGCCCATCTCTGGGTCCAGTGCCCCATCGGCCTCCCTTTGAGCCTGGCAGCGCTGTGGCTACAGTGCCCCCTTACCTGGGTCCTGATACTCCAGCCCTGCGCACTCTCAGTGAATACGCCCGACCTCATGTCATGTCTCCTGGCAATCGCAACCACCCATTCTATGTGCCCTTGGGGGCAGTGGACCCGGGGCTTCTGGGTTACAATGTCCCAGCCCTGTACAGCAGCGACCCAGCTGCCCGCGAAAGGGAGAGGGAAGCCCTTGAACGCGACCTCCGTGACCGGCTCAAGCCTGGCTTTGAGGTGAAGCCTAGTGAGCTGGAACCCCTACATGGGGTCCCCGGGCCAGGCCTGGATCCCTTCCCCCGACATGGGGGCCTGGCTCTACAGCCTGGGCCACCTGGCCTGCATCCCTTCCCGTTTCATCCGAGCCTGGGGCCTCTAGAGCGAGAACGGCTAGCGCTGGCAGCTGGGCCAGCCCTGCGTCCTGACATGTCTTACGCTGAGCGGCTGGCAGCTGAAAGGCAGCATGCAGAAAGGGTGGCAGCCCTGGGCAATGACCCTCTGGCCCGACTGCAGATGCTCAACGTGACTCCCCATCACCACCAGCACTCCCACATCCACTCCCACCTTCACCTGCACCAGCAGGATGCCATTCATGCAGCCTCCGCCTCGGTGCACCCTCTCATTGACCCCCTGGCCTCAGGGTCTCACCTTACCCGGATCCCCTACCCAGCTGGGACCCTCCCTAATCCCCTTCTTCCTCACCCTCTGCACGAGAACGAAGTTCTTCGTCACCAGCTCTTTGCTGCTCCTTACCAGGACCTGCCAGCTTCCCTTTCTGCTCCCATGTCAGCAGCTCATCAGCTGCAGGCCATGCACGCCCAGTCAGCTGAGCTGCAGCGCTTGGCACTGGAACAGCAGCAGTGGCTGCACGCCCATCACCCATTGCACAGTGTACCACTGCCCGCCCAGGAGGACTACTACAGTCACCTGAAGAAGGAGAGCGACAACCGCTGTAGAACCTGCGATCCAGAGAGCGCCCACTGCTCTTTCACCCAGACCTTGGAGGACTACTCCACCCTTTTGCCGCACCCCCACCCCCCTAGAGCCGAGGAGAGGATGCTGCCCACTGGCAGAGCTTCTGCAGCTGGGCAGAGGGAGGGAGGGAAGAAGGGACAGACAAGGTTAAGGCCCAGGGTTGTGTGCAGAGGTGGGAAGTGGCAAGGGTGGGGACAGAAAGTGCACAGTATCTTGGACCAGGTCCCTCTTCCTTATCCCCTGCTTTTCTTCTCCTCCATGCCCAATCCTTGGTGCCACTGCTCCTCCCCTAACCCATTGGTGTGATTATTTCATCTGTTAGATGTGGCTGTTTTGCGTAGCATTGTCTGCTGCCCCTGCCCCATCCCCCTGTGTGCACCCCCCTCGGCGATGTGTGCCCCTTGCCCGTCCCACATTAATAATTTATATATATAAATATCTATATGATGCTCTTTAAAAAACATCCTGACCAAAACCAACCAAACAAAAACATCCTCACACTTCAAAAAAAAAAAAAGATTATATAGTCTGAGTAGGTTGTGTTTGTGTACATAGAAATACATATATGTATATAAATGTGTGTAAAAGTGAGCAAAGAGGCCATGGTTTGAAAGAGAACCAGGCAGAGTACACGGGAAGGACTGAGATGAATAAAGGGAAAAGGTATATGATGTAAGTATAATCTCAAGAAATAATTTTCTAAAAAATCACAAGGCTAGACATTTCTGAAATCTATGAACCAGGAAACCCTAATGAAATGGGTAAAATTCTAGATCAGAGATCAAAATTCTGGGTAAGAGAAATTAAATCAAAAATAGGTGCAAAACGTAAACAGACCTTTAGAAAAAAATGAGAACCAACTGACATAAGCCTTCCTTTAAATTCCATTTTATAGAAAATAGGGCACATCTTCTTCCTTCCTAAGCAGCTTAGAGGTGTTGTAATCCAGAAGTTTTATTTATTTTAATTGTAAAAAATATGGTGTCTCCCTTTACAATCTGACTGGTAGCATGGACATTATCTGTGGTAATAGAGTTGGTTGCTCATTCCTGGACTCTTAAAATGGTTAAGTCCTAAACATTAGATTGCAAAATCACTCACCCAGAAAAAAATAAATACTACAACTTGAAAGATATGAAAACCTACTACATCCTTTAAAACATCTGCAGAACAGCAGCGTGGGGCTTATGGAGATTAGCAGGGCTGTAGATTGAATAACTAATCTCTACCTCCAAGGATCTTGGCCACCACAGAACATATACTTTCCCTGAGAAGTGCACCATGATTGTAAAATAACTCTGTGTCCAAACAGAAATAAAACAAGAAAGTGCCCTCATCTGCAGGGTTCAGGATCCTGCATGGCCCCCAGTAGTGAGCACCACTCCTCTGGCATGCCGTGGCAACAGTGCACACATAAGAAGGGAAACCGGTTACCGATACCAGGCTGCCTGTCCCACTAGAGCCCTCCACAAGGAACCAGAGACAAGGACGGCAGCAGGGTGCTGCAGCAGGACTTGTGCTTTATTGTGGGAGATATGAGGAACATGGGTGGGCAGCAGAAACTGGGCTTTGTTCTTGGTCCTGACCACACAGCCCTTGGCCTCCATACATAAATAGGGGCAGACTCTGCACAGGTGGCCCCTCCAGCCCCGGAACAGGAACCCACTGTGTAAGGGGCCTCATGTCCAGACTGGCACTGAATCCGTCCCAGTGGTGCTGGTCATGCACGTCTCCATGCTGGCCAGGCAGCTTCCAGGCAGGCTGATGAGGCTTCTGTCATCCTCGTACTCATCCCCATCCTGCTCTGAGGAGTCCACGAGGCTGCTCAGCTTGTTCCCAGGTTGCCCTCTTTGGAGGAGGTCTGCTTTGGCAGCTCCCCTGTCCAGGTACACTTTGTACATGGAGTCCCCATGTAGGTAATCAGGCTGTGCTCACTGTGAACACAGTCATCTTGTCCACAGCCAGCAGCAGAAACCTGATGAAGTTGAGCAGGGATTGAAAGAAAGTCCCCTCGATGGACGGGACCTTCTGTGCGCACCTTGTAAAGATCCCGTGGGCACCTTTCTTGTTTTTCAAACAGAGAAACAGTTGTACACAGCCTGGGCCATGAACTCACCCACCCGCTTCAGAAGCCTTGTGCAATAGAGTACCTGTCTGTCATGTTGGTACAGCCCTTGCCCTCAGTGGAGGGCAGGAAGTAATACTGAGACTTACAGTAGTATTGCAGACCCCACAGCGTGAGGGGCTGGTGGAAGCTGGGATGGCCCAGTTTCCCAGATCCTCCACTGGACCACTTCAGCTCTGGCCACCAACACTACTTGCTCTTGAGAATTTAGATCCATCAAACTGAACACTGTAGCTGGCTCTACAATTCTCTAACAGTTCATCAGCTATATACACTATTACCTTCTCCAGGGATTCGAGGACCGGCATGGTCATGTCAGCCTGGACTGCTCTGCTGGCCATGACCGAAGAAGAGAAATACTCCTGAGTACCTGAGATCTCAGGATTCTGAATGCTTGTTTTAGACATGTATCTGAAGAAGAGCATCAGGTACATCTTGTGTGCCTTGTGGTAGTCGCCCTTCTCGATGCTTGCACACAGTTTGCCTCCATGTGGTGGGGGCATCTTTCTGGGTGACCAAAATCAATACCATGAGCCTCTGCACTGTTCAGAACTGGTGCTGTGGCAGGCGATGTTGGTGGAGCCTCCTTGCTCCCTTCCCTGTGGCTGCTACATGCGCTCTACCAGAACTGATTTGTTTTTTGGCAGAAGCTACTATTGATGGCTACTTCCCCATCTGCCTGTATCACTGTGGGAAACACTATTTTCCTAGATAATACAGCAGTGCTGAGCCTCACCCTTCATCTATAGTTCAGAGATGTGCAAATTTACATTTTTTGAGGCTTCTCTGGATCCAGAGAATGTAATGGAGATTCTAAGCCTCAGTGACTTGTTTGAGTCTTTGCAGTAGAACAGGAAAACTCTGGGAGGTCTCCCCTCCATCTGCTGGACAAGTAAATGTTATTGCCAATGCCGTTTACACTCCTCAGGGCGCAGGTGAGTCTGGCTGTTGATCCAAGAGGCACAGAGGAGGAGGGTGTTTCTGTCAATGTAGTCTGAGAAAAGGAACCTGCCAAAGCAGAAACCACAGTGAACAGCAGAGTTGAGGTACAGCATTTTGGGGATCTGAACCAGAAGGGATTGACTGAGTTTAGGAGTTCTCCCCAGGACTCTTGGACCTGTCCGTACCTGTACATTGAGATGGAAAAATGAAGATGAGGGGAGTCCAAGCAATGGCAGGCTCAGCACACCTTCTTCTCAGACCAGGGTCTTCTGTCTGGGCTGTCTCATTATCTCATCATCTGGACCCCATAGAGGAAGATGTGCTAGTCAAGCAAATGAGTTCTCACTAACTCCTCCTAGTTCAGTGTGGGTTCCTGAAAGAGCAAGCCAGGTGAAGTGAATTACTTTCTCCATGGAATATAAAGTAGATGGTAAAACACCCAGGCCTGTGTGCAAAGACCTCTTTGAGATCCACAGGAGAGCGAGCAACTGCTGATTCCTCACAAATTGGAGGACTCAGTCAGTCATGGGCCGCCTGTCTGTTGGGGTTATCGCATGTGGGCACCTGTCCTGCAGAAACTCCAGAGAGAGACTCAGCACACTCCTGTAAGTCGCAGAGCAGCCATCTCTTCCACAGGTGTTCACTGTATCAGTGCTGCTGTGGGTTTCAGACTTATGAAAGGAAAACTACAGGGAGCATGGCGATGTGTCCTAGCAAAGCCATCGCTGATGCATTTCCTGATGAATGTGGACAGGGACAGCACACGGGCAATCAATACAGGAGAGCTTGGGACCCACCCAGGAACTGAGGATGACAAACCCTGAACAGAGACAAATGAGTCTGATAATATGAACAATTCTGTTGCCTTTAATGGATCAAGGATGATTAGATCTGTCTTTATTTTAGAGGAGGAGGCACTTGTTCAAAATGCTGTGGGTGAAAAGGGGTTCATATAGTGAAGTAGGCCTTGATAAATGTCACAGGAGATGACACATCATGGCCTAGAATGCAGATCAAATACCAACATAGGGTCTGCAGGTAGCAGGCAGAGTGCAGGACCAGGCAATATGTCAAGATGTCATGTATGGCTTTCAGGCAAATGTGTTAATATGTTCAAGAGATATTTAACCAAAATGCTGCCTGTTGTTTCTTCTGACATTAGACACCCTACTTTGATAGATGTAATGGGCTGAACTTGCACAGAAGGGGCCTTGAAGAATGCATTTGCCAGAGGCTGATACAGTCCAACAGCTGAGAACCAGGGAAAGGCTGAAATGGGACAGATCTTGAAGGTGCAGCAGTGATGCAGTAAGCAGGCATTGCAAAAAGAGGAGATGGTGCAGGGTACAAGATGCGTCGTAGACCGTGACTTAGGAAAGAAAGCAGGTTCAAGGACCCACTTAGGGGTTAGTGATATATTAACCACATGACACATGATAATGTGGAAACAGGAGTGTATTCAGGCATAGAGCTTTCCAGAATCATTTTCCATTAGTAAAATGTACCAAGCACAGGCTGATATTTCTATATTTAAGAGAAAAATGCCAACTCCATGGGATTCCCTTTAAACAATAGGTTCAATGGAAAGTACTTGGATTAGTAAACCAATCATAACCTTGATGTCTGTTTTATTGGCATTTTATGATCACTTAGAATCATTGAATGTGAACGAATAGAAGATACTGTAAGCAGAAGCTGTGTACAAAGGCAGCAGTGTAGACAAATACTGTTGCAGATGTGGAGATGGATCGAGGCCCAGGAGTTTGAGTATCCTGCACTGTTTCTCTTGTCTCTGTCATCTTGAGAAACTCACCTGTGCCAGACTTGAATGTAATATCCAGGTCCACCACCGGGCCACAACCCAAAGGTGTGTGCGGTGCCTATATTACCTGATGCATAGTTAGATTCACAGAAAGAGCTGGAGTCTGTTAAAAGTGGTCTTGAGAACACAAAGAAAGAGACCACCACTCCCACTAAAGCATCTTACTGATGCAACTTCTAATGAGGAGAATAGATGCTCACAGAAGTGGCAGAGCAAGCATACCTGGAGAGTAAGCTGTACTTTTTATCCCTGTTAACACTATTATCCATGACCAAAGGAAGGAAAGTAGTTGTTTGGATGAGCTGAGGTCCAACTTCACAGTGTATGCACAGTTAGAGCTAGTCTGGAAAGGAATTATGAACAGTGAAGAAGGCAAAGAGAAGAGGAGGTCACTGGATGTATAGATATTCTGTTTTCTTTTTTAAAAAAGGAAAGGAAATTGGTTCCATCTGTCTGGAAGAACATGTCTAACACTTGAAGAGAAGTGGGCATTTAGAATGGGACATTGGGAATGGAGGAAGAAAGTCTAAAAGGCTCAGGAGTGTTCAGGGTTGAAGGAAAAACAGCATTTGTTTTATAGTATTTGACAAGAAAAATGATCATTTAATATTTCTTACAGGACTGGTTATTATTGACTCATAGGGGTATCCAAGGAGATACGAGGAACAGATATTTGACTTTTTTACCTCATTGTACCCTAGAGACAATGGAACTGATTTCCATGATCAAGGTGCAGGCAATGTTAGCCAAGAAGCAGAGGGCAGGATGGACTGGGAAAGGATCTTTGCAGTAATAGAGACGAACAGATGGTAGATGAGATGCTGTGGTAAAGTGTAGTAGTGATCTGTGCTTCAGATGCAGATACAGCCAGGGTGACAGCAGAGCTCTTATGCCTGTCCCTGCCCTGCAGTGAGAAAGAAGCAGTTCAAGACCAAAGTTCTCCTCAGGGAGTCCAGGTTGTCCTAGGCCTCCTTTCCCGCCCCTGCAGAGAAGTGGCTCTTCCTTTGGGAATGTTTCCACTGAGGCTGCCAAGACCCTTGTGAGCCCTGCTGCTAAAGCTCAGCTTCCATGGGAGCCTGAGGAGTAGCTAGGTAGGATTTCAGTTTTGGGGAGTCATAGCAGTAATCACCAGCTCTGGCTGACTCCTTTCACCCTGGGCTCTGACAGGACAGAAGGACAGCACTGCTGAGTCTCCTCAGTGAGCACAGGGTGAGCTCTAACAGGATCATTAGTCACCACAGAACACAGGCCTCAGAATCCAGCTGGATTCTACTAGATCATATCCTTTGATCTTCTGAAAAGATTGCCACATCCAGAAGACATCTTTAACACTCTTACAAAAATAAAAGGAAATAACACATTGTTAACTTTCCCACAGAGAATGCCATCAGATTATTTCATTGGTATGTGATTTACCACAAAGATATATATATTTGGGGTTCCTCAAAGAATTCATTATTCAGGGAACATATTCCAGTAACTATCAAATGAATTTACTGCACTACAGTCTCAACTTTTCGCCTATACAATAGTCTGCCCCATACACGATCAGACACTCATTTATGAGATTCCTGCACTCACTTCCAGTGTCTGTATGTTTCGCTAGTCGATGTACAAATTTCAAATCCATCATTCTTCTCCTACACCACTGCATCCAATTCCCACCACTTTATCTCAGCCAGCAACACCAGAGACACTATGTCCCTAGACACACTTGCAAGTAGGTGAACTTCAATCTCATTCTCATCCTCCAATCCCAGTTCCCCAGTCTTATTCCCAGCTTTATAGCAGGCCACCTGTTCTGGACTCTCCTTTTTCTGTCCCCATTCCTGGAGTAAACAAATCGTCTCTCTCAGCCTTCTCTTCATCCCATTCCTTTGTCTTGGTCTCCTTCACTGGAGACAGTCTGTCACTGCAGCCCATGCTGACCATGGAAGCAAATAGGCAATATTTCCTCTCCTTTCTGTCCTCCATTTTCAAACACTCAGTCTCATCCCTAAGACTGTACAAGACCACGTGCTGGACAGGGATGTGATTTCACCTCTTAATCCAACTCCCTAAGGACTTTAGAGATCCAGATGGCTGACCAAACTTTTCTCCCTCCTTATGTATCTGCTGAGACACTTGCCAATCTAGCTCATCCTACTCTTTCCTGCAATCTCCCAATACTAGAAACACTGCCCACCTGCAACCACCAGTGGCCACACCTGGGAGAGACTCAGAGCACTCTCTAAAGGCTACCCACAGCCACCACACCCCCTCCAGAAATCCTGTGAGGGCAACAGAAACTAAGGAATGAAAAACCTACCCAACAGACAGGCAAGACCAGATATCAACTACTGGAAGTGAAATTTTTCTAAGCCCAGATGGCTGGATGTCAGCATGAGGACAGAATCAAAACAGCCCAACAGTGTGTCTCCATTAGAGCTCATCAGTAGGACTTCAGTAGTTCCCAAGCAAGGCAAACAGCTGACACACAGAACAAGGACTTCAAAATAGCTATTATGAGAATGGTCAAGGACCTTAGGAGGACATGAATGAAATCTTTGGAACACAAACAATGGATTTGAATGAAGAAGACAGGTCAAGGGTACACATGAAAAAAAAAGATTCAATAAAGACAAGTGGAACCAAGGGAGAACTGGAAACAGTGTAAGGGACTGGAGCAAGAATCCTAGAGGTAAGACTTACTGACAGAATGTAAGAGATAGAAGCAAAAATCGCAGACATTGAAGACAAGATAGAAGAAAATTGTTTTCCCAGTCAATAACAATGTTAAATCTAATAAAATTTCCACCACAAAGCACCAGAAAAATTGGGATATTATGTAAAGGCCAAGTCCATGATTAAGGGGAATAGAAGGCGAAGAAAGCAAAGTCAAAGAAACAGAAACTATTTCCAATAAAATCATAGAAGAAAACTTCCCTAACCTAAAGATTGAGCTTCCTATTAAGGTAAAAGAAGCATACAGAACTCCAAATAGACTAGATCATCAAACAAATCATACTTGGCACAATATAATCAAATCAATAAAACAAAGAATGTTCAAGGGTATAATAAAAATAATCAAGTAACATATAATGGCAGGAATTATTAGAATAAAATGATGACTGACTGTACTAACACTGACTATTATTATGACTGGGGTGAACAGGGCACCATATAGGACTCGGTCAAGATTTCATCTACATGATGTAGCCAATGAAGTGGATTCCGGACAATTGATAAACTGTCACAAAGAACCATACTCCCATTCACCAGGACAGGACCATTGGCCTCTGCAGAGGAGAGCACACAATTGGGATGGTTGGTGTACATCAAGACCATGATACAGAAACTCATCATCTACCACAAGGAGATGCACATTGGACACGAATTCACTACACCTGACTGATCTCAAGATTGGACCCCTGAAAAGCTTGTCAGCTGGCTTGCCCCTGGTGACCCAGGAAGATGCTCCATATATGTATGGTGGGCAGGAGAAGACTGCAGGCAGCTCCCTCAACAAGGCTGCACACCATACCACTGGCCATCATCTGCAGCTCCTTGGCAATCAGGTTTCCTTCTAAACTAAAGCCTGATGATGGCCCTGGGCTCAAAGATGTTCCAAGTTTGTTGACTTTTTCTGGGCAGTGATGTTTCCCAGTCCTTTTAAGCACTGTTTACCTATTTCTAGTACAAACACCTATCTGCTGTTTACTCAAAGTCAAGGAATCCCCCATGGGGACATCAAATTTATCTGTCTGAATAATCATTGGCTGAGACAACAGCACCTTAGGGCATGAAAGATGAAGGCTTGAACTCGGTCAAGCAGAAAGAAGAAGAGGCTCCTGAAAACATGTGGCTTCTCTTCTCTGCAGCCACACCCTCTCTGAGCACCTCAGGACGAGAACAGATTTCTCAGGCAGCACTCACCTGCTGCAGCTTGGAGCAAGCTGGAACCCATGAGGAAGATAGGGTCGTCTTCTCGGGGTACACATGCACCATTCGCTCCTAACCTCCTCTTCAGGGGAATTTTGCTCCTCTCCTTCTTGGTTGTGGACCCTGTCACCACCCACACATTCATTCCTTACTTTTCTGCTCTCAGAATGGAATTTCCTCTGGATAAATCACCTCCTCCCCATCCAGATGCAAGCCCTTTCTTCTGCCCTCTCTCACTGCTTTTATCCTTTGACATGTCCCACTTTCCCCACTCCTCCTTCCCCCTCCTCTTCCTGTGCCTCCTTACCACCTAAGAGGAAAGTGTGCAAGCGCTTCTTTACAGGTGCTCATTGATTCTGTTGATGGAAGTGAGGGGAGAAGGAGATGGGGACCCAGAGTCATCTGGGACACTTAACTTTTCTCATGTGGACTTGAAGCAGGATGGATGCCTCGTCATCGCCCATGATGATGTGACAGGCTTCTATGTTCAGCTACTTCTTCTGGGAACAAATGAAGTTCACCCTTGCACCCAGTAGGAGAGGAGGGGTACAGAGCTCATGCCCTGGTGGCTGGAGCTGTCTATCAGGTAGATGTTTGGGGCACACCTCCTTTCATGCTCTGGCCTGGCTTGCTCCAGAAACTGTAATGCCCCAACCAGGCCGAACACAGACCCGGGGTTTAGGAATCCCGGGTCAGGGCCGCATCGTCAGCCCTTGAAAAGAGATGAACAAAGGACTGTTTTAGTGACATTGACATAGAAAGACTTAGCAAAAAGCTGAACTGAGGAACCAGAGTTCTCCACATACTTCTTCCATTCCTAAACTGTTGTCCCTTTGAAAGCTCTTCTCCCTCCAGTTCCCCTGCATCCGCAAGCCCTGCCAGCAACCTCTGCTATCTGCTTCTGTCTCAACTATGCTAGTCACTTCATGAATAGGATTCAGTGTGAAAGCTCCTTTTGGGGTTCCAGAAACCTTAATGTTTAAGTCCTGTAAATGACTGAAGCCTGCCCATGGCAAAGTGCCTTCGAAAAGTCAGCTCAAATCATAAGAGATTAACTGGCCTCACCCACCACATTTCCTTAAAAGTGCAATTTCCATTCTTTTGTTATTCCTTACCTGGATGTTGTCTCTTTTGTCCTTGGCATGCAGAGGCAGCAGAAAAACCTTCGAAAAAGGTTTCTGGTGGCCTTCACCTTAGCGTCCTTGTGTGTCCCCTCAGATGTTAAGTTTGCAGCATTTTCTGCTGACTTGGGTGTCTCTAATGACTTCATATCAGCACCCTGTGGGGCAGAATTCGCAGGTGAGTTAAGATCTGATGTATAAATCAGGGGAGCTGGACTTAGAGAAACCCTTGCTAGTTTTTTCATTTACCTCCTGGCCTTTCTTTACTTTGGGTTCTGTCATGAAGGTTGGCAGAGCCAGCTCACTCCACCTTCTCCTCAGTGGAAAGCGAGGGAGGGTGAGATGAAGAGAGAGCCTCCTGGAGTAGCAGACCTGTGGATGATATTTGCTTTTCCACCTGTAGATATGATTTTTCTGAAAAAGGGCGTCGTTTTTGGCTAAGGTCCAATAAAATCTATTTGGCAAAATTGTGTCACAGTTCTCTTCTGCCACTATGTTAGTCAGTGAGCAGGTTGTGTTGACAAGGCTTGAAATAGAGTACTCCGATGCTAATTGTTTGGAAGACTGTAAACTGTCATCAGTGAGATGGACCCAGGATACTTCATCTGCCATGTCCTCCACCTTTTCTGGTGGGGATTGGCTCTGCAATAAGATGCTAGAAATGAAAAAAAAAGCAAAATCAACATTAGGAGACAAAGTTCTGACAATCAGTTTGTACGTCAAGAAATCAAAAGTCTCACAAACATCCTAATGATGCATCTTGGTGGTCAAAGATGCAAAAAGCAAACAAACAAAGCACAACATTCCAGCCTCAAAACTGTTATGAGAAAGGATAAGAAAGAACAGAGCTAGAGATCACTTGGCAGTTGAAACAAAGAGCTGGTCCTTTGAAAGGATGAACAAATCTGACAACACTTTACATGAACCCCCCAGAGGAAGACACATATTATTGAAATGTGAGACAGGAAAGAGATGAGTAAGATCCATGGGAACTCTAGGGGCTGTGAGAAAACCTTGTACTCCAAAGTGTTGACAATCCTCAAAGAAAGATATTGCTAAATTCATGGACCAGACACAAACAGAGATGTAAAAGGTTACCAAACATGCACCACCAGCTGCCTTTCCACTGCTGCACCTGGTTATGATGATGAATTGAGGAGCTTATGAAATGTGCTAAGATCTATATGAGTACAAGATTGAAAGAATATAAGTCTTTCCGTATAAGGAGAGCCAGGACCAAAGATTGCATAAAGGAACATACCTGCTGTCTTTAAAAACAATGGAGATCAATGATCCTCAAGCTGCTTCACCAGTGAAAAAAAATATCTTTCTAAACATTCTAAGATGGCAGTAGTACCCCGATGCCAAAACAATGAATACACACACACACACACACTCATGCACATTTGAGGGTGCACACACACAAACACACATACACAGACACACAAACACACACACTACTACACACACTCACAAAATGTATATTGTAATGTTCTTGATGTCCATCATCTGAAATAAGATTCCCTGTTCAACACTGTTTAAGAATACCTAAGAGATATCTCATGTTCTCAGGGCTTCAGCAAGGAGTACTAGGGGTTAGTCCACACAAAAAGGATCATCAGTTAACAGACAAGTTTAGCACTAAGAGTCCATACTCTTCCATGAAGAATGAAATGTTGTAGTTTTCTGAAATACACACGGACACAGCATTGGATGTACTGTGCAAGTTCCAGACATATCCTGAGCTAACTAGAGCCATGGATGTGTTTGTGGATTCTTAAAAGGGGAGTGCAATATGCACATGCCAGGGGATTTTGCAATATAACCAGCAGATGAAAATGATCCATGCTCATAGATACATGTCTCAAGGCATATTTTCTACATTTCATAGTTAAGGTTTGAAATAAAACAACAAACCCCAAAAGAAATTATAGTACCACATGGCCAAACAAAATTGAAAAAAGGGATCAAATCTAGAAAAAAAGTCAAATGGGCACAAGTAGAAATCAATGTCTCAGACACCAGCAGTGACTCTGTGACTTCAAAGATTGCACAAAACATGAAACTCATGGCAACGAGAGGAAGACTCCCAATGTTAATGTCCGAGAGACTGGGAAATACCAATTGTATCAGGACCAATGCTAGATACAAAGCCTCTCCATCCAACATGACTTTCTCTTCAGCTTCACAATCAAGTCCAAACCACTGAATGTCCTTTGGGAACAAATTCCTATCATTTCTCACAAAGGACAAGTTATGTAACTGGCAAGGTTGGACCAGTAACAGCAAGGAGTAACACAAGGTAGGTTCTCTGTCTAATAATAGGACTGCATTATTTTTATCATGGCAGTGAACATATCCTTAACATAATGCAACTTAAGGGACAAAAGGTCTCCCTTGTCTCATGCCCTCTGAATACAGGGGAGGCATGGCAGATAGAGGAGCTAGGGAAGTTGACCTGACAAGATGAGGCTGAAGGAACTGGTTCCATGGCTTTGGCAGGCCCTTGCTGCATTCAGTCACCTAATTCCTCCTGCTTCTTTCCAAAACTTTAATGTTTTCTGTCTTCCCAAACCAATCAGCATTCCAGAGATCAAGCATTCAGGCCCATATCGAAGTGTGAGTCCTTTCACATCAAACCCTGCGGATGTATTCCCCCAGTCTTGGGTGAGCACCATAGTCAGAAGAAGGATAGAGTCAGAAACTCTTGAGTTGAGCTAGACTAGGGTCTTGGGTCTGCATTATCTGAGGTTGGAACTGCTTCAGTGGTTTTTTTCACCGTGTCTATAAGTTCTCTCAGAACTCTCTAAGATAAACGTCATCACCTCTCCACTCTAGATATTCATTTTTTTCTTACCCTTACATGGATGTACTCTAAAAGATGGTAGGCCTCATTGAACATAGTATTGTGGTGGGAGGTCCCTAATTGAAATTTTGTTTTGTGGTGGATGGGACATGGCTATTCAACAAGGCCATCAAGAGAATATGTGACATTTGGGGCTCAACAAAAGATTGGAGGAAGTAATCAAACTGGGGGTATATTCACAGTGCCCCTCATTGTAAAGCTTACTTTCTGCAATTATCTCCTACTAGTGATGACTTAAAATTAGAATAGAATATTTTTGAAATGTCAATGAATCATACTCATTTAAGAGAAAAAAATAAAGGTGGTTTGAAACAAGAAACTAATTTGAAAGCACAAATCAATTCAAACACCATTCAAATATATATATAAAAACCAACAATTCAGGAAAGAACCACAACCCTTTTGGTCAAATCAGATCAACATGTCTGTTTCCAAGTGATCAAAGTAACCATGTGAACTTGACCCAAATTCTGAGTCCAAATTCCCTAAAGCTAACAAGGCAATACCTTCTCTGCAGTGTAAGGCAAGACCCAGACTGGCCAGTGCCTTCAATGAGCAGGGTCTGCAAGACCTCACAATCTGTCCATTGCATTCATGCTCTTCAGGACAAAAGGAATTTCTTTCCTTGTGTCTCCCAGAACTGCATTTCTTTCTTCCTGAGAGTGACCCAGTCCTTAGAAGAAGCAACATCACTTCCATAAGTCCTCCACTCACACCCTGGGTAACAATGCACAGGAAAGGCACGAATGGAGACCAGGGAATGAGGATCTCAAGCATGCTTGCATGGCTGTTCCGGGTTCCATTTCCTGTAATGCCCAATTTCTCCTTCTGGGTTCTACTACCTGACTGTTTCACAACTTCTCCAGATAGCACCCCCTGTAGTGACCAGGAATTCAGAGATGATGAGATAGTGTTAGACCTCTATCATTAGATCGTTTAGGAGAACATTTTGACTCTAAAGAAAACAGCAGTAATGCCTAGAATGCACTCAGTGAGCTTTCTTCTGACCTGAGTGAGAGATGTGTTATTCACTGGAGAGTGAACACATGGGCTTTGTCAATATTGCTTTCACCTAGACCCTCAAGTTCTCTAGTGAATCTGACTGCCACAGACCTCCTGGTTTCTAAACTAGTGACAGTCCGTTCCCTTCTTATTAAACTCCCAATTATGGGAATCATAGGCTTCGTAGCCTGTCCTGGACACTGCGATGTCATAGAAAATGTGTTGTACCTCAAGATTCCCAGCCATATTTTGTCTCACGTATGGCATGGTGGCTGGTGAAGAGTCTTACAATTATAAGGGAATTGATCAGACCAGGGAAATGCTGTGGGAAGTAACAAAGCTGGTGAGTTGTTGAATGCTTTAATTTTACAGCTAATATGTACTGACAACAGCTTTAAGGTTTAGAAATAAACCAATGTACAAAATGGCAAAGATAAATGCATAGATAGTAGAAAATGGTTGGTAATGAAAAGAGAAAAGTTGAAGTAAATGTAGAAAGTAAAGAAAAACAAGAAAAGAAAGAGAAAAAAAAGAAAAATCTGCTCTGTGGTGCCAGAGCTTTCCATAAGATTCTTCCTTCCTAAACTGTTGTCCCTTTCACAAAGGCTCCTTCCTCCTGTCTAACTGCACCCCAAACCCTGCCAACACACTCTGCTGTCTGCTTCTGTCTCAACCACCCCAGTCTCTTCATGAGCAGGCATCACTGTGAAAGCTACTTCTAGGTTGCCGGATATCTTAACGTTCGTATCCTACAAATGGCTGATGCCTGCCTGTGGCAAAGTGCCTTGCTAAGAACATATCAAAGACAAATGTTAATTTTGTCATCCAAGTACATCATTTTCTTGGATCTCCATTTCCCAGTCCTTGTTATCCTTACCTAGATGTTGTATACTCTTTGCTTCGGGTAGGAAGGCAGCAAGAAAGCCTTACAAACAAGTTCTTGATCTTCCCTTTGACACACTTACAGCCCCTTCTAGTGTGCTTGTTGGCAGCTATGGGTGCTTTCTGGAGCTGCTCGTCTGGAGATTTTGATGGTAACACCCTCCTCATAACGTCTTCAACTATTTCATAGTCGTTTTCATGCTGGGAAGGGGATGGAGGGGACACAGCATAAAGGATATCCCTTGTGTTCAGGTGGTTGATGTCGGAACAGGTGGTATTGTTCTGTGTGATGTCAGGAACATCTCCTTCAAGATCTTTTTGTTCGTTGATGTCTTCCACGATCTCTAACACATCTAAATTTGTGTTAGTATAGGTGATGTCCTCCATCTTAGTGGCCTCAGATGATTTGTTTGCAGCATTTTCTGCCTTCATATCAGCACCCTGTGGGGCAGAATTCGCAGGTGAGTTAAGATCTGATGTATAAATCAGGGGAGCTGGACTTAGAGAAACCCTTGCTAGTTTTTTCATTTACCTCCTGGCCTTTCTTTACTTTGGGTTCTGTCATGAAGGTTGGCAGAGCCAGCTCACTCCACCTTCTCCTCAGTGGAAAACGAGGGAGGGTGAGATGAAGAGAGAGCCTCCTGGAGTAGCAGACCTGTGGATGATATTTGCTTTTCCACCTGTAGATATGATTTTTCTGAAAAAGGGCGTCATTTTTGGCTAAGGTCTCATAAAATCTATTTGGCAAAATTGTGTCACAGTTCTCTTCTGCCACTATGTTAGTCAGTGAGCAGGTTGTGTTGACAAGGCTTGAAATAGAGTACTCCGACGCTAATTGTTTGGAAGACTGTAAACTGTCATCAGTGAGATGGACCCAGGATACTTCATCTGCCATGTCCTCCACCTTTTCTGGTGGGGATTGGCTCTGCAATAAGATGCTAGAAATGAAAAAAAAAGCAAAATCAACATTAGGAGACAAAGTTCTGACAATCAGTTTGTACGTCAAGAAATCAAAAGTCTCACAAACATCCTAATGACACATCTTGGTGGTCAAAGATGCAAAAAGCAAACAAACAAAGCACAACATTCCAGCCTCAAAACTGTTATGAGAAAGGATAAGAAAGAACAGAGCTAGAGATCACTTGGCAGTTGAAACAAAGAGCTGGTCCTTTGAAAGGATGATCAAAATGTCATCCCTCGATATGAACCCCCCAAAGGAAGACACATATTATTGAAATATGAGACAGGACAGAGATGAGTAAGATCCATGGGAACTCTAGGAGCTGCGAGAAAACTTTGTGTTGACAATCCTCAAAGAGATTACTTAATTCACAAAGCCAACACAAACAGAGATATAAGAAGCTACCTATAATGCAATAGCAGCTGCCTCCCACTGCTGCACCTGAGTATGATGAGGAATTCAGGAGCTTATAAAATATGCTAAGATCCATATGAGTACAAGATTGAAAGAGAATAGGTCTTTCTGTATAATGGAGATCACTCATCCTCAAAAGCTGCTTTACCAGAGACAAAAAGATCGTTCTAAACATTCTAAGATGGCAGTAGTACCCTGATGCCAAAACAGTGAATGTACACACACACACACACACTCATACACACACACAAATTTGTGCACACTGTGGGCTTACACACTCACACAAAAACACAAACCCAGACACAGACA
The DNA here is from genome assembly GCF_950005125.1 of Chionomys nivalis. Taxonomy (NCBI): domain Eukaryota; kingdom Metazoa; phylum Chordata; class Mammalia; order Rodentia; family Cricetidae; genus Chionomys; species Chionomys nivalis. Next base: position 41,478,510 of record NC_080108.1, on the reverse strand, counting down.
AACTTACATGCACACTCAAATACACACAGTCAAAATGTATAATATTATGTACTTGTTGCCCATCATCTGAAGTGAGATTCCCTATTCAACACTGTTCAGTAACACATTAGAGATACCTCATGTTCTCAGTATGTTCAGCAATGAGTACTAGGGGTTAATCCACACAAAAACTGATCATCAGTTAAGAGACAAGTTTAGCGGGAAGAGTCCATGTTCATTCACAACGAATGAAATGTAGTTTTCTGAAATACACATGGACACAGCTTCGGATGTACTGTGCAAGTTCCAGACATATCTTGTGCTAACTAGAGCTGTGGATGTGTTTGTGGATTCTTAAAAGGGGAGTGCAGTAAGCACATGCCAGGGGCTTTTGCAATATAACACAGCAGCTGAAAATGATCCATGCTCAGCTCACTATATGTATAGATACATGTCTCAAGACATATTTTCTACTTTTCATAGTTAAGGTTTGAAATAAAACAACAAACCCCAAAAGAAATTATAGTATCACATGGCCAAACAAAATTTTTGAAAAGGGACGACCAAATTTAGAAAAAAACTGTCAAATGGGAACAAGCAGAAATCAATGTCTCAGACACCAGCAGTGACTCTGTGACTTCAAAGATTGCACAGAATATGAACCTCATGGCAACATAGAAGAAATCTCCCAATGTCATGGTCCATGAGACTGGGAAATCCCAAGTGTATGAGGACAGATGCTAGATACAAATGCTCTCTATCCAACATGACTTTCTCTGCAGCTGCAGGATGCACTGAATGTCCTTTAGGAACAAATTCCTATCATTTCTCACAAAGGACAAGTTATGTTACTGCCAAGGTTGGACCAGTAACAGCAAGGAGTAACCCAAGATAGTTTCTCTGTCTCATAAGAGCGACTGCATTATTTTTATCATGGCAGTGAACATTTCTTTAACAGAATGCAACTTAAGGGGCATAAGGACTCCCTTGTCTCATGCCTTCTGAGAACAGCAGAGGCATGGAAGATGGAGGAGATGGGGAAGTTGGCCTTGGGAATATGCAGCTGAAGTAACTGGTTCCATGGCTTTGGCAATCCCTTGTTGCGTCCAGTCACCTAATACCTCTTGATGCTCTAGTGCTTTATTGATTTATGACTTCCCAAACCAATCAGCACTCCATCCTAGAGACCAAGCATTCAGGCACATGAGGAATTGTAAGGCTTTTCACATCAAACCTTGAGGACATTTTCAACTCTTAGGTAAGCCCCAAGTTAGAAAAATGACAGACTCAGGAACTCTGGGCTGACTTAGACTAGGGACTTGGGTCTTGAGGTTGGAACTGCGTCAGTGGTTTTTTCACTGTGCCTGTAAGTTCTCTAAGAACTCACTAGGATAGACATCATCACCTCTCCACACCTGATATTCAATTTTTCCCTTAAATTCATATGGATGTATCTAAAAGGTGGTAGGCCTCATTGAACATAGCAGTGTGTTGGGTTGTCTCTAGTTGAGATGGCATGGTTTTGTTTTGTGGTGAATGGGACATGGCTATTCAGGAAGGTCATCGAGAGAATAGATGACATGTGGGGCTCAACATAGCTTGGAGAATAGAATCGTGCCGGGGTGTTGACAGCGCACACCATAGTGAGGCTTACTTTCTGTAATTATCTAGTGAAGACTTAAAATCAGAAAAGAATATTTTAAAAATGTCAAAGTATCATGCTCATTTAAGATGAGAATTAAGCATGGTTTAAAACAAGAAACTAATTTGAAAGCACAAATTAATTCAAACACCATTCAAAAGATATAGATAAAAGCCAACAATCCAGGAAAGAATCACAAATTCTTTTGGTCTAATCAGATCAACATGTCTGGACAGGTGGTGCGCAGGCCCAAGCGGTGGAGACACCGGCACACAGGCCCAAGCGGCTTAGACACCAGGACGCAGGCCTGAGGACCAGCTGGATATGGAAAATCTAGGTCAATGAGCAGAAACTACAGAAACAAGCATAATCAATAGAATACAAGAGATAGAAGAAAGAATCTCAGGTTCTGAGACATGATAGAAAAAATAAACACACTGACCAAAGAAAACAGCAAACAACAAATTCTCATCACAAAACATTCTGGAAATATGGGAAACAATAAAAAAAACCAAACATAAGAATAATAGGGATAGAAGAAGGAGAAGAGTCACAGCTCAAAGGCCCAGAAAATATTTTTAACAAAGTTATGGAAGAAAACTTTCCCAACATAAAGATATTCCTTTGAGTATTCAAGAAGCATACAGAACACCAAACAGACTGGATCAAAGAAAAACATCCCCTCACCATACAATAATCAAAACATAAAATATACAGATTAAAGAAAGAATATTAAGAGCTGCAAAGTAAAAAGGGCAAGTAACTTATAAAGGTAAACCAATCAAACTTACACCTGACTTCTCTATGGAAACCATGAAAGCCAGAAGGTCCTGGATAGAGGTACTGCAGGAACTAAGAGACCATGGATGCAAACCCAAACTACTATACCCAGCCAAGCTATCGTTCAATATCAATGGAGAAAACAAGACATTCCAGGATAAGAACAAATTTAAACAATACGTAGCCACAAATCCAGCCCTACAGAAAGTAATAGAAGGAAAATCACAGTCCAAGGAATCCAACATTGCCAACACTGCCTACAATAACTCAGGCATCTAGCGACCCTTCAACAGCACAACTCAAAGAAGGGAGACACACAAACTCTACTACCAAAAACAACAAGAATAACCAGAGTAAACAACCACTGGTCATTAATATCACTTAATATTAATGGTCTCAATTCACCTATAAAAAGGCATAGGCTAAGAGATTGGATACGAAAACAGGATCCAACATTCTGCTGTTTACAAGAAACACATCTCAACCACAAAGACAGGCATCTACACAGAATAAAGGATTGGGAAAAGGTTTTTCAAGCAAATGGTCCTAAGAAAAAAGCAGGTGTGCCCATACTAATTTCTAACAAAACAGACTTCAAACTAAAATCACTCAGAAGAGATCAAGATGGACACTTTATATTCATACCAGGAACAATTCATCAGGATGAAGTCTCAATCCTGAATATCTACACTCCTAATATAAAAGCACCCACTTATGTAAAAGAAATATTACTAAACTCAAGGCAGACATCAAAGCACACACACTAGTAGTAGGAGACTTCAACGCACCTCTCTCACCAATGGACAGGTCAATCAGACAGAAACCTAGTAGAGCATTAAGAGAATTGTTGGAGGTAATGAAGCAAATGGACTTAACAGACATCTATAGAATACTCCACCCAAAGGGGAAAGAATACACCTTCTTCTCTGCAGCTCATGGAACCTTCTCGAAAATTGACCACATACTAGGAAACATAGGAAACCTCTACAGATACAAAAAAAATCAGTGTCCACCTGTGTCTAATCAGATCACCACAGATTAAAGTTAGAAGGCAACAGCAATGCTAACCCCAGAAGGCCGACAAACTCATGGAAACTGAACAGTCAACTAATGAACCACACCTGGGTCAAGGAAGAAATTAAGAAAGAAATTAAAGTCTTCCTTGAATTTAATGAAAATAAAGAGACAACACACTCAAACCTATGGGACATGATGAAAGCAGTGCTAAGAGGAAAGTTCATAGCACTAAGTGCCCACTTAAAGAAAACAGAGAAAGCATACATTGGGGACTTAACAGCACACCTGAGAGCTCTAGAAAAGAAAAAGAAGCAGATGCTCCCAGGAGGAGTAGAAGACTGGAAATAATCAAACTGAGGGCAGATATCAACAAAATAGACTCTCAGCCGGGCAGTGGTGGCACACAACTTTAATCCCAGCACTCAGCAGGCAGAGGTAGGCGGATCTCTGTGAGTTTGAGACCAGCCTGGTCTACAAGAGATAGTTCGAGGACAGGCTCCAAAACCACAGAGAAACCCTGTCTCGAAAAACCAAAAAAAAAAAAAAAAACAAAATAGAATCTCAGAAAAAAGTCCAAAGAATCAATAAAACAAAAAGTTCATTCTTGGAGAAAATCAATAAGATCAACAAACCCCTATCCAAACTAATTAAACGACAGACAGAGAACACACAAAAAACTAAGATCAGAAATGAAAAGGGGGACATAACCACAGACACAGAGGAAATTCAGAGAATCATTAGATCTTACTACAAAAGCCTGTATGCCACAAAACTGGAAAATGCAAAAGAAATGGACATTTTTTTAGATAAGTACCATATACCAAAGCTAAACCAAGACCAGGTGAACGATCTAAATAGACCTGTTAGTCGTGAAGAATTAGAAACTGTTACCAAAAATCTCCCTTCCAAAAAAAGCTCAGGACCAGATGGTTTTAATGCAGAATGCTACCAGAACTTCCAAGAAGACCTAATACCTATACTCCTTAATGTAATTCACAATACAGAAAGAGAAGAGTCATTGCCAAATTCCTTTTATGAGCTACAATTACCCTGATACCAAAACCACACAAAGACCCAACCAAGAAAGAGAATTACAGGCCTATATCACTCATGAATAACGACACAAAAATTTTCAATAAAATACTGGCAAACCGAATCCAAGAACACATTAGAAAAATTATCCATTATGATCAAGTAGGCTTCATCCCAGAGATGCAGGGCTGGTTCAATATATGCAAATCAATGTAATCCACCAAATAAATAAACTGAAAGAAAAGAACAATATGATCATTTCATTAGATGCTATAAAAGCATTTGACAAAATTCAACACCCCTTTATGATAAAGGTCTTGGAGAGATTAGGGATATAAGGGTCATACCAAAATATAATAAAAGCTATTTACAGCAAGCCGACACCTAACATTAAATTAAATGCAGAAAAACTCAAAGCCATCCCACTAAAATCAGGAACACGACAAGGATTTCCACTCTCTCCATACCTCTTCAATATTGTGCCTGATGTTCTAGCAATAGCAGTAAGACAACATAACGGGATCAAGGGGATTCGTATTGGAAAGGAAGAAGTTAAGCTTTTGTTATTTGCAGATGATATGATAGTATACTTAAGCGACCCCAAAAACTCTATCAAAGAACTCCTACAGCTGATCAACACCTTTGGTAATGTGGCAGGATACAAGATCAACTCCAAAAAATCAGTTGCCTTCCTATACACAAAGGATAAGGAAGCAAAGAGGGAAATCAGAGAAGCATCACCTTTCACGATAGCCACAAATAGCATAAAATATCTTAGGGTAACTCTGACCAAGGAAATGAAAGATCTATTTGACAAGAACTTTAAGTCGTTGAAGAAAGAAATTGAAGAGGACACCAGAAAATGGAAGGATATCCCTTTCTCTTGGATTGGGAGGATCAACATAGTAAAAATGGCAATTCTACCAAAAGCAATCTATAGATTCAATGCAATCCCAATCAATGTCCCATCAAAATTCTTCACAGATCTGGAGAAGACAATAATCAACTTTATATGGAAAAAAAACCAGGATAGTCAAGACAATCTTATACAATAAAGAACTGTTTGGAGGCATCACCATCCCTGACTTCAAAGTCTATTACAGAGCTACTCTATTGAAAACAACTTGGTACTGGCATAAAAACAGAGAAGTCGACCAATGGAATCGAATAGAAGACCCTGACTTTACCCCACAAACCTATGAACACCTGATTTTCAATAAAGGAGCAAAAGTATACAATGGAAAAAAGAGAGCATTTTCAACAAATTATGCTGGCAAAACTGGATGTCAATCTGTAGAAGAATGAAAATAGATCCATATCTATTATCATGCACAAAAATCAAGTCCAACTGGATTAAAGACCTCAATATCAGTCAGAACACACTGAACCTGATTGAAGAGAAAGTGGGAAGGACTCTACAACACATGGGCACAGGAGATCACTTGCTACGTATAACCCCAGCAGCACAGACACTAAGGGCATCATTGAATAAATGGGACCTCCTGAGACTGAGAAGATTCTGTAAAGCAAAGGACACTGTCACTAAGACAAAAAGGCAACCCACTGACTGGGAGATGATCTTCACCAACCCCGCAACTGACAAAGGTCTGATCTCCAAAATATATAAAGAAGTCAAGAAACTAGACCGTAAAAGGCTAATCAACACAATTATAAAATGGGGCACTGAGCTGAACAGAAAATTCTCAACAGAAGAAGTTCAAATGGCCAAAAGACACTTAAGAGCATGCTCAACTTCCTTAGTGATGAGGGAAATGCAAATCAAGACAACTATAAGATACCATCTTACACCTGTCAGAATGGCTAAAGTAAAAAACACCAATGATAGCCTTTGCTGGAGAGGTTGTCGAGAAAGGGGTACACTGATCCATTGCTGGTGGGAATGCAAACTTGTGCAACCACTTTGGAAAGCAATATGGCAGTTTCTCAGAAAATTCGGGATCAACGTACCCCTGGACCCAGCAATACCACTCTTGGGAATATACCCAAGAGATGCCCTATCATGCAACAAAAGTATATTCTCAACTATGTTCATAGCAGCATTGTTTGTAATCGTCAGAACCTGGAAACAACCTAGATGCCCTTCAATGGAAGAATGGATGAAGAAAGTATGGAGTATATACATATTAGAGTATTACTCAGCGGTAAAAACCAATGACTTCTTGAATTTTGCATACAAATGGACGGAAATAGAAACCACTATCCTGAGTGAGGTAAGCCAGACACAAAAAGAGGAACAGGGGATGTACTCATTCATATTTGGTTTCTAGCCATAAATAAAGGACATTGAGCCTATAATTCGTGATCCTAGAGAAGCTAAATAAAAAGGTGAAGCCAAAGAAAAACATATAATCATCCTTCTGAATATTAACCTTCATCATGCAATGAAAGGAGACAGAGACCCACAATTGGAGCACTGGACTGAAATCTCAAGGTCCAGATCAGGAGCAGAAGGAGAGAGAGCACAAGCAATGAACTCAGGACCGGACCATGAGGGGGGCACCCACACATGGAGACAATGGGGATGTTCTATCTGGAACTCACCAAGGCCAGCTGGCCCGGGTATGAAAATTCATGGGATAAAACCGGACTCGCAGAACATAGCGGACAATGAGGACTACTGAGAACTCAAGCACAATGGCAATGGGTTTTTGATCCTACTGCACGTACTGACTTTGTGGGAGCCTAGGCAGTTTGGATGCTCACCTTACTAGACCTGGATGGAGGTGGGTGGTCCTTGGTCTTCGCACAGGGCAGTGAACCCTGATTGTTCTTTGAGATGACAAGGGAGGGGGACTTGATTGGGGGATGGGGAGGGAAAAGGGAGGCGGTGGTGGGAAGGAGGTAGAAATCTGTAATAAATAAATAAATAAATAACAGATCAACATGTCTGTTTCCAAGTGATCAACAATAACCTTGTGAACACGACCCAAATTCTGAGTCCAAATTCCCTGAAACCAACAAGTGAACACCTTCTCTGCAGTGTGAGGACAAGACTCAGACTGGCCAATGCCTTCAATGGGCGGGGACTGCAAGACCTCACAATGTATCCAGTGAGGTCATTGCAAGAAAGTACTCATGCTATTCAGAACCTAAGAATTTTTCCTCCTTCTATCTCCCAGAATGGCATTTCTTTCTCCCTGGCTGTGACCAAATTTTTGAGAAGAAACATCATTTCTATAAGTCCTACACTCATTCTCTGGCTCACAATGCATAGGAAAGGCATGAATGGAGACTTGGGAAGATGGATCTCAAGCATGCTTGCATGGCTGTTCTGGGTTCCATTTCCTGTAATGACCCAATTTTTCCTTCTGGTTTCTACCACCCAGGTGTTTCACATCCTTCCCAGATATCACCCCCTTGCTGAGACCAGGAATTCAGAGATATGAAATGGTGTTATAATCTCTGTCTTACAAATTTTCATGAGAACATTTTGAGTATAAGGACAATAGCAATAACACCAAGAATAGACTCAGTGAGCTGCCTGCTGAACCGAGTTAGTGATGTGTTATTCACTGGACAGCGGACACATGGGCTTTGTCAATATTACTTCCACCTAGAACCTCAAATTCTCTAGTGACTCTGACTGCTGCAGACCTCCTTGTTTCTTTATGCATGATACACAGTCCTTTTTTATTAAATCCCAGTTATGGGAATCATATGGTATCCTGTCCTAAACACTGTGATGCCATTAGGAAATGTGTTGTTCGTCAAGATGTCCAAATTCATATTTTTTATGAGTAGGATGGTGCCAGAGGATGAGTCTTACAATGATAAGGGAATTCATAAGGCCAATGAAATGCTGTGCGAAGGAGCAAAACTATTGAGTTGGGTCTAAGTGCATGGTATAGTCAAACTATTTTCTAAAGCTAATATGGACTGACAAAAGCTTTAGGTTTAGAAATAAACCAATGTACAAAATGGCTAAGATAAATTGGCAGGTAGTAGAAAATGGTTGGTAATAAAAAGAGAAAATCTGAAGTAAATTCACAAAGTAAATCCAAAACTACAAACAGTAAACCCAAGTCTATACTGCAATATCAACTGTTCCTCCACTCCAGTGCCCCAGGTAACAAACTCACTGTGTTCCAGTCAGTGGCGATCACCGATGTTCAATTCCAAAGATGGATGCAGTACTAATTCTCTCAGAACAAAAGTCTGAGTCCCACTGCTTTTTAGCTTACAAATAACTTTGCTGCAGTATAAGGACAAGGTCCAGGCCAAGCTGCTCCCTTATATAGGCTGGGGACAGTCTTTCCTCATAGTGGCTCCTTGTGAGGTCATACAAGCTGTGGACCAATCACAGCTAGCCAAAATCCTTCACTCTTTTCTAGTTCTTTTCATGGCTCCTCCCAAATCTATGTCAAAATACAACTTCGAGAGGCACAGGTTGTCTTGTAGTATGCTTTCTGACTGCCAGACTTGGCTTAGTGTTGGGTTCAGCTTCTGGCCCTGACAGAAGAGTGTGAGGCAGCTGTTACCACTGTATTGATAGTTTCCCAGGGATTTTAAAAACCAACCACCTCCAGCCAGGCCACACATCCCTGAATTTCCTAATTACTCAAACAGAACTGCCTAAGGGGCACAAGGGATCAAGCATATGAGACAGTAGAGGATATATCAAATTCAACCCATGACAAAGACCTTTTACCCTCAATGGTAATAATAAATAAGGGGAAAGAAAATGATAGACTCAGGAAGATTTCTGGTTCCTTGGGTTATGGAGACTGATTTTGATTAGTTATGTAGGATTCTTTAATGGCCTTGAGAATTGTGACCTTTAATTCTGTATCAACATTTGGTTTTTCCAATCCTCATCATCTCTGTATCAAGAGTATTCAATTCCTTTTGCTTTCAACTTAAACTGACAGATTTAAAAGATGTGGTCCCTTACTGGCACTGAGAGGGCTCTAATAAGATGTTCTGTTTCCAATGCAACAAAGGCCATGTGAGGAACCTCTGTGGGCCTCAGAGGATGAAGCTTCATCATAATTGTATCATAAGAACCAATATTAAGTTATATTTTTTATATTTTAATAAATAAATCTTGCCTGAAGACCAGAGGCATAGCTAAACCACTAAAGTTCAAATAATGCTGGAACACATCTCCCCCCCACCCCAGGATTAGGGATTCAGAGGACAAAACATCTCTGAGAGTTCATTGCTACCCTGGACTACACAAGACCAATGCACAAGCAATTCCAGGTAGTGGTGCCTCACACCTTTAATCCGAGTACTAGAGAGTCACATAATTAATCCCAGTAGTATAGGTCATAAAAGTGAGAGGAGAGAGAGGCTTGGTCTGCTTAGTCTGTGGCCATCAAGCCTTGGTAGAGGTAAGACTTCTTTAGTGAGTTGCCTGCTTTTCTGCTTTTCAGGTTGAACCCCAATTTCTGTCTCTAGGATTTTATTATTAGTACTACAACCTTGATCTGATTTCCCATCAGAATCCATAGATCTCATAAAATAGTGATTGATTGTCACAATATTAATGAGAAAGTCTAGTCATTCCAGAGTACTATATCTTGTAAGGGGGGGGCACTTGTTCATCCCAGCTACCTGGCTATCTTAGGCCTGAAATAATCACAGAGAAATGGTATTAATTAAGTCATTGCTTGGCACATTATCTCTAGCCTCTTATTGGCTATCTCTCACATTTTGATTTAATCTATTTCTATTAATCTGTATATCTCCATGTGGCAGTGGCTTACCGTAAAGATGCTAACCGGCGACATCTGTCTCAGTTGGAGGAACCCTGGCTTCTCTCTTACTCTGCTTTTTTTCCTCCCAGAATTCAGTTCTGTGTTCTCCTCCTACCTAAGTTCTGCCCTATCAGGGCAAAGCAGTTTTTGTTATTTATTAACCAATGAAAGCAACACACAAACAGAAGGAACTCCTACACCAACTCTACACAAAATGTTTTATTTCTAGTGTCATGTGATGGAGCCATGCCATCCTTGCCCTCTGATTAAATTCTTTGTTTCCATCATTACTACACTTTGAAAATAGATTTCTTGTTATTTTGACAATAATGAAGTCAGGACGAACCTCTCAAGAGATGAAGGGTAGAAGTTATCTGCTTTTTTTCTTTGTAATTCTGTTTTGTCTCCTGCTTACTCAACAGAAGGAATGAACTCAGTCCTTTATTTATGTGGCTTACACTCTGCTTACTTTGTTAGGTAGTGTTTTCTTTTGTATTTCTACTGCTGTGACGAGACACCATGACCACAGCAACTCCTATAAAGGAAATCATCTTTTTGAGGTAGCAGGTTACAGTTCAGAACTTCAGACCATTATCATCATGGTGATGCACTTGGAAGCAGGCAGGCGTGCAGGCATAGTGCTGTCTATGTCTTGATCACAAGGAAACAAGAAGTAAACCTAGCAATTGGGCATGGCATGTGCATATGGAAGACCACATACTCACACCCACAGTGAAATACTTTTTCCAACAAAGTCATACCTATTCTAACAGAACTATACCTCGGAATAGTGCCACACTTATGAGCTTATTACCACCACATTCCAATCCCTGGTCCCCAAAAGCTTATGACAACACCATAATATTACATGGATTTTGTCTAACTTCAAAAGTCTCCACAGTTTATCACAATCTCCACAATGTTTAAAGTCTAAAGTTCCTTCTGAGATTCGTTCTCTCTCTCTCTCTCTCTCTCTCTCTCTCTCTCTCTCTCTCTCTCTCTCTCTCTCTCTTTCTGGGTTTCTCTGTGTAACAAAGAGCCCTAGCTCTTCTGGAACTAGCTCTTGTAGACCAGGCTGCCCTCATAGTCACAGAGATTTGCCTGCCCCTGCCTCCCAAGTGCTGGGATTAAAGGCATGCATCACTACTGCTCAGCAATTCATGCAATCTCTTAACGGTAATCCCCAGTAAAATCAAAATCAAAAAGCAGATCACCAATTCCAATAAATAATGGCACAGTACATACATTACCATTCCAATATATAGGTAAATGATCAAGCATAGTGAGGAAATACTGAACCAAAACAAGACCAACCCTGTGGGCAACTTCCAAACTCTATACATCTCCATGTCTGATGTCAAAACTTTCTTCAGATCTTCAATTCCATACAGTTTTGTTGACTATACCATACTTCTTTTTTTTCTGGGCTGTTTCCACTTACTGTTAGCAGCTCTCTTCAGCAGATATGCTACAGCTCTTACATCTCTAACATCTTGGAGTCTCCAAGGCTGTCCAGGCTTCAACTTTGCTGTTTTACCCAATGACCTATCTTTGCCTCCATCAGGGACATTCTTGACACATACCTGGCTCAGTAGATTCACTTCATAACTCCTTTCTTCTTTCTGACCTCACCTCTCAACCAAGAACCATGTGACCAAACTGCCAAGTTCTGCTGCTTGCTGGGCCTGGAACCCACCATCCCCTTATTAATTACATCTTCAGCATCTTTTTTCTAATGGTTACTTTCATTAGGTATGCTGTGCTGTCCTGAAGTTACTCTGTAGAACAGACCAGCCTCAAATTGAGAGATCTGCCAGCCTATGCCTTCCGAGTGCTGGGATTAAAAGTGTGTGCCACTATACCCAGCTCTAAGCTTCTCTTCAATTTCCTTTCATAACCACAGACACAGAGGACATTCAGAGAATCATTAGATCTTACTACAAAAGCCTGTATGCCACAAAACTGGAAAATGCAAAAGAAATGGACATTTTTTTAGATAAGTACCATATACCAAAGCTAAACCAAGACCAGGTGAACGATCTAAATAGACCTGTTAGTCGTGAAGAATTAGAAACTGTTACCAAAAATCTCCCTTCCAAAAAAAGCTCAGGACCAGATGGTTTTAATGCAGAATGCTACCAGAACTTCCAAGAAGACCGAATACCTATACTCTTTAATGTAATTCACAATATAGAAAGAGAAGAGTCACTGCCAAATTCCTTTTATGAAGCTACAAATACCCTGATACCAAAACCACACAAAGACCCAACCAAGAAAGAGAATTACAGGCCTATATCACACATGAATATCGACACAAAAATTTTCAATAAAATACTGGCAAAACGAATCCAAGAACACATTAGAAAAATTATCCATTATGATCAAGTAGGCTTCATCCCAGAGATGCAGGGCTGGTTCAATATATGCAAATCAATGTAATCCACCATATAAATAAACTGAAAGAAAAGAACCATATGATCATTTCATTAGATGCTGAAAAGCATTCTACAAAATTCAACACCCCTTTATGATAAAGGTCTTGGAGAGATTAGGGATATAAGGGTCATACCAAAATATAATAAAAGCTATTTACAGCAAGCCGACACCTAACATTAAATTAAATGCAGAAAAACTCAAAGCCATCCCACTAAAATGAGGAACACGACAAGGATGTCCACTCTCTCCATACCTCTTCAATATTGTGCTTGATGATTTAGCAATAGCAATAAGACAACATAACGGGATCAAGGGGATTCGAATTGGAAAGGAAGAAGTTAAGCTTTTGTTATTTGCAGATGATATGATTGTATAATTAAGCGACCCCAAAAACTCTATCAAAGAACTCCTACAGCTGATCAACACCTTTGGTAATGTGGCAGGATACAAGATCAACTCCAAAAAATCAGTTGCCTTCCTATACACAAAGGATAAGGAAGCAAAGAGGGAAATCAGAGAAGCATCACCTTTCACGATAGCCACAAATAGCATAAAATATCTTGGGGTAACTCTGACCAAGGAAGTGAAAGATCTATTTGGCAAGAACTTTAAGTCTTTGAAGAAAGAAATTGAAGAGGACACCAGAAATGGAAGGATATCCCTTTCTCTTGGATTGGGAGGATCAACATAGTAAAAATGGCAATCCTACCAAAAGCAATCTATAGATTCAATGCAATCCCAATCAATGTCCCATCAAAATTCTTCACAGATCTGGAGAAGACAATAATCAACTTTATATGGAAAAAAAACCAGGATAGTCAAGACAATCTTATACAATAAAGAACTGTTTGGAGGCATCACCATCCCTGACTTCAAAGTCTATTACAGAGCTACTTTATTGAAAACAGCTTGGTACTGGCATAAAAACAGAGAAGTCGACCAATGGAATCGAATAGAAGACCCTGACTTTACCCCACAAACCTATGAACACCTGATTTTCGATAAAGGAGCAAAAGTATACAATGGAAAAAAGAGAGCATTTTCAACAAATTGTGCTGGCAAAACTGGATGTCAGTCTGTAGAAGAATGAAAATAGATCCATATCTATTATCATGCATAAAAATCAAGTCCAAATGGATTAAAGACCTCAATATCAGTCAGAACACACTGAACCTGATTGAAGAGAAAGTGGGAAGGACTCTACAACACATGGGCACAGGAGATTACTTGCTACGTATAACCCCAGCAGCACAGACACTAAGGGCATCATTGAATAAATGGGACCTCCTGAGACTGAGAAGATTCTGTAAAGCAAAGGACACCGTCACTAAGACAAAAAGGCAACCCACTGACTGGGAGATGATCTTCACCAACCCCGCAACTGACAAAGGTCTGATCTCCAAAATATATAAAGAAGTCAAGAAACTAGACCGTAAAAGGCTAATCAACACAATTATAAAATGGGGCACTGAGCTGAACAGAAAATTCTCAACAGAAGAAGTTCAAATGGCCAAAAGACACTTAAGAGCATGCTCAACTTCCTTAGTGATGAGGGAAATGCAAATCAAGACAACTATAAGATACCATCTTACACCTGTCAGAATGGCTAAAGTAAAAAACACCAATGATAGCCTTTGCAGGAGAGGTTGTCGAGAAAGGGGTACACTGATCCATTGCTGGTGGGAATGCAAACTTGTGCAACCACTTTGGAAAGCAATATGGCAGTTTCTCAGAAAATTTGGGATCAACCTATCCCTGGACCCAGCAATACCACTCTTGGGAATATACCCAAGAGATGCCCTATCATGCAACAAAAGTATATTCTCAACTATGTTCATAGCAGCATTGTTTGTAATCGCCAGAACCTGGAAACAACCTAGATGCCCTTCAATGGAAGAATGGATGAAGAAAGTATGGAGTATATACATATTAGAGTATTACTCAGCGGTAAAAACCAATGACTTCTTGAATTTTGCATACAAATGGACGGAAATAGAAACCACTATCCTGAGTGAGGTAAGCCAGACACAAAAAGAGGAACAGGGGATGTACTCACTCATATTTGGTTTCTAGCCATAAATAAAGGACATTGAGCCTATAATTTGTGATCCTAGAGAAGCTAAATAAAAAGGTGAAGCCAAAGAAAAACATATAATCATCCTTCTGAATATTAACCTTCATCATGCAATGAAAGGAGACAGAGACCCACAATTGGAGCACCGGACTGAAATCTCAAGGTCCAGATCAGGAGCAGAAGGAGAGAGAGCACAAGCAATGAACTCAGGACCGGACCGTGAGGGGTGCACCCATACATGGAGACAATGGGGATGTTCTATCTGGAACTCACCAAGGCCAGCTGGCCCGGGTATGAAAATTCATGGGATAAAACCGGACTCGCAGAACATAGCGGACAATGAGGACTACTGAGAACTCAAGCACAATGGCAATGGGTTTTTGATCCTACTGCACGTACTGACTTTGTGGGAGCCTAGGCAGTTTGGATGCTCACCTTACTAGACCTGGATGGAGGTGGGTGGTCCTTGGTCTTCGCACAGGGCAGTGAACCCTGATTGTTCTTTGGGATGACAAGGGAGGGGGACTT
Source organism: Chionomys nivalis (assembly GCF_950005125.1). Classification (NCBI taxonomy): domain Eukaryota; kingdom Metazoa; phylum Chordata; class Mammalia; order Rodentia; family Cricetidae; genus Chionomys; species Chionomys nivalis. The sequence goes on along the minus strand of NC_080108.1, from coordinate 41,463,302 downwards.
GATTGGGGGATGGGGAGGGAAAAGGGAGGCGGTAGTGGCAAGGAGGCAGAAATCTGTAATAAATAAATAAATAAATAAATAAATAAATAACAGATCAACATGTCTGTTTCCAAGTGATCAATAATAACCTTGTGAACACGACCCAAATTCTGAGTTCAAATTCCATGAAACCAACAAGTGAACACCTTCTCTGCAGTGTGAGAACAAGACTCAGACTGGCCAATGCCTTCAATGGGCGGGGACTGCAAGACCTCACAATGTATCTAGTGAGGTCTTGCAGCCTATGCCTTCCGAGTGCTGCGATTAAAAGCGTGTGCCACTATACCCATCTCTAATCTTCTCTTCAGTTTCCTCTCACAAGTTGGAAACTTAGTTGGGTGGAATCTTCCCTTGATCACCACATCCTTTGTTTCATTTTTAATCTGTTTTTTTTTACTTATTTATTTATTTTTATTCTTTTTTAATTAAAATTTCCACCTGCTCCCCATTTCCCATTTCCCTTCCCTCCTCCCAAATATTGCCCTCCCCCCACTTCCCTCCACCTATCCCCACTCCTCTTCTCCTCCCCCCACTCCATTCCCCCTCCCTCTTGATACTGAAGAGCAGTCCAAATTCCCTGCCCTGCGGGAAGACCAAGGTCCTTCTATCTACGTCCAGAAAGGTGAGCGTCCAAACAGGCTAAGCTCCCACAAAGCCAGTTCATGTATTAGGATCGAAACCTAGTGCCATTGTCCTTGGCTTCTCATCAGTCTTCATTGACCGCCATGCTCAGAGAGTCCGGAATCAACCCATGCTTATTCAGTCCCAGACCAGCTGGCCTTGGTGGGCTCCCAATAAATCAGTTCCACTGTCACAGTGGGTGGGTGCATCCCTCGTGGTCCTGATTTTTTGCTCATGTTCTCCCTCCTTCTGCTCCTCATTTGGACCTTAAGAGCTCAGACCGTTGCTCCAAATTGAGACTCTGTCTCTACCTCGATCCATCGCCAGATGAAGGTTCTAAGGTGATATGCAAGATATTCATCAGTATAGGATAGGGTCATTTCAGGTGCCCTTCAATGGAGGAATGGATGAAGAAAGTGTGGAATATATACATATTAGAGTACTACTCAGCAGTAAAAAACAATGACTTCTCGAATTTTGCGTGCAAATGGATGGAAATAGAAAACACTATCCTGAGTGAGGTATCCCAGACTCAAAAAGAGGAACATGGGATGTACTCACTCATAATCGGTTTCTAGCCATAAAATAAAAGACATTAAGCATATAATGTGTGATCCTATAGAAGCTAAATAAGAAAGTGAACCCAAAGAAAATCATAGAGTCATCCGCATGGAGAGGGGGAAGTAGACAAGATTCCAGGGCAAAAACTGGGAACTTGCGGGTGAGGTGGCATGGGGAAAAGGGGAAATGGGATGAGAAATATGAGAAGGGGAGGATGGGAGGAGCTCGGAGGATTGGGATGGTTGGGATATAGGAAGGATGGATACGGGAGCAGCGAAGTATATATCCTATCTAAGGGAGCCATCTTAGGGTTGGCAAGAGACTTGACTCTTGAGGGGTTCGCAGGTGTCCAGGAATATGTCCCCATTTTTAATCTGTTTATCTTTTTGAACACAGGACTTAGTTCCATTCCCCTTTCTGTGTTCCTTTTCCCTTCAAATTTTATATTTTATAATTTTCCCTCCTCAGCCTGCTCCTTTTTACTATCAATCTTCTTTAGAGTTACCACTAACATTCACAGGACCTAGCCTGTACTAGGAAGTTTTGGGATTTCTCTGCCAGTGGAATTAATTTAATCTCTTCACTTTAGACTCGGGCAGATGCTTCAGACAATGGTAAAATGCAGCTGCATTCTTTACCAAAATATCAAAAGAACAATCTCTAGGCATCATTCTAAACTTTTCTGAATCCTCTCAGGCCAGTCCCTGACAGTTCAAATAACTCATAGCACCACTGTTTTCCATGGTTTACTATGGCCCATTAAGCAGTACTTAAAGTATTCTATTGCTTTCTTAACCCAAATCACCAAAGCCCACATTACTCCAAACAGAAACATGGTCAGCCCTATCAGAGCAATACCCCAGTTCATGGTACCAACTTCTGTCTTAGTTAGGAATTTCTATTGCTGTGAAGAGATGCCACGACCATGGCAACCCTTATAAAAGAAGGCATTTAATTGAGGTGTCTGTTTATAGCTCAGAGATTCAATTAATTATCAACATGGCAGGGCACTTGGTAGAGTGAAGGCAGACATGTTGAGAGCTACATCTTGATCAGAATGCAGTAGGAAGCAAACTGAGACATTGGGTGTAGTTTGGGCTTGTATGAACCCTCAAAGCCTACCCAACAGTGACATAATTTGTCCAAAAGGTCATGCCTTTTTTTTAAGAAAGAAAGCCACACCTTCTATTAGTGCCACTCCATGTGAGTTTGTAGGGGCCAATTACCTTCAAATGACCAACATGGGTTTCTCCAGGCATTGGACATGATCTGCCTCTCTGTTCTGCATGGACACAAACTGTCTAAATTGAAGGAAGATCATAAAAGTATCATTTAACAGATTTCATACAAAACTTCTGGTTGTCAACCCTGTATACTTTTCAAGGATTGATAGATGGAGAACTCATGACTGTCCCTAGAATTTCAGCTTGGGTGATTCATCCCATTCATATAGCTTAATCCACTGCCATTTTCTTTTTTTCCACTTGTAGAACCTGATGTCCATATGTCTGGCTAGTCCTTCATTGGACCTTGTCCTGTTTTCTTTCTTTTGCAGCTGGAGTCAAGTCTGTAACTCTAATCTTACCCCCAGGCTGTTTTCCCAGGTCTACCAAGTCTTGATTTCCATTCTTCCCTTTTCACTGCAGACTATGTTTTCATTCTATATCCTGCTTCTGAAGCTGAAGTCTGCTGAAGTCTGACTTTGAGCCTTTAAAGTCACTGTGTAACCTACGTACAGCTAGCATCCAATCAAGAAAGCAGAGAGAAAGATAGGGTAAAAGGAAAAACAAAGAAAGATAGATTATGGGACAGAGAGACTGATAGATCACGTTTGTAATATGTGATTGATTCCTGATATTCCTATTTAATGTTATAATAATCAAAGCTGTTCTCTTCAGCATAGAAAATTGCATATGTCTTACAGAATCATATCCTGGAGCATGGTTTCTGGGAATTGAACTAAGGACCTTTGGAAGAGCAGACAGTGCTCTTAACCACTGAGCCAGTTCTCCAACAGTGGGAGATTTGATATGAATTTAAGCTATAGTAGAGCATCTTTTACAAACTTTAGTAATTGAGCCCTTGGGTCCAATGTATAGCTGTTAATATTTGCAATGTCCTCTTGGTAGATTTTTCCTTTGATGAGTACATTGTCTTTGCCTTTCTTCTGATTAGTTTTCAGTTGATGTTTATTTCACAAGATATTAAAATGACTTCACTAGACTGCTTCTTAGGTCTCTTTTCTTGGAATAACTTTCTCTGTACTTTTACTCAAAGGGGATGCCTATCACTGGTTTTAAAGTGTGTTTCTTAGATGCAGCAGAAGGTTGTATCTTTTTCACATCCATTCTTAAGTCTATGTATGATCTTTTATTGGGTAAAACCGAACATTGATGTTGCGAATTATCAATGAGTCCCAGTTGTTGATTCCTGCTATCTTGTTGTTGTTGTGTAGATTTTTCTCCCTTCTTTTGATTTGCTTTGGATGTTCTCTTATTTTTTCCTGTTGGTACTTGTGGGTATTGTTAATCTCTTTGGGTAAGTGTCTGCCTTTTAGCTCATTCTGTTTGGCTGAATTTGCAGATAGATTTTGCTCAAATTTTGTTTTATTATGAGATTTTTTTTCATCTCTTATTATTGAATGCTTGACTGAGTATAGTCATCTGGGTAGATATGTGTGGTCTCTTAGAGTTTGTAGAACATATGTTCTGGCCTTTTTGACATTTAGAGTCCCCACTGAAGAACCAAAGACTATTCTAATAGGTTTAAGATTATATGTTTCATGTTATTTTAGCTTTTCTTTGCTGTTTCTAATATTTTTCCTTTGTTCTTGAGTTTAATATTTGATTATTATGTGATGAAAGAAACTTCTTCTCTATCTCAGTCTATTTGGTATTCTGCATGTTTTTTGTACCATGATAAGTATATCCACTTTCAGATTGGGAATATTTTCTTCTATGAATTTGTTTAAAAATTTTTTTTACCCTGGGTTTCTTTGCTGTTTCCTATTTCTCTCATTTATACATTTTTTTATTTTCTTTGTGTACCAGATTTTCTCTATTTTTTTGACCTGGGATTTTGTAGATTTAACATTTTCTTATACTGAAAGACAAGGATAAATCCAGACCCCCTAGTGGGAAGAGAAGAGCCAAAAGTCTAGGTTAACCGGTTCTGTGACTTTGTTTTAGGAACTGGCTAAGCACAAAGTTATATTATAATCTTGAGAAATGGGGAGTTACCCTCTTGTGACTATCACTGGTATTTTTGGATTTTCCAATGATGCCCTCCCTATCCTCTTTGGGTTGTGGTTTCTTCACTTAAATACCCCTTCTCCCAGATACTTGGGGTTGAACTCCTCTACCCCTGTGTGGGATGATTCTAGGCCCCACCGCACTGGTTCCTGTCAATAAACCTTGTGTGATTACTGTAATAATGGTCTCTCATGAGTTCTTGGGGGTCATGTTATCCCAAGACTTGAGAGTCTCCCAACTCCGAGGGTCTTCCAATATCAACATATCTCATTCCTCTACCTTGATAACAATGACTGAGATTTTTACTTCCATCTCTTTAATGCTGTTGAAAAAGACTTGTATCTGAAGTTCCTGTTCTAGTTCCTAAATTTTTCATTTTCAACTTTTCCTACTTTGTTTTTTCTTTACTGATTCTATTTCCATCTACAAGTCTTAAACTGTTCTTTTCCTAAATTCTAGTTTTTGTATTTTCATAGATTTCAATTAAGAATTTATACACTTCTTCTTTAATGATCTCTAACATATTACTAATGGCTATTCTCAAGTTCGTATCTTTTACTTCAGTAAAATTACATTTCTCAGGACTTACTTTAAATGGATTATTGTTGTTGGTTGACATATATTGTCCTGGTAGTTACTAATTGTGTTTTATACTCAGAAGTAGGCATCTGGATTTAGGATGATTCTATTTTTAGGTGTGGAGATCTGGTCTTGTGTTTGTTGGTGGATTCCTTGGTTTCTGATTCCCTCTCTAGTTTAAGGAGAATGTGGTGGTTTGGGGTGGCCTGGTAGGAATTAGGTTGACATCCTTGTAGGTGTGGATACTGCTTCTCTGTCCTATCTGCTTCTCTGTCCATCGAAGCCTATGGTTCCCAGTGAACGCCTGTTAGTGCTGGAGGCTGAGACAAAGGGAAGTAGTGGTGAGCAAGGCGATAACAAAAAGATGATCTTCTATCCTGGCCAGCGGGATATGAACAGGGGTCCCTGATAAACCTGGAGGAGAAGAATGGAAGGAACAAGAGACATGAGAAACGATGAAAGGCAGGATTTCTGATCAAGCTGCCGATTTTTTTATCCTTCAGAAGCTGTTATATAGCAAATTGGCAAGGGGAAGGGGAGGTGTGTCAGGTCTGATGGAACTCAGGCCTGGAGACATCCCTAGCTAATAAGGAAATACTGAGGGTCTGTAATTATTAACTAACAAAGGAAATGCTAATTACTTCTAAAGCCTGGGGCCTACAGGTCTCACTAGGCTAATTTCTTAGTCCTTGCCCTACAAAGTTGAATATCTTACTTGTGAACTTGAGATGGCATAAACAAAATACAGATCTCAAAATACAGGTCTTTGCTTCCAACAGTCTTCTGTTTGGGATGAGATATAGCAGGTGTAATGAAGGAAATATAACAGGTGTACTATGGATATCCAGGTGTGTATAGCTGGGATGAGATATAACAGGTGTAATGAAGGTAATAGATCAGGTGTAATATGGATATAACAGGTGTGTATAGCTGAAATGAGATATAGAAGGTGTAATGAAGGTAATAGAACAGGTGTGTTATGGATATAATGGATGTGTATAGCTAGAATGAGATATAACAGGTGTAATGAAGGTAATATAACAGGTGTACTATGGATATAGCAGGTGTGTATAGCTGGAATGATGTATAACAGGTGTAATGAAGGTAATAGAACAGGTGTACTATGGATATAACAGGTGTGTATAGTTGGGATGAGGTGTTACAGGTGTAATGAAGGTAATAGAACAGGTGTACTATGGATATAACAGGTGTGTATAGTTGGGATGAGGTGTTACAGGTGTAATGAAGGTAATAGAACAGGTGTACTATGGATATAACAGGTGTGTATAGTTGGGATGAGGTGTTACAGGTGTAATGAAGGTAATAGAACAGGTGTACTATGGATATAACAGGTGTGTATAGTTGGGATGAGGTGTTACAGGTGTAATGAAGGTAATAGAACAGGTGTACTATGGATATAACAGGTGTGTATAACTGGGATGAGATATAACAGGTGTAATGGAGGTAATAGAACAGGTGTACTATGGATATAACAGGTGTGTATAGCTGGGATGAGATATAACAGGTGTAATGGAGGTAATAGAACAGGTGTACTATGGATATAACAGGTGTGTATAGCTGGGATGAGATATAACAGGTGTAATGGAGGTAATAGAACAGGTGTACTATGGATATAACAGGTGTGTATAGCTGGGATGAGATTAGAGAATTGTATATGATGGAGAGAGAGAGATGGTAGACTGAATATTTGAAGATCACTACCTTCTTCCCTGGATAGCATGATAAGTAGGTCCCAGTATCTGTAGGATTTGTTGTCTGAGACAAAGCGTTCAAAAATTAACTTTTCCTTGTGTAAATGCAAGAAAAATGTTATGAAACTATAGTATATCTGTGCCATTGTGCTGTTGATTTTATGTCAACTTGTTACAAATTAAATTTATTTTGGAAGTAAGAACCTCAACTGAGAAAATGCTACAAGGAGATTGTCTGTGGACTTGTAAGGAGCGACGGGCCGCTTCCCACCACCCGGCTAGCTTTACACCTGAAATAATTACACGGAACCTGTATTCTCTTAAACACTGCCTGCCCATTAGTTATAACCTCTTATTGGCTAGCTCTTACATATTGATCTAACCCATTTCTAATATCCGTATTGCCACTTGAGTGTGGCTTACTGGGACGAATCTAACGGGCATCCATCTCAGAGAGGAGAAACATGGTGACTGCCTGACTCAGCTTCTTTCTCCCAGCATTCTGTTCTGTTTTCTCTGCCTACCTAATTTTCTGTCCTATCAAAGGCCAAGCAGTTTTCTTTATTAATCAATAGACATGTGACCCTCCTCCATCAGTAGTCAAGCACGTAGGGGCATTTTATGATTAATAACTGATGTGGGAGGGCCCAGGTTACTGTGGGCACTACCATTCCTACATAAGTGGTTCTATGTTGTATAAATATGCAGGCTGAACAAGTCATGGAGAACAAGCCAGTAAACAGGCTTCTGCCATGGCTTCTGCTTCAGTTCCTTCTCTCAGGTTCCTGCCTTGAGCTCCTGCCATGAATTTCTTAAATGAGGGGATGTGATGTTGATGTTTAAATGAAATAAACTCTTGCCTTTTCAAATTGGTTTGTCATGGAATTTTAGCATCACAACAGAAACCCTAAGAATAATCAACAATTTTCTACTTGAATTTAAGTAACACTCCAGAAGTTGAAACCCATACCATACCTGGCATGATTATTAAGCTAAAACATATGACTATACAAGTCATAGATGGTAGGGGAGACCACATTACTGTTGTTCTCCTAATGGGAAATAGTATTAGATAAACTCCTAATTGCTTGATGTTATACCTATATATGCATATCTGCACCATCATCATAGAAGCTTCTATTACAGTAGATGACAATTAACACAGAGAACTCGCAGCTGCCCACAGTGTGGAGAATAAGTGAGAGCAGAAGGCTCATTACTAAATAAACATCTATACCAAACATGCTCCTCCCCAAGGCTCGGGGATCATTGCAGAAGAGAGAGTAGAAAGGGTGAAAAATATCAAATCTGTGAATGACTACAAAGAATGTGCCTTCTGGACACAGCAGGTAGGCGCACCTTTGAACTCATAGCAGTTGTGGCAATAAACACAAGACATGGGAAAGTTGAAACCCGACAAAATTCTAACATGGAAAGGGGACCTGGCCATTAATCCCACCACTAGCCAGATGCTGCTGTTGGTATCTGGAGGGGGAAGGGGAGTTCGTTTTCTCTATGAGCATGGCCCCTGAAAAGTCAACAAGGGTACAGTGAAGGGCCAGAAATCCAAGAAAAGATTCTCTTGGAAATTTGGATATGTGGATAAAAGTATGCCTATAGCAATATTACTGGGTCAATATCATTCTCCACAGATATTTGCCCTGCTATGTTAATTTCTGTTCTTTTCACAAAATGAAATGGAAACAGCATAAATGTCATCCTTCAATTGATAAACAGATAATGAAATTGTGGTACATACACACTGAGGAATAGTACTTAGCTATAAAAGAAAATAAATATTGAAATTTATAGGTAAATGGAAGGGTCTAGAAAATACTTTGCTGAGTGAGAAAACCAAGACCCAGAATAAGAAACATTATAAGTTCTTTCTCATATGTCTTTCCTAGATCCAAATCTTTTTATGTGAATAGACACAGAAAACAGGGAAGTCAAAAGGGACTATGGAGGGCATCAATAGTGTGGGGCAGAGGGAAATTGGAAAACTGGAGGTCTTTAATTACGGAGAGGAAAAAATCAATACAGAAAAAAAGAGGGAGGAGAATACAAGAATAGTAAGGATGTCTAAAAGTGTCATAAAGGATCATATCAGTGTAAATCTGCCTTACACATGAGTGTGAATATAAATATCCACATATATTAAAATTTCTCACCTTGGCTGGCAACGCTCCCTTCAAGACTGATGGACCATCAATCACACCTCTAACACCGAGCATGAAAATCCTCTTGAGTTGTTGGTCAAGGTTGTTCAAGACATTCTCAAAAGGTTATAGGCTAAAAGTCCCTATTGATGAAGACACCATGTTCTGTCCTTCCCATACAGAACCTGGAAGATACAAGCTGAATTTGACCTGAAAGCTCTCTCCTTCCAGACTAGCTTATATGGTACCAGGAGATACTGTGCAAACTTCCAAGGGAGGGAAGCAATCATTAGCCCGACCCATGTACTGATATAAGGGACACATGTACTACACAGCTCCCATACATAAGGCTCAGGGGTCATAGAGGAATAAGGGGAGGAAAGACTATAAGAGTCAGAGGCCATGAAGCTTCCTCTGAGACTATGTCTCCTAGGAATGTCAGAAGGAACTGCAGAAGGAAATCTTATCAACAGAGTTTCCTGAACATAAACAACACCAACACACATCCTTACATGAGAAGAGGAATAATTATGGAGTCCCACGTTCTTACAAAGAACTACAGGCTCCTAAGAAATGCTGAGAGCAGGAGAAATAGACTTCGCCAGGAAAAAGCCCCAGTTGACTACCCAATAGCAAGCAGTCAGATCTGAAAAGAATATACAGAGAAGTAAAAAGTGTATTATAGAATGCACTGTTTGTATTTATGTATAACAAACAATTCCAATTTTATGAAAGAAAATGAGACCATGATTTAAAAGAGAGCATGGGGTGAATGGGAGTGGTTGAGGCATGTAGAAAATGTGAAATTATTCTTTAGTGTCAAAAGTAAAATTAATTATATAGAAATTACAGAAAAAACATAGCAATAAAACCCTTGGAAGTAGAAAGAAAAGTGGTTAGTCATATTTAAAGAGGTGCAATAGAAGTTCTCAAAAATTACATCTAAATTTTTCTGATATGAGCCCCTTGGTATAAAAAACGGAAGTCACTGGAAGAAGTGCTGGTGGGAAATGAGGACAGAACAAAGAAAGGAAGCTGTGAATCCAACCCAGATGAGAAACCACTAGGGAAGTGGAGCAGGGAGCTGGGCAGAGGGCAGAGCTATGTCTGAGTGATATTTATTGTTTGTTTGCTATTTTTATGTCTGTAAATTTGAGGCTGAACAAGCCTCTCTGAGATTTTACTATCATCACTCATGGCCTCTCTGTATTTACTGGTAAATTCATCTTTTATCAGATGTCCTTAATTATCTGAGTGAGATTGCTCTTTGCTTCTGTCCAGTTACCTCTGATGTTTCCTGCACCACCTTTGTTACTGTGTTGTGCTGTTCTAGCCACCTGCTTCCTACTGGTCTGTAAAGGAAATGACAGCTGTAAAGGTTAACTAGAAAAATCAGTTGTAGTGATTGTTGCCTCACTTGAGTGGCCAGTTGGTGGGGTTGTATGCAATATACAAACCAGAGCCTCTCAGACCTAAGTTGGCCGATTTGCTTTAGATATGCATGGGCTCAGTCAGGTTCATCTTGTTTGGTTAATAATTTACATAGTAAAAAGCAATGGTTATGGATTTATCCCATTGTAAATATTATCAAGGTGAAAAGTTCATATCCATAGTTAAAATGATCATCATCATGATAGGGAAAAAATGAAAACATTTTAATATTATTTCTTTTTTAAAGCGATTGCAATATAACAACATCATATCTTCCTTCCTTTTTCTCCCTCCAAACCCTCTCATATACCCCTCCTTTCTGGCTTTCAAATTCTGTGCTTCTTTTTACATCAGTTTTTATTACTGCTGTTGCTGCTGGTTGTGGTGGTGGTGGTGGTGCCGTGTGTGTGTGTGTGTGCCCACGTGTGTTCCTAAGAAATAAATTCAAACAACATTGGATGTTATTTGTACATATGTTTATGTTTTCAGGACTGACCATTTGATACTGAACAATCAGTTAACACTTCCCCAGGAAGACAATGGCTCTTGAATTGAGCATTCCCAAGTTGCCTACAGGTTTTTCTGTAGGGATGAGACATCCAGCATTCACTGCTCCACCCATCAACCAGGCCACATTGTCATGTCTATTGCTCTTTTTCTTCTTCATCTCAGGTGTAGGCAGTATTGTTGGTGGGATTTATGTGTGTGGCTTTCATAGACCCCAAACACATAATCTAAGATTAAACTCCCTGGGTGCCATCCTGGGGCAGGGCAGAACTTCCAGGAAAGAAGCACAAGTCCTTTCAACTCCTGCTGCCGGGGCTTCTTTGTTCCACATGACCCTGCCTCCCCCAAGCCTGTCCTACTGTCTGTGAGGTCCTTGGCCCAGGAAAAGTTTCTACCCCGGCACTGAGGCTATCCACCCAGAGGGGTGAGTGAGCGCCTGCCTGGCCAGAGGGGAGTGCAGGGCACCTCCAGCTCCTGCTGCAGGAACTTCTTAGTTCCACACGACCTTCCCCTTCCCCCAAGTTCACCCTTTTGTCTGTGGGGTCCTTGGACCTCCAAGGGTCCATGTCCCTGTGCTGAGGACAACAATTCAGACTGGTCCTTGGCCCAGGAACAGTTCCTGCTCCTGCACTAAGGAGATCCTCCCAGAGTCAGTCACAGTGTAGATTGGATCAAGAAGCCACGACTCTCCTGGCTGCATTTGAAGGAAGAGATGGACAGGCTTCAGTGCAAGAATTCCTCCAACAACCTGAAAGGCAACATGACAAAACCAGATTCCAGGGATCATGCAACAAGAAGACTTGAACACCCTATTCCAGAAGAAGTAGTAAAAATCAACTTTAAACATAACATTATGAAAATAATAGAGGACCTTAAACCAGATGTGAAAAATTGCTGTAATGAAATGGAGAAGACAAACAAAAAGGTAGAAGAAATGAGTAAATTTCTCAAAAACACCCAAGGAAAACAAAATAAAGCAATCAAACAGGTAATGGAAACAATCAAGACTTTAAAAATGAAATGGAGGAAATGAAGAAAACACAAACCGAGGAAAGACTGGATATGAAAAATCTGGGTAAATGAACAGGAAATGCAGAGACAAACATAACCAACAGAATACAAGAGATAGAAGAAAGAATCTCAGACACCGAAGATACTATAGAGGAAATAAACTTATTGATTAAAGAAAATAATAAATCCAAAAAATTCTTAACACAGAACATCCAGGAAATCTGGGACACCATGAAAAGACCAAACCTAAGAATATTAGGGGTAGAAGAAGGAGAAGAATTACAGCTCAAAGGCCCAGAAAATATATTCAAAAAAATTATAAAAGAAAACTTTCCCAAACCTAAAGAAGGATATTCCTATGAAGGTACAAGAAGCATATAGAACACCAAATAGACTGGATCAAAAGAAAAAAAAAAGCATTCCCTCGCCATATAATAATCAAAACACAGAACATACAGAACAAAGAATGAGTATTAGGAGCTGCAAGGGAAAAAGGTCAAGTATCATATAAAGGGAAACCTATCAGAATTATACCTGATTTCTCAATGGAAACCATGAAAGTCAGAAGGTCTTGGATAGATGGGCTGCAGGCACTAAGAGACCATGGATGCAAGCCCAGACTACTATATCCATCAAAGCTTACATTCACCATAGATGGAGAAAAAAAATTCCAGGACAAAAACAGATTTAAACAATACATAGCCACAAACCCAGCCTTACAGAAGATACTAGAAGGAAAACCAAAAACCAAGGAAGCTAACAACACCCATAATAACACAAGGAACTAACAACCCTCCACCAGCACAACTCAAAGAAAGGAAACAAACAAACACTACCACCACAAAAAATAACTGGAGTTAACAACCACTGGTCATTAATATCACTTAATATCAATGAACTCAATTCACCTATAAAAAGGCACAGGTTAATAGAAAGGATACGAAAACAGGATCCAACATTCTGCTTTTTACAAGAAACTCACCTCAAACTTAAAGACAGACACTACCTCAGAGTAAATAGTTGAGAAAAGGTTTTCCAATCAAATGAAACAAAGAAACAAGTGGATGTCCCTATACTAACATCTAACAAAATTGATTTCAAACTAAAATCAATCAGAAGAGATGGAAAAGACCACTTTATTCTTAGAACTGGAACAATTCATCAGGAGGAAGTCTCAATCCTGAATATCTATGCCCCTAGTATAAAAGCACCCACATATATAAAAGAAACATTACTAGAACTCAAAGCATACATCAAACTCCACACTCTAATAGTAGCAGATTTCAACACTCCTTTCTCACCAATGGACAGGTCAAGCAGAAAGAAACTTAACAGAAAAATAAGAGAACTAACAGATGTAATGAACCAAATGGACTTAACAGACATCTATAGAACATTACACCCAAACAGAAAAGAATACACCTTCTTCTCAGAATCTCATGGAACTTTCTCAAAAATTGATCACATAATTGCTAACAAAGCAAACATCCATAGATACAAAGAAATTGTAGTAACCACCTGTGTACTATCATATCACCATGGAATAAAGTTAGAATTCAACAATAATTCTACCCCCAGAAAGCCTACAAACTCATGGAAACTGAATAGTCAACTAATGAACCACCCCTGGGTCAAGGAAGAAATAAAGAAAGAAATTAAAGTCTTCCTTGAATTCAATGAAAATAAAGACACAACAAAACCAATCTATGGGACACTATGAAAGCAGTGCTAAGAGGAAAGTTCATAGCACTAAGTGCCCACATAGAGAAAACAGAGAAAGCATACATTAGAGACTTAACAGCACACCTGAAATCTCTAGAAAAAAAAAAGAAGCAGACTCACCCAGAAGGAGTAGAAGACTGCAAATAATCAAACTAAGGGCCAAAATCAACAAAATAGAAACAAAGAAAACAATTCAAAGAATCAATAAAATAAAAAGCTGGTTCTTAGAGAAAATCAACAATATTGAAATACCCCTATCCAAACTAATCAAACGGCAGAGAGAGAACGGGCAAATTGATAAGATCAGAAATGAAAAGGGGGACATAACCACAGACACAGAGGAAATTCAGAGAATCATTAGATCTTACTGCAAAAGTATGTATGCCACAAAATTGGAAAATGGTAAAGAAATGGACACTTTTTAGATAGGTACCATATACCAAAATTAAATCAAGACCAGGTGAACTATTTAAATAGACCTGTAAGTAGCAACGAATCAGAAGATGTCATCAAAAACCTCCCTCCAAAAAAAAAAAAAAAATCCCAGGACCAGATGGTTTTAATGCAGAATTCTATCAGAACTTCCTTAAAAAGCCAATACCTATACTCCTTAATATATTTCACAAAATAGAGAAGAGTCATTGCCAAACTCCTTTTACGAAGCTACAGTTACCCTGGTACTAAAACTACACAAAGACTTAACCAAGAAAGAGAATTACAGACCTATCTTACTCATGAACATTGATGCAAAAAAAAATTCTCAATAAAATACTGGCAAACTGAACCCAAGTACACATCGAAAAAATTATACATTATGATTAAGTAGGCTTCATCCAAGAGAGGAAGGGCTGGTTCAACACATGCAAATATATCAATGTAATCCATCATATAAATAAACTGGAAGAAAAAATGATCAATTCATTAGATGCTGAAAAAGCATTTTACAAAATTCAACACCCCTTTATAATAAAGGTCTTGGAGAGATTGGGTATACAAGGATCATACCTAAATATAATAAAAGCTACATACAGCAAGCCAACAGCTAACATCAAATTAAATTGAGAGAAACTCAAAGCCATTCTACTAAAATCAGGAACAAGGCAAAGCTATCCACTCTCTCCATACCTCTTCAATATAGTGCTTGAAGTTCTAGCAATAGCAATAAGACAACATAAGAGAACGGGGATTAATATTGGAAAGGAAGAAGTCAAACTTTAATTATTTGCAGATAATATGATAGTTTACATGAGCGATCCCAAAAACTCTACCAAAACACGCCTACAGATGATAAGCACCTTTAGTAATGTGGCAGGATACACGATCAACTCCAAAAAATCAGTCCCCTACTATACACAAAGGATAAAGAAGCAAAGAGGGAAATCAGAGAAGCAACACCTTTCACAATAGCCACAAATAGCATAAAGTATCTTGGGGTAATGCTAACCAAGGAAGTGAAGATCTATTTGACAAGAACTTTAAGTCTTTGAAGAAAAAATTGAAGAGGATATCAAAAAATGGAAGGATCTCCTATGCTTTTGGATTGGGAGGATCAACATAGTAAAAATGCATTCCCCATCAAAATCCCAACAAAATTCTTCACAGACCTTGAGAGAACAACAATCAACTTTATATGGAAAAACAAAAAACCCAGGATAGCCAAAACAATCTTATACAATAAAGGAACTTCTGGAGGCATTACCATCCATGACTTCACACTCTATTATAGAGCAACATTAATGAAAACAGCTTGGTATTGGCATAAAAACAGAGATGTTGACCAATGGAATTGAATTGAAGACCTGGATATTAACCCACAAACCTATGAACACCTGATTTTTTTTCACTTTGCAATTTCAACATTTATTTCTGATACCAAAACTTGGCAACACACAAGAAAAAAAAGTAATAGAATAGCAAATAAATTTATCTTGCATACCACTCAGTCAAGAGGATGTGGCTCTCTAGATAGCTGGGTTCTGAAGGAATCTGAGGCTTCAGCCTTACTCAGAGGGAAAACTATTGCAAATGATGAGCAGGATTGGACATTTTACTCAACCCAGAAGAAGCCAATGGCACTGAATTTGGCGGCGAAGTTGGCAGTAGCTGTACCACTGGGGATGATAATGTGGCCAGTAAAGGCCTGAGGAAATCTGGAGCGGGCATTCTGGTGGTATCGGGCCCAGAAGGTAAAGGGGATTCTGGACCAAGGATCTCCAAAATCTCCTTCCTCATCCCAGGTCAGCAGCTCAAACTCGATGTCATCCCAGCTCCAGGGCCCAGACACAGCCTCATCTCCAATTCCCATGCGGGTTCATGCTTCAGCACAGGCTTCTGCCTCAGCAGCAGCAGCATCCAGAGCATCCAATGCTTCATCTGCAGCTTCCATGAACTGTGCGGTCCAGTCACGAGGGTCTCTCTTCTGAACCTCTGCAATGAATCTCAGCACTTTCATCTTGCTAGTCTCATGGTAGGAACGGAGGCCCCAGAGGAACTCATACTCAGGAGGGTTGAGGTTGGGCACTTGTCTGTAGTCCAGGTATTTTTGCTTCACGGACTCGTAAGTAAGAAGTTTTCTTGGATCACCAAGGAGGGGGTGTCTGACCCCAGGACGCAGTCCCACCTTGCGCAGTGCATCCCAAAGGACAGCCTCACTTGCACGGTTGCCATTCATGAAGATAATGCCCAGAATCACCAAGAGGAGACCAAGCTTGGGTGTATCTTTGGTCGTTCCCAGTATACCAGCCAGGGACTCAGGAGTACTGATGGGAATATACAGGTGCTCTTCTTTGTCAATTTCCTTCAGCTGAATTCCAAACTTCTTCTCCAGGACAAAGCAGGCGCGTTCGATGATTTCTGGATAAACATCAGTGTATTCTCGGATGATATCCCTCAGTATTTCTGAGCGCTTGATGAGCACCTTCGTGTAGTCTTTAAGCATCAGGTACTTGACCAACTTATTTGCTCTTTCCTGAAGAAGGGCCACATCTCGGGGCTGTGGTGCACCCTGGTTCTGTGAGGCACGAGAGTTGGGGGAGGATCTCAGATTGGGCGAGGGTCGTAAATTCTGCCAGTCAGGTGGAATTGGCCAGTCGGCAGGGATCCAGTCAGGTGGATAAGGCCAATCAGTGGGAACTGCCCAGTCAGGAGACAGTGACCAGTCATGGGGTAACTGCCAATCTGGAGGGCCTTGCCAATCTTGAGGGTTCTGCCAGCTGGGTGGGAGCCTGCCAGGTGGGTGGGGACTGCCATCCAGTTGTATTCTGCCAGACCATTGGGTTTAGCCAGACAATTGGACCGGGCCAGACAATGGGATTTGGCCATATCACTGGATTCTGCCAGATCACTGGGTTAGGCCAGATCACTGGATTCTGCCATGCAACTGGGTTCTGCCAAGCTGATGCTGTCTGCCTAGCTGGGGGACTCTGACGTGCTGGTGGGGTCTGCTTGGTTTTCTGGTTTTGCCAGCCTGACAGGTTCTGCAAGCCAGTGGGGTCTGCCACAGCACATTCTGGGGTGTGCCAGGTGGGTTCTGAGTGGTCACTGGAACTGGAGCAGACCTCCATTTCCCTGAAGCCAGTGAGGCCTGTCTTTGATCCGCACTGCTGTTCTCCTCCACATTCAAGTTGTTAATCTTGCCGGTCTTCTTGCCCTGAATTATAGTCCGGGACTCCACATTCTGAGCCTGGGAGCCATCTGCTGAGGTCTGTGCAGCTGCGCCATCAGTTTCAGAGATACCTGGGCTGGTCCCTAAGTCAGCCATCTTGGCCTGGTTTACATTCCGGATCTGGGCATCAGCTGCAGAGACCTTAGTGGTATCATTCCAAGCCTTAGTAGCTGTCTTAGGCTGGTTGTTGGCCATCTCATTGGCACTGGGAGACTGAGAGAAATTGTATGTGGCACTGGGGCCTGCCTTAGTATTCTGGGCCTTAAAGGCCATTTCAGACTTTTTAGCTGCTGATTTGCCTGCGCTTGCTGCCTGGGAAAACTCAGAGGCAGCATTTGGGCCTTTAGCGGTGCCATTCTGTGACTTAAAGGCTGCCTTAGACTGGTTCTTGGGCATTTCCTTGGCATTACGTGCCTGAGAGAAATCATTTGGACCCTTGGTATTCTGAGCTTTAAAGCCTGTCTTAGGCCTAGCAGCAGCTGTTGAAACCTCAGTATCAGCCACCTCATTGGCAGTTGGGGGCTGTGAACTCTGGGGACTAGCATTCTGCCCACTGGCAGCTGCCATGGCCTGGTTGGTGGGTGGAGCCTCGGAGATCTGGATGGCTTCCATCAAGGTCTGCACATGTAAGGCGCGGTCTTCAACAGGGGCCTCAGCCTGGAAGCCGTGGAGGCCTGCACCGCCGTCCGGTTTCTGAGCCACCGGTCTTGTCTTGGTGGCAAGAGCAGAGCCTTGCCTCAGGCTCTAACCCCAGCCCCCTTGCTGCCTTCCTTCTTCACGACTCAGAGAATCAGGACTGCTGGGCTCCGCTCTTGGCAGCCGCACTCCGCACTCTCTCCGTGTCCAGGAGAAAATGCCAGCACGGTAGCCAAACACCTGATTTTCAACAAAGGAGCTAAAATTATACAATGGAAGAAAGAAATCATCTTTAACAAATGGTGCTGGTATAACTGGATGTCAACCTATAGAAGAATGAAAATAGATCCACATCTATCACCATGCACAAAACTCAAGTCCAAATGGATTAAAGACCTCAAAATAAATCTGACCACACTGAACCTGATAGAAGAGAAAGTGGGAAGTAGACTGCATCACATGGGCACAGGAGACCACTACGTATAACCCCAGTAGCACAGAAAATAAGAGCAACAATGAATAAATGGGACCTCCTGAAACTGAGAAGCTTCTGTAATGCAAAGGACACTATCATTAAGACAAAAAGGCTACCTATTGAATGGGAGAAGATCTTCATCAACCCCGCAACAGACAAAATTCTGATCTCCAAAATACATAAAGAATTCCAGAAACTAGACATTAAAACTCTAATTAACCCAATTAAAAAGTGGGGTACTGAACTGAACAGAGAATTCTCAACAGAAGTTCAAATGGCCAAAAGACACTTAATGTCATGCTCAACCTCCTTAGCGATCAGGGAAATGCAAACCAAAACAACTTTGAGATACCGTCTTACACCTGTCAGAATGGCTAAAATCAAAATCACCAATGATAGCCTTTGCTGGAGAGGTTGTGGAATAAGGTGAACACTCATCCATTGTTGGTGGAAATGCAAACTTATGCAACCACTTTGGAAATCAGTGTGGCGGTTTCTCAGGAAACTGAAAGTCAACCTACCTCAGGACCCAGCAATTCCACTCTTGGGAATATACGTAAGAGATGCCCAACCATACTACAAAACATTTGTTCAACTATGTTCATAGCAGCAGTATTTGTAATAGCCAGAACCTAGAAACAACCTAGGTGCCCCTGAATAGAAGAATGGATAAAGAAGCTGTGGCACGTATACATTTTAGAGTTCTACTTAGAGGTAAAACCAATGACATCTTAAATGTTGCATGCAAATGGATGGAAATAGAAAACACTATCCTGAGTGAGGTAACCCAGACTCAAAAAGAGAAATATGGTATGTACTCAACCATAAGGGAATTCTAGCCATAAACAAAGGACATTGAGCCTATAGCTCATGATCCTAGAGAAGCTAAATAAGAAGGTGAACACAAAGAAAAACATATAGTTATTCTCCTGGATATTGGAAGTAGACAAGATCACTGGGCAAAAGTTGGGAGGAGCAGGGTGAAGGTGGGTTGGGGGTAAGGGGAGATGGGGAGAGAGAAGGGAGAAGGGGAGGATTGGGGAGAGCTTGGGGGAATGGAATAGTTGAGATGGAGAGAAGGGTGGATACGGTGCTGGGGTGGGTAGATTCTGTGCATTAGACTGGAGAGATACTGTCTCATCCATCTCCAATTTTCTAGTCTCTTTGGAGAACTTAATAGATTCTCCAACAGTCTGACAATTGACCAGAGTTGACATCACTGGCATTCACAAATGTGGAGGGGCACCCTTAATTAGCCTTGTCTGTAATGTACTCAGTAGGGAAGAATGAGGCATTGATTTCAACTCCTGCTCCTTTAAGAAACATCTATGCCCAAACAACTTTGAGATACCATCTTACACCTGTCAGAATGGCTAAAATCAAAAACACCAATGATAGCCTTTGCTGGAGAGGTTGTGGAGAAAGGGGCACACTCATTCATTGCTGGTGGGAATGCAAACTTGTGCAACCACTTTGGAAATCAGTGTGGCGATTTCTCAGGAAATTTGGGATCAACCTACCCCAAGATCCAGTAATACCACTATTGGGAATATACCCAAGAGATGCCCCATCAAATGACAAAAGTATCTGTTCAACTATGTTCATAGCACCATTGTTTGTAATAGCCAAAACCTGGAAACAACCTAGATGCCCTTCAATAGAGGAATGGATGAAGAAAGTGTGGAATATATACATATTAGAGTACTACTCAGTGGTAAAAAACAATGACTTCTCGAATTTTGCGTGCAAATGGATGGAAATAGAAAAAACTATCCTGAGTGAGGTATCCCAGACCCAAAAAGAGGAACATGGGATGTACTCATTCATAATCGGTTTCTAGCCATAAATAAAGGACATTGAGCATATAATTTGTGATCCTAGAGAAGCTAAATAAGAAAGTGAACCCAAAGAAAATCGTATAGTCATCCGCCTGGAGAGGGGAAGTAGACAAGATTGCAGGGCAAAAACTGGGAACTTGCGGGGGAGGTGGCATGGGGCAAAGGGGAAATGGGATGAGAAACATGAGAAGGGGAGGATGGGAGGAGTTCAGGGGATTGGGATGGTTGGGATATAGGAAGGGTGGATACAGGAGCAGCGAAGTATATATCCTATCTAAGGGAGCCATTTTAGGGTTGGCAAGAGACTTGACTCTAGAGGGGTTCGCAGGTGTCCAGGGAGATGTCCCCAGCTGGTACCTTGGGCAACTGAGGAGAAGGAACCTGAAATGACCCTATCCTATACTGATGAATGTCTTACATATCACCTTAGAACCTTCATCTGGCGATGGATCAAGGTAGAGACAGAGACTCAATTTGGAGCAATGGTCTGAGCTCTTAAGGTCCAAATGAGGAGCAGAAGGAGGGAGAACATGAGCAAAGAAATCAGGACCACGAGGGATGCACCCACCCACTGTGACACCCACTAAGGCCAGCTCGTCTGGGACTGAATAAGCATGGGTTGAAACTGGACTCTCTGAGCATGGCGGACAATGAAGGCTGATGAGAAGCCAAGGACAATGGCACTAGGCCAGAAATGGCTCCATAGGTAAAATGCTTACCATCAAATCTGATGACCTAAGTTCAATCCCAGGACCCACATAGTAGAGGGAGAAAACCAATTCCTATCTCTAGATGTCACAGATACCTCAATGTCTCCAGGTAAAGGAGCTGTTGATTCTACATGGCACTGCTGTGTAAGCCCTGTCAAGCATCACTCTGATCTGACATTTACACACGAATGACAGAATCAGTTTGTTCATCTCAACAAAAGCTGAACCTTCATCTAGCTATGGATGGAGATAGAGACAGAGGTCCACACTGGAGCACCGGACTGAGCTCCCAAGGTCCTAATGAGGAGCAGAAGGAGGGAGAACATGAAAAAGGAAGTCAGGACCACGAGGGGTGCACCCACCCACTGAGACAGTGGGGCCTATCTATTGGGAGCTCACCAAGGCCAGCTGGACTGTGACTGAAAAAGCATGGGATAAAACCGGACTCTCTGAACATGGCGGACAATGAGAACTGACGAGAGGCCAAGGACAATGGCACGGGGTTTTGATCCTACTTCATGTTCTGGCTTTGTGGGAGCCTAGACAGTTTGGATGTTCACCTTCCTAGACCTGGATGGAGGGGGAAGGACCTTGGACTTTCCACAGGGCAGGGAACCCTGACTGCTCCTGGGACTGGAGAGGGAGGAGAAGAGGAGTGGGGGGAGGGGGAGAGGGGCGGGAGGAGGGGGAGGGAAATGGGAGGCGGGGAGGAGGCAGAAAAATTTTTTTTCAATAAAAAAAAAAGAAAGAAACATCTATGCTGGCATAGGCTTGGAGCATCACCACTGCGAAGGTGGAGACCTGCTGATTCCTGAGGGTCACAGACCTGCCAGACTACCTGAATGACTGAGCCCTTGTTATATATGAGAGACTGAGAGACTATGTCTCCACATACACACACACACACACACACACACACACACACACACACACCAGTGAATATGTCTGAGGAACAAGCAGAGTCTTTTCTGGGGTTTCTACATGCACCTACACCAAAACATTGTTTGTGTACACACAGAGACAACAGCAGACAGAAAGAAGTTCCCTGGGGGAGAGGAAACACACATGCAGCACACAGAGAAAAGGAGAGCTCAGGAAGATCAAACGCCATTCTCTTCTCAGGCTGGGTCTTTTAAGCTTCTGAAGAGTATTCCTCTCCTCACTTGATCTGATCAGTTTGAAGAGAGACAGGATGAGTCATGGGACAAAACTGTTGTGTAAAGTGTCCGGTTCTTGGTTCCAAGGAGCTTACTGAGTGAGTCCATCTGAAGAGGGACTGCTGGCAGGAGAATAAGGCCTAGAAAATCTTTGGAGCCATCAGGCTTTTGTGTCAGTTCAGGGGGCTAAGTGTGAAGCCAGAAGTTTTGGAAATACACTATCTGTATTACTTAGTCATGGCCACTCTCCCTATCTGTCCCCCTGGGGATCTAACTCCTAGTATCTCAATTCCCCATCCTACCAACTCCTTTTCTTATCCAAATGAAGATCTCTCACACAAGAGTCATATCAGAGACAGCCATAACAGCCCTTGGTCAAGTTTGGAAACCAACTCTTGGAATGTCCTAGCCTTGTCCAGTCCTCCCTCCTCACATTGATTTCTGATTTATGAAGGCTTTAATAAACTAGAGTGTAAAGTGCCTTTTACTGGCTTCAGATATAAGTCAGTGTGGTGATCCTGTTTCTCTCTCACTTCATGTGACATCACCTGGTCTTGATTGGTCTCTTGGCTTCCTCCTGAATCCTACAGAATTTGGCCAGCTGAAACAGAACACCCTAAGAATCTAAGTTTACAAACCAAAGGTACTAAATTTTATAGTTATAGAGCCTGTTAAGTACAAATTGGGAATTCAAGAGGATCCAGAGTCTGTTGGGAGTCCACACTGGCTACAAATGGTATATTCTCACTGTTGACACAGAAAACAAGAGCAGGCGCTCCAATGATATTTTTGTAAGATCACCTACCTAACCATTCAAGATTTTTCCATGTAAATGACTCTGGTTTCAGATGAAGTCTCTGTTGGGCTATATTTCAACACAAGCATTTAAAGGGGAGAGATAGTTAAGACAATACTTCTAGTAACCTTTTCCTTTTTTATATTTATTTATTTATTTTTATTAAAAATTTCCACCTCCCCCCTGACTTCCATTCCCTTCCCCCTCCCTTTACTCCCCTCCTTCTTCCTCTCTAGTCCAAAGAGCAGTCAGGGTTCCCTGCCCTGTGGGAAGTCCAAAGTCCTACCCTCTCCATCCAAGTCTAGGAAGGTGAGCATCCAAACAGGCTAGGCTCCCACAAAGTCAGTACATGCAGTAGGATCAAAACCCAGTGCCATTGTTCTTGGCTTCTCATCAGCCCTCAATGTCCACAGTGTTCAGAGAGTCCAGTTTTAATCCATGCTTTTTCAGTCCCAGTCCATCTGACCTTGGTGAGCTCCCATTAGATCAGCCCCACTGTCTCAGGGAGTGGGTGCACCCCTTGCCGTCCTGACTTCCTTGCTCATGTTCTCCCTCCTTCTGCTCCTCATTTTAAAGCAACATGGATTCTAGCCTTAGTCCTCCATTTCTGCTGATTTATTATTTCTCCCCATCATTACTAAAAGACTCATCACTCTATTTCATTGTCAAATATTAATTTAAGCTGTGCTACATTTGTTTATGCTGTGGAGCATTTGTTTAATGATACAAAAATCTGCTGCATTCTTTTATGTTGCATTTGTTTAACTCTGTAATGCTGTGTTACTTTGCCTATCTAATACACCTGATTGGTCTAATAAGAAGCTGGATGGCCAATAGCAAGGCAGGAGTAAGGACAGGCAGAGCCATCAGGCAGGGAGAATACATAGAAGGCTATGTCTTGGAGAATGGAAGGAGGACAAAGAACAAAGAGAGGAGGATGGTAGGGTCCAGGTTTCAGGCAACAGAACCATTCACAGAGTAGGAGCAAAAGTAAGATATACAGAAGAAGAGAAAGGAAAAATCCCAGAGGCCAAAGGTGGATGGTTTCATTAAAGTTAAGAAAAGGTGGCTAGAAATAATCCAATCTAAGCCCAGGAGGACTTATAAGTAATAATAAGCTTCCATGTGTATTCATTTGGGAGCTGGCTGGTGGACTCCCAAAAGAGTAAAGACTGACAAAACAACCAACTACACTCTTTAACACCATCCAGAGTGTTCTAAGGGATTGTTTACTTAGAGCATTGATTCCAAATCTACCCAGTGCCCCCATACAGCTACATTCTTCTCACCAGCCTCCTAAAAGTACAGCAGACTCTGAACCTCACTGAACACATTTTAGAATCATCCCCATAAGCCTGTCACATCTTTTCCTCTTCATCTTGCTCTTACTTCTTGCATTGTAGGTGATGTATAGAAAGGATAATCACTAGTCGAATGTGAATTTTGTTCATATGGGCCAGACATTCCTTTCATGGGTGGGAAGCTTCTTGGGTTGAGATGGTCCTAGATCATGAGGTGTCTGGGGTGTCACAGATGCCCTGAATTCCTAGGTGTACCAATAACATTGAGAAGAGATCAAACATAGTATCTTTGTGAGATCCCTTAGGTCAATTATTATTACAGCTGGATTTTCCTGTTCTTAAATTTTGAAATCTATCATCCTCTCAAACGCTGCTTAGGTGAGCACTATGGAGATATTGGGGACATGAACTATCATTAAAGAAATGTCCAAGACATAAATACTGTAAATCATTAGTATTTTAATAAATAAAGCTTGCCTGAAGATCAGAGAGTAAAACAGCCACCCTGGTCAGCCTTAAAGACGAGGCAGTAGTGACACACACCTTTAATCCTAGTAGCCACGCTAGTTTGCCATAGAAACCAGGTAGTAGCAGTGCACGCCTTTAATCCGAGCTTCAGAGAGGAACATAAGATGGCAGGGGACAGCTCTCATACACAATCTCATTCTGATAGCCATTTTGGACTGAGGCAGAGGTAAGACACAATGGCTGGCTGTTTTGCTTTGCTGACCTCCAGGTTGAAACCCCTTCCCCAATATCTGTCACTGGGTTTTTATTAATTGTGTTACAGTACATCAATGAAGAATGACCAGTTAGTTGCTTGTATGTGTGTCTTGGGTGTTAGTTTCCTGGCCAGTACAGAATTCCTCCTATCTTGTCATATCATGGAATAAGGAATGCAGACGGAGCAAACACAGAAGGGATTTCTAAAGGAAGAACTCATGGCTTTGTTCCTTAAGCTGATGTTAGTGGAATGAAATAGATTTTGAGAATTTACCTTTTTTTATGCTACAGATAAAAAGCTGACAAGTGGGTGTAGCTCACCTACTACTTAACTGGCTCTCTTAAAAGTCCACACATCTCAGTTCTTATATGCTTTCTAAAACCGAGTTTTCTTTAAAATTATACACAAACACAAAACACATACATGGACATTAGTATTTATGTTCTGAAAAATGTAAATATATTTACCTTATCCATTTCTGATTCCAATTTCTTCTAGAACATAGGAATAGCTTGGTGGGGAATTTGTGGATCTCTGTAGCCTTTCTGGTAGGAGGTCATGGTGTTTCTTAAGCCAACAGTAGGTCTAACCTAGAAAATGAGGAAGGTACTGTCTATACTCGTAGTATTTTTAGATCAGTCCTCCTAAGGAAAATTATAACACCACAGACTCACTTCAAAAAATTTATAGGTCACTGGTTGAGAGTATCTCATTTTATATTTTATAATGTAAATAAACTTCTAAAAGCTAAATGAGAATAAATTAGAATTCTTATAGCACAGGGTTTTGGGGGTTTTGCTGCCCTTTGCTGTTTGTTGTTCCTCTCAGAAATTTTGTGAATCAAAATGTAGTAGTCACCTTGTCAAGGAAAGCAGCACAAGCAGTGGCTTTATTTGGGTCCAGAAAGAAACTGTCCGTCACAGCAATTTGGCCAAAATTCTGTGAGATTTCGGTGCTGATGAGATTTAAAGGCTCAGTCTGAGATAAGAACTCTGGAGGGAACAAGTGCCATTTCATAGCTGTGACGGGAGATGGCCCACATGTCCTCTCATCCCACCCAAACTACACCCTGTGTTTCTCTCATAACACTACAAACAGGCATCTAAAAATAGCAATACAATAAAACAAAATAAGATACAGTACAAACCAAGAAGCCAAAACATGTAAGAAGAAAAAGTAGAAGAAACACATGTCGATGCAGTCACTCACACACAGCCCTGGGACCCCATCTGACCCTGACCCATGCAGGCCCTTTGTTTGATGCCACAGTCTCTTTGGGTTCGTATCTCCACTGATTCTGCTGTGTACGGAAGACACTGTTGCTTTCCAGTGTCCTCCATCCTCTCTGGCTCTTACACTCATTCTGCCTCCTCTTCTGCAGGTTTTCTAAGGCCTGAGGGGAGAGATTTGATGGAGACATCCCATTTAGGACTAAGTGTTCAATGTCTCTAATTATCTGCAAATTGTCTGACTGTGGGTCTCTTTATTGTTTCCATCACTACAGAAGAAAGTTTGTGACAACCGAGCAAGACACTGATCTACAAGATAACAGAATGCCATTAGGAGTATTTTTGTTACTATTTTCCATTGGCAGAACAGTAGTATTTTCTTTTCCCAGGTCCCAGGGCTAACCAGTCTAAGGTTCTTAGCCCCAAGCAATGTCAGGGATGGTTCATCTCATGGATTGGGCCTTAAATCCAATCAGATTGGTTGGTTATTCCCACAAGCTTTGTGTCACTATTACCCTAGTGCATCTTGAAGGAAGGATAGGGATATGGTTAGGGTTAGGCATACTATTAGGGTTTGGTTTAGAATTAGGGCTATGGTTAAGAGCATTAATGGCTTAGGGATATTTCAGAGTCAGAGATTTTAAGACAGCATGAGACCATATGTGTATGAGCATGATGTGGGTAAGTACAATAGCACATTTCAGTGTCATGATGTGTGTGCTTATATGCCTGTATTTTTCATGCCTATAATAGGAGTATGACTTGATGTACAAGGATTTGAGTATAGAATGGTGTTTCTCTTGGTATGTGCTTGGTGGTATAATGGAATGGTGTGTGTGTGTGTGTGCACGCACATGTGCCTGTGTGTGAGTGAAGTAGTGCACAGAAGTGACAGTGTACAATGGACAAGTGCATAAGTATGCTGAGTGAAAGTGTCAGTGCAGTAGCTGTGCAAAATGTAAGGAGTTTGTGACCCCATGCAAGAATGTGTGTTTATGAGCCCAGAATGAAGTATGAATGTGTGACTGTTTGAGGGAAGAGTATGCATGTGTGTCTGAGTTCACACGAGCGTCAGTGGCAGTACGTATATTGAGTGTGTGTTTTGTAGTGTGAAAGTATGTATCATCATGACTAATTCATATTGTGTTGCAGTGATAGACATCAATACCAAAGCAACATGGAAAGGAAGTGTTTGTTTCAGCTCACAGGTTAATCCGCCAGTGAGGGAAGCCAAGGGAGGAACACAAAGCAGGACCTGGAAGCAGAAACCATGGAGAAAAGGAGATCACTGGCTTGCTTCTTTTGGCTCGTTTCTCCTGGTGTGCTCAGCTACCTTTCTTACATAGACCAGGCCCGTGTGCCTAAGAACAGCACCGTGCACAGTGGGTTGGTCCCTCCTTCCCTGACAGTAACTAAGAAAATGCCTCACAGATGTGCCCACAGTCCAAACTGACGGAGACAGCTCCTCCATTGAGATTTCTTTTTTCAGTTAATGTCTAGGTTTGCATTAAGCTGACAAAACTAACTAGCACAGAGTGTGTAAGTATGTGCAATAATGTATGAAGAATGTGTAAAGGTAGGACTGTGATTGTGTGTATACATGGCAATGTCACATGTCTGTAGTCATTTCTGTGTCAAATGATTAAAGGCACACACCATTCTATTATACTTTCAAGCACATACCCAGAAACCACAATCCTACACTCAAACCCATGTACACTAAATCATACTCTTACAGGCACGAACAAGACAGTATGTTCATTTATATGTGATGGGGTGTGAGCTTTCAATATTGTCAGAATATAATTCCATGAAAAATGGGAGTAATTGTGAGTATATGATGTGTAAGTTATGTGAGCCTATGAGAGTAGAACAGTGTGTATTTCTAAAGAAGAAAGAATGTGGAAAGATGGGAGCCTTAGCTAAGGTCTCCATTCCTGTGATAAAGTACATGACCAAAATCAACTTGGAGAGGAAATGGTTTACTTTAACTTGTAGGTTATGCTCCATCTTCTGGGGAAGTGAGGGATGGACTCAAGGTAGGAGCACAGAGGCAGGAACTGATTCATAGCCCATGGAGAAGTGTTACTTACTGGCTTGTTTCCCATGGCTTGCTCAACCTGGTCTATTATTCCATCCAGGACCAACTGTCCAGGTTTGGTACTGCCCATAGTCAGCTGGGCACTCTTGGCATTAATCATCAATGAAAAAATGTACTACAGGTTTGGCCATAGGCCAATATGACTAAGGTATTTCCCCTTCCCAAATGTTCTACCTTATGTCATCTTGACAAAACACTAGCCAACTACGAGAGGAGAGAGAGAGAGAGAGAGAGAGAGAGAGAGAGAGAGAGAGATTATCTGTGGCCATGTTAATGTATTTGAAAAAGTGTGTAAATATTTGAGTGCCTAAGTGTGTCTTTAGAACACTCTATTAACCTCCCTCAGCTCATTCAGTCTCACCCTCTGGTATCTTCTGGAGTCCAGGCCATGTGTGCTTAGGGCAGAATCGTATGGAAATGGCCAGGTAGAGTGACTCCTGGGAAAGTCCAATGAACCTTCCTTGCCCTTACTTCTATGAAGGATTAGAGCCATCTGCGGGCTGAGGAAATACACTCTTACAGTCACAGCTGATCTCATAGAGATAACAGCTCTTATGCTAGCATAGTGCTGCACAACATCGGGATCCACCTCCTGTTAGTAGGATTAGGGGCTTTGAGCAATAGGAGCTGGATCCTGGAGCCACCACCTCCACCCATGCAAGTCCATCAGCCCCATGAGAAACTGAAGAGACAGGACCTACAGGTACATCATGGCCATAGTTATGCAAAAATCCTGAGGAAATGTTATGGAATTCTGCAAGCAAGCATCTGGATGTTCTGCCCTGGGAAGCAGGTGCTGGACCAGATAGATGCACATGCATCCTGTAATGTCTGTTCCTGGAGCCAAACTCATTCCCCACGACCTGCCCTGGCTCTTCACAGTCACCAGCAGCTTCCTGCACTATGATCCTCATTTGTGACAGATGCCACATTCAACATGGAAAGCCATGTCTGCAGCCTGGAGGGCCAGAACTGCAAATTCACCCCAGGGTTTAGTCCTGAGGTCTGGACCCTGGTGACTGGCCAGAGGTTCACATTGTAGGTGGTGAGAAGCAAGGAGGACAAGCAGATCCAGGATATCTGTGCCCAGTGCAGGGAAGAAAGAAGACAGGCTGAGTACTAAATAGAGGCTCTAAACTCTCAGCAATGGACAATGTTTTCTAAGAATGGAGACTCTTCATCCCATATATCTATTTTTACTGAAAATAATTTTTATACCCTATAATCCAGTCCTGGTTTCTCCTCTCTCATCTTCTCCCTGATCCTCTCCATTTACCTACCTATTCAATCCAAGCCCCCCCCCCCACACACACACACAAAGAGTCATATTGGAAAAAAAATCTAACCAAATTAAACAAAACAAACCAACAATAAAAATAAAGCATAAAAACATGCACAAAGAGACACACACAAAACCCATGAAAACACATACATGGAAACATATATAAGCAAAGGACCTGCAAGGCTAAAAATGCCCAAACAAAGCATTATGGGAGAAATCATCTCCCAGAGTGCCTCTGCACAAATCCAAAATGCCCCTCCTGGTTCTCTACCTTCTGCACGCGCATTCCTGGACTACATCCTCAGGTCCACTCTGCACGGGTGGCAGTGACGCTTGTCTCATGGTGGCGGGTCAGACATTTACCATTCTCATCACACAAGCCAAGCTGACTTGCTGAGTTCATCTCTGATCATTGTGTGTGTCCACCCATCTGCAAAAATAGGTGCCACTATCAGCCAGCCACACTAACTGGGAATGGCAACATTACACTGTGTCATTATGCCACGCCCCCTGCCTACTGGGAAAAAACCGCCAGGGAAATGCACATGTTTAATACAAAACCCCATTAAGTATGGAACCAAGAGCAGTTGGCCACAATGGCATGTGCGTGCAATGATGAGGTCAGCTCCCCTTTAGGCCTAAATTTATGCATCCCAGGGCCAAGGAATGTGTCTGCGCATGAAAGCAAAAGTTGTTTAGTGACCCTCGGCAGAAGAGATAATTACATGCAATCCTGAAACCCCTCACCCAACAGGCATTTACTAAAACCCAGTATGCCAGGCACGGTTCTCTGAGTGCCGCTTTCACCACACTATCCCTACACCTATCACACTGCTCTGTGCACACTAAGTGCTCAGTACCAGCCAATTGATCAACTATAAACCGTCCTTCTGGACCCCGCCCTTATGGTGGAGCTGTCTGTGTGGGACCTGCAGGGACCCTGCATGGAAACAGCTGAACAGTAGGAGGCGCTGTGCAGCTTGGGCCCATTGCTCACCTTTTTTCAAGCTGCAGGAACTGTGGCAGTCTGTGAGGTTGGACTCTGTCTGGACTGCCACAGGACTGGAGTCAGAGACACTGCAGAAGCGGGCCCTTTAGCCGAAGAAGGTGCTGGGAACAGAGGAGCTGTGCAAGGCTGCAATGGCTGCTGGTGCTGTCTTCGACCCCATGTGTTCAAGAGAGAAGTCGAGGGTCAGGGTTTGAGCTCACACTACTTGCAGATAAGCCTGCTTCAGGACCCCTCTGGCCCCCATCTGCTGTTCTGAAAACTCCTGCGTGCCTGTATGGGATTTCAGCTTGGTGGCCTAGCTGGCCCAGCTCATGGAGGCTCTCATGTGTCACTAAGCTTGGCCTATGTTTCCCCAGGATCATGGTGGTCTTGCTGAGTCTGATGTGGCTCCGCTCCACGTCTTCCAGATGCTGAAGGCCATGTGTGCTGAACAGTTACTGGTGAGGATTCCCATCAGGAATTGGACGTTAGAGGTGTGTCTAGTACTTCCTGTCGGAGGGTGGCCGGGATGGGGGAGGGGTGAAGAGCTACAGGCTGGCTTGGCTCTGAATGGCTCAGCCTGTCTTTGGGTTTCCTCCCTGGGTCTGCAGACCAATTCAACTTCCAGGGACCTTAGTTGGCTCTACCATTGGGATCACACTGCTGGATAACAGAGTGGTCCACGCAGTCGATGGTCCTTCTGTCTGACTCCTTCCCACCTCTTCACCATGCCTCCATTTCCACAGGAACTGGAATAAGTGTGGCTTTGGTCTCCATCTACCTGACAATAACAGCCTCAGGGAAGCACTCAGAGAAAAGGACATTACCACTCTTGGACATATATCCAAAGATATATGCTCAAACATACTACAGACATTTGTTCATCTATGTTCATATCAGCAGTATGTATAATAGCCAAAACATGGAAAACGCCTAGAAGCCCCTCAACCAAAATGGAGTACTACACAGTGGTAAAAAACAAAAACAAAAACAATGACATCTGGAAATTTGGATGCAAATGGATTGAACTAGAAAAAAATCCTGAGTGAGGTAACACAGGCTTTATTCAAGGTAATCATGGTATGTACTACCTCATAAGTGGATATAAGATGTAAGATAACCAGCGTGTAGTCCATGGCCCCAGAGAGGTTACGTAACAAGGCGAACCTTAAGAGAAACATACATAGATCACCCTGGGAAGGAGAAATAGACAAGATCGCTTGAGAAAATTGGGAACGTGGGAGTGAAGGAGAAGGGAGGGCACGAGTGCGGGGAGGAAGAAAGAAGGGGAGCAAGAAGGAGAATATGAAGAAACAAAATGGTTGAGATGGGGAAAGAACAGGGAGGGAGAGCAAGGAAAGAGATATCTTGATTGATGGAGCCATTATGGGACAGGCAAGAAAGCTGGCACTAGGGAAATTCCCAGGAATTCAAAAGACAGCTAAGACCCTAAGCAGTATTGGAGACTGCCTGAACTAGCCTCACCCTGTAGTCAGATTGATAACTATTTTAAATGACACCATAAAACCTTAATCCAGCAACTGATGGAAGCAGAGTCAGAGAGCCACAACTGAGCACTGGGCAGAGCTCCTGAAGTCCAGTCAAATAATGGAAAGAGTGAGAATATGAGCAAAGAGGTGAAGAAGATGGTGGGGATACCCACTAAAACAGTTTACCTGAGATATAGGAGCTCACCATCTCTGGCAGGACATGGAAGGAACCAGCATAAAACCAACTAGGACCTTAGAATGTGGATGACAGTTGTATGGCTTGGGCAGACTGGAGGGGGCCGCTGACTCTGTCAGCAGGATTTATCCCTACTGTTTGTACTGGCTTTTTAGAACCTGTTCTCTTTGGAGGAATACCTTGCTCAGCCTCGATATAGTAGGGAGGACCTTGGTCTTTCCTCAAATTAATGCGCCTTACTCTCTCTGAGGAGTGGATGGTGTGGGGTGTGGGAAAGAGAAGGGTATGGTAGGAAGGGAGGGAGTGGGAACTGGTTTTGGTATGTAAAATGAAAAAAGATAGTTTTTAAATTAAAAAGTACAAAACGTTTTCTTGATTAACTATTTTCTTGATTGGCATGTACTGTCCAACTTTATCTCCTTTCATTTATTCTAGTTTAAAATACTTTTTTCTCAGATACGAGGCTAGCAATGCTGATTGTATCCTGGTCCTATTTGCTTGGAATATTTTTTCATCCTTTCACTTTGAGAAGGTGTTTTTCCTTTAGATCTGAGTTTCTTTTAGGCAACAGAATGATATATTTTGTTTCTTAATCCATTCAACTAGCCTATATCTCTTGATTAAGAATTCAAGGCCACTAATATTTAAAGCTATTATTGAAAATTGTGTGCTGATTTCAGGCATTTTTTGTAGCTTGTGTGCCTAGACAGTTTTTGTTTCTGCAGTTTTTGCTTTGATTTCTTTCCACAGTCTCTAGCCTATATTTATTTGTCTCTTACACCAAATTATTGCTTCCAGCATTCTCTACAGGGCTGGCTTGTTGCACATGAATTCATTTAATCGTTTGTATCATAGAAGTGTCTCCTATTGACATCAACTATGGTAGGTAGTTTTGCTGGGCATAGGAGTCTAGGTTGGCATTGTGTTTTAGAATTTGAAGTACACTGCTTCAGGCTCTTCTGGCTTCCAAAGATTTATGTGAGAAATCAGTTGGTTTTCTGATGAGCTCTTTCTTTTACTTGTGGCTTGTGTTTTTTCTCCTGTAGTTTTCAATATTCTTTTTATGTTATATATATTTAGTGTTATGCATATAGTACAACTTGGGGAGTTTCTTATTTTCATCTTGTCTATTTGGTATTCTGTGTACGGGCATGTCTTTCTTTAATTCGGGAAAGTTTTCTTCCATATTTTTTTTGATCTGGTCTATGCCATTGACCTGGACTACTCCCTTAGCAATGCTTATAATTTAAGTATTTTATATTTTCATAACGCCCAAAAATTCCTGCATACTCTTTTCTAGTATTTGAATTTTTTCATATTTACTTGTGTGGTCTAATTCCTCTACTTTGTAACATGGTGTTCTATCCTCTACTTGTAAGGTGTTTCCTGGAGTTCTGTTACTGGGACATTGAGTTTTCCATTCCATCTTCATTTCAGACTTAGCTCTCTTCACTGTTTGGTTTTCAAATCCTGGATTGCCGGGTTTTTTTTTTGTTGTTGTTTTGTTTTTTCTTTCAGCCTTATATTTGTGTTTTCCTGGATATCAGTTGGGCATTTATTCTCTTTAATTTATTCTCTTATTTGTGTCTTTTAAAAATTTACTTATTAATTTGATTTAGTGTACGATAGTACTTTGAAAGATCTGTGTCCTGGTATTTTAACTACATAATTCTCACTGCAGACCATTTCTAGAGGACAGGTGGGTTTGGGGGCAGAGACGTCCTGTTTTGACCTTTCATATTGTTTGTGTTTTGTGAAGAGATTGAGTTATGTGTACTTTTTGTTGTTTGTGTGTCTGATGTGGACACAGCAAGCTGGGGCAGGAGCAGGGCTCCTCAGACTGTCCTGGGGTGTGGGGTATGGTACTGTGGTTCTGTCTGAAGATTGTGTTTAGGGCAGGGTTGTGACTGTGAACTCATAAGCTGGGCTAAACTTCAGACCAGGGTCAGCGTGGAGGCAGGGTATGACATGGGGCATGACATGATGAGATCTGTAAGACAACAGTAGAAATACATATTTCATTTCTAACAAATATTAAACCACCTTTCTGATATTATGGGCAGAGTATTAATGGTAGTTACGAAGGCATAACTTTTTTTAGGGTAAAAATTAACTAAGTCCATGGTATTTGGTCAGTTGATGAATTTTCGCTAGAGATAAATTTAATTTAGAATCTGCACTCAGTGATACAAAATCCAATTATACTGCCTGTGTATCATTTTTATATTTACATAATTAATTTTAGTTAATTTTGGATTTCCAAGTACCCATTCATAGTATTTGGTTATTTTATCTCTATGTGTATGGTTCTATTTATCTTTATATTCACCCTTTAGGAAGACAGATAAAGAGAGAAAGGAGATCACCACAGAAAGTTTGTATATAATTTAATATGAATCAATAATAACTTATACATATAAACACAATAATTCATTTGGATTTTATATGTATATATGTATGATCATATTTTGAAATAGTTCTTCCGTCATTTTTATTTTGAACCTTCATGGTTCTTAAAGAGCTTATTGAGAAATAATTTTTGTACCTGTCTTGTACAAGCTTGAACTTACATTTTCTGATCCTGGTAGTGGTGCAGACACACTTGTTATCTGTTGTCTTTTCAGTTTATGAAAACAGTATGATATGTTGTTAGGTTTCTGGTTTCTCTCAGTTCCCTTCTCATTTTAAGGATATCATGAAGATGCAAGTTCACAGTTAGTGTTTTTATATGATGCACTAGCAGTTACTCACATCATCACTTTACATCCTGTAAGGGCTGAGGGTCTTGTTTCATCTCCTAACACAGGACTGACAGAGTTCAAGGGTGTTTTTCTATATTTGAGTGTGATCAGTGCTGGTTGCCTTGTAGTTGAACTTGTTTTCCCAGCATGTTGGAAATCATCTGCCTGATTTAATTCATGTTCTCAGAGCACTTTTCTATGCATGCTTAATTTGTACAACAGCACCTTGTCCTCTGTGGAGCCTCCCAAGGCACAGAATAGGTGCAGAGGCTCCCAGGAACTTCCCAAAGATCGCTGGGTGTCTGACACAGCGTCACTTTTTCGTCAGAGACAGACTCTTAGCTGTAATTAGCTCCAGTGGATGAGACTGGGATTATCCAGAGTACCAGACAGATGTGGCTGGGAAAATGAGTTCCCACAGGGAAGAGGTGACAGCCCAGCTGGTCCTTCTATGTTGTTTTTTTACAAACTAGGTAAGCTGAGTTTTCCCATTGGTAGCGCCCCCTTCTACATTCCCAGGCCAGGGCTGTCCTGGTGAAGAGCAGGACTTGACTAGCAGGGCAGTGGGAGAGGAGTGGATGGTGCACCCTCTATATAACCCTATCTGGGGCCTCCCTTCACTTCATTCACAGAAAATTCTCAGGCTGCCTTGTGCTTATTTCTCTACTTCATTTGCAGTAAGTGCTTAAGGCTGAAGACCTGGGGGAGAGCCTGGGGCACTAGGATGGTTTCTACTAAAGCAACAGAGCTGTATCTGTCCAGGACATTTTCTGTGTGCTCACTGAATCCTAGTAAGTAGCATACATGAAAAGAACAACTTCACAAAAAATTATAACACATATATCTGTAGTTTTGATAAGGGCTTTTGTTTTTTATATCTTTCTGAAATATTAGATTGGATTTATATCTTGGCTTTTTAAGGATACCTTCACGGTTTGTTGTAGGACAATTAATAAAAACCCAGAGACAGATATTGGGGTTCAATCTAAAGATCAGCAATGTAAAACTGTCAGCTTCTGGCTGTTCCCTCTACCTCAGTCCAAAATTAGGATTGTCGTTTTGGACTGAGGTGGAAGTAAGTGTCAGTGGCTTACTGTTTTGCTTTTCTGACATTCAGGTTGAACCCCAGTATCAGTCTCTGAGTTTTTATTAGTCGTACTACAGTTTATCTTTTTGTTTGTATCCATTTGCAATTCTTCTAGTAGAATACACCACTTCTGAAGGAATTCACTGTGCTGTACTCATATTTTGAAAGTCAGGAGACACTTAAAATCATTTCAATAAAAATTTCATGTGTATATTCACTGATTGTATTATGTAATCCTTTCATATTTTAAGGCTATTTTATTGCATCATTGCAAAAGTGTTCTATTGCTATACAATAATTAGATGTTGGCCTGTGGCCAAATTAATCATTTTATTTTACTACATAATGATTATCAAAGTAACTTTTGGAGACCATTAAATTATCTCAAAGTAACATATTTTGCTATTAATAATTTTTGTGATGTTCAAATATTATTTTAAGATCTCTAAGTATTTTACACATTAAATGGAACTTACAATACTGATCAGAATACTAATTTGGGTAAGGATTATAGAAATGAAATAAATACAGTTTTCAACCTTTAGACAAGATTACATATGTTTGAGAAAGCATAATATAGAAATATTTAGAACTTGATTTTTTTCACCCCAAATATCAAACTAGGTCAATTTATTAAAGATTTATTCACTGAATTATAAGTTAAAATCCTGCTTAGTTTCTGAGTTATTATATTATTGACAATTTCTGAACTCAGTGAAGAAGTTTTCTAATATCTATGTGTCTTTACAATGGAAGGCAGAGAAGGTTTTGTAAAAGTGGAAAAAATGCTGTCACAGGATTGTCCATTTGACCAGGAATTTGATATCAATATTCATTTAAGTTTTAAATGTTGCAGATTGTTTGCCTTCAATTATTAATGTGGAAAGTCTGTATTTTATGCACTTAGAAGGGTAATGCCATGAAGCCAGGATGCCCTTGGCAAGGAGCCTGCAATGTGAAGGCTTTAGTGCTCCTTTCCCTCAAGTCAAGCATCTGACACAGGCACTGGAGTCTCCTGTTGTCTCCATGGAGAAGTACAGGATGCATGTCCTGGTTTTAGGGACCACAGTGTCATGCCCTATTGGTTTCCTGACATCCTGAGATTGTAAGACTTTGAGAGAGTGCTTTTTATAGAGAATTCCACTTCACCACACGGCTGCATTCAGGATCCTGTGCCGGGTTTCTGTGTTCTGTCTCTACACTGGCACTTCTGCCACCTACTGTTTTCTCAGAACTAGAGTTGAGAGTGGCCACTCACAAACACTGTTTTCAGCATCTCTGTGTCTTGTAGACTTGCCTACAGGCTAATTTGATGGAGGCATTTTCTCGATTGAGATTTTTTTTCCCAGATGATGTTGACATAAAAATTTTCTGGTACAGATAGTTTTGCTAGTCTTTTTAATAGTGATGCTCCTTACTTTATCCATATGAATACTCTGTGTATGTACATGTATGTACACATTTACACATACCTACACCTTAGGTTTAAATTAAATTTACACAAATTTTATGGGAAAACCAGAATTAGGAAGGTGAACTTGTTCTGCCTCATGCATCTCCTGAGATTCATGGATTTTCATCCTGAGATCAGCAATCTATGCTTGTTTCTTTTTATAGTGAATACTAATTGGTGTGTCCAAATTTTGATTTCCCTGGCATATTAAGGAGACTCAATTTCCTTTTCTTTACGACTAACCTATAGGTGACTTCTCTGAAACTGCTTCTTACACATTGTTCACAGGTCATGTCTGTATTATTCTAAATTCCAAGATGCTTCAGTGTTGAGAGCAGAACACAAAGTGAACTTTAAAAATCAGATAATCAGCACACAATGCCTTTAGATGAACATTCATATTGTTTAAAATGTTCGGTTATTAGTTCCTGTGGGTGTAGACAAATTTCCAAGAGGAACCATAAAATGATTGCATGGTAGCTCCTGCCTCTGCCCCGTGATAACCATGGTCTCTTCTTGCCCAAGTTCAGCAGCCAGGACCGTGTGAACTTTATAGAGGATGCCGTCTGATGATCCAGCAGTTCAAGCCTTTTCAACACCATTTACAGAAGGATGCATGACTGAAAGAGGTGAGCCGAAGATCTTGGAATGGCATAGAAACATTATATTTGTTATTTATATAGCTACAACTATTTTATCCCAGTTTAGTGGAGGCTTGTAATGTATTATATAAATGTGCCTATGTATAATTATATATAATCAGTTGTTGTAAAGTTTAACTAGGATAATTTGAGAAAGTAGTTTGCCCTGAATCCTAGCAATATAGTGCAGTATGGTGCCTGTCATTCTTTTCAGTAGCAGTGTCCAAGGTACTTAGACATTACTGCTAAATGTCTAATTTCTAGCAGAAATATTCTGCTGAAATACAAGGGGCGTCATCTCTATTTACTGAAGCCAGAGGTGTTTCAAGGGCAATGGTGTATTAAGTGGAACCTCAAGAAAGGCTTCTAGAAAATCACCTTGATGTGTATTAAAGATGGTCAAAAACTGCACATATGACGATGATTTTTGGATATCAGCATAACACTTGATACTCTGAACCTGATAGAAGAGAAAACAGGTAACACAGTTGCTCTTGTGATGATTGTCTATTGTCTATTGTCTTTGAGTCATCTCTACTCCTATAAGGAACCCCTTACCTGTATGCCTGTAAGTAAACACAATAAAATTCATCATGTTGGATTTTGGGGTAATCAACCACTTTATGATCAGTTTTAAGGCCTAATTTACAAAATGAAATTGTTGTGTAACAATACAAGGGAGACACAAACAATTGTCTAATCACTCTAGACAGTGAACTAATGACAGATACCACCGAAGTTCACCTTACATCACCCAAAGCTGGGAATCTGGAGCTCACTACATGCCCTGCATACACAGCTCATGGGTAGAAAAGTATCCTTTCCAGGCTGTTCGGGTCGCCTCACCCTCTTTGAGGGTGTCTCAGCAGTCCTTACTGCTTCTATATGCTTGGGAAGGGAAGGGACTGGAGAGTTTGGCCAGTTTTAAAAAGTTCCTGACCCTATTTTGAGTTGTTTACTTCCTGTGCTTGAGTTTTCTTACAAGAAGGAACGCTTGATCTCCCTTAGACCATCCAGCTGTTTCTCCTTTCAGTAAAAATCCTGTCTTAAGATATTAGTGGTTTTATGTCTCCTTCAACATCCAGTCTTTAAGGAGCTTCCCTCCAAGATGGAAGGTTTAATCTCTGAGGAAACTGCGATAGGACAGAAACCACACTCAGCACCATTTCAGGCTGGATAGCTCGTGGGCCCTACTGCCGTTATTCTGATAAATTCTATTCTGCTAGTGTTAAACAGGTTTTCTGTTGACTTGTCATTATAACCATGGGTTAATTCAGCTCTCAACTCTTCTATATTAAGTAGAGGGTGAGTAACACAGAGACTCACATAAGATCAATCTCTTGAGAGTGAAGGAATAAGGAATTCTCATCCCTAAAAGGTACATTTGTATCACACACTCCTCTCCAAGCACTCAGGGGTCACTATGGGAGAGGGGACAGAGTGCAAGAGTTGAGGTATTGGAGGATTAGAACAGTGCCTTCTGCACACAGCCAGGAGGCCACACAGTTTAAACTCACAGTTATGACAGCAGACACAACACCTGTACAAATTTAAACCAACCAAATCCCAGAATGCAGAGGGGAGGTGGGCAGGAAGGACCATTCCTAGCAAAGGGGTTACAGGCAATTGATCGCTGTGGATGGAGGAAGGGTCAGTTTTCTTAGTATTCACTTATAAGTCACCGTGCTCCAGTAATGGCTGAACATCCAGGAGTATATGGACAACAAAAATTGAGCTTGATGTGGAAGCTGCAGAAATGGCTCAGAAGTTAAGAATACTGACTGTTCTTCCAGACAACCTGGGTTCAAATCCCAGCACCCACATAGAGACTCACAGCCACTTGTAACTTTAGTTACAGAGGATCCTATATAATCTTTTGGATTATGTAGGTATCAGGCACACAAGTGTTATATGGAAATAAATGCAGGCAAAGCATTCATATCTATAAATAAAATAAAATTTCAAATTGGACTTTATGGGTTTAAAAGAGGACACAAAGTTGGGCACATAGGGAAGATGGGTGATCAAGGAGTATTTGTAAGCGGAAAATATAATAAAAACATTTGTACAAAATTCTCAAAAATTGTTATTTTAAAGAAAATCTTAATGATGACATTGAGTTTTTTCTTCCTTCCTTTCTCAACCTACATCTCCTTCTTTCTACATACAGAATATTTCCCTCTGTCATGGAGATAAATGAAATGTACATTCATGTCATCATTAAGAACATTTGTTATTTCCAAATTGGCATTGGAATCTCAGCCAGCACCTTCCTTCTTTTGCTGCATGTCTTCATGGTCCTTCAAGACTACAGAATTAAGCCCATGGATCTGATCACATGTCACTTGGCCCTCATTCATATTGTGATGCTGCTCATTGTATTAGGTTTTTGGTCTCCAAACCTGTTTGAGTCACTGAATTTACAGAATGACTCCAAATGCAAGGCATTGTTTTACCTGCACAGGGTGATGAGGGGCCTCTCCATATGTATCACCTGCTTCCTGAGTGTGTTACAGGCCATCATCATCAGCCCAAACACTGACTGGGTGGTTAAAACCAAACAAACACTTACAAATTATATCATGTGTATTTTCTTGTTTTTCTGGTTTCTCAATTTGTCTTTCAGTAGTAATGTCATCTTGTACACTCTAGGTTATTCCAACACAAGCCAGACAAATCCCCTTGTGATCAGTGAATACTGCTCGATATCTCCAAGTACCCCCATTAGGAGGGGACTGTTTTTTATCTTGACATTTTCCAGGGATGTCTTCTTTGTGGGGCTCATGATGTTCTCTAGTGCATACATGGTGTTTCTGTTGTTCCGGCATCATAGGCGATCACTGCATCTCCACAGAAGCAGCTTCTCTGTAAGACACTCCCCAGAGCAAAGAGCCACCTGGACCATCCTGGCTCTGGTGAGTGTCTTTGTGGCCGTATACTGGATGAACCTTATCATTTCATCCTACTCAACGTTGCTCTGGAGGTATGACCCCGTCCTTCTGAGTCTTCAGAAACTTGTACTCAATGCCTATGCTACTGTGTGTCCAGTGATACAAATGACTTTCCAGAAAAGAATACATGATATTGTGAGATTCATGTACTGGAAATATTGTTATTTTATGACAGAATAAGGCTGGGCTTTTTTTTCCTTGAAAGAGATTATCTAACAATCAAGTAACTAATCAAGAAATACAACACTCTTTTTTCTGGTTTAAATAAATGTATGTAAGTCATATTAATAGATATAATTTTAAAGATGTTACCATCAACTACTATATAATTATTTTGATTCAATGCTCACCATAATTGATTTTTCTTTTTTCTTATTTTATTTTAAAATTTTTATTCATGTCCCATAACCCCTTCCTCTCCTCCTTCCAATACCCTCACCTTCCCCCACCTCAACACCAACCACTCCTCAGAAAGAGTAAAGCTTCCCATGGGGAGTCCACAATGTCTGACATATGAAGTTGAGACAGGATAAAAACCCTCACCATTGCATCAAGCCTGAGCAAGACATCCCACCATAAGGAATTAGCTCCAAAGAGTCAGCTCACACACCAGGGACAGATTCCTGTTCCACTGTCAAGGGTCCCCTCAAACAGATAAAAGCCAGACAACTGTTGTCCATATGCACAGGGCCTAGTTTCATCCCATGCAGGCTCCCTAGCTGTCTGTCTAGAGTCTGTGAGTTCTCATGAGCTCAGGTCAGCTGTCACTATGGATTTTCCCATCATGATCTTGACCTCACCTGGTTCATATATAAAAAGCTGAATGGCCAATAGCAAGACAGGAGTAAAGACAGGCAGAGTCAGCAGGCAGAGAGAATATATAGAAGGCAATATCCGGGAGAATGGAAGGAGGAGGAAGAACAAAGAGAGGAGGATGGTAGGGTGATGGGGAACTTCAGCCAATCACATTCTTTTTAGGGTATGTCCCCCTGGGGCCACAAAAAAACAAATAAAACATCAAGGTGCGCTCGCCTCTTCCTCTTTGCTCCCTGCGCTCCTGGTCGCTGGAACCCTGGCTGTGTAAGTTTTCTTTCCTCCATTTATTAAAAGCTGAATCTATTATATTAAGCTGGTCTGGTTAATTCTAACTTATCGGTAGACCACGCCCCCATCAGTTGGCACCCAAACATGAGGCTTTTTGGATACCCACCAGCCACTTCTCTCACCGGGGCCTCCCTCCCCTCCACACAGCCCAGAGCAGCCCTCTGTGTGCAACTACTCTGCCACCGCTGTGGAACTGGCGAGTGAGCGAATGAAGCTCAGGAAACATGACTTGTCTCCAGCCCAGCCAACCCACTGCGGCCCCGCCCAGTGCAAACGCCCGCCATACTTGCCTGTGCCCAGCAGCAGCAGCAGGACCCGCACACAGTGCCATTGTTAGCTGCCCTCCACGCACAGGACCACTCCATGTCCCCTCCTCGCCGCCCCTGCTGAGTCCAACCTATGCTGCCGCCTGCCTGTAGTTAAATAATTCACATAGCACACGGTCTGTGAGTTTAACCTCTGGATTTGAGTAATTCTCTTCCCATCTCTGTACCATGTTTTAACTTTGCCACAAGGGGCATAGCCAAAGAGACAGGCCATCTAATGTTGGATATTCAGGCTCTAAAACCATGGGCTAAATAGATTTCTTCTTAAGGTCCTGACTTCAGATACTTTGTACTTTAGATACCAGAATAAACACAAACGCCTATTCTGTTACATTACAGCTTTGAAAAAGAATATGTTTTGTATCTAGGCTCTGTTTTTTTTAATTGACAATTATATGTCTTAATCTGCCTGTGAAAAAGCAAGATGCTCGGAAAAGGCAAATTAAACCATGGTCCTGACTTGCTCTGCTCACAACACAAGGAGACAATGTTACAACAGATGTAAGATTCCTTGTAGGTATTGTGACTTCTCCAAATTCAATTTTCCCTTTTCAGTAATCCACGTCAGAAGTTAAATTAGATCAGCCAGGATGGATACTCCTGAACGGCTTACAGGAGCTACCCAACAATTCACCAACAAATCAACAAGCAAGCAGACTGAGAAATGAGTGTATCTAATTATCCTCCAATGGCCAGCATGAGAGCTTACAGCACTAATGTCGTAGCTAAGGTTCTGAGTCACCAGAGTCCCACTAATACCATCACATGACTTCCCATATGTATGGGCATCGTTTCTCAAGCTGCTTCACCCGTGGAAAAACCTGCAGTGCTTAAGTAGCTTCCTCTTCAGGAAGATGTTAATGACTGCCTAGAACATTCTGTGAGGCTCCTATTCAGAGTCCAGCAGCATTTCAGAAATATAGCGAAGTCAGGAGTGATGCCGCACACCTTTGACACCAGTACTTGGGAGGCAGGGGCAGGTGGCTCTCTGAGTTTGAGGCCAGCCTGGTCTACAGAGTGAGTTCTAAGATAGTCAGAGCTATACAGATAAAACGCTGTCTTGAGAGAAATGGAGATAGGAAGATAGGGAAGAAGGCAGGAACGAAGGAGAGAGAGAAAGAGCGAGAGAGAGCGAGAGAGAGCGAGAGAGAGAGAGA
Organism: Chionomys nivalis; assembly: GCF_950005125.1. Lineage (NCBI taxonomy): Eukaryota > Metazoa > Chordata > Mammalia > Rodentia > Cricetidae > Chionomys > Chionomys nivalis. The sequence continues at coordinate 41,419,662 of NC_080108.1, read as the reverse complement.
GAGAGAGAGAGAGAGAGAGAGGGAGAGAGAGGGAGAGAGAAAGAAAGAAAGAAAGAAAGAAAGAAAGAAAGAAAGAAAGAAAGAAAGAAAGAAAGAAAGAAAGGGAAAGGAAATATAGAGAGCAATGCCAATTTTTTTAATCTGCTGGGCATCCTCATTCTGTGCGGACTTTGAACACATTCTCCACGTTCCTTGGGTAAGAAGTATGAACTGGCTAATTTGCTTTCTGTTTACAAGTATTTTTTTTTAAAGAACAAATTCACCCATCAAGATTATAAGATAGGAACAATGCATTCAGCAATCCTTAGGCTCCTTACATAACATGGCTGACATGGGGTCAATGCCCAGTCAAAGCTTTCTGATAAGGATGCTATTATTTTAGTTAAATAATAATCACACATAAACATGACCTCATAGCCTCGGGCAGGGCCATAAACACCTGTCCTGGACCTTTCTCACCCACCTTCACCCTGATCTTGGGAGTCCTTGCTATCTTAAAGTTGCTCTGACTTGAATTCCAGCCCTCAAGGGAGGGGAAAACCCACCAACAAATAACCATGTACCTGTGGTAGGGACAGTGTCCGAGGGATCCTTGTCCAAACAGCTAAACTCTGTGCCTTCTCTCACCTGATATGAGACACGCAGGGGATGAACAAATGCACCAACTGGACTAGAACTTGGGGGAGAGGATTGGGGGTTGGCCCTATATACTGGAAACGACCACTCACAATTAAAACAGAACAGAACTATGTCTGTTAAGATCTCTCTCTCTTTCAACCTCATAGCTCACTGTCCATAACACATTGCTCCAATCTGTCTCCTCCTCCTCCTTCACCTGAGCTCAAGCCGTTAATAGTCCTGTCTACAGTGTTGCAGGTCCTCATCAGTGTCACCTCCTTTAGGCTGGAGGTCCCCTCCTCTCCCTTCGCAATGGTCTCCCTCTCTCTCTCAGGAAGATGTAACTGTGACCTTCCCCTGCCTAGATTCTCAGCCAAGCCAGGCCCTTCTGTCCATGCTGCCTATTGTTGTGTCCTCCAGGATGACAATGGTGCCAAGCATCTAGGAAATACTATTCGTTGATTGGACAAATAAATTGCTGCCATATATTAACCTCAGCATAAAATCCATTGATCCTAACACTTCCCGACTCTAGTCTGTCCTTGACCAAAGTCTTGATACCCTCCCATACCTCTGAGCCTTTGCTTAAGGCATTCCTCCAACTCTTTCCTCTTCATTTTCTTACCCTTCTGCCTCCCAGGTTCACCCCTAGTCATCCTTCAAAATTGAGATCATCTTTAGGAAAGTCATCTTTAACTTTTTGAGTTGGTTTTTCTTCATCTGTATTCCCAGAAGACCAAACACAAAATTTTAATTCCAGTTACTATAGTGTTTGTAATTGCTGGCTGGTGTGTCCATTTCTCTACCAAACTGTGTCCTTTTAGACTAGCAGTGTGCTTTATTCATGTTTTAAAATCTCATGTCTAGGATTCACCTATACATCTTCTTCATCAGCTAACAGATCACGACTCGGCCCTGGCCCCGAGTCCTTGCCCCTCTGAGCTTCCGTTCTAGAGGTATAGGAGAGACTTAATAATGCATCCTGAGGGAAAACAGCAATATATAGAAACCAATAGCAACACTTTGATAGGATTCCCTGCATTCCAGACACTGGAGTAAATGCTTTCTCTTTCTTAATACACTTTGTAACTCCACATGGTGAGACTATCACAGTCACAACTTCCCAAATGAAAACCAAAGGCGCTGGGAGGTTGAGGGCCTTTCTTATCCACACACAGCCAGGATCTGGAAGACTCTGGATTTGAAGGTAGAGGCAGTGGCTTCATCTCACTGTGCCTGCTTCCTTCTAGGTGCATTTATGATATTAGAAAATATGGGGCCCGTTGGTAACTCAGGAATCTTTCTCGTTGCATTTCTTAAAGAGTAGAAGCTCACTCTACCACTTGGAGCGAATGCTCCCATGGAAAGGGAAGGACCAAGTCATCTTTATCCACCTTTGTCCTGGTTCTCTGAGAGCAAAGACGTCAGTCTTTCGGTGTTTGAGCCCTGAGGAGTGCAAAGTGTCCTATCTAATCTCAGCAGGAAGAATCCAGGTGACTCTGAGATGATAAGCCACAATCCAGATGTGTACAGTGCAGGTAAGGTTGGACTTTAAGGCTATCTGGTCCCCAAACTACCTGGTTCCAGACCTCAACTCCCTTCTCCCTCTACCCTGACAATTCTATTTTCTTCCTCCTCAGATTAAAGGCTCAAGGACTAGCCAAAGATTAGTGGAGGATCCGAGGTCTCTTTTCAAATTGCCACAGTGCCGTGGAACCCCAACTACCTCATGTAGCTGTGAGAGCTACATGGAGTCAGGTCTAAGATGGTGTTGATCCGGGCCACCAAGAGCAAGCCACACATACACTTGAGGTCCTTTGCCCCCCAGTCTTCCCTGGCTGAATTTCAGGTACCTGTTGCAGTTTCCAGAACTCCACAGCTCTCGGTGTGCCCAGAGGCCAGTGGAGTTTTTAGGACACAATGAACCATGTGGAAGGTTACAAAGACTCACGTCTGTCCTGCCCTTACCTGAAGTCTTCCTATGGGTTTCAGCTGTTTGGCCTGGTCGTTGCTATTTCTGTAGGTGAACAGATAGGGGCTCTCCTGCAGAGAAAGGTAACATATAGCCATGACCCAGAGCTCTCCATCCCATAATAATCAAGCCCATCATCTTCGATATGGTTAAATGAAATGATGTGGGAGTGTCATATATCAATCTGTTGATTTCATTGGTTAAGTAATAAAGAAACTGCTTGGCCCTCATAGGTTAAAACATAGGTAGGTGGAGTAAACAGAATAGAATGCTGGGAGGAAGAGGAAGTGAGCTCAGATGCAGGGCAGCTCCTCTGAGAGACAGACGCCATGCTCCCCTCTCCCTGGCAGACACAATAAAGCTCCGACCCAGGATGGACATAGGCTAGAATCTTCCCGGTAAGCACACCTTGGGGTGCTACACAAATGAATAGAAATGAGCCAAGCAGTGTTTAAAAGAATAGAGTTTGTGTGTCATTATTTTGGGGCATAAGCTAGCCAGGCAACCATGAGCCGGGCTGTGGGAAGAGGCCCGCAGCTCCCAACTACAATGAAACGTTCATGATATAAGGTTTCAGGTGGGGGCAGGGTCCAAGAGAGACACTGAGGAGGGGTGTTGGGGAGTAAGGAGTTTATTTTTTTTTAAAAAAAAAAGTTAGGAGTGTCACAGACAAGCAGACAGATAAAACATACATGGTGAGGGCTCCAAGGACAGCTCAGAGCCCAGAGAGAGACAGCCTGGTGGGGTCTCTGAAGAGTTGTACAGAGCCTTGGTGCAGAATGAGATTGGGGATTGGTTTCACAGTAGAAGTCTGTGAGCTGGACATAAGCCAGGGAAAGGGCTGGGGAAGAAGGTATGTGATAATATCCCCATCCCCTTGCGTATAAATTCTCTTCCCAGTGCAGAGACCCTGGCCCCAGGGGTCTGTTAGCCGGGGACTTGGTAGGTATCTGTCAGTTTCTGTGACTGGGAAAAGGCTGCTGAGGGTGTTATGGCCTGGGCAGTGGCTGGATTCTAACACTGAGTTTTCACACCTATCTTCTCCGTGAATCCAGACCTTTCCCTGCCCCTTCTCTTTCTGTTTCCTGATGGCCTCCTGAAGAAGGTCCCCAGGGCTTTGAAACAGCCCACTTGCAAGCTACTCATCTCTGATACTTCCTCCTTCTCTGTCTCAGTGGTCTGTATCACCCAGTTAAACACAGAAATCTCAGACAGAAGACCTCATTTTAGGCTTCTTGGAAGTCAGAACAAAGAGGAAAAGAGGTTTGCCTAATCACAAAAAACTTACTAATTCTGCTATCAAGAAAGCAACCCTCCCCCCAAATCAACCTGCATTCCATGAGAGAAGAAATTTCCGTCATTGATGTTTAGTTATTTCCTCATCCATGTCTTTGGAAAAATTATCTATAGATTTATTACATTTTGGGCACATATTTAGGATACAACCTTCAAGACTCCTTAGGACCTCATCAGCTCTGCCTCCCGAGGTATAGGAAGGCCTTGATGTGGCACCTGGGGCCCCAAGAAGGCTAGCGGGACCATAACTGGAGGCCAGGTGAGCTGTGGCCTTGTTCCTGTGATGCCCACAGGTATGAAGGGTCTTCACTTTGCTCTCACAGTGCACAGGAATCAGTTTTAGGACAACCTGTGCTCAGGTCCAGAACAGCAGGCCCAAGACTCTCAGGGCTAAAGTCTCAGTAACACCCCACTTTTCAGTGAAGTTCACGTTGTCACCCACACCTCACCTCACCCAGCCCAGTGTCTCCTACCTGAGATGGACATTCCAGCCTGTCTCTCTCCGATGCATCAAACAGTTCATCTTTGTGACCCACTGGCTTCATCTAGAAGAGAAGGTAACAGATGAAACAGAGGCCTCGTGTAGGTAGCAGCCTTCCATGGCACTCCTGAGATGGGTTCCTCCAGCCAGGGAGCTCTCCGAGTCTGACTCTTGGGTCAGTAGCCCTTGTGGGCATTTCCAGCTCCATCCTAGACCGAGGGGTAAGTAGCTCAACTCTCAGGGAAGTGCGGCCTACATCTTCCTAGGGATGTGGTAGTACTCTCGTTTGAAGACCATGGTGTGAGATTGGTGGGTTTTGGGGGGTGTTGGCTTTTGATGGGACTTCCTAGCCCACCTCCCCAGGAGTGCAGTAGGAGAAACTGAACATGGTTTGGAGCAGGTATCCAAGGCAGACAGACATTGTTATTTGGAGTCCAACCAGATTATCACAGCGGGTCACGTGGCTTCCCCAGGATGGTTACCATACTTGGCATTGTGTCCTCCCCTCAGTGTCCAGTTGGCTGGACGCTGATAAAGATTTCCATGTCAAGGACAGTAGAGACAGGGAGGAAGGACAAGCCCAAGCAGCGTGGGAAAAGCCTGTATCTTTTGCCCCAGTTTTCCCCTTCTTGCAGCTATAATCTACAGTGTGGTTCTCATCCTCCTTAATGCTGTGGCCCTTTAATCCAGTTCCCCATGCTGTGGTGACCCCCAGTCATAAGGTTATTTTCATTACTTCTTCATAACTATTTCTGCTGTTATGAATTGTAATGTAAATATCTGACATACAGGATATCTGAAATGTTTCCCCCCCTAGGGGTTGCAACTCACTGGTTGAGAACCATCAATCTACATGTACACAAACCCAGGTTCAATAAAAAAAAAAAAGTCTGGATTGAAGTTTACACAGCTGCCTATGAAGTCAAACAGGCCCCAGTGTTTGGCTGGGCCACAGAGACGGAGTGACAGGGAACGTAGCTTGGCCCCCACACTTGCAGACAACACGCTGGCTAGCAACTTGAGAACGAATGGCATCGGTACCACCACCACAGAGGCCACCCGACAGCAGGCAGATGGCGCTGAGAGCAGCAGGTGGAACCAGCAGGTCTGAACTGCAGCAAAAGCACCGGAGAAAGGGAAATGAAGGCCACTGAAGAATGAGATGAAGGGTTATTTTTAGGTTTTCTTCAGTGCTGGGTGTCAAGAACGGGGCCCTCCACATGCCAGGCAAATGCTCCACTACCAAGCCACATCCTCAACCCAAGGTGGGCGAGTGTTTTTAAAACTTCTTTTTATGGACTGGGGATGTATCTCAGAAGAGTGCTTGAGTCCTGGTTTGATCCCCAGCCCTGAATAAAAACCTAGTGTGGTCATGCATGCCTGTGATCCAGTACTGTGAAGGCAGAGGTGGAGGATCAGAAACTCCAGGTCATTCTCAAGTAGCAAGTTCAAGGCCAGCTTGGGCTACATGAGATCCTGGATATGGTGGGGGGGGGGCAGAAACACAGAGAGACAGAGACACAGAAGGAGAGGGAGGAAGCCGGGAACTTAAAAACCTGCTGCAGTGGTTGAAGGGTCTTCGACCCATGCCTTTCCCTCCTGTTTGGGAGCCTTCTGCTTTGCTCTCAGCCCTGCCACACCACAGTCTAGGCCCTGGTAGCAGTTTTGTCCCTCATCCCCCCCCGACAAGGACTTTGACAGGGATGTGGTTGGTTACTGGCTTGGACACCCCTCTAGCTGTCACACAGATAAACCACAATGATTCAGAAGCCCCTCAAGATCTAGTAATTCTGCATTTGTGCCCCAGATACCCGGAAGCCAGAAGAACGTTCAGGACTTGTGGCTTGTTCTGATCTGATGGGAGGAGGCAGATAAAGGGGGGGCATGATTACAGTCAGTTCTAGAGGAGTGGCAGGGAAGAAATGGGCTATCAAATTCCTTTCAGTTTTATTTCGATGGTGGCCCATTCTAGGAAAAAGGGAGCATTCATGGGGCCTGGCTAATGGCTGGATCAACTGCACTCCATTTTCCCTCAGTCTTTCAAGAATATCAGAATCCAGAGAGAATCTGGAAAGAAACCATATCTATCCTGACAGCTGAATTCAACGGAACCCTGCAAACCATTCCAAGGGCCCCAGAGAAGAGCAGTTTATAGGTTTGTCCACTAAACCTGCTTCTGTTTAGAACCTCATCTTAAATGAGCATGATGGTACACACCCATAATTTCAAATTTTGGGAGGCCAAGGCAGGAGGATTGTTTAAGTTTGAAGTCAGCCTGGCTACAGACTGAGATCATGTCTCAAGGCCAAGGCCACAGCAAGCCTCACGTTAAATGTTCCCATATCAGTCATACAGTTTTCTTACACTGGTTCTGACTCTGAATCCTCAGAGAAGAGAGAAAACCTGATTACTTCAAATAGCCCCTCTTCCTTTGTCTACCACCCGGGGCTGCTGTACCCAAAGGCACCGTCTTCCGTCCCCACCCCCCAACATCTGTCCCTGGTCTCATCCTTGCTATGGCTTCATCTTCCACTCTCTTCATTGGTCTCCTTCACTCTGCTCTGCCACTGTGAAATTAGCTTACATGGGGACGGATGAGGGTGATCGTAAGAAAATCGTCTCTGGGGGTTGGTTAAATGGCTCAGCACTGGCCGCCAAGCCTGATGCAAGTGTGGCAGGCAGTCCTCTGGCCTCTGCACGCACACCGTAGCTTAGTGAACCCCTCCCTCGATAAATAAGAGCAATAACTTTAGAAATCGGATCTGGAATGAGTTCTTCTGAAGTATGACTACTTCCCACATTTCCCCTCCTGCCTGGTAGCACTAGCATCTTGCCGTGAGACTCAGCATAGTGTTCTGATTACTGGGAGGACCTGGGATTGAATGTCCCCAAGGGTGTGTCCCTTCACTACTATGATACAAGAATTTCCAGAAACTGCTGAAGAAGAAGCAGAAAGAACCTAGAGAGAATGAGTTCTGCCCAAACACAAATCTTCAGCTTTGTAGAGGGGGCGCAAGCTGCAGCCAGGGCTAGGACCAGGGAGATCAGGAACCTAGCAGAGTTCTAGTCCGGGTGTGCACAGACAAAACCACTCACCACCTCCGCATATGTGCAGTGCTTAGAGCTCACACCTGCCCTCTGAGGGCACAGAAGACAGATGCTGATGTGGCCTGTGTGTAGTCACACATGGCTCTGTGGGCTGCAGAGATCCCTTTCAACATAGATGGGTAGTCAGGAGAACGGCAGGTGAAGGTCCCTGAGATTATAGCACTTCTGACCACCCCCACACCCGCCGCTACCTATCTAGGAGGAAAGCCCTCCGCCTGAGGCTCTGTGTTTGAATGTGGCATAGAACATGTAACCCTGGGTATGGCCTCCATGGTTTGGGGTAAGATAAACACACAAACCAAGGGCTCCAGCCTCCCCATACTCTAAGAGACCGCAGAACTGAAAGACATGAAGGGAGCCCACAGGCTCCCCTAGCTGAAGGTCATTGTACTCTCTTGGCAGGGTAGAGAATAGCGTGACTCTGTCAAGCAGCAGCCAGAAGTGGGACTGGAGCCAAACCCACTTTCTGACACCCTCTGCCTCGCCCTAATCTGTCATATTCCAGATCTTTCATGGGCAGATTCAAGCCTGCAGGAGCTGTGGGTGGGTTCCAGCAGAGTGGTGGTGGCCTGGTATTTTGCCAGTGGGGAAACGGGGGGACTGAAACACTCCTTTCTCCCTTTCTGGGCTGTAGGCGCCTGGAAGGACTTAATAGGAAACTTAGTGGGTTTGCCAGTGTTGGACTGGAGAGAGGCCAGTGACTTCCACTTAGGACAACTGTCACTTCCTCCGGGAAGTCCTCCTGGCACTTGCTGTACCCCAAACTCTTATCTCCCTCTGGGCACTTGCTCCTTGTGACCCTTGAGCAGGCCAGAGGAAATTGGGTCGGCAGCCCGGGAATGCCACTGGACCGCCTGATAAAAGTGGTTGTCGCCACTACTGCCGCCAACGCTGAGGAGAGGAGAAAGGGAAAGGGTCCCGCCCTGCTGTGCTCTCTTCAGCTGATCCTGAGTTCTAGGGCTTGTCTGTCTGCACTCTGAGTCCCATCATCCCCATACTGCCTCTCAGATAGGCCAGCCTCCCTCCTGCCACTCGGCGATGCACTTGGCTCATTATCCCCACACCCTTTGCTGAGAGGCCCTGGTGCCAAGGATGCCTGCCCTGCCCTCCTCCTGTACATCACTTCAAACTCACCTCAAATTCCATCTTCAGGGCCCCTCCTGACCTCACGGTCCATACTGGGTTTGAGGATCTGCCAGCCCAGCCCTGCCGGCCAGGACACTTGTGCCCTGTCCTAATGACTGGTACCCTCCCAGCTATAACTTGAGCTCCATGAAGACAGGGGCTACACTTGGTCGTCCTGTACCCTCTAGCACTAGGCAGGGCAGAGCAAAGTCAGACACTTGTCGGCTGAGGAAGCATGGTGTGGCAGAGGCCTGAGGCTGAGCTGGTACAGTCAACCCTGTCTCCTTGGGAGGTCACAAGAGGTCATGAAGCCCGGGGTCTGCTTTCTGCCCTTCATGGAATAAAAGGTCTCAACATGTGGATTACAATCCCTTTAGCAAACCTCTAGCTCCAAAAAAAAAAAAAAAAAAAAGAAACCCCACATTTACATTACAATTCATAACAGCAGCAAAATTACATTTATGAAGTAGCAACAAAAATAATCTTATAGTTGGGGGGTCACCACAACATGAGGAGCTGTATTAAAGGGGCACAGCATTAGGAAGGTTGAGAACCACCGGTTAGGGGTTATCCCACCAAGTGCCTGCCCCACCAGCAAGTGCCTTTGGAAAAGGCCTTGGGTTTCACTGCCAAAGGTCAAAGTGTTTCACACATGGGGTCACTACCACCGTCCCCTAACCTCCCTGATCCAATCTCCATGGGTTACCTTGGAATAACTGAAATTCAGTATACTCCATGCAGCTCACCAGCTGGAGGAAAAGAATGAGATGCTTCTAATCCAAGGAAGAAGAAAAGCCAATTCATATTGCTGGGATTCTAAGGATACGGCAGCAAGGATGGGCAAACAATGGCAAAAGAAGCACCCTGAAAGGGCACCAAGTTTTGGGGTACCTCCCAAAGGCCCTGGGAAACCTTTGGGGACCCGGGAAAGCTCATCATTGTTACCCTAGGGAGAATAACACAATCTAAGACATGAAGGGTGAGATACACTGACCGCGTGGGATCAGGGGTGATGTGTTTCCTGTGTGTGGGGTTGATACCTGAATTGATGCAGGCATGAAAGGCAGGATCTAATTCGAGCCCAGGCCATCTCTCTGATGACCGTGATGGCTCCAGGTACCACCTACACCTTTTAAACCTGCATGGTGCCACTTCAGAGAGGAAAGCAAGTAGGAACCTCAGGGAGCCTGTGCCCTGAATGCAACTTGAAGCAAGTCAACCACCCAACTCTAGGGCCCCAGCCCTGCCTCTGGGGAAAGCAGGATGGAGCTCTGTACCAGGTCACCATTGGTAAGTCAAGGCTGTCCCTCTGTGAACCAGCCCACAGGCTGGCATGAGCCACACATCTCCACACTCACCATGTTGTTGCAGATCCTGGGGCGAGGACCTCTCCTGGAGGAGAATGAGGTAAGAAAGGACTCTGTCACCCCACCCCTACCCCGAGGATATGATGCTGTCCACCTATGTGGACAGGGCCTTGCCCCATCCAGCTCTGTCCTCTAGCCCTTCCTCAAGGAGCAGTACATTTATAGGTGCGCTGTCTGGGGTTAGGGTTTGGAGGTCAGGGCTGGCAGGAACAGGGTGAGTCTCTGGTTTCTCTGTATTGTTATAGAGCCTCCAAAACTGAACATAGAACAGGAGCGGGTGACTGGGAGGTGACTCCATTGGGGCAGTGAGGCATGGGCAGGGAGCCCTTTCCACTATGAACCATGACTTCAAACAGCAAGTAAGTCTTGGAGGTGGCACAGTGAGGCCAACAGGTAGGAGCTGGCAGCTGTTCCTCCACACAGCCCTGAAGGCTCAGGGGCTACAGAGACCCCATTAGGCAGGCATGTCCGTCTCTCAGGGCTATACAATCCTCCTCCCTTGGGGAGGAAGACGCAAATGCCTCTCTCCAGGGATGGAGGTAGAGGAGCACACAGAAGGAAAAGCTAGAGGGAATGGTCTGGAAAACAGCAACCTCTGTAACCACAAAGGTGGGAGGGGGTACCCAGGGCTCCTCAAGCCCCAGGCCCCGAAATCTTCCACATGCTAGCTTGTGGAGTCCTGACATCCACTCCAGACGGATGGGATATTAATAACAGTCCTTGTTTTACAGGTGTGAAACCAAGGCATGGGGAAGCCAAACTCTTTGTATGAGGTCACACAGTAGGCCCATTCCTGACACAGGGTTTAGGCCAGGCTATCAGCCTCAAGGCCCTGCCTCTCAGAATCTGCCTCACGGGACTCTGCAACCCCATGAGGGAACCGCATGGGAAAGGGTGAGAGACTACGGTGGCATTGTTCCTGAGACTGCACACCCAGTATTCAGGGAAGGCTGTGGATTCTGTGGAGGAAAGGGGGCTGGGAGGAGGCAGGGGCAGGTGTGCGGCCCAGGCTTCCTCACCATCTAGTATCAATACTCGCGATGCCCCGCATGGCTCACTCACCGAAGGTGGTTCTACCTCATAGAAGGCTGGAAAACCACTGTGAAGGATTCATGGTTGTTGAACTTGCTGGAGGCCAGGAGACCTTCCCAGGTTTCCTGGAGAAGGGACAAAAGAGTGCCCGTTCAAGAGCCCACACCAGCCAAAGTTGTTTGGCATATGAAGACCCTCCTTCAATCAGCTCTACACATCATACCAAGACCCTCACTCAACCACCTCTACAGGTGACTGACAACTGTGTGCTGCTTGGAAGGCCCCCCTTGCCTTACACTTTGGGGCTGTTGAGGACTGCAAAAGAGTTTTCCCTTGCCTCTGAAGCCCCGGCACCAGGGCGTACCAGACAAAGAGCTGGAGACGGTTCTCCGGAAACTCAAGAAGTACAAGGCAGCCCTGCACGCCGTGGAGGCTAGGTCTGCAAAGGCACGTGCCGCCAGTGTCCCTTGCTCCCACTCAATCATACCCAGAGTGGACAGTGCCACACAACTGTGAACTTTCAACTGTGGCGGAATGCCATCTTGTTAACACAGGTCAGCGGGCTCTGTATTCTGAGCTGTTTGCCAGCCAGAATAGCAGCTTCCACTGAGCCCACCACACTCTACTGGGCCTCTTTGGTCAACTAAAGTGTGTGGCATCAGGAACCATGACTTGCCTCCATACAGGCACCATCTGTATGGTGTGTACAGTGGGGATTTCTGGGGAGGAGGAGGCTGGGACAGGCGCATGGCCCAGGCTTCTTCCCCATCTACTGTCCGCATATTCAAGGCCTCACATAACTCAATCACCGAGGGGGCTTCCGCCTTGGAGAAGAAAGGCTGGAGAACCAGCACCAATGGTGGTAAAGAACAGTTGGCACAACTCTTCACTAGCTGTGGTCAGCATGATGTCCCGCTCCTGCACAAGCTGTGCCTCTAACCGTATGGGTTCCTCCTGGGGAGAACTATGGGGGTGCCTCTCCTTGGCTCCCAGCAGCCCTGAATTTAGCTAAGTCTTGCTAGAGCTGGTTAGCCCATTGTCCCCCACCCTCCCTGTTCTCCTCCACCTTCCCATGTTCCCCTGAACCAGCAGCCCAGGTTCCAAGTGGGGCTCACCTTATAGGACCACTGCATGACAGCCTTGGACAACTTGGTTGTCTCCTCTGAGCAATTGCGAAGCTCGGGTGCCGGGCTGCAGATCAAAGCAAGCCATGCATGATAACATATCCTGGTGGAATAGGGCTACCCAGAGGACCTCCAACAGAGAGAGTGAAAGGGGCGCATGAGTTATTTAGGGAGAGGGGAGGGGTAATTGTAGCCTTCGAGGGTGCAGGAGAAGACAGTATGAAGGTTGGGGTGTATCTTTGGGTTACCGGTGCTGTGATGAAAGCAACTTGGGGAGGAAAGGGCTTATTTGGTTTACAGATTTTGAATTACGGTTCATTGAGGGAAGTCAGGGTGGGAATTCGAACTGGAGAGAGAACCTGGAGGCAGGAGCTGATGCAGAGGCCATGGAGGGGAGCTGTTTGCTGCCTTGCTCCTCATGGTTTGCACACCTGCTTTCTATGGAAGCCAGGACCACCCGCCCAGTGGGCTGGGCCCTCCCCCATCAATCACTAATTAAGAAAATACTCTACAGGCTTGTCTACAACCCCATCCTAGGGAGACATTTTCTCAGTTAGGGTTCCCTCCTCTCAGATGAGTCTGGTGTCACGATGACACAAAACCAGTTAGCACAACTGACCCCTTGCCAACTTGACACACAATCACATCACTGTTAAGCCATAACCTTTCCTCTCTTGTCCATCTCTTAAATCTCATATTAATCAACATCATATTATAAGACATACAAAGTAAAAAATCTCGCAGACTTTATAAAATCAAATACTTAAAATTCACTATCTTTAAAAAAAATTCCAAAGTCTCCATAAAACTCTCTCAACTGTGGGCTCCTATAAAATCAAAATAAGGTAAATACTTTCTTACTTTAAAAGGGACAAACCAGGACACACTTACACTCTGAACAAAGCAAAACTACACTCAGTGTAAATAACTCAGAGTTCAATGTCTGGGATCTACTCACTTTCCTGGGGTCCTCAAAAGGGCCTGGGTCGCTTACCCAGCTCTGCCCTCTGCAGGTATGGATCGTCTTCTAACCCAGACCACTCCAAGGCCTGCTGTCCTTGGCGTCTCCAAAATTTTGGGGTCTCTGGCTGCAATGGGGCTGCACGTTCAGCTCTCTCTCTTCTAGGCTCTTCCTCAGGCACTCCATCCCTCCCACACAGAGCCAAACCTCAGCTGCTCTCCGGGACTCCTTCACGCCTTCAAAACCAGCACCACCTGCCAGCACCACCTGCGTGACTCTTACACTACCAAGTTTGGTTGCCAGCACAGAGTACGACCACCTCTGGAACACAAGTTTCTCTGTGCTCTCAAGCCAAGTCTTCCCAGAAGACGTCACCTCAGTGATACCGGTCTCTTAATCACCGCTAATTTCTCAGCTCCAGCCGCCCAGCATCAATTGTCCAAGCAAAGCAGAGATAGCACTCTAATTTCACTTCACCTCTGATAGCTTGTCAATCACAGCTGATTCTCCAAGCCCAGCTGACCTGAATCACAGATTCTCGATTCAAAATAGGCAATGACCCCGACAGTGCCTTTAAGTAATTCTCAAACTTCCTTTGGAAACTTCACAAGCCAGACCTCTGTCATCTGTCTGGCTCTCGGGTTCATCCTCCATGTTCTCTCAACAACATGCCACCCTTTCAACACTGACTCTTCTAGACCAAATTTCCACAGTGTTCCCACAGTCCCCACCCCAAAACAACAAGCCTGGTACCCATTTCTCTTAAGGTTAGCATTGCTGCGGAAACACTGTGACTAAAAGCAATCTGGGGAGAAAGGGATTTATTTGGCTTACAAATCCTCAAGCCCTGAGGAAAATCAGGAATGCAAACATGGCAGGAACCCTTGAGGCAGGAGCTGATGCAGAGGCCATGGAGGGGTGCTGCTTACTGGCTTGCTCCTTGTGGCTTGTTCAGCCTGCTTTCTTATAGAACCCAGGACCACCAGCCCGGGGATGGCACCACCCACAGTGGGTTGGACCCTCCCCTATCAGTCACTAATTAAGAAAATGCCCTACAGGCTTGCCCGCAACCTGGTCTTATGGAGGCATTTTCTCAGTTAGGGTTCCCTCCGCTCAGAGGAGTCTAACTTGTGTCAAGTTGACAGAAATCACCAGCTCAGGGTGGAAGGTACCCATGGAGCCCTTGTCCACAGGGTCAGGATATGACATGAAGGTGTTCTTTCTCTCTTTTCAATGTGCTCTCCAACCTCAGAAGCCCACACCCCATCATCAAGGTACCTCCTTTCCCTTCAAAACTCCTTTCCTTTCTCAACTGTCCTTGTTCTGATTTCTTTCATACAAGCTTCATTTTAGACTCAAATACCAGATTCTGAAGATAAAGCAAAAATCATACCAGAAATCTCAGAACTACACAGGGATCAAGTTCTGAGATATTAAAATACATTTTGGTTATTTTTTCCCTACTCACTAATACTTCTTGTCGCAGAGATATTTTCCAAACTCGCGTGGGTTTGTGGTTGTTTAAGACTGTATCTCATGTAGTGGCTCAGGCAGTGGCTCAGGCTTGCTTCCAGCTACTGCACAAACAGCTTTGCCCTTCTGCCCCTCTCTCCATCTCCAAGGGCTGGGAAAACAAATGTGTATCACCACACCTGGTTTCATGCCATGCTGGAGACTGAGTCCCACTTCTGCATGCTAGGCAAGCACGCTACCAACTGTGGTTGAAACTCGCAAATCGTTTGCAAGGGTGGGAGTGGGCTCTATCACTGCATCAACCAAATTAAATATTGCAACATTCTCACTGACTCTGGCACTCATCAGTATGTGAGCTAGATATATTGAATCCTCCAGCCTCCAGGCGTGGGTCTCCCCAGGGCATCGGCATATGTGGAGAGCCCTGCAGTACCGGCATGTGGCAATCATAACCACACAACATATGAGAACTAGTCTGTCTCTGTCTCTTTTTCTTTTCTTTTTTACCTGAACCCAGTCTCTTGATGCTGATGAGACATGTCCCAAACCTCAGAGAGATCCACCAAATTCACAAATGCTCTGGGAACTTAGTGGATACGAAGAGACATAAGAGACAGGAAGGGACACAAACATTCGCCGAACTGCCGAAGTGGCCACAGCTACCTCTGGGCTCACTGCAACCCTGTGGGCCTCATTTGGGGGGGGCACCTTTTTCAGGGTTTTCATGAGGTTGGCCCAAAGCTGCCATCCTCCAGCTGTGCATCTTAGAAAAGCAGCTGTTCTCTGATTTCCCTCTCTGCTTCCTTATCCTTAGTGTATAGGAAGGCAACTGATTTTTTGGAGTTGATTTTGTAACCTGCCACATTACCAAAGGTGTTTATCAGCTGTAGAAGTTCTTTGGTAGAGTTTTTGGGGTCGCTTATGTACACTATCATATCATCTGCAAATAATGAAAGCTTAACTTCTTCCTTTCCAATATGGATCCCCTTGATCCCCTTATGTTGTCTTATTGCTATTTCACGATAGCCACAAATAGCATAAAATATCTTGGGGTAACTCTGACCAAGGAAGTGAAAGATCTATTTGGCAAGAACTTTAAGTCTTTGAAGAAAGAAATTGAAGACGACACCAGAAAATGGAAGCACCTCCCTTGCTCTTGGATTGGGAGGATCAACATAGTAAAAATGGCAATTCTACCAAAAGCAATCTATAGATTCAACACAATCCCCATCAAAATCCCATCAAAATTCTTCAGATCGGGAGAAGACAATAATCAACTATATATGGAAAAACAAAAAACCCAGGATAGCCAAAACACTCTTATACAATAAAGGATTGTCTGGAGGCATTACCATCCCTGACTTCAAACTCTATTACAGAGCTACAGTACTGAAAACAGCTTGGTACTGGTATAAAAACAGAGAAGTCGACCAATGGAATAGAATAGAAGACCCTGACTTTAGCCCACAAACCTATGAACACCTGATTTTCGATAAAGGAGCTAAAAGTATACAATGGAAGAAAGAAAGCATCTTCAACAAATTGTGCTGGCAAAACTGGATGGCAATCTGTAGAAGAATGAAAATAGATCCATATCTATCACCATGCACAAAACTCAAGTCCAAATGGATTAAAGACCTCAATATCAGTCCAAACACACTGAACCTGATAGAAGAGAAAGTGGGAAGTACTCTACAACACATGGGCACAGGAGAACACTTCCTACGTATAACCCCAGCAGCACAAACACTAAGGACATCATTGAATAAATGGGACCTCCTGAGACTGAGAAGCTTCTGTAAAGCAAAGGACACTGTCACTAAGACAGAAAGGCAACCCACTGACTGGGAGAAGATCTTCACCAACCCCGCAACTGACAAAGGTCTGATATCCAAAATATATAAAGAACTCAAGAAATTAGACCATAAAAGGTTAATCAATCCAATTATAAAATGGGGCACTGAGCTGAACAGAGACTTTTCAACAGAAGAAGTTCAAATGGCCAAAAGACACTTAAGATCGTGCTCAACTTCCTTAGCAATCAGGGAAATGCAAATCAAGACAACTTTAAGATACCATCTTACACCTGTCAGAATGGCTAAAATCAAAAACACCAATGATAGCCTCTGCTGGAGAGGTTGTGGAGATAGGGGCATTCTCATCCATTGCTGGTGGGAATGCAAACTTGTGCAACCACTTTGGAAAGCAGTGTGGTGGTTTCTCAGGAAAGTCGGGATCAACCTACCTCTCGACCCAGCAATACCAGTATTGGGAATATACCCAAGAGATGCCCAAACATACAACAAAAGTATATGCTCAACTATGTTCATAGCAGCATTGTTTGTAATAGCCAGAACCTGGAAACAACCTAGATGCCCTTCAATGGAAGAATGGATGAAGAAAGTATGGAATATATACATATTAGAGTACTACTCAGCAGTAAAAAACAATGGCATCTTGAATTTTGCATGCAAATGGACAGAAATAGAAAACACTATCCTGAGTGAGGTAAGCCAGACCCAAAAAGAGGAACATGGGATGTACTCACTCATATTTGGTTTCTAGCCATAAATAAAGGACATTGAGACTATAATTCGTGATACTAGAGAAGCTAAATAAGAAGGTGAACCCAAAGAAAAACATATAAGCATCCTCCTGAATATTAACCTTCATCAGGCGATGAAAGAAGACAGAGACAGAGACCAACATTGGAGCACTGGACTGAAGTCTCACGATCCAAAGGAGGAGCAGAAGGAGAGTGAGCACGAGCAAGGAACTCAGGACCGCGAGGGGTGCACCCACACATTGAGACAATGGGGATGTTCTATCAGGAACTCACCAAGGCCAGCTGGCCGGGGTCTGAAAAAGCATGGGACAAAACCGGTCTCGCTGAACATAATGGACAATGAGGACTACTGAGAACTGAAGAACAATGGCAATGGGTTCTTGATCCTATTGCACGTAATGGCTTTGTGGGAGCCCAGGTAGTTTGGATACTCACCTTAATAGACCTGGATGGAGGTGGGTGGTCCTTGGACCTCCCACAGGGCAGAGAAACCTGCTTGCTCTTTGGGCTGGGGAGGGAGGAAGACTTGATTGGGGGAGGGGGAGGGAATGGGAGGTGGAGGCGGGGAAGAGGCAGAAATCTTTAATAATTAAATTAATTAATTAATAAAATAAATAAATAAATAAATAAAGATAATACCTCATCCTTCGACAACAAGGACACTTGTTCAACAATATTCATAGCAGCATTACTTGTAATAGCCAGAACCTGGAAACAACCTAGATAAAAAAAAAAAAAAGCAGCTGTTCCTCTTCTGGAGGTCAGTGCAGCCCCAACCCTGGGGAAGCACCATAGCACAGGGGAACGTGAGCACCCATCCTTGGATGCTCAGAACCCGAAGCTTCCAGAGAGGCTAGCCTCAGTCAGAAAGCAAGGGCAATGATTTCTCTAAGAGCTGCCAAGCCCCTCTCAGGAGCACCCCTTTGTAAGATGGCGAGAAGGCGGGGTCTTCAGAGCTCTCCATGACTCAGGGTTTTATTCTCTCAAAATAAGTCCATTTCCCCCACTCCAACAAATGCCACTGGGAGCCAATCAAATCCCTCCTCACCTTCCCTCGAGAAGGGCTTCAGGAGGGGCACCCAAAATGATGCATGCCTCAAGTTGCATGTCCCAAGGCCCCAGGGGTTGGGGAGCCACTGTCTCACCTCCTGGTGCAGGTAATCCAGCATCTCACACAGCTTTTCCATGCTCTTCATCAGATGCCTTTTCTATGAGAGGAGAACTGGACTGAGCAATGGTGGCAACAGGGACTGCATGAGGCCCAGGGACCCAGACCCAGATGACCCCCTAGAGACTGTGGCTGGGGCCGAATGGAAACCATGATTCCCTGAGCCGTTTCATTTTGGTGTGGGGTTTGGGTCCAGTCTCTATTTCTCTAACCCATCCTCCATCAGAGTACAGTCAGCCTCCCACTAGGGAGGTGTTCCACATCAGAGACAGACAAGCCCAAGGCTGGAACATGATGAGAAACACTGTGGTGGCTCTGATGCTCCCAGGAAAGGGTGGGACGCATTCTCAAGGGCTGAGGGAGCTGCTTTAATCTGAAAAAAAAAATCAAATCTGAAGAGGGAACATGATCAGCCTGGATTTAGGGACCTAAACAGATCTCAGAACTTCCCAAAGGAGACCTGCACGATTGCTCAAAGACTGAAAGGCGGCTAAGCCTGGAGGCCTGTTTGACTGTTCTTTCACCTCCACACATATGGTGTGTGTCACACACACCCCCCCAAAATAAGCAAATATAATACAATAAAACATCAAAACCCCCTAACTTCCACAGGACACAGGCCAAATATGCCTTATTGGAGATGTTTGGGACCAGAAGTGTTTCTGACATTGGAGTATTTCAGATGGAGGGGGGTGTTTGCATAGATTTTATCAACTGATCATTTATTATCTGAAAATCCCAAACCTGTGCCTAAAATGCTCAAACATTTTTGGATTTTGGATTCCTGACCAGAAATACAAGAATGTCTGTTTGCCAGATCTCTCCTCCTCATACCCTACCCTGATGCTCCCCTGTGCTGTGTTTGCCCCGAGTCAGAGAAAGGATCCCAGAGAGAAGGACTCTTTACTGGAAGGCATAAATCCATCTAACCCCTCCCCACCAGTGCAGCCTTCTCCCCCTCTCTGCAGGTGAGAAAAGGAGCAAGTGAGAGGCCTCAAAATTTGATCCCTGGTTAGTATTTCAATGTGAAACAGAAATAAAAAGTAAGAGACAACGCGCAGTCCTCAGTGGGCTGCAGACTGGCTGTCCCCTGAGGCAATGTGGCTCAGATGGCAAGACAAGGAAGGGCAAAAAGCTGTGCTATTACCTGGGGGGACAAGGGCAGGGGCCCTAGAGACAGCCACCAATTAGCAGATGGGGGTTGCCGGGAGGGCCGCCTGCCACCCATGGCAGAGGAATAAGCCCCTCCCTGTCTCTCCTCTGCCCTGCTTTGGTGAGAGGCTGGCAGAGGCAGCCCAGCCCATCTGTTGCAACAGCCAGTGAGAAGCATTCTGTCTGAATTCTTCGGAGCATCACACCCCCACACACCTTCCGGTGAAGAGTCCTAGTTACTGGGTCCAGAAATGTCCCTGTGTGAGAAGCCATTTCAGGCTTCTTCTTTCTCACATCTCACAGGGCCTTGAAGGAAAAATCTTGAGACAAGAAAACTTGAAAACTTAAAGTTAGCCAAAACATTACGTGCTGACCCATGGAGGCTCAAGCTCTGGAAATCACCACAGAGTGTCTTCATGGCTTCTTGCTTATCACTAACAGCAGGTGTTCTAGCCACTGATCTTGTAACTGCCCTGCTTAGCTACCAAACTGCCCCACTTAGTTGCCTAGCTACCAAGCCCCTCCTTCCCTTCCCCCTTTCCTCAGTGCCCTAGCTCCTTCTGAGGAGTATTTAAGACATCAAACTTGCTTCAATAAACGAGATGCCTTGACAAGGAATACTGCTTGGCATCCGTTTCTCTCTCCCCCCCATGTCTTTCAGATAGTGCCTCTTCAAGACCCTGGAGTAACGTAGGACCTGCTGGGCGGGTCATCCCTGGGGCTCATCTGTATCTTATTCAGGAGATCCACCCTCCTTAGGGGACGTGGAGGAACGTGGTGGCCCCTCCCCTTGCCCTTGCTAGGGTGACTCAGGCTGAATGCTCTCCAGGCATTTTCTCATTTACTCCTGGGGAAATTGGGATAGAGACATCAAGCAGGCTGTGCCAGGTCTCCCAGGAGCCACTGGGATTAGAACCAGAGCTCTGGGCTGCTCCCCGTGAGTGACAGCAAGGTAGGAAAGCTCCAGGGAACACACAGAGGACATGTCGCCAAGTTGACAGCCAGAGGACCGCCAAAAATAGTGCTGTCAGGAGTACTTAAGTTGTGTCTTGCTCCTGAGAGAGGAGAGGGCAGAGCAGGGAGGGCGGATGGCAGAGAGAAATGCCTTTCTCCACTTTTCTTTCTTTGTGCCCAATCCCAAGAGCCTTGGAGCCCATGGAAGCAAGATCCAGAGGGATGCAAAGAGTTCTGTACAGGGGACACACTCCACAGGTGACAGGCAGTGAGAGAAAGGAAACCTGAGCTGAAAGCCAGGAAACTGGTTGGTTGGCTTCGTGACCTCAGGTGACCACCTAACTCATATATGAGTTGGCTTTGGC
Organism: Chionomys nivalis; assembly: GCF_950005125.1. NCBI lineage: Eukaryota > Metazoa > Chordata > Mammalia > Rodentia > Cricetidae > Chionomys > Chionomys nivalis. Next base: position 41,398,900 of record NC_080108.1, on the reverse strand, counting down.
ATTCTTAACCCAGACACATGAGTCTGGTTTTCTCAGCTGTGACAAGCTGGCGGGATCCCAGGGCCATGGGTGGGAAACGTAGGGCTTTGATCTCAGTACAACATGGTAAGAATGGTGTATGTGTACACATGGGGACCACTCCATTCTGTGTGGGAGGATGGCTGTGAAAGGCTGATGAAAACACGTGAACATTTTCATGGGAAAAAGTCGTTGGAAGAACTTGACCTTAAAGCTTTGTACACAACTTTATCATTTTTCTCTACTCTGCTTGTTTCTAATATACTGCTATTTAGTTTTTCTTTTGGGGTTTCATGATGGTAGGGGACAGAACAAAGGCAAGTCTAAGGGGGTTTCCAGGGACCCTACCACTTACTGAACATACAACCTTAGAAAAGTCTATTTATCTGCTCGACAATCAGTTTTTCCATCTGCAAAAATGCTCCCATGACGGGCAAGGGTGTTCCTTGTTGTGGAGGTCACTAAAGTGCTCTAAAGCCCTGGGATCAGAGGATAGGAGGTTAAGCCCAGACCAACCCATCATCTATCATACACGGAAGGAGTCTGGGACACCCCTGGACCACTTTCTCTGTGGAACTCCTGCCATGGTTGTCGGTAATGCTTTCAGACACGGCACTGCCCCTCCCTACTCGGGGTGCCCTCAGCTTTTGACATTCTGATGCTGGGGGTTTCAGACACAAACTCTGCCTTCCCTGTCGCCTCTGCCACCTTCTGCCCAGCTGGGATTCCTGATCACTGTGTGCCTAAAAGAGGTGATAGGACTTGGCAGGAGGAGGGGGAGAAACAGAGGCAAACAAGAAGCCAGGCAAATTAGCAGAGTCCAGAGCACATCCCAGGCATCACAAATCAACCATTTCATTTCTCTCATACCGTACTGAATGGAAAGACATCAGGGCCTTGGGACCGCTATGACAGCCACTGAGTTAGTGAACACTCTGACCCCTGACTAGGAGACCTTCTTACCACCTTAGCTTTCACTAGCCCCTTACCTGTCAGTCAGGTGACAGGAGGGCTGGACAGTGGCTTCAGCCTTCCTTGCTGGGTCATGGGCAAAGTCCTTTCTAAGAATCTAATATTATCACAAGTCTTTTGTATTGATGCCCAGGCTCATCTGACAGGGCACCCAGTTACCCCCTTGCTCATCCCTGCAGTGGGGTGGCAGCTCAGCCTAGCATCTGCATGGCCAGCTCATCTCACAAGCAGCAAACATGGGACACTCTACCCCACCCTACAGCCTAGCTCAGCAGCATCAAGGGACTCGCCAGGGTGGGAAAAGTTGATAGAATTACAAAGGTCCTCTGGTATCAAACGAAGAAGCCCAGATCACAGAGAATGGATTTAACTGCATGGTTGTTTGCAGAAAAGGCCAACATGTTAATCACAATCATTTATTTTCTGGAACCTAGGATATGATTTTATGGCCAGCGAGAGGAAGAGAGAAACTATAGAATGAGGTTTTCTTTTACAAATAAATGGAAAATTAGACTAGGGTCTTCCCCTTGGGCAGGAGGGAGGATCCAGGACATTTTATCAGGTAAGTGCCATGAATCCATCTCTGAGGTCCTAGAGGAGCATGAAGTCACAAGACTTTGGTCCAGCCATCCCAGTCTCTTTTCTATCCCTAATCCTAACCCATACATTGCTCATGCTTTCTATTCAGGACACATGACCTTCTGTTCCCTGCTTCCCTTATCCACCTTCCTCCTTTCCCAGGCACTGGTGAGAAAATGACCAGTCATCTTTATTAACAATATGTCTGCCATGTCATGGGGTTGGGGACAACCTGGAGTGTGGCCGGAAACCGAGAACTCATCTGTCGTGACTGCCATGCAGGCTTGCTGTGGCTCATTCTCCATACTGTAAGAGGTGGGCATAAACGGATTAGATTACACTTGTCACCCACAGCAGCCCTTTCCTTGGCCACCATAGGCCATTCCTAACAAGCTTTGGTTTACCCTGGCTCTGGGCTGCTTCCCAAGCTCTCTAGTGCTGCCCAAAACAGGGGACAGAGTCCAGTATAAAATAACTCTGGTCCAAACACTGCAAGGTCACCCCAGAGGAGAGGGAGGAGGCCTTGGGACAGACACAGGAATTCCATCTTTCTGGCCTCTCCCACTTCTTGTTCACCCAGAGAAACCATGGGGAGTCAAAGGTTCTGGAGGGTGCTGGGAGGCTGGAAGCTGGTCCTGTCCACTGCTCTGTCCCTGTGCCTGAAGCAAAAGTCTTTAGACTCTCTTGTCCTTGGTGTCCCCCATCAGTTGGGCAAGAAGTTAGAGGAGAACATGTGTGGGATGTCCCTGCTGGCTGTGTGCCAGGATGCCAGGATGGGTACCTGTGAGTTTTCTCCGTGTCGACCACGCCGGAGGCTGGAGGCTGGAAGAGACACTTGGTGTGAGTAAGTCAGCCAGGGAAAGTTAGCACAACACAGGGAAGGTACAAGTCCACAGGAGGACCAAGTGCACCTTGTTCACTCTATGGGGAGGAAGACACACCCTGCTCCCCATAGCTCGCCTGTCAGACCCTCATGACAGAATGGTTGGGGGCTCTCCTCAGAGAATATAGACACATCATAAGTCATGCTATATTCCATACAGTCAAAGGACCAATTTGCTGTAACCCCCAAAATCTAGGGGTAACTTTGTTAGCTCTCCCCCTTTGACTAGAAAGTAAGAGCCACCAAAGGTAGGTGTTTTCATCTGTTCACACTCGACTGTATTCCTTGGACCCAGAAACAGGGAATGGAATATTGTCAGCACTCGGTGAATGTTAAACAAATCAAGCCAGCTTCTGTTTTCCCCATGATGAAATACTGGGTAGCACAGGGCATTCCTTTCTGGGGAAGTCCTAATCACAATGCTGGAAGGGACACAACCGTATGCTTAGCCAGCTCCCAGAGAGACTAGGAACTGTGGTCGGGACATTGAAAGCACTCTACAAATATCAGTATTAGTATTTTCATAGTTGTGGACACACAAATACACACAAAGTTCAGATACGTTTAAGCATAGATCTGTCAAAGTTACTAGATGACAGGATGCCAGGTAGAGTGGCCACAGGTAGACAGTTATATCCTCATTGTCACAACCCCAGCTGCTTTAAGGAGTACAGCTGTCCCAGGCATCAGTTCCAACCTGGCCAGCCCGTGGAACTGGGTCCTGACTTTAAAGCTCTCTAAGAGCATAGGGTAACCATGAAATCCCTCTCCCTGGGGGCCACAAATCTCACTTGTCAGTAAGAGGGACTTGGGAAGGTCATCTTCCAGGAAGAGGTGACAAGCTGAACAAAAAAAATCCCTGGATTATGCAAGCCGGGGACTGTGAAGCAGAGCTGCAGGTTAGGCATCAAGGGAGTTTGCCTCCTGGGCCCTGTAGGTTGGACAGTCTGGGTCAGACCACAGGGGGCGCTGTCTGCCAACTTGAGCATATTGCTGTCTGAGGAGCAGGAACCTATGGCTGCCAGATCTCATATTTCAGACACTGGAAACACAAAATATTTGAAACCTCCAGACTTCAGTGTGGGCAGATGACTGAATTAAAGACACAGTGTTGTAGGACCACACATTTGCTGCTTCTGCAATTAGCTAATGGAGCGCATCTTGTACTCAGAGGGGAAGTAGGGGTCAAGGGAAGAAAGAAGGAAAGAAGAGAGAAGAGGACCAGGCCAGGATGTGAGGAAGTTCGGTTGGGAGGTCCCGAAACCATGAGAATGGCCAGTGTTCTTTCTCCCCAATCTTATTTGCTGAATGCCTGGCCAACACTATGACCTCATGGTCCCAAGCCATAGCTACAGGGTTTCCCACAATAAATGCAACAGAGTGGATCATAGCTCTCACTGTTTGGCATGGATATGTCTTTGATAGTTAAACATGGAGAAAAAGGATTTCCAGATGTACGGTCGTGTTATAATACCATTTAGGCTTCACACGTCACATACGTCCCTATATACTGCCATCAAGTGTATTGCATTGTGTGTGCATGTAAGTGAACATACATGTCAAGGGAGGCTGAGGTACTGGCTGGGAATAGATCTTTTCCTTTTTCTTCCACTGTACATTTGGATTTTTCTTGCATGGAACATGTCTCACGGGTGCAATTGAAAATAAATTGTGTGAATATTTGCAGGCCTTAGTGTTAAATGTTTGAGAGGGAATCCAAATCTAAAGCAATTAAAAAGTTTTAGAGAATCCCAAATAAGTACGTCTTCATTTCAGACAGCCCAGGAGTTCAAAGCAAAAGTGTGAACATCGAGGGCTTTAAAAACTCAGTCTCCCGAGGCAGGCCCGGGTGGCAGAGGCACCGGCGGACAGGCCTGGGCGGCGGAAGCACCGGCGCGCAGGCAGGCCCGGGCGGCGGAGGCACCAGCACGCAGGCAAGTCCGGGCGGCGGAGGCACCGGCAGTCAGGCCTGGCAGGCAGGCCTAGGCGGCGGAAGCACCGGCGCGCAGGCAGGCCCGGGTGGCGGAGGCACCGGCACGCAGGCAAGTCCGGGCGGCGGAGGCACCGGAGCGCAGGCAGGCCCGGGTGGCGGAGGCACCGGCAGTCAGGCCCAAGCGGCGGAGGCGCCGGCAGGCAGGCCCGGGTGGCGGAGGCACCGGCACACAGGCCTAGGCGGCGGAAGCACCGGCGCACAGACAGTTCCGGGAGGCGGAGGCACCAGCAGGCAGGCCTAGGCGGTGGAAGCACCGGCGCGCAGGCAGGCCCGGGAGGCGGAGGCACCGGCAGGCAGGCCTGGGCGGCGGAAGCACCGGCGCGCAGGCAGGCCCGGGCGGCGGAGGCACCAGCACGCAGGCAAGTCCGGGCGGCAGAGGCACCAGCGTGCAGGCAGGCCCGGGTGGCGGAAGCACCGGCAGTCAGGCCTAGGCGGCGGAAGCACTGGATGCAGGATAGTGCGGGCAAGAAACAGTGAAGCCTGCACTGAGAGCAGATTGCCCCGCTACAATTAAATCAAACCCAATAGATAGCATCGGTAGGGGGAGATGGGCAGACGCCAAGGCAAGAATTCACCCAACAATCTGAAAAACAACATGAAAACACCAGAACCCAATGATCTTACAACACAAGGACTTGAACACCCTAACACAGGAGAAGAGGAAAAAACTGACTTTTTGAAAGCAATAGAGTCCCTTAAACAACATGTAAAAAACGCCCTCATAGAAATGGATGAGAAGTATAACAAAAAGTTTGAAGAAATGAGTAAATACGTAAATGATACCCTGGGAAGCCAAGAAAAAACGATCAAACAGGTAATGGAAACAGTCCAAGAATTGAAAACTGAAATGGAAGCAAGGAAGAAAACACAAACTGAGGACCAGCTGGATATAGCAAATATAGGTCAACGAGCAGAGACTACAGAAACAAGCATAATCAATAGAATACAAGAGATAGAAGAAAGAATCTCAGATTCTGAGGACAACATAGAGAAAATAAACGGACTGATCAAAGAAAACACCAAAACCAACAAATTCTCATCACAAAACATTCAGGAAATATGGGACACAATAAGCATGGGTTGATTCCGGACTCTCTGAGCATGGCGGTCAATGAAGACTGATGAGAAGCCAAGGACAATGGCACTAGGTTTCGATCCTAATACATGAACTGGCTTTGTGGGAGCTTAGCCTGTTTGGACGCTCACCTTTCTGGACGTAGATAGAAGGACCTTGGTCTTCCCGCAGGGCAGGGAATTTGGACCGCTCTTCAGTATCGAGAGGGAGGGGGAATGGAGTGGGGGGAGGAGAAGAGGAGTGGGGATAGGGGGAGGGAAGTGGGGGGAGGGCAATATTTGGGAGGAGGGGAGGGAAATGGGAAATGGGGAGCAGGTGGAAATTTTAATTAAAAAAGAATAAAAATAAATAAATAAGTAAAAAAAAATAAAACAAACAAACAAAAAAAAAAAGACCAAACCTAAGAATAATAGGGATAGAAGAAGGAGAAGAGGCACAGCTCAAAGGTCCAGAAAACATTTTTAACAAAATTATGGAAGAAAACTTCCCCAACATAAAGAAAGATATTCCTTTGAATATTCAAGAAGCATACAGAACACCAAACAGACTGGATCAAAAAAAAACGTCCCCTCGCCATATAATAATCAAAACACAAAATATACAGATTAAAGAAAGAATATTAAGAGCTGCAAAGGAAAAAGGCCAAGTAACTTATAAAGGTAAACCGATCAGACTTACACCTGACTTCTCTATGGAAACCATGAAAGCCAGAAGGTCCTGGATAGAGGTACTACAGAAACTAAGAGACCATGGATGCAAACCCAAACTACTATACCCAGCCAAGCTATCGTTCACTATCAATGGAGAAAACAAGACATTCCAGGATAAGAACAAATTTAAACAATACGTTGCCACAAATCCAGCCCTACAGAAAGTAATAGAAGGAAAATCACAACCCAAGGAATCCAACATTGCCAACACTGCCTACAATAACCCAGGCATCTAGCGACCCTTCAACAGCACAACTCAAAGAAGGGAGATACACAAACTCTTCTACCAAAAGCAGTAAGAATAACCGGAGTTAACAACCACTGGTCATTAATATCACTTAATATTAATGGTCTCAATTCACCAATAAAAAGGCACAGGCTAAGAGATTGGATACGAAAACAGGATCCAACAGTCTGCTGTTTGCAAGAAACTCATCTCAACCACAAAGACAGGCATCTACTCAGAGTAAAGGGTTGGGAAAAGGTTTTTCAAGCAAATGGTCCTAAGAAAAAAGCAGGTGTGGCCATACTAATTTCTAACAAAACTGACTTCAAACTAAAATCAATCAGAAGAGATCGACAGGGACACTTTATACTCATAACAGGAACGATTCAGCAGGATGAAGTCTCAATCCTGAATATCTATGCCCCTAATATAAAAGCACCCACTTATGTAAAAGAAATATTGCTAAAACTCAAGGCAGACATCAAATCACACACACTAGTAGTAGGAGACTTCAACACACCTCTCTCACCAATGGACAGGTCAATCAGACAGAAAACTAATAGAGAATTAAGAGAATTGTTGGAGGTAATGAATCAAATGGACTTAACAGACATCTATAGAACACTCCACCCAAATAGGAAAGAATACACCTTCTTCTCTGCAGCTCATGGAACCTTCTCGAAAATTGACCACATACTTGGAAACAAAGGAAACCTCCACAGATACAAAAAAATATCAGTGTCCACCTGTGTCTTATCAGATCACCACGGATTAAAGTTAGAAGCCACCAACAATGCTACCCCCAGAAAGCTGACAAACTCATGGAAACTGAACAGTCAACTACTGAACCACACCTGGGTCAAGGAAGAAATTAAGAAAGAAATTAAAGTCTTCCTTGAATTTAATGAAAACAAAGAGACAACATACTCAAACCTATGGGACACGATGAAAGCAGTGCTAAGAGGAAAGTTCATAGCACTAAGTGCCCAATTAAAGAAAACGGAGAAAGCATACATTGGGGACTTAACAGCACACCCGAAAGCTCTAGAAAAAAAAGAAGCAGATGCGCCCAGGAGGAGTAGAAGACTGGAAATAATCAAACTGAGGGCAGAAATCAACAAAATAGAAACACAGAAAACAGTCCAAAGAACCAATGAAACAAAAAGTTGGTTCTTGGAGAAAATCAACAAGACTGACAAACCCCTATACAAACTAATTAAACGACAGAGAGAGAACACGCAAATAAATAAGATCAGAAATGAAAAGGGGGACATAACCACAGACACAGAGGAAATTCAGAGAATCATTAGATCTTACTACAAAAGCCTGTATGCCACAAAACTGGAAAATGCAAAAGAAATGGACACTTTTTTAGATAAGTACCATATACCAAACCTAAACCAAGACCAGGTGAACGATCTAAATAGACCTGTTAGTCACGAAGAATTAGAAACAGTTATCAAAAATCTCCCTTCCAAAAAAAGCCCAGGGCCAGATGGTTTCAATGCAGAATTCTACCAGAACTTCCAAGAAGAGCTAATACCTATACTTCTTAATGTATTTCACAATATAGAAACAGAAGAGTCATTGCCAAATTCCTTTTATGAAGCTACAGTTACCCTGATACCAAAACCACACAAAGACCCAACCAAGAAAGAGAATTACAGGCCTATCTCACTCATGAACATCGACGCAAAAATTCTCAATAAAATACTGGCAAACCGAATCCAAGAACACATTAGAAAAGTTATCCATTATGATCAAGTAGGCTTCATTCCAGAGATGCAGGGCTGGTTCAACATACGCAAATCTATCAATGTAATCAACCATATAAATAAACTGAAAGAAAAAAACCATATGATCATTTCATTAGATGCTGAAAAAGCATTTGACAAAATTCAACACTCCTTTATGATAAAGGTCTTGGAGAGATTAGGGATACAAGGGTCATATCTAAATATAATAAAAGCTATTTACAGCAAGCCGACAGCTAACATTAAATTAAATGCAGAAAAACTCAAAGCCATCCCACTAAAATCAGGAACACGACAAGGATGTCCACTCTCTCCATACCTCTTCAATATAGTGCTTGAAGTTCTAGCAATAGCAATAAGACAACATAAGGGGATCAAGGGGATCCATATTGGAAAGGAAGAAGTTAAGCTTTCATTATTTGCAGATGATATGATAGTATACATAAGCGACCCCAAAAACTCTACCAAAGAACTCCTACAGCTGATAAACACCTTTGGTAATGTGGCAGGAAACAAAATCAACTCCAAAAAATCAGTTGCCTTCCTATACACTAAGGATAAGGAAGGAGAGAGGGAAATCAGAGAAGCATCACCTTTCACGATAGCCACAAATAGCATAAAATACCTTGGGGTAACTCTGACCAAGGAAGTGAAAGATCTATTTGGCAAGAACTTTAAGTCTTTGAAGAAAGAAATTGAAGACGACACCAGAAAATGGAAGGACCTCCATTGCTCTTGGATTGGGAGGATCAACATAGTAAAAATGGCAATTCTACCAAAAGCAATCTATAGATTCAACGCAATCCCCATCAAAATCCCATCAAAATTCTTCACAGATCTGGAGAAGACAATAATCAACTTTATATGGAAAAACAAAAAACCCAGGATAGCCAAAACAATCTTATACAATAAAGGATCGTCTGGAGGCATTACCATCCCTGACTTCAAACTCTATTACAGAGCTATAGTACTGAAAACGGCTTGGTACTGGCATAAAAACAGAGAAGTCGACCAATGGAATAGAATAGAAGACCCTGACTTTAGCCCACAAACCTATGAACACCTGATTTTCCATAAAGGAGCTAAAAGTATACAATGGAAAAAAGAGAGCATCTTCAACAAATTGTGCTGGCAAAACTGGAAGTCAATCTGTAGAAGAATGAAAATAGATCCATATCTATCACCATGCACAAAACTCAAGTCCAAATGGATTAAAGACCTCAATATCAGTCCAAACACACTGAACCTGATAGAAGAGAAAGTGGGAAGTACTCTACAACACATGGGCACAGGAGAACACTTCCTACGTATAACCCCAGGAGCACAAACACTAAGGACATCATTGAATAAATGGGACCTCCTGAGACTGAGAAGCTTCTGTAAAGCAAAGGACACTGTCACTAAGACAAAAAGGCAACCCAGTGACTGGGAGAAGATCTTCACCAACCCCGCAACTGACAAAGGTCTGATATCCAAAATATACAAAGAACTCAAGAAATTAGACCGTAAAAGTTTAATCAATCCAATTATAAAATGGGGCACTGAGCTGAACAGAGACTTTTCAACAGAAGAAGTTCAAATGGCCAAAAGACACTTAAGATCATGCTCAACTTCCTTAGCAATCAGGGAAATGCAAATCAAGACAACATTAAGATACCATCTTACACCGGTCAGAATGGCTAAAATCAAAAACACCAATGATAGCCTCTGCTGGAGAGGTTGTGGAGAAAGGGGCACACTCATCCATTGCTGGTGGGAATGCAAACTTGTGCAACCACTTTGGAAAGCAGTGTGGCGGTTTCTCAGGAAAGTCGGGTTCAACCTACCTCTCGACCCAGCAATACCACTATTGGGAATATACCCAAGAGATGCCCAAACATACAACAAAAGTATATGCTCAACTATGTTCATAGCAGCATTGTTCGTAATAGCCAGAACCTGGAAACAACCTAGATGTCCTTCAATGGAAGAATGGATGAAGAAAGTATGGAATATATACATATTAGAGTACTACTCAGCAGTAAAAAACAATGACTTCTTGAATTTTGCATACAAATGGACGGAAATTGAAAACACTATCCTGAGTGAGGTAAGCCAGACCCAAAAAGAGGAACATGGGATGTACTCACTCATATTTGGTTTCTAGCCATAAATAAAGGACATTGAGACTATAATTCGTGACTCTAGAGAAGCTAAATAAGAAGGTGAACCCAAAGAAAAACATATAAGCATCCCCCTGAATATTAACCTTCATCAGGCGATGAAAGAAGACAGAGACAGAGACCAACATTGGAGCACTGGACTGAAGTCTCACGATCCAAAGGAGGAGCAGAAGGAGAGTGAGCACGAGCAAGGAACTCAGGACCGCGAGGGGTGCACCCACACACTGAGGCAATGGGGATGTTCTATCAGGAACTCACCAAGGCCAGCTGGCCGGGGTCTGAAAAAGCATGGGACAAAACCGGTCTCGCTGAACATAATGGACAATGAGGACTACTGAGAACTGAAGAACAATGGCAATGGGTTCTTGATCCTATTGCACGTAATGGCTTTGTGGGAGCCCAGGTAGTTTGGATGCTCACCTTAATAGACCTGGATGGAGGTGGGTGGTCCTTGGACCTCCCACAGGGCAGAGAAACCTGCTTGCTCTTTGGGCTGAGGAGGAAGGAAGACTTGATTGGGGGAGGGGGAGGGAATGGGAGGTGGTGGCGGGGAAGAGGCAGAAATCTTTAATAATTAAATAAATTAATTAATAAAAAAAAACTCAGTCTCCCATTAGTTTTGCCTGTGTGTGTGTGTGTGTGTGTGTGTGTGTGTGTGTTTTAACTCTCTAGGCTCTCCCAGATGATTTTCTCTGCTCAGTCCCTTCTTTCCACCTTTGCGTGACCATATAAAACACGCTGCTTAAAATTTACAAATAAGAAGCAAGCAAAAGGTACTCAAGACCATTAATCATTAGACAAATTAAAGTCAAAACCACCATAAAATGTCAATTCGTGACTGTTAAAAAGCAAGCAAACATGGATCTGGAGGGATGGCTCAATGGTTAAGGACACTCGCTGCTCTTCCAGAGGACCTAGGTTGGATTCCCAGCACTCATGGTGGGTTGCTCACAACCACCTGTAACTCTAGCTCCAAGAGATCTGATTCCCTCTTCTGGTCTCTTAGGCTACTCACTATGTGTGTGTGTGCACGCATGTATGTATGTTTATACACACACTCAGACACATCATAAAGTCTAAAAAATCCTTAAAAAGGAAACAAATCCACCAACCAGAAACAATAGAAAATAAGTGAGAATATGGGACACTAGAACTCTGTGCATTGCTGCTGGGAATGTAAATTGAACAGCAGCCTCTATGAAAACCAGTACAACAGCTCCTCAAAAATGTTAACCTCTTTTTGTTTTAAGACAAATTATTACAGTATAGTCCAGCCTGCCCTGGCCTGAAACTTGCTATCTAACCCAGGTTGACTTCAAGTTTGCTTGGATCCTGCCTTGGTTTCTAAATTGAGATTATAAGTATGCACCATCACTTTCAACTTCTTCAAAAAAATTAAAAGTATAATTATCGTATAATCTAGTGTCACATTTAAAAGTATCTCTTCAAAAGAATGGGAAGTGGACTGTTGAGGAGATCATTTGTACGTAATGTTTTCAGCAGGATTGGCAGCAGCCAGATGACACAGCCTCACGTCCATGTATGAACAGATAAACAAAATATGGCATGTTCTTGCGTACAATGGAATATTAGTCACCTTTAAGAAGGAAGCACCTGGCACAGGAGGAAATAATGTTGATCAAAATAAGCTGTTTGCATAAAGACAGACACTTCATGATTTTAAGGATGTGAGGTCTCTAGTCAAACTCACAGAAACTGAACATGGAAATGTGGTTTATCGGGGGCTGGGAAAAAGCAAGATGAGTTATTATTTAATGGGTGAAGAGTTCCATTTGGTAAGATGAAGAATGTTCTGGAGACTGGTTATACAGTGAAAACATTCTTTATACTACTGAGCTGCACAATTAAAAATGACTCATACAGAAACTTGGATCTGCATATGTGAGGGAACACGTAATCTCTGTCATGCTGGACCTGGGTTATCTCACTTAAGTGTTTCCCAGTTCTATCCATTTTCCTGAAAATTTCAAATTTTTATTTTTCTTCGGAGCTGAGTGGAGAACTCCATTGTGTATATGTCCCACACGCCCATCACTCATGCATGTGTCTATGGACAGCTAGGCTGGTACCTTTTCCTTGCTTCTGTGTGGAGAGCTGCTTACACAGGATGTGCCAGTGTTTCTGGGGCAGAATGCAGGTTCCTTATGTCCAGGAGAGTGTGGGGAGCAGCAGGAAAACTAAAGCGAGGAGAAAGAGGCTTTAAGAAAAGGGAGGGAAGGCAAGAGAACATATGAGATCTGAGTGGGGAAGGAGGAATTCCTGGAGGGTGGGGGTACAGTGAGGGACGACACAAGGGGCTGCTTGTCTCTGCTGAATACCAATATTTTCTTCTCACCACTCCCTACATTTTCTTTGTATTAGCTGTCATAAATAAATATTTTAATGGCTAAGATAGCAAGCTGTATAAATTCATCTTGATCACAATTATACGTTTTTATGAATATTAATGTATTTAAAAATTATTTTATGAGAATTTTGCAGCATGCGTGTCTGTGTATCATGCGGAGGGTCCAAGTACCCATCAAGGTCTGAAGAGGGTGCCCAAGACTAGAGTGACAGATAGTTGTGAGCTACCATGTGAGTGTTGGGAATTGAACCTGGGTCCTCTGGGTCCAACAAGTGCTCTTTAGCATGGAACCAACTCTCCAGCTCTTCCATGTATTTAAAGACACACACACACAAGATAGACATGAAATTTCCTTGATCTTACAAAAGCAAAAGCCTGAAAGATTGCCTTATCAATTCTGTGTAACGACTGTGGAATTCAGTATGGAGGTTTCTTGATAATTAAAAATAGGTTTTCCGTCTTACCCAGTTACACCACTCCTGGGTATTTACGCAAAGGATTCAAAGTCAACACGTCTAAAATACGTGCACATCGCTGTCTGTTGCAGCACTGTTCCTGACAACTCAGTTATGAACCAGCCTACGCACCCAACAGCAGAGGAGTGGGGAAGGAAAATGTGATTTCTACACATAGTGGAATTTTCTCGCCATAAGGAATCGAGTCATGTTGTTGAAAGAAAAATGGAAGCAACTGGAGACAATCATACTAAGTGATTTAAGTCAATTTCAGAAAGACAAGCGTCAAATATTTTCTCTCGCTTGTAGTTCCTGTATCTTACATAGATACATAGAAATCATGAATAGTACATGACAGGAAAGAGAAAGCGAAAGGGAAAATAGGGGACAAGGGTGACTAGTGGCAGGAAGAGAGGTGAGAAACACAGAGACGATAAATGTAAAGAGGTAAGTGACATAAATGGATTATGCTCAACAAGACTCAACAAGAGGAAGTGTGTGTAAAAACGGAAACAATAAATTTTAGAACATATGGCGAAGGCTCTGGGCAATACTTATCAGTGGATTTAACTTATTAATGAGAAACCCAGAAATTCCCTTTTCTGTGGTGATTGTAGGCATTCATTTGATTTAAAAAAAAGATTGGGTTCTCCTTCTAATATTTGAGGGTGTCTTTGGCTCATATAGGACTCTCCCCCAAATGGAACACTATCTGAGACAGAAGTCTAACAGCCCAGGTCAGTCTCCAAAATTGTTATTATTTTCTTGAGACAGGGTTTCTCTGTGTAACAGCCCTGGCAGTCCTGGAACTCACACTGTAGACCAGGCTGGCCTTGAACTCACAGAGATCTGCCTGCTTCTGCCTCTCTTTAAGGCGTGTGCCACCATCATCCAGCTAGCCTCCAAATTATTATGGAGTTGAAGATGACCTGGAATTTATGGTTCTTCTGCCTCTACCTCCCAAGTGCTCAGATAACAGATTTGTGCCACCAACCCTGGCCTCAAATGGAACATTCTGCCAAGACGTCAGGAGCTTATTCATGGTGTCACCAATACCAAAGGGTCCCCTAAGCCAAGCTATATGAAATACTTACAGTTCCCAGGTTGCCAATGGCTGCCACAAGTTTAATGTCTGACAGTGTCAGAGTGTGGACTGCGAAGATAAAAACCCAGGTGGAAGGTCAGACAGGCCCACAAAGTAGGCAGAGAACACCGTATGTGGATGCACAGAGCAGACCCACACCCCAAAGCCCCAACATAGCCTCTAAGGCCAAGCCTGCTGCCAAGTTCAGGATCCTGTACTTACTGGGAACCCCAGAACCCATACTTAAGGCTCCCCCCCCCCGGAGGGTTCACACCATGAACCTGGACTTGGCCTCTCCAAGCCCATGTCCCATGGTTTTCATGGCATCTTCTCACCTGACCCTCTGCCTGCCTCTCACCTCCAACTAACTCAAGACTGCACTTCGGAGCTACCGTTAATAAGGAACAGAGCAACGGACTCAAATAGGGCCACCTGGGTGCACAATGCTTAACTGTAGCTTGAAGATTACCAGAGAATAGCACTCAAACTCAGGGACCACACAGAAACATCGGATGCAAATTCTATGTGAATGATACCTATCTCCTTGACCCACATGTTAGTCTCCCTGGAAACCACTGGACAAACATCCTGGCCGTGTTATGGAGGATTTAAAGATAAACTTCAAGCTGGGCAGTGGTGGCACACGCCTTTAATCCCAGCACTCAGAGGCAGAGTCAGAAGGGTCTTTGTGAGTTCGAGGCCAGGCTGGTCTACAGAGCCAGTTCCAGGGCAGTCAGAGCTACAGAGAGAAACCCTGACTTGCACATGGGTTCTAAGTAAATAAATAAACTTCTAAAAGATACCATTTTCGTTTTTTAATTTGTTTCTTCAAGACAGGGTTTCTCTGTAGCTTTGGAGCCTGTCGTAGAACTAGCTCTTGTAGACCAGGCTGGCTTGAACTCACAGAGATCTGTCTGCGTCTGCCTCCCGAGTGCTGGGATTAAAGGTGTGCGCCACCACCACCTGGCTAAAGATACCATTTTCTAAAAAGTACCTCAGTTTATTTTTCTTAAAATAAGCTTAAATGGGAACCCTAATAAAGTCAGTACAAAAGAACACACACACACGCACGCACGCACGCACCAGCATGCACATCCATTAAACTCAGCCAGGCACTTAACATGTAAAGCTGGTTTATGAATCCAGGTCTTAGAGAAACCTATCTCATAATAGGGGAAATGGCTAGAATGGCCACTGTGACTACGTGGCAGGAACGGGGAAGCCACATGAGTGACAGCTTCCACCCCACAATCCCCAGGACACGTTATCCCTCAAGGGAGTCAAGATACTAGAGCTTGTTCCCAAGTTGGTTTTATCCTCTAAGTGCCGGCTGTCACTGTCTCTCCACGGGAATAACTGAGGAGGACATAGAGCAGTGGTTCTCCGCAGCCTGAATGTCTCAACCCTTTAATACAGTCTCTCATGTCGTGGTGACCCCAACCATAAAATTATTTCATTGCTACTTCATAGCTGTAATTTTGCTACTGTTATGAATTGTAATATAAACACCGGTCATGCAGGAAATCTGATTTACCACCGTCAGATGGGGTCAGGACCCACAGGTTGGGAACCACTGAAAGGGTCTGGTGAAGGGCTGAGGGAGGATGAAGTGGCCGAGCAGTAGAAGAAGGATGGAGACAAGGCTTCTGTTGACCAGAGAGCTCTCCTGCTCATGGCCAGTGGACACATACCTGACTTAGAAGTCATAATCAGTCCGAACATCCTCGCCTTGCATGGGAATGGGAAATTCTTCAGGGCCCGCATCTGAAAGCAAACCCCCAAAACATCAATTTCTGTGCACAGAAGCCCCGCCTGTTAAATATTTGGTGTAGCAACGTCCCTGCTCTGGGTTATGTAGGTTCAAAATGCAGAAACAACACTTGCCCACGGGCACATTTTCCTAACTTCCATACCCACTTCCCCTGGGGAGAGAGGGCATGGTAATGAGGGTTTTAGCAAATGACATGTGTCGTCCTGGAATAGAATGGTGGGGACAGAGAGCGGATGATGGAGAATGAAAATGAACTCTTGGGATGGTGAAATGCTCTGGAGATGGACAGCCATGGATACACAATGGCAGTGTTCCCAGCATCACACAAACACAGTGAAAATAGTAATGTTTGCTGTGGACTTTTATTCTAATTAAAAAGAAGGAATATTTGAAGGACCTAGTTTATTGAGACTAAATGTAAAAAAATTAATTTTTCTTTTTATTAAATATTATTATTTTCACATGAGAAAGAACATGAGGCATGGTGTACATTTGCTGAAGGAAACTGGGTAAACATGAACCCAGCAGCCTCCTGTATCTCTTCCAGATTCGAGCGTCCTGAGCCCAAAGTGATCACTGAGAGCAGAGGGGAAACATGGTGACCAGTATGCAAGTCCCCAGGGCGGCATGGGCCTCTCAGCATCCTGGTGCCAGGAATCCAGAGTGGTTTTGCTGGGACAAGGAAAGTACCAGGGGAGGGACACTGGCAGGAAAAACAGGCAGCACGCGGAACCCTCATCGTATCTCACAAATGTAAGCTAATTTCTCATAAACTACTGATTACAGTAAGAGACACGCAGCCTTTACTCTCATCTCTTATCTCGTGGACCTTCTGGGAAGATCCTGCCCAGATGCCATAGGATAACTTACAACATCTGCTTCAAGGTTCACAGTGATAACACACCCATTCGCAATGCTTGTGGACTCCTGGGAACTGCCCACTTGTCTGCGAGGATATTGAGACCCAAATCTCAGGAGCCATGGTAACGTTCTGCTGGGCATCCCAGCTCGCCTGGGGAAGCAGCTCCTTTGGCCCGTTCCATTAAGGCCTCAATGAGGAGCCATCAGCCTGCTCTGAAATTTAGATTTTTTCCTACAAGATGAGAGCTCACATCCTGTGCCCCACCACACACACACACACACACACACACACATGCACCTCTCCCACCAGGGTGAAATCTTACCACTTGCTGTGGCTGCCATGCCAATGTGTTCTCTCCGGCAGAGCCATGAATTTGGGAGGGCCCTGAAAATGAATAAAAAGAAACACACAAGCAAGTAAGCAGAAATAGTTGGGTTTTATGTATGTGTCTCTGTATAAGGGATGGTTTTAAAAGTTGAGATTTCCTCTTCCCCAAGTTGGTACCCTCCACACTGTCCCCCACACCCTGTCTACGTGCCCACAGCAGTAGCATCCTTTGACTTAGAAAAGCAGAGTCCTTTCGTCTAGCTGTCACCCTTTGGGACACCATGATGCCATCAATATATTCCACTATGGTAGAATCCCCAGATGAAGGTACAGAGTGTTGTCTGAGAGGGGCAGCCATCACCCAACATCCTGGTGGGCATGTTATTAGATTGCCATGCTGCCAAGTAACAGAATACACTAGAATCTTAACGATGGACAGATAGCTGCCATTGTTTGGGGATGTAGGACTGGGCAGGGATGGCAAAAGATATCCCAGAATGGTCTGAAGGGGGATGATACTGTAATGAGTTAATCATGGGGACTTGCAGCAGCCATGACTGTGGATGTACCTAGTTACAGCTGTTACTTCCCAAGGGGTCTTGCTTAATTGAGGCAAAGGAGAAGACAAGACAGATAGGGAAACCAAGAGGCTTACTCCTCATCCCAGCATACTTCTGGCTATATAGCCCCTGTTGGCCTGGAACTCACTGTATAGACCAGGCTGACCTCCAGCTCATAAAGATCTGCCTGACCCTGACTCTGTCTCCTAAGTGTCGAGATTAAAGCCACATGTCAGTATGCCAGCCTCTGCAGATCTTTCCTATTGTAACACAATCTTGATATCTGTCTCAAGAGTGCCATAGGACATTTCTAGCCTGCTACTGGATCCTGGATTTAAATCCCTTGCTTCCTCTGACTTTTCTTCTTCTGACTCTCTATGCCATGTGCATGGTCCCGGGGAACTACCTCTAAAGAACAGCAGACAACGTGAGAAGCAAGCTCGACTAATTTCCCACCCCAGCCTTCTTCTGAAGCTTTACCTTCTGACCCCAAAACCAATTTATCTAGAGTGGCACTGGGGAGAAGCTGTGCATTTCCAGTCCTACCCACCAAGGGACCAGACACCAGTTTCCATGAACTGTGGCTAGAGCCCACATCCAGATCTCACTGGCTCTGGGAATTCCCGGAAGTCCGTTTTCTGAGCAGAAAGGGCCCAGTGATGAGAAATCAGTGAGGAGTGGACAAGCATGGAGTGCTGGAAAAAGCTAGGACACAGGGTCTGTGGCTGGAGGGCAAGGCAGGAGTGGGTCACAGAGAGGCAGAAGGAGTTGGACTTCAAAGTCACAAATGCCAGGCTAACCCATGGGTGACTGGGAACCCTGACCAACATTGTGATGACTTTTAAGATGTTGTTACTACAGCAGTGTAGAGATGAGTTATCAGGGCAGGGATTTGAGACCATCAGGCAATGTTCTTCCCAGCCCAGGACAGCAAATATAAACGTACGTAGTAGCCACTGCTTAGGTAGAGCAAGCACTTACATAAGGTAGCTGCCTTCAGCCTTGTTGTATGATATAAATGCCATAATCACACCTTGTGTGCAGTAGAGTGAGGTCCAGAAGGCTCGGCTTATAGTGAAGTTGGCACCGCTATCAACTGGTGACAGAGGGACTCAAAACAGGCAGCCTAGCTCACTCACAGTCGTGTTTGGAAGCAGCACAGTGAATATAAACTGCATGCCCACAGCAGGTCTGAGGAAATGGAGGTCAGATTGCCCATATTCGAGGTTCTGTGGACCCAAGGGTCTCTTTTCTGGCATGACCATTCCGTTCTAGACATGCTTTCAATCCTGTGAAAGTAGCCACAGGGAGTATGTACATCCGCTAACTTCATCTGCTGAAGCTATAGTTTATATTTTATGTAGCTTTCACGGGCCATAAGATACTTTTCTCCTTTTTAGATGTTAGAGCCATATAAGAGTACAGAAATGTTTGTGGGAAGGCAGGGCAGTGGTGGCGCACGCCTTTAATCCCAGCACTTGGGAGGCAGAGGCAGGCGGATCTCTGTGAGTTCGAGACCAGCCTGGTCTACAAGAGCTAGTTCCAGGATAGGCTCCAAACCCTCAGAGAAACCCTGTCTCGAAAAACCAAAAAAAAAAAAAAGAAATGTTTGTGGGTATCAACAAACTGATTCTAAAGTTTCTATGGAGAGGCAGAAGTCCTCGAAGAGCTAACACAACACCGAGGACCAATACAACCCAGTATCAAAACTTTCTGCAGAGCACAGTAATCTAGACAGTGTGGCACTACCAAAACCTGACATCCATGGGACAGAATGAAGACCAGAGAGGCCCAGAAAAATATAGTCAACCAATTGAACCAAAGAAACAGAGACAACATGGTGGAGAAATTACAGTCTTTTCTAAAGCAATGTTGGACTTGCTGGACATAGATACACTCCCCCCAAATGACGTGTAGCTCATCAGCTACACAGAAACGGAGAGCAGGCTGGATTTGACTGGTGCTGCTAGTTCACCAACCAACCCCTGATCGACACTGGGCCTGAAAAGAGGTCATCCGGGTGAAAGAGCCGAGGCTGTGAGAGTAGAAATCCTGCATTTAAGGAGGCGAGAAAGGAGAGAGAACCTAGGACAGACAGAGTGAGTACCCTGAAACATAGCAAGATATGGTATCCAATCAGAGGGAGTCCAGGAGGAAGAAGCGAAGTAAGGTTCAGGCAACCACTCCTCAGTAGCCGCAGGGCTGGGTATCAGAACTGACCTTCCCAGGCAGCTCCCAAACCAAGACCAGAACAAGGACACAGGCTGCCTGAAGGCGTAAGTCATAAACAATCCCACACCAGTTTGGAATTATGATTAATAGGGCGGTATTTATTTAAAGGGGAAAAATCTTACAGATCACCGTCCCAGACAACAGCCCTCTGCGCAATTAGGAAGAAGTCTATTCGCCGGAACCAGAGCAGGAAGTAAAGAGAGCGAGGAGGGAAGTAGCCGCTTCTTTAAAGGGAAAGAGACCACACCCCAATGGGCTGGTATCTCAGCAGCTATTGGCTGGAGGAGCAGAAGGACCTCCTGCAACAGCTGCCCCTTGGGAGATGAGTCGCAGATAGCCAAACAAGAGGGGGCTGCCCAGTCCAGAATGCTGGCCCAAGCAGAAGCTTTGAATTTCAGACAGGGTTGGGAGCTTAGACACCCTGAGTCTTGTCAACCTCCCCAGGCCTTAGTTTCCTTGTCTATAAGATGGATGTGGTAATGTCTCCCTTGTACGATGGTAATAAGATTTAAAGGGGTAGGGACATGAGGTTTGCCTCCTGCCCAAAGAGGCATGGTTGCTTGGGAAGGCAAGTCATTTTCTTCAGTGGTCTCAACGTTGGTAAAGTACCCACTCCTGCTCCTGTTTTTGATAAAACCCTACTTAAGCCTGCAGTGGTGGCATAAGCCCTTAATCCCAGCACTTAGGAGGCAGAGGCAGGTGGATCTCTGTGAGTTCGAGGCCAGCCTGGTCTACAAGAGCTAGTTCCAGGACAGGCTCCAAAACTACAGAGATACCCTGTCTCAAGAAGCAAAACAAACAAACAAACAAAAAAACCTATTTAAAGTCAGTGGGTCACAAAACCAAAACAGACAGGAAAGCAGAAAGAAGGCTGTTGGTAAAACGGGGTTTAGTGAGCATGGGAGGGGAATGAAAGAGGGCAATGGGGATGAAAATGACCACATACATTATATACATATATGAAATTGTTAAGGAACAAAAATAAATCCACATGTTTTTGATATTTATTTTTATTTTATGCCTGAGTGTTTTTGCATGCATATATGCCTCTGCAGTATATGCATGCCTGGTGCCCACAGGAGCCAGGAAAGGGCATCAGATGCCCTGGAACTGGAGTGACAGATAGTTGGGAACTATCATGTAGGTGCTAGGAATCAAACCAGCGTCCTCTGGAATAATAGCCAGTGCTCTAACCACGGATTCATCTGTCCAGTTCCCACCAGAATCTGCAGCCCACTGATGCATCTGACCTCTCCCTAGGCCCACCACAGCCTTCAGAGCCCCTCACGCTCAGTCCTTCACCAAGCAGTGTCTGCCTCCCATCACAAGAGGCAAACAAGCCTTCTTGGGTTTCACCTTCAACGGAAGGGGGCATTCCACTCCTAGACGTCTTGCTTAAGCAACGGAGGGCACCGATAGGACTGAGTACCAGTGACTCTAACCCTCACCAGTCACACTTACCTTGTCCCAGTAGCAGCAGCAGCAGCCTCACGAGGGAAGCACCTGGCCGCAGCTCCATGCTGTGATGTCACAGGCATCTGTGACCTCTGAGTAAGAAGCTTCCTTCAACAGATGGTTGTGTTACCACTCGCCTTCCTGCTTTTATGCTTCTCCAGGATCTGATAGTACACCTGTCATAAATTTTACTGTGCTCACCTTTGAAAGGGGGCAGTGGCTGGCTGTAAATAATAAATATTAACATTTAGGTAGAAGCTTGACAACAGGGTGGCATGCTCTAGTCATAGACACCCAAAGACCAGGACCAGGTGGCCTCCCAGCTACCTCCCATGGTGTCGGGGATTCAGAGATGGCTGGTGGCAGAGACAGAGCTACCGAGAACATAAACCTTAGCTTCCCATGTGTAGAGCTAGGAGCTCACTATGTGCCCAAACTCTGGGATCTTGGGCACATCCCTGAGTTTGACCACATCTGCCTTTATTTCCCAGGAAATAAGGACAAAGAGAGCTGAAGTGTTTCACGACCGCTGTGGACCCATCAGACCTGCTCCATATGGGAGCTTCTTTAGTTGGAAATACATCACCACCGGGTCTCAGAAGCCACTGGGCTCTGTAGCTGGGACCTCGAGGGGAGATTTGTTTCTGTTGTCCCCACCCTGCCACCAAACACACTGATGGCCAGAAGTCGCAGGCAGTGTAGAGCACACCCATCATCTGCATGCTGAACCGTAAGAAGCAAAAGACCGAGAGGTGAGCCGTGGAACTCACTCTGGCTAGGAGCCCTGACCTGGTTCCCATGACCCAACTCAAACCTGACTTAGATTTTTTTTCTTATATACCTTTACTGCGTTTCATCTAAAGTGATGAAGAGGTGGGTAGCTCCTCATTTATAAAGTCCTGATTTCAGAATATTGTTATCCCTTCTCATCTGCTCAGAAAAACGCGACGTCGGTGACCATGCATCTCAGGCCTAGCCTCAGCCTTCGGACTTTGTATGGGTGTAGAGCCATGTTGTGGAGAGTAGACACTGTCAACTAACCTGTCATACTAACCCTGCTGACCATGGGCTAATCCTACGGCCTGGGAGAGAGTGACATGCTCAGAAAAGGAAGAAGAAAGTGTACCTAATGTGCCAAGGTCTGCAGGGGCTGTTTGAGCACAGATGTTCCCTGGAAGCTTGTCACCATCACTAGACTGCCTACAAACACAACTTCAGACTCACAGATGCTGCCCCTCTCAGGATGCCAGAACCACCCACTCTGTGCCACCAGCAGCCTGTAAGAGCATCGCCAAACTTCCTTGAAGGCAATGAGGGTCCATAAGATTCTGCTCATGCGTAGGCCAAGAGGAAGTAGGGCATGGAGCATGGTAGGGCAAGAGCAGAATCACCTTCTCCCATCTCTGATCTCATCGGTATGTTGCTGGCTATAACCTATCCTATAACCTCTTTTACATTAAAAAAAATGAGATAGGACTTAATCATTTTGATCTCTGGGAGACATTTTAGCATAGGACAGTTGGATTGCCTTTTAAGTGGAGGAAATATTGGAGTACCAACAGTGCCTCAAAGGAACCCTTACCGTGTAGTGGTAAGGGAAGCAAAATGTCTTCTTTCCTTCCTTCCTTCCTTCTTTTCTTCCTTCCCTCCCTCCCTCCCTCCCTCCTTTCCTTCCCTTCCCTTTCTTCCTTCTGTTTCTCTTGGGGGTGCAGGGCTGGAGTAAAACACGGCCTCACACTGTATTCCAGGCTGTCAGAATTTGCAGTGTCTCTGAGAATGTCCTTAAACTCCTAAAAAGTTGCATTGCTCGGCCTCCTGGGTTACAGGATTACAGGTGTGAGCCATCAGCCCTCAATTGGTAAGTGACATTGTGTGGGCACTCTTGCCAACACTGTGAAAGCATCTGTTAGTTTTCATGGCACTTGCTGTCTGTGAGGCATGGTACACCTGAGGAAACAAGGGAAAAGCAGTCCTATACAGCCAGAGGCAAGCAGCTTTGTCACTTCTCCATTAACTTTTGCTCTCCCATTTGCTTTTGCTATCAAATGTGTAAAGAGGACAGACAGGTCCTAAAAGAGGGAATGTGCCCCATTGCCTGTTCTAGCAAAAGTCTTCAGGTGTGCCCTTTGAGAAAGAAACAAGCCCATGAATGTCTTTGGGGTTAACTTGTATTCCTTCCCTGCAAGGAAGGCTTCTTGTCGACAAAGCAAAGTAGTCGCTGTTGCCCAAAACCCCACTAGGAGGTGCTAGACCAAATCACAGGCTCAAGGCCCACACAGATTAAAAAGCCCTTAATATCCTTTCAAACTACAGGATATAAGTGATTATTATTCTCATGAATTTAATTTGATGAATGAATATCCCATTTATAAACAAATCGACTATAGACCATTCAAGGGTATTGAATATAAGCATGGTGCCTGGGGAATTGGTTTCAGCTACAGGTCATGAAGTGTGTTTCCTAAGGTGGGTCACAGTTAATATTTGAAAACCACAATCTTAGCAGGAAACAGAGGCCTGTTTGGTCCTCTGACTGATGATGCAGTAGCCGCAATTCCTCCATGTTACACGGTAGCTATAAGCAATGCCTGAGGTTGGTTCTGGGCCTCAGTGGGAAGGGCAACTGGGGTCAAGACTTTTGATGTTGAGGAGCAGAACCTCAGGTAAATGGCTCCATTTCTTCAATAAGAAAAACTGGATTCACTGGCGTGACCGGGAACAGTATGATAGGAAGTGTCTGATGGGGATCTACTGGTGCCTGCTTCCCAGTATAAGATTCAGGACATGTAAGCAAAACACTGTCCAGTGCTAGGAAATAGGCTCATTCAGCTTCCCATGAACGGAGACAAAATTAGGATCAAGATACTAAAGACACAGACTTCACTCAGGAACAAAGGGGATCAACAATATAGCTCTGGAGAGAAGCCACACTTTTGAAATATCTCATTGTTACTAAGAAGGAGAGAAAGACTGATGTGGCAAACCCCAGCAGAATAGATAGACATTCCCTGAGAGGGGACCCCTGGTCTACTTTGATCTCTGCAACATCCCCAGAAGCTAGCCCAAGGCTACTGCAGTAGGCAATCCTTCAGTATTGGCGGATAAATAAATGGATGAAAGTTGGAACAAAGCAGAGCCCAAGACTACTATAAAAAGTTCAGCTCACGGAACAGACTAGAAAAGATGAAAGGAATACAAATTGAGACTGAGAACGGAGAGCTGAGAACAAAAAGAATGTCTCCCGCATGTGTGGAGCAGCCGGTGGATCATGGCTTCTAAGGTGCTGCCATGATTTGTCCGCATGTTGGTTCTCAATCCTGGCTTCCTTTTGGAATCTCAAGGAACTATCAGGCAGTCAGCTGAGTGACAAGATGACTCTGACTTGCATCAGACAAGTCAAAAGTCCACCTGGCAAGAGGTCGGGCTATTAACAGTTGGCAAAACATGCTGATCTCTAGAGAGAAAATTCATTGGCGCACACAGTCTGGCAAGATTCTGGGCTTACTTCTCTGAGGTCATGGGTTAGATGGAAAAAGGGCTGAATGTTGGTGCCTGAAAAAGCACAGTGTCTGTGACCCCCAGGAGGTGCAAGCTGGAGTTCCAGGTCAGCTGTGATGCCTGCTGTCACTTGGGGGCTCTTTCTCTTCCTCATTTACTGTGGTGTTTGACAGCATGGATTCTATTCCGCAGTGGGCACATCAGATGCATCCACAGTTGTGGCATAATGTCCCGCTGGCCTGGTGCCGGAGGGATAGCAAGCAACCTCCACTAGCCTTGAAGCGCTGGACTGACTATACCTGGCCTAGCTCTGGAGTTTTCACTCTGCCCCTCATCCACCCTTTGGTTGTCCTATGTGAGAATCTTGTCTGAGAGTTTCCCATGGATACAAGCCTATACAAAACTTGGTTTAGAGGAAACCCGGAAAACCGTGGTACCTCATGAATCAGGTACGTGCACCTGGCATTGTATTTTCAGAAACGTCTGTTTGTTTTGAGATATGGAAATCTACTAAAGTGTAAACAAAGGAAAAATAAAGATGCCAAGAGGTAAAAGGGAAGCACCTCAGTTCATCAAGACTGAACCCCCTGCAGCCGCAGAGGCTGTTTATTCTCAAGGTGTCTCTGAGTCTTCTCTTCACAGACCTGTATGAGCCCACACACCGTGCCAAGTTACACACGACACACGGTATTTGAAGGAGGGGGGTGAGCTGACCCACCCCGCTTCACACCTGCAGGATACCCTCTTTCTACACCAGGTATTAATACAGAGATGGTACTAGGGCTGGCTGACCTCTATTCACAAGTAGGGGCAGCTGAGTCTCCACACAGTATGAGCCCTGGTAGTCCTCAAATCACGCTAATGCTCTAACTACTGGTCTTCCTGGCTTCTCTACACCTTACCCCTTCAGACTCTGAGGACCCTCTAGACTCCAGCGTCCTGCTGGCACAGACAGAAACATTTATCAGAACCATGCCTTCCTAGCTTATATTCCTCCAATCACACAGAAAATGCAGATGTTTTTACAGCAAGGAGCTTGAGATGATCAGTCATGTATTTTGAACAGCCCAACCCAGTACCCGCCCTCCTGTAAGTTCAGACAGAATATCTCTTTGCCCACCTGGGGCCCCTAAGGCACCTATGCCCAGATTCAGAGTTAAACAGCATCCACTGAACACCTACTCACTAGTAGCTGAGCACCTACTAAGTAGCAGGCCTCTTGCAATTCAAGTACATAAATGTTTTATTTCGTACTAGTGGGATCCTCCTGGGGGGGGGAGCCAAGTCAAAGATCAAAGGTCACCCGATGAGTAGGAGTAAAGAGGGTTCTGATCTAAGGCTCCTCCCCATTCATTTCTCTCCAGCATTACTGGGAGACTGCCCCGTGCAGCACCTAACTATCCTTTAAGACAGAAGTGGAAGAAGGCTCCTGGTCCTGTGTGGTGGTGGGAGGGTTGCCTTTGGCTCTTACATCAAATTTAATAGAGGACTTACCAATGCAATTCTTTTATCCTGGATGCAGAATCTGAAAATTAGGGTGCTGGTGAACCTGGAGGTACAGCACCCCTTTTTCTGACACCAGAGGACTCCTCTCTGGCACTATTTCAGAAGGACCAGAGAAGTTAACATTCTATAACCCATCACAGAAAGGATGGTGCCCAGCTCCGTCCTTTCTTCTCCCCTCCCCGAGGACAATGGGGACACCATAAGAATAGTTAAGAAAGTACTTGGTCCTTATCAGTTTCCTGGACTAGGGTTCTCCACCCTTACCATACATAGAAGAAAACTGAGGCAAAGAACAAAGCTTCTGTGAAGCCTGGTCATGAGTAAGCATCACTGGGAGTTGGACTCTCTGGTCCAAGTTCAATGCTGTTTCCCACTAATTGCTCAGGGTTGAATCACTGTGACCATGACAGCAATGGTGAGTTTAGTCCAGTTTTATCAATATGAAATTTAAAACTCCCAGAGAATTAGTAACTGGCTCAAGGTTGATTAGCTACTAAGGGTAGATTACAGGATGCTTGAATGCCTACCACAGCCAGCAGTGGTCAAGTTCAAGCTATGGAGACTCAAAACAAAACCTGTGCTAAGTTGGATGGTGATGGCACACACATTTAATTCCAGCACTCAGAAGGTAGTGGCAGGAGAATCTCTGAGTTCAAGGCCAGCCTGGTCTACAGAGAGAGTTCCAGGACAGCCAGGGGTACACAGAGAAACCCTGTCTCAACAAAACAAAACAAACAAACCCATGCTAAATGATACCAACATAAAGCCTTATGCCCACACCTACCCCACCTTTGTTTTAGCATTGAGTGTTGACTGAGGTTTCTGTCCTGCCCGGTTTCCATAGTCGTTAAGTCCCAAAGAAATCACACAGAGGTCTATATTAATTATAATCTGATTGGACTAGTATCTCAGGCTTCTTATTAACACCTATAACTTATATTAGCCCATAATTCTTGTCTGTGTTAGCCACGTGGCTTGGTACCTTTTTCTGTGAGGCAGTCACATCTTGCTTGCTCTGTGTCTGGCTACCTCTCTATCTGGGTGATGACTGCAGACTGAAACTTCCCTCTTCCCAGAATTTTTGTTGCTCTGCCTCTACTTCCTGCCTGGCTATGGGCCAATCAGCATTTTATTAAACAAGTACAAGAAAGAAATATTTATAGGGTAAAAACCATTATCCCACAGCAACGGAGTCCCTGGGAAAAGGTTGGTGTGGGAAGCTCTTCCTTAGATCTCCCAGAACTGAGATGCTGTATGTGGTACCCATGGTTCCACAGAGCAAGGCTAGGGAGCCAGATGGTGTGAGATTTGATGCTCTGCCCATGAAGCTCCATTGTTACCTCACTGCCTACAGGAGCTGTAGTCTGTCCTTCAAGTCCAAAGGAATACGCAACCCCACACCCCCAAGAGAACCTCACTGCTTGCTGCCATGCCAAGAAGGCCCTGGATTCCACAACCCCAAGCATCCCATGCTGATGCCACCTGCCTCCCTTGCCTGCATTCACAACACACCCATCCAGAAAGCATCTCCCGGTCTTGGATTAGAGAGAAGGGCAGGAGTGAAGATCAGAAGCTCTTGCACCTGAATGTCTCTCACCCGGATGCTGATAACAGTACCTGCTGATTGACTGGGATAGTTCGCCAGCTGGGAAGTCCCTCTATCCACATGGCACACCAGATACAGGATGGGGCCTCTGAGCCTTTGGTTGTGGGGCAGGGGATTGCTGAACTTTATGTAAGCAGCTTGGTCAGGGGCTGGGCGGCCAACACCCAGGACACCAAGGCAGCTGTGGGTGTTAATGGCCGTGGTAGTGATGCACAGACCTGTCCACCTGTTTACTTTGGATGGCACCACTTGGGGAGAGGGCTGTGCAAGAGGAGGTGGAGAGAGGAGGAGGTGCTGATGGAGAAGACCTGCTGGTCCCTGGGGCCAGCCAGAGCTGGGCTGTGCCCTAGACATCAGGACATCAAGCTGGGAACTGGGTGGCTCACGGAGAAGCTATTCCCCCAAGTTTTGTTTCCTGAGGGATTGCCCATACACAACTGCCTCCAGGCACTTCTGACATCAGCCTGCCACCTGTCCTGTCTTCACCTTAAAGGTTTGGGATGAAGGACTTGTTCCTTTCAGAAAATTGAACTCCCAAGATCTACATCTTTTTAATCTGAAGGCATTTTCAGACTAAGGCATTTCTGAAAATAGACTGCTCTCCCTCCCTCTCCCCCTCCCTCCCTCCCTCCCTCCCTTCCTCCTTCCCTCTCTCTCTCTCTCTCTGTGTGTGTTTTGTGTGTGTGTGTGTTTGTGTGTCTGTGTATATGTGTGTGTGTATATATGTGTGTGTTGTAGTGGGTATTTGTGTACCTGTGTGAGAACAACCTTAGGTGTTGTTTTTTTGGCTCTATGCACTTTTATTTTAAGAGAGAGTCTCTCATTGGCCTGGAACTTGCTGAGGAGCCTAGAATAACTGGCCAGTGAGTTCCAAAGACCCTCTTGTCTCTACCACCCCAGCACTGGGGGTTCAGACTTGTTCCACACCAGCTTTTTGGACTGCCTTTAAATCTGCAGAAATTTTAAAAGCTATTCTGATAATGGGTGGCAAAAGCAAATTTTATTTTATTTGTATCTGTTTTGAGATAGAGTCTTATGATAAACCTCAGATTAGCCTTGAACATGTGATCTCCCAGCCTCGGACTCATGGGCACTGAGATTACAGTTGTGTGCTACTGTGCCCAGCCTTAAAGCTCGGTTGTTTTTGTTTTGTCTTGGTGTTTCTGCTCCAAAGACCAGTTATTTTAACCTGAGACACAGCACTTCCTCATTTTTGTTCCTTTGGCTCTGACACTTACTTGACATTTGGGAACCTCTTAAGGGTATGTGGGAACAAGAGCATGCAAGGACGTGCTTCTCCGGGGTGGCTGGAATTTCTCCTTGTGAGAATCACGTACACTCCTAGTTCCTGTTCACTTTCTTCTTTGCTTCAGAGGCAGAGCTACATCAGGCCAACTTCCCTCATTTCTCTCTGGCCACGGAGACCCATGTCTCCTGAATCTTTATGAGTCTTCAAATTCTTGCACTTTGATCATTTGTTACCTGAATCCTGGAAGAATCCCTGTAGGTGACTGCCCCAAGTCACTGCCGGGTGGCATCTCTAAAATGCCTTTCACTCACCTGTCCCTGTCCTTTGGCTTCTGTTCCCACCACTCCACCAAAAGTTCTTGAAGGTCAGCAGTTTGTTGAATTCAACAGACAAGGAAGGATCTCCAGACTTTATCTTACTGGGCATCTCAGCAAAGTTCCACAGGTGGCCTCTGCTACTACCTTCTTGAGCTTCTAGCCCTGCCTAGGGTTTCTGGCTTCTTCTGACCACTACTCCTCCAGCCTGGCCCCTCCCACTCTGCTGGTTCTCAGGGAAATCATAAGGAGCCCATGGCTTGATTTAAAGTCTGAGTGTCAATCATTCCCACATTTCCACTTCCGGCCTCTCTTCTGAGCTTCAAGCCCCATAAACTCCTTCACTGACTCAACACCATCACTTTGAAGTTCTTCAGACTCTGGGAGGGGAGAACTGTCCGCGTCATTCTTCCTCCAGTGTTCCCAACCATACAGGAAAGAGCAGTGGCCATGACAGACAGACCCAGGAAATGTCCCCAGAGTCCCTGAAGTCTCCCTCTCCTCCAGCCAGCAGATCATCAATTGCCAAGTCTCCTCAATTCTGTATCCTAAACTGATCACAATTCCCGGACCAAGCTGGGCCCAGTCTACTGTCACTGCCCGCTGGGCTGCCAAATGGCTCCAGCTCTACCTCTGCTTCTTACGTCTCCCTTTCCTTTCTTCCTTTAACTGTATCAGTCTGAACAATCTTGTCTGTGTGCAAGCTTAACGTCATATCCTGTAGAATACTCCTCCCTTGAACAAGTTCTCATTGCCCTGTAGTTAAAGCCCATCTATCTCAGCATGGTCCTTAAAATTTGTGTGCCTCTTCTTCAGCCTCAAGTCCCATACTCTCTCCTTTGTTTTACATGCTTCCCCACACACTCATACACATACACACATACTCATGTAGATACACACTCATATACACACATACATACTCATATATATATATTATATATATATATATACATACACACACAAATACACACACTCATACACATACACACATACTCATGTAGAGACACACACACTCATATACACACATACACACTCATATATACACATATACACACACATACACACTCATACACAGGTGTGCGCTCACGCGCGCGCGCACACACACACACACACAGACCCCACTGGGCTTTTGTAGTCTTTCAACCTGTGATTGCTGGTCCACAGATTATCCTGTCTGACCAACCTTAAGCTCCAAGAGGACAAAGACTGACTGGCTACTCTGTCCCCACTGCACGGCATAAGGCCTGATGGCAGTCACTGCTGAGTAATTGTATTAATCCACTCCCACTCAAGCCATTCCTGGGTTCCTTACAGGGACCCCAGTACGCAGAATCAAATTCTGCTTCCTGATGGCTTAACTACCCTGGTCCATTCTCTCGGGCAGTTTGCTAGAGGCCCCATGGCATCAGTTGTTCCGCCTTGATGGGGAGCCCGCAGTTGGCCAGTTGGAGCTGTCTCCTTGGCTGAACCTGCATTTCATTCCACAGTGCCATTCCCACACAGCTCCCAATGCAATAGCAACCCAGCTAGAAACAGAGTCCTCAGAGGCATTCCCTTGAGACCGATTGTAATATATGGCTTTATGAGGGAAGAGATACCCTTGGCAGCTCCTGGACCCAAATATGTCCCTTTGTCCTCCAAAGAAATCTCTTAAAGCAGTCTCCCTGAAAACCAAGAAAACCTGTAATCATGACAGTCCCGTAAAATGTGGGTAATGAGCCCAACAGGACTGCCAAATATTCTGCCAGGTCAGTGCCAAAATTCCTACCCCAAGAGAACACTTGTCAGTAGAGACTCTGCACCCTCTTTTCAGGTACTCTAGAACTCCCACAGATCCAGAGGCAACTGCAGATGGGTCCCTCCTGGCTGGAAGATCATAAATCTACGCCACTAATCTGCTAACATCATCTTGAGGTTGGCTGGAGTTTTTGCTGTAATCTTGACACCTGACTTGGATTGGGCTTCATCTGTTTATCGCCTAGCCTTAGCACTCCCCTGGTTGCAGGTCCTGCTTAATAGACTTAACCCCCCTTCCTTCGCTTTGAGTTCCTTGACTACTGTATTGACTTGTCAAATCCAGGTATTTGTGCTTGGGTAACCTTTCCCTGGAGCTGTGTTCTTGATGACTTGCCTTTGCTGGCCCTTCCTTTCACCCTGTGTCCTTAGGTGTCATTATGTCACCAAGAGGAGGATCACAAAGTGGGATGCAAGCATGGTTCTTAGCAGCTGACCTCCTCAGACTAGCCCCCCTCCCCTTAGGACAAATAAACCCAGAGAAAATGGTCCTTTCTGCCTGCTGGCTTGTCCTGAGTGTGTGATTATTTCAGCTTCTCTGACATATTCTGCTTGTTAGGAGTCTGAGATCACCGAGTTCCCAGGTGTCCAGCCATTAGGTCAGGGCTCAGAGCAGAGATTGCCTAGTTTACTTCAATTAGAAGTAAGCATGATTCTGAAGGAGGAGGAGGAGGATGGTGAGAATGAGGAGACGAAGAGGAAGGAGAAAGAGAAAGAAGAAGAAGAGGAGGAGGAGGAGGAGTGATGGGGGTCTAAGGAAGAAAGATGAGTAGATCTCATTGGCCAGTTAGTTTAGACAAGTTGACAAACTTCATGCTCAGAGAGAGACCCAAAAAAAACAAAGATGGAGAACCATCAAAGAAAGGGACCCAATGCTGACCTCAGGTTTCCACATGCATAAGTACGCATCACACACACACATGTATGCATACATGAGTGTGCACATACATGCTCCAAACCCCTTTCACACACATCAAGGAGCAGACACTGGTATCTCACCAAGGCCCAGAAACCTCCCTGTGATGGTGAGTGACAGGTTAGGGCCAGACCTACGAGGTTTGCCAGTATGAGGATGTATCTGGAGATGTGGACCCTGGAGAAGAGCCCAGTAGGGTGGGGTTGAAGACAATTAGGAGCCTGAGAGATTCTTCATGACCAATTGACTAAAGCATAATATGGTCAGAAAACACAGGACAACAAACCTCTGCAATGAGAAACTCCAAACCCACCACCGACATCCCCTCCTGGGAGCAGACTCCTCATCTTCTGTCAGATCATCATGCTATGAAAAGCTTAATGATGCCAGGCATGGATCATTCTTTCCCAACCCCTTCTTCCAGCTCTCCCCATCCCCACTCCTAGCTCCCTAGCTAGAGGGACAGGAGAAAAGTGTTCTGTGACTTAGCACCAAGAGTTTCCTCAGCCTTTGTGGAGTGGTGGGGCCTTTTGTTCTCTGTGTTGGCTGGTTCAAGACTTATCTGAAAGGAGGGAACCTTGATTGGAAAAATGCCACCATAAAATCCAGCCACAAGGCATTTTCTTAATGAGTGATCAATAGGGGAGGACCCAGCCCATGGTGGGTGGTGCTATCTCTGGGCTGGTGGTCCTGGGTTCTATAAGAAAGCAAAACAAAGCCAGGTGGTGATGGCAAATGCCTTTAATCCTAGAACTCAGGGAGGCAGAAGCAAGTGAATCTCTGTGAGTTTGAGGCCAGCCTGGTCTACAAAGCAAGAGATACACAGAGACAGCCAGAGATACACAGAGAAACCCTGTCTCAAAAGCAAGGAAGAAAGAAAGGAAAGGAAAGGAAAGGAAAGGAAGGAAGGAAGGAAGGAAGGAAGGAAGGAAGGAAGGAAGGAAGGAAAGAAGGAAGGAAAAAAGAGAGGAGAAGAAAAGGAAAGGGAAGGAAAAGAAAGGAAAGGAAAATAGACTGAGCAAGCCAGGAAGGGCAAGTCAGTAAGTGGTCATGGCCTCTGCATCAGCTCCTGCCTCCAGATCCTCCCCTGTTTGAGTTCCCATCCTGATTTCCTTCAATGAAGAGTAGTGTATAGAAGCATAAGTCGAATAAACTCCAACCTCCCCAAGTTGCTTCTCGGTCATGGAATTTCATTGCAGCAAAGGCAACCCTAACTAACACAGTATCATACCGGCTTGATATTTTATCACACGGAAGTTGCCCCTATGCGGAAGAATTGATCCTGTCCACTTACTAGTCAAAACCATGCTTTGATTGTAGACCTAGCTCATTGGAGTCAATGATTACCTCTTTTTACAGCTGGGTAGGTGGGCTAGTGTCCTCCATCTCATAAGGTTCCTGTGGTAAGCCCTGGCCTCTTTCTCACCTCTGATGGCTTCATGCTGCAGCTCAGCCTCTCTGAACTGGCTCCTTCCCTCATCCCACTTGAAAACTTGAGAACTCAGATGTTGTAGAAGGTCATCGCAGCAGCTCTCCACCTCACAGGTCCAGGAAAACACCCATGTGCTTGTGAGGCCATAATACTGCAGCACCCAGCCCCAAGCCACTCTCCCTCAAGAACTCAAAAACCATATTCCAACCATGCTGTGTGCAGCTCAAAAGTAGAAGGCTCCTCTCCTAGGCCCTCTAGCTTCTTCCATCAGTAAGACCCCACCTGCTCGAAGGCCATCAAGCTCCGTGTAATTATCCCAGGAAGCGGATGACGCTAATGAATGTCTCCCTGCCCTGCTTCAATGGAAGTTCCATGAGATCAGAGGCCATGCAGGTCAGGTGTACAGGTAGCTGAGAAAAATGCGTGCTGACTCCTGGCCTCCCTGCCTCTCTGACTGATTCCTGTGGATTCAGAACACTGAGATAAGCAGGGGAGGTGTACGTTGGTTCAAGTGAACCTGGAACATCAAGCGTCAAGGAGAGAGAAGTGAAACTTCAGGACTCAGCCTTGAACTGTAGGAAAAAATAGCTTCATTTTTTGGCAATATGAGAGATAAGGAGGGAAGAGAGAGCCACTGAGTCTTTATCAAAAGGCAACTGTCCTCTTTAGACTGCTATCACCTTTGGGACTCGGTCACCTTCAAGACATCTGCTTCCTGGGATAAACGCTAGGCAAGCACTCCACCAACTGAGCCACATACCCAGCCTCCCCTTGGGTTCTGACGGCCACATGGCTATGGGAAGAGAAGGGCAGATGCTATAGGCCACCACTTAAGACATGAAGGAGGTTTGCGGTGGTGAAGCTGAACATAGTGGAGATGTTCAAGCAGGAAACAGGTGCACTGTAAAAGGGAAGGAAAGATTTCTGACCTGGACAGTGGCCTGGACATCGTTTTGTGACTGAGTCGGGATCAGAGGACCCAGTTGAGGGGGTTGAAGAAGATGCTATGGGGACACCAGAGTTTTGACTCAGGCACTGACGTGCACCCTTCCTTGAGAGGTGCCAGAGACAGACCAAAACACAAACCAGGGACTCAAAAGAGGGCCCTGGGAGCCAGGCATGGTGCCTCGTGCCTGTAACTCCAGCACTGCGAGGGTTAAAACAGGGAGTTATGAATTCAAGACGAGCCTGTCTCAAGAGGGAAAGAGACAGCGTGAGAGAGCATGCATGTGTGTTCTGGGCTAGAGAAATTTGGGAGTCTTGGGAGGCCATCCAGGCTGTGGTTTCTGTCTGGGGAAAAACTAGAGCAAAACGAAAAGCACCAAGAACTGCCACCCAAGGAACTATTGTGTCGGGACCCAGTTGTGAAGCAAAGATCTACAAAGCTGACAGAAGAGAAACTGACCGCATGGCTCGGTGGATGAAGAGTTCACCACAGAAGTGTGAGGGCCTGGGTTTGGGTCCCCAGAACCTACTTAAAGTCAGACATGATAGCATATGTCTGTAATGGCAGGACTCCTAAAGGTTGATAGGAAGTAGAGACAAAAGACCACAACCAGGCTTGTACTCACACATATGCATGCACGCATGCGTGTGCTCACGCACATGTAAAAGACTTGGTTACGGAGAAGAGTCAAGGATCTAAAGCTTGGAAAATGGAGTCTTAATGAAGGGAATTTCACTACTGAGCCTAGTGAAATTCCTCAGAGTCTCAATTCAGCTTGCTACCCCTGGGCAACTGCCCTCACCTGAGCATCCTGTCTGCATATCCCCAGAGGGAGCAGATTGGCTCATCATCACCAGGTTCCTCCCAAGCTGGTCATCATTCCAAAGACTGGAGCAGTTCCAGCTCCTCCCAGCTCACACTCCCTGTCCCCTATCTCTGTGCTTTGGTGTCACATCCCCAAGGCACAAGGCCAAGTGAATGGAAAGAGTTCCCTACTCACTCAACATTCTGGGCATGTCAGGATTTCTGGGAACCAACCCCTACTTTAGTGTCACCTGGGGGGGCACAAGAGGCGTGGTCCCCACCCTCCAAGACTTTATCATCATCTCTTTGGACGATAAGATGAAATCACAAGCCACAATAAAGTATAGAAACTTTACCAAAGAGGAAAGAGAAATGCAGAGCGCTGCTGAGATCAGAGAGAGGGGCGGCCCTGGGGGAAGTTGCTTAGAGCTTGTCAACTTCAAGTCCAGTCTTGAAGAAATGAGGAAATCTGACAGTAGTAGCGGTCACAAAAGCAGGGCAGCCAGCTGTGAGCAGACAGATGTGGGCTCTGCCTAGCAGATCCAACTGGGGGGACAGGACCCATTGGCATGGGTGCAGTACTGGAGCGTGGCCCACAGACCCAATGCCAGGATATGACCAGAGCAGTGAGGGTCTGGACAACAGAGGACACATTCTGTGAGCACTGGGTCCCCAAGCGGGTCACTTGCGCCCAGACAAAGACACTTAGACACATAGGCTCACCACACATCACAAGCAGAACTGTAACAGCGGTGCTGACACCACCTTCCCCATCCCCAGAGCAGGGCTTTTAATAAAAGCTCATTTCTCACCTTGACCGGCCTCTTCCCACTCGATTCCGTCCTCGGTACTGCAGCTTTCTCTCTCAGGGCCAGTCTGCTGCGCAGGTTTCTCTAGACAGCATCTCCCAGGAGGACGTCCCACCATCCACGTGACAGAGGCAGGCTCCTCCTCCTTTTGCCTCCTGGCCCCGCCCATATCGCCACATGACTCATTTCCAGCATCACCTCCCAGTGTTTCTTCCTTCTATTGGTTGGCTTTTTCGCTCTTCATCCAGGCGTGGTTCCCCAATGCCCACAAGGTGAATCTTTTCCTGTTTGTGACTCCCGTGACCTTCTAAGAAGGACCGCAAGACCCTCTCGAGTCCCCCTTCCTGCCTAAAGCCTTTCACAATGACCAAGACTTGCCATGTGGCTCAGACACTGAAAAACTCCCCATGACCTAACCAAGCAATTCTGCCAGCTGTATCCTGGTCCGAATACCTTCGTCCACCGACGTCTGACCAGTTCCCACCCAGCTTCTAAGATCTCCACAAGTCCCACCTGTTTTAGATGACAAACAGTTAAGGCACAAGCCCCGAGATCTCTGACCCCGATCCCCGCTTTGCCTTTTTCAGGGAGTGCCCAGTCAAGGCACTGTCTAAGCTTCACAATAGAGAGAACCCATTCCCATTCCCGACCTATGGAGGTGCCTGGTGTGCTCTGCAATTGGCTAGCTATCCCGAGTGCTCAGCCTGCACTTGCTTCCCGAAGTCTGCAAGGACCCTTGGGCTTTGTTTTCAGGCCCAGCAGGCTTACCTCCTTTGAAAATTTATATCTAAAGCAGTGATTCTCAGCCTGTGGGGCGCGACCCTTTGGGGGGTTCAAATGACTCTTTCATAGGGATCACCTAAAACCATCAGAAAACACAGATAGTTGTATTATGATTCTTAGCAGTAGCAAAATTATAGTTATGAAGTAGCAAGAAAATAAGTTTATGGTTGGGGGTCACCACAACATGAGGAATTGTATTAAAGGGTCACAGCGTTAGGAAGGTTGAGAAACCCTGCTCTAGAACATTCCCCTCTCTCTGACAGCATGCAATTTAGTCACCCCTAGCGCAGGGACCCTTCTTTTTACCGCTTTTGTACACAAAAGGTATTTCTTAGAGAAAACAAAGAGCCACCTGTCCAGAGAGCATACCCCTCGCTGTGGCTGGAGGTGCCAAGGCCCAGAAAGGGCTCTGGCCAGCTGCTCTAAGACTTTGAGATGTTTTACCTCACATTCATGCCATGTGGCCTCTCCTTGCTTCCTCCTATTCCTCAGCATGACCATGGACAGGGAGGGGCCTAGATAAGCAGAGATGAGCCTCAACAGGTCAGAGAGGCAGCTGCACCCCGTGAAATTGATGACTCCAACCTCACCAGCCTGACCACTCCACTATACAAATCATGATGCCCAGATCCTGTGGGGTGGATTTCCAGGGGCTGAAGTGCTGAGGGGTAAGGCTACTGGGGTTTTACATTCGTTCTCTAAAGCAAGATCAAAAGCTGCCTGAAAGAATGATTTCATTTGTTTTTTAAATCAATCAAACAAAATAGGGCTAGGGAGGTGGCTTGCCTGTGAGACCAGGGTCTTAACCACCAGAACCCAGGTTTAAAAAACAATGCTGAGCATGGCAACATGTGCCAATCATCCCAGTGCTGTGGAAGCAGGGGTGGGGGATTCCTGGGGCCCACTGGGCATGCTCCCTGTTCACTGGAAGGCCCTGTCTCGAAAACATAAAATGGAAGAGCTAGAGAGATGATTCAACATATAAGAACACTTGATGCTCTTCTAGAGGACCCAGGTTCTCTTCCCCGCACCCACAACCACCTGTAACCCCAGATCCAGGGGCTTTGATGCCCTCTTCTGGTCTCTGAGGACACTGCACACATGTACTACACATAGCACATGCAGGAAAAAAAACACACAAGGACATAAAGACAGTCAGGGCTACACAGAGAAGCCCTGTCTCAAAAATCCTAAAAGAAAAAAAAATAAAAGTCAATTAAAAAAATAAACTGGAGAGTGATTGAGGAACACTCCTAATGTTGACCTCTGACCTACACACACAATCATACACACATATACATACACATACAGATATATACACATGCACACATGAATACACACATACACACATATATACACACATATACACATACATACACATACATACACACACACACACGTGTGAACACACAAACAAATGCCCAAACACTGGCACACAAAACAAAGAGAAAGAAGAAAGAGGAGTAGTGCAAAGCTAGTCAAAAGCAAACATGTGAATTGTTTGCCCAGAGCCCAGCTGTCCTCTTAGTTTTAACTCTGGTCATCCCAGAAAAGCAAGAGTGGAGATGAGTTACAAGGGGCAAAGGGCTTTTTACAAATGTCATGTTGGCAAAATGTTCCCAAAGAGATACATCTTTTTAAAGCAAGAAAAGAAAAAAAAGTCTCAGTAAGTAAATAGATAAATAACTTTAGCCTTGACTTAACATTCACAGAAATCCACTTTTTCATTGCTGCAGTTTCTCTTGGGACTTACTCAGCATGGGGAAGCAATCTACAGTTTGCTCACTCTCTGACAAAACTCTGACCAGTCGATGCCCTAGAGCCTGGATGTGTCATCAGACTACAGGGGCATTCCTGGGTTCAGGTAGCATCATGATTGAGACAGGGCCTGCTGTTCGTCAGGCCAGAAAACCCCCCCCCAAGGAAGGAAGAGGAGGAAAGTCCTTCCCTTCAGTAGAATCTGACTACCTGGGAGGGGGGACATCTCCCATCTCAGCGTCTCTTTCTCAAGACCCCTCCACCAAATGACCTCAGACAGAGCTGCCTCTGTCCCTTAGAAATGGTTATGTTGTTGGTCCTCGTACGAGCAGATGGCTACTTGGGGCACTTCCTGCACATAGGGGTCTACCTTCTAGAGCACTGGTTCTCAACTTGTGGGTCATGACTCCCAGAAGACCATCAGAAAACACAAATATTAACATTACAATTCATAACAATGGCAAAATTACAGTCATGAAGTAGCAATGAAAATAATTTTATGGTTGGGAATCACCACGATATGGGAACTGTATTAAAGGGTTGCAGCATTGGGAAGGTTGAGAACTACTGTTCGAGAGGCTTCCTACATGAGAGGAATTAAACAGTCCCCTATTATTTTCCTTGGTAAGAAGATGTGATGATAGGTGTCCACAGAACTCAAATGTCAAGGTGGGGCAAGTGGAACGTCCCTCCTCCTTCTGGAGAGACCCTGTCTGTTGGACTGAGCAGAGGTATCATTCACACCCCCAGACCAAAGGGAACCCTAGTCTCAGGAGACTACCTCGTCAGAATCCCAGTAGAATGTATTCATTGGCAGCCCAGCAGGTCCAAAGGCTGGGACATTAGAAAGTGGTCCATTATAGAGGGTGCCACCCTCTACCTACAAAACCCCCTGATGTCTCATGTCCAAACACTATCCATTTTAAGCTTTTCTTCTTCTCAACAGAGAACACTATCCTTTCTATTTCTTTCACCACCTATAAAACTAGCTTCACATAAATAAATAAATAAATAAATAAATAAATAAATAAATAAATAAATAAATGTGCCCTGTATCATGGAAAAACATATGCCATGTCCCAACCTCCTCGGTGTCACTCCTCTGATGAGCCCCCATCACATCCCATGCTCTTCTCCCTCTCCCTCTCTTCCCCTCCCCTCCCCTCCCCAGCAATTACCCCTGCTCTTTGGCTGGCCATAGGTCTGTCAACTTACAAGCTTTGCCTCTCTGTAGCCCAATGGAGAGGATCTACTGACTCAGATTCGTGTTCAATAAAACTGCCCCGAACAAAGACATGAGCCAATCACCTGATGTTATGCCCAAGTTTCTGGTCCCCAAATAAATTCACAGAGCCAGATTTCCAGTGCAAATTACATGAGGGTTTTTAATCTACGAATGTAGTGGCATTTCAATTGTATTTTATTAAATAAAGACTGCCTGAAGATCTGAGGCTAAAAGAGTCCCACTGGTCAGCCTTACAGACCAGATTATGATAACACACACCTTTAATCCCAGGAGTCACAATGACACACACCTTTAATCCCAGTAGCCACATTAGTTGCCGTAGAAATTGGGTGGTGCATGCCTTTAATCCCTAGAGAGGAATATAAAAATGGGGATTGGGAAGACAGCTCTCAGACACAGTCTCATTCTGAGATTCCAGGAGGCAGGATTACCATTTCAGACTGAGGTTGAGGTAAGAGCCGCATCTTCATTAACCATTCAGCAAAACCAGGACTGTGTACACGTACCACATCTTCAACACCCATTCATCAAAACTGGATCTGTGTACATGTACCACATTGTCAACACCCATTCATCAAAACTGGTATCCAATACTAAGAAAGGAGGAGCAGCTGCTGGGAGAGAAGCCATGATGCCTCCCACACTATACTGCTTACCAAGCAAAACCTCAGATTTCCATCCAACTGGAGGAGCAATAATGCCTCTGCAGTGTGGCCAAGGTGGCTCAGTTCACAGCGAAGATTTATTCAGAAACCCTGCACACTGGAAGCTGGGAGCTGGGGGACAGCTCTGAGAAGGCCTTACCTTGAATGCAGGTGGACCAACTCCTAGAACCCATATGAAAAAAGTAACACAAACGGGTGCTGCACCTGCACGGCCTGGAACCGAAACCGAGCTAAGGACGTCAGGATTGAACACGCATACACCTCTCATGCTGCTGGTAGAAGAAGCCCTTTATTGAACAGCACCATGGAGGTTTTATACTTAACCCAGTCAGGTGGGCCAACAGGTGTTTATACCTAACCCAGTCAGGTGGGCCAACAGGTGAAGACCTCATTGCCTGATCCTCTGTCAAGGCCAAGGCAATGCATGCTCAGGAAGCAGGGTCAGTAAACAACTTTGACACAGCTCTCAGAAGCTC
This sequence comes from Chionomys nivalis, assembly GCF_950005125.1. Taxonomy (NCBI): domain Eukaryota; kingdom Metazoa; phylum Chordata; class Mammalia; order Rodentia; family Cricetidae; genus Chionomys; species Chionomys nivalis. The sequence goes on along the minus strand of NC_080108.1, from coordinate 41,357,612 downwards.
AAATCAAAAGGGCAAGAAAAGGTCACTAGCGGGGAAGAGCAACTGGAGGCCAGTACTCCAAATGGTCCCAACATCTCCCCCCTATATTTTTTATAAGACAGTAGACCCTCCTGTCTTAGGGCATTCTGCCCCCAAGGTATTCCCTGTCCATGGCTACCACTTATCCAGCATTTGCAGCCAAACTTGTGCAGATTCAGGCTGTGTAGCCATCACTAGGAGGACCTGTAGGGTGACACTCATCTGATTCTGACATTGGTGGTGGAATCGACAGGGGATCCAGACACATAGCCCTAAACCAAGTATCCCCAGGACTGACAGCACCAACGAGTCAGACCAGCGCTGCAACCATCCCTCTACTTTAGCCATCCAAGCCCATTAATCATTGGCCTAGACAGGCTCAACCCAGGTGGGATTAATGGCTTAAATAGCATGCACTAACTGGGTGGTAAAATTAACAAAAGAAGCATTCCAAACCCCTCTCATATGACGGTTGAGTTTCATAACACTAGCAGAAGCATGCAAAACAGTGCCAGGAGTAACTCACATAACATGATTAATTGTTGAAAAGTCCAAAGATAGTCCACTTGCTCCTGAACCAGAGCCACTTGTTGGTTCAAGGTCAATATGCCCAATTGAATATGTTCATTAAGATTATTTTGAATGTCCACAGCATTGTTGACTCTTTTAGCCAGCTGGTTGACAGTCTCAGCCATCTGCACAGTCTGGAAGACAGCAATTCCAGCAGCAGTAGCTGTGGTGGCAGAAATAGTAATAACAGCAATCATGGCTGTGGTGATTCCAAAATCTTTGCTGATACTCCTGACACTGCCACAGCATCCCCCAGGCAGGGCTCTGACTAGACCGGGACAAATTGCCTTCCGAGCAGCCACCTACCAAAGCTCTGCTCCAGCTACCTTCTGGCCCCAGCCGCACTCGCTCTGGGTCCAAACTGGTGCATGGAGCAGAGCAGAACTCAGGGAAGCAGGCTCACTGCTCTAGAACTACTGAAGGGGCCCCATTTTAACAATCTTTTAGGGAATTGGGGCATCATCAACCTGTCTGGCTGCTTCCTGCTCAGCAGGGGTGATGCATTCTTGGGGGTATTTTACAGCAACATTTCAGGGGGTCTCGGTCTCATCCTCTATAGAGACAAAAGCGAACCTCTTTTCCAAAGCATTAAATCCTTAGGATTGTATTTTAAAGTCAGAATACCTTTCTTAACAGTTTCCAGAATCAAAAGTCTTTCTTCAGTCTAGAACATAAAAGACAACACAACCAACATAATATCATACATTTGTACACATTCTATCTTTTTGTACACCCTCCTGCCTCCTCTTTATTACTTTCCTACTGGCCAGTCTTTCAGAGGGTGTCCCTCAGAGTAACTCTGGGGATGGAAAAAAAACACATACTCCTTTTAATCTGACTTGGGTTTTTCCTAGTCTGGAGGATTTAAACCTTACTGCTAGCAGTTTCCATCTTGGTTCCCCAATACGTCCTTACCAGCCCAGGATGATCCTGTCCACTTACCCCTTTCTTGGATCTCAGTGGGACCTCCACTTGCCATGCCTGCACAGCCTGGAACCAAAACTGAGCGAAGGACATCAGGATTGAATATGCATACACCTCTCAAGCTGCTGGTAGAAGCAGCCCTTTATTGAACATCACCATGAAGGTTTTATACGTAACACAGCCAGGTGGACCAACAGGTGAATACCTCATTGCCTGATCCTCTGTCAAGGCGAGGGCAATGCATGCTCAGGAAGCAGGGTTGGTAAACAACTTTGACACAGCTCTCAGAAGCTCAAATCAAAAGGGCAAGGAAAGGTCAGTAGCGGGGAAGAGCAACTGGAGTCCAGAACTCCAAGTGGTCCCAACAAATGGGTGTGGTAACATTCATATGTAATCCTAGAGCTGGGTAGGTGGAGACTGGCAAATTCCTGGGCCTCTCAGTCTAGCCTACTGGGCAAACTTCAGACAAGTAAGAGACACTGTCTCAAAAAAAAAAAAAACAATAGTGGATACCATCCAGGTTTCAACACTTGAGGTTGTCCTCTGGCCTCTACACACACACAGAGAGAGACAGAGAGACAGAGAGACTGCACAAAATGGTTAACCCTCACAGCATTTTATAGCAGCTTCCATTTTCTAGAAGCTGTATCAAGGGGAAGGAAGATAATGATTTGTAATTCACTTGCCTGACAGGTTTAATCACGTAATTTGTGAAGACTTTTGAAAACATCTGGGAACTCACACTCTGTCATCATTGCATGTAAATGGAGGCTTTGTAACCATTTCATTGGTGTCATTTTAAATAAAATAACTTCCACAGTATGCTTGCTTTATGTCTGTGTGAGTGTGTTTGTTTCCACAGTATGCTTGCTTTATTCTGTGTATGTGTGTTTGTTTCCACAGTATGCTTGTTTCATGTCTCTGTGTATGTGTGCATGTTTTAAGGTCTGTAAAACTTACACTCCAGATTACAACAGCTCTGGAAAAATATAAACATGTGGGTAACCTCCATTTTGACCTCACTGCCATCTTGGGTAAGAGTACCCATGTGTGCTAGTATTCTTTGACTTATTAAGATATTTCTTTTAATCTTCTTACATTTACTAGCATTGGTAAGCTGTATCTAACTGAATAAAATACATGTCTAAATTTAACTTATATGTCTAGTTTAAATATAACTAACAGGTAATGGTATTCAATTCTCAAGTGCCTTTACGATCTGAGAGTATGGCATTTAACAAAAGAGCTTCTAATACAGAGACATGCCATCTCCTGCAGCATCCTATAGCTCCTCCAAGAAGATGCACGGTTACAAAAGGCCTTTCACCTCAAGGCTTGCCTTTGGATATAACAAACCCACTCACACAGCAAAAAGAGGCCTGAGGTCTCCAGGATGACAGTAAACTGGATGCTGCTCCAGCCTCACTTCTTGTTGAGCATGAGCCCACCAACTCCCAGCTCTCCCTTTTCCCATGTTGCCCATGCCTGCAGGAAGTCAGACTTGAGCCAGTGCCCCCTTTATCCACAAAAGAGTCTGGACTGTTTGGTTAAAGGTGTCACCTCCGTTCTTAACATCCTTATTCAAAAAAGGTCTGAAATGTTGGCTGGGGGCTTCATCCCAGCCCCCTGGCATCCATTTTTAAATGTTGGATCGCAAGCTCCATTTCAAAGCTCTCTTCCCTGGGAGTGGCCACAGTCAAGACTCCACCTCCAAGAAAGCCCACCAAACTGTGACCTTTCCCCAGGGAGTGTCAAGACCACTCCCACAGGCTACTTAAACTTCCCACAGAGAATGAATATGTGGTCTTCCAGTTTTTTTGGTCTTTTGGTCTCTGTTCCCCTCTCCCTCTTTTCCCGGCGGTCACCTGGGAGTGCTACCATCCCATTAAACCTTGGCTCTTTTCTAATTCTAAACCTGGTTTGATTTGGATTATTGCATCGGTGGAGAGGCTTGTCAGTCCGGAAAAATACTTAACATATGTGATGGTGTGTGAGTGGGTGGCATGGGCAAGAGCAGGGTGCAATTTATTTTCCCAAGATACTGGAAAGGTTCCTGTTAGGGTCAGTGGCCCAGCAGAGAGATGACAGGCAAATTACTCTCTGCCTCAGTTTACTTCTCTGGATCCCATGCCACCATTAAACTGCTGTGATGAGCATCTATACACCCTGCCATTACATGCTTGCTTTTTCTTGTAAGTTTTATTTTTTTCTTTGAGAACTTTATTCATTCCATGCTTTCTCTAAGAACACAAAAACTTTATTTTTGTTCCTGACTTTGCAAAGAGATAAATAAGTTTCAGAGATTTGGGGGGAGAAAAATTGGACACAATTTACAAAGTCTGAGGCTAAGGCAAGGCTGAGACTTCTGGCTTGTTTGCAAAGGTAAGCTGCCCTTGCAGGGTGGAGGCTGGATGCCATTCAGAGTCCTCCTGGACTCCATATTCTAGTCTCAACAACTTTCTCCGCCTGCAAAACACAACAAAACAAAAGACACAAAACAAAACAAAAGACACAAAACAAGAACAGAGAAAACTCCCATGGAAGCTTCACATAAGCTTGTTCTGTCTCTTCTGAATGTGGCCTTGGCTATAGAAGTGTACATAAGAACAATCTAGGAAGACCTGGATAAAAGACAGGCTTTGACCAGACCTAGTTCCTTGCCCTGGGGTCACAGAACAGAGCTTCTGGAGGAAGAGCTCTATGTCACAGCACCCATTTAGCCTGGACACTATCGGCTCACACAGGAGACACTTAAAAATGAAACGATTCTATACTTTTAAGTGCAGGTTTCTGGCTTCTTTTCATATGTATGATCTAGAACATAGAGGTCCATAGTCTTACTTGGCTATAGCTGGCTATCTTCAGCACAGTGTGTGTACTGTCCAAATTCATGACAGTTGCTGTGGGAGCCCACATGTGACTCACTTTCTATCTGGAATCAATTCTGACTTTATCAAGTCATTTGAGTTCAAGCTTGCCATCTTGTTCCAGTATCCGTGAGGGCTGTGTAGAGTAAGCAGGCAGTCCTCTGAATCTATCCTGTGTTTTCAGTCTCAATTTCTTTCAATCTGTTATTTCCTTAATCCTCACACCCTTACCCAGACACCCAGATACCTGATTTTATTGGAGCAGGGTCCAACAAGTTCCCACCTGCCTTAGTTAGGTTTTATATTGCTGTGATGAAACACCATGACCAAAATAACTTGGGGAAGAAAGGGTTCATTTTGCTTTCACTTCCATGTTCACCATCAAAGGAAGTCAAGGCAGGAACCTGTAGGCAGGAACTGATGTAGAGGCCATGGAGGAGTGCTGCCAACTGGTTGCTCCTCAAGTTGCTCAGCTGACTTTCTTATACACCCCAGGACCACCTGCCTAGACATGGCACCACCTACAGTAAGCTGTGCCCTCCCCCATCAATTAAAAACATAAAATGCACCACAGGCCAATCAAGTGGGACATTTTCTCAGTTGAGGTTCCCTCTTCCCAAAAGACTCTACCTTGTGTCACATTGATGTAAAACTAGCCAGCACACTACCCTTCCCTCCCGTGTCTCTGATAATGAAGCTAACATCTTGCCAGGCTACTAGTGCTATTTGCATCTCAAACCCCATTGGATAGTGACTCTTACTAAATAGGCCATGAAGGTCTGATTCCTTACAAAAGGTTGCTCATAAAATTATCCCTACCAGGATGTGCCCTGGAGCCAAGGTCTCTCCTGCTCCTCTATTACTTGTAGCCTCGTTTCTGTTTTCTCTGACATAATATGGTGGTTTGAAAAGAAATGGTGCCCAAAGAGAGTGGTACTATTAGGAGGTATGACCTTTCCTGGGGGGACTCCTTCAGCCTATGGCCTTTGAGATGCTGGCCTACTTTGTGTGCAAAGTATTCATCTCTATATCATATCTCCCTTTAAATGTAAACAAACATTTACAAACAGTCATTTAGGATATCTGGTTGTAGTTTTCTCCAAACTGCTTCCTGCTTTTTGTTGGGCGAAGTATTTTTGGGGATGTTGATGGCAACCTTTCAGGGGGTCTTGAGTCATCAAACCACATTAGTCTGGAATTAATCCACAAGTTCTCATCTGTGGAAACAAAAGAAGAGGTTCTTTTCCAAAGAAACAAATTCTTAGACCCAAATTTTGGAATCAAGATACCTTTAAATAAAATAGTTTTGTTTACCTTAGCAGCCCATACAATGAAATGTCTCTCTGTACTTAGCTCCTTCACAGTCAAAAAATTCAAAGAAAACACAATAATTTAATATACATAATCCAGACTCTCTGTGTATTTTCCATCTTTATGTGTCCTTTTTTCTTTACTCCTTTTAATCTATGACTGTCAGTACTCTGTCTCTTTAAAGACTGTTTTATGTTTTTAAAAAAACAATTTACCTCTTTTTATAACTCTCTATACTCTTTTTCTTCTCTTTCCCAAGCCTATGTATATTTATCCATCATTGTGACCCATTTAGAGGTCTTTTTCACCTGAATCTGTCTTCACTGTGTATCTGTAATCCTTTTCTGACAAGGACTGCTTCTTAAAATGCTAAGCACTTCTTAAAAACCTAAGCGGTGGCATTGCTAGGAAAAATATGTCCCTGCCTGCTTGCTCCACCCAGTCCTATATGACAGAAGTTTGTTCACTGCCTCTGAGACTGCCAGGTGGAAGATGTCCTCACCATCAACTCTTGTAACCAGTTGGCCCACGCTGCCACCAAGTAACTTGCAGCATGTGGCCCACAAACCCCATTCTAGTGCTCAGCATCCTGAAAGAGCCAGAGTTCATGCTGGCAGCATGGCCCAGAAAACCACCATTTTAAAACCATGCAGCTTTTTTTGCTGCTACCACAGACAACAGGAAAACCTCTCTTAAAGGAATCATGGTGTTAAGCCATGCTTAATTCTGGTTTTGTGTGTGTCTAGAATTCCTTTTTAAGCTTTCTCAGGTTTTACATGGATATAGTCGACCACACTGGTGTGCCAATTTGTAGTAGGTGGCCACTAGTTTGTTCACAGTTGCTCAGCCCCAAAGTAATCACACAGAAACTATATTAATTAAATCACTGCTTGGCCCATTAGCTCTAGCTTCTTATTGGCTAACTCTCACATCTTAATTTAACCCATTTCCATTAATCTTTGCATCACCATGAGGTCATGGCCTACCAACAAAGTTTCAGCATGTCTGTCTTCAGTGGTGCCTTCATGACTTCTCTCTGACTCTGCCTCCTTTCTCCCAGCATTCAGTTTAGTTTTCTTCACCTAGATCTACTCTACCTATCAAGCCAAGCCAGTTTCTTTATTAATTAACCAATAAAAGCAACACATAGACAAAAGGACCTCCCACACCAACTGTGGATCTGGGAGTCTACTCCTAAATAAAGAGACATTTATTATACTCCATTCTGAGCTAGTGTGGGACTACTTTATTGTAATCACCAACCTTGTTGGAGTAGGTATGGTCTTGTTGGAGGAAGTATGTCACCATGAATGCAGGCTTTGAGGTCTCATATATGCTCAAGCCATATGCAGTATCTCAGTTTATTTCTTGTTGCCTTTGGATGGAAATGTAGAATTCTCCAGCACCATATCTCCCTGCATGCTACCATAATGATAGTGAACTGAACCTCTGAACCATAAGCAGCCATCTCAATTGAATGTTTTCCTTTAGAGTAGTTGCTGTGGTCATGGTGTCTCTTCACAGCAATAGAAATCCTAACTGAGACATATGGCTATAGATAATGTAGCCAGTGTGATTAACTGCTGAGTACCATGGTCTTGAGAGGTAAGAGTCTTGATCTCACCTCTCATCCTGAAGGGGAAGTTTTGGGGCATTTGACATTTTCAGAGGGGCATCAACTTCGTAGAAACTTGTCTGTATTGTGAGGATGGGAAGTAAAGAGACAGGAAACAGTGTCTCTGAGACAAAACACATGGCAGAAGCAACTTCCCTAAGGGTTTATTTGAGGGTACCATCCACGGAGATAGGAAAGCATGATTGCAGGAAGAGGAGTGTAATGGCGTAAATGAATGCAGACAGATTGTAAAAATATATACAGCTTTAATGGGGAAATAGACTTACAGAACCACAGGTTCCCGCAGAGAACAGGAAAGCAGAAGAAGGGGCAGCTAGGAGCATTCCTGGCAGATTTATATGTAAACAGTAGCCCGAGGTGAACATGCCCCCTAATGGGTGGGGCTTATCCCTACATTTCCCCCTTTTGTCTAAATAAGATAGAACTAAACCAAATACAACTATGTACAATAATAACAAATAATAAATATAACAAACAATATTGAGAACAAAAGTTTTGCTAAACATTCTATCTCAAGGAGTCTAAATAATGTAGAGAGTAACTACAATTATATAATCTTCAACTCCGTCAAAGATCTGAGAAGGGAATAAATATTACTTAACAAACGAGAGATATCCAAAATGTGCAACAATTGACAGAGACAACTGACTACCTGGGCAATCACCCAAAGTCTCGTTTGCAATGTTGACTCAACCAACTTTGGCTAAGGCCTAACATAACTGACATACTATTATAAAAGGCAAGGAACTTTCTTAGAACTATCCTACCCTGTCTTGGCAGGATAAGACAATCCTGTTTCATCCACTTAGGGATATTCTGTATCTTTGTCAGAAGTTGAGATATGGGCTATTCTTAACCCAAAGGCCAGTTCTGCCAAGAAGACAAGCTCCCAGTGGAGTGTCTTTGGTGTTCAATGTTCACTCAGGAGTAGAGTGGCATTGCCAGGAGTAATTGTGTCTCATTGGCACAGAATTTTAGGTTAGATTAAAGTCCATTTTCTACAGCTCTTCGAAGAGGCTGAAGATTATACTATCTATACTAAATATAATCTCCATATATCGAAAAGACCTGATTAACCTAAAAATAAATATGACAAACATATAATTCTCAATACCTATCTAACTTGAAGACTAAAAGAATAAACAACTTTGCCATATATGAAGACAATGATCTTCAACTGTAAACAATGTCATTACATAAATAGTATCAGAGGTAGAAATGTACATTGTAATATGGTAGATGTATCAATACAATATAGACAAAGTTATAAGCATACTCTTATACAAAAATAGAGGTAGGAACACTCACATTCAATATTCAATATATCAATATACAAGAAACAGTACCAATACAATTTTCTAAAAACAGTAATTCACAAATACCAATCATCCCATAAAACCAGTTAATCCCCCCCTTTTTTTGATAATACCCCTAATTCCATAAAATATCACCCCATCCCCTCAACCCTGAACCAACCACTAAAAGATGTCCCTAACCCTGAGGGCAAACTCTGTTGGGAGAGGGGATGTCGTCCTCTAAGATTGCTTCTAGCTGACATGGGGGCGACGTTCTTCTTAGGGGGTCCTGTGAAAGCAAATGATGGTAAAATTCCCAAATTAACCTTTGACCTAAGAAAATTGTAACTAGTCTCTGAGCGTTTTGAGAAGGTCCGGCCAGAGTGTTGTCAAAAATGTGCACCATTCGAAATTGTCTTATTTAGTTGGTACCAAGAAAAAAAAAACAGGTCTAATATTAGCACTTTAAAAAAAATTCATGATGTCATAAAAACAAACTTTAAAGATTACTGTAGGAAAATTTGTTGCCTGTTATGGGAAAATTAAATATTAACAACAAGGACATATAACATATACTGACATATAAAGAAAGACACAGATATGAGGAAAGGCAAAGAAAGTTTAAGACACACACACACACACACACACACACACACACACACACATATATATATATATATATATATATATATATATATATAAATTAATACTTACAGAACATGTCCATCCATCAGTAATTAAATATTCAGGGTCCCCTAAATTCTTTGAAGATGGGTATTCTCCTGTGGAGATAAGAAAAGAACCCTGCCCCCAACCTATCTGTATTACTTACCATCAGTATGATCGCCATCCTTGTGATTGAATTGTTATTTATCTTTTCCAAGTGGCTTCTCTTCATCAAGATGAACCTTTATTAATTTTGACTGTATCCACAATTTTTCCGCACCTGTGGAGACAAGACCAAATCCCCTTCCCCAACACAGCACATCTCCTGGCTTCCATTGTGAGGTCAGCACATCCTTGAAATAAACTGATTGATTTAGTTCAGTAGACTTTTCCATTATCCAATGTCTTTCTGCAGTCGTCATTCCCTTCTCATTAGCGTTGAGAAAATTCAAGGTTAACAAAGCATTATGTAACCTATTTCTGGGGGCGTTTTCCACCCCTTTCTGTTTGTTCACCATATCCTTTATAGTTCGATTTGATCTTTCCATGACTACTTGACCTGTAGGATTGTATGGTATACCTGTAACATGCTTGATATTGTAATAATCAAAAAACCATTTCATTTTCCTAAAGACATAAGCAGGACCATTATCTGTCTTTATTTGTGTAGGTATACCCATGATAGTCATAACTTCTAATAAATGAGTGATTACTGAATCAGCTTTTTCTGAACTTAAAGCCGTTGCCCACTGAAAGCCTGAATACGTGTCAATGGTGTGATGAACATATTTTAATTTGCCAAATTCTGCAAAGTGGAACACATCCATCTGCCAGATTTCATTCCTTTGTGTGCCCTTTGAATTAGCCCCTGCAGGCAGTGGCGTTTGGTTATAGAAAGAGCAAGTAGGGCATTTCTTTACAATCTCCGTAGCTTGTTGCCATGTAAAAGAAAATTCTTTCTTCAAACCTTTGCTATTAACATGATGTTTTTTATGAAATTCAGAGGCTTGTAGCACACTACCAATCAATAATTGATCAATTTCTGCATTATCTTGTGCTAGAGGACCTTGCAGACCTGTATGGGATCGGATGTGTGTTATGTACATAGGGCAAAGGCTGTTCCTAATCAAATCTTGTACCTGGATAAACAATGAGGTTAGTTCTGTATCATCAGGTATAAATTCAGCAGTTTCAATATGTAAAATAACCTTTCTGCATATTGTGAATCAGTAACTATATTAATAGGTTATTTAAAATCCCTTAGCACCATAAGAATGGCATATAATTCCGCCTTCTGGACAGAATCATAAGGACTTTGTTCCACCTTACCCAAGTCTTCTGATTTGTAACCTGCCTTCCCTGATTTATTGGTATCAGTATAGAATGTATGGGCTCCAGTTATTGGAGCATCACAGATGATTCGAGGAAGGATCCAAGAAGTTCTCTTTATGAAGTTAAGCCTCTTGCTTTTTGGATAGTTTTTATTAATGTCTCCCAAAAAATTAGCACAAGCTCTTTGCCATGGTTCATTATCTTCCCATAATTTCTTTAGTTCATGAGCAGTGAAAGGCACTATAAGTTAGGCTGGGTCTATGCCTGCTAGTTGATGAAGTCTCAACTTGCCTTTTATAATTAACTCAGAGACTTTTTCCACATAAGTTTTCAGTTTCTTACTTGGTTTATGTGGTAAGAAGATCCATTCCAAGATAATATCGTTTCTCTGCATTAAAATTCCTGTAGGAGAAATTTGTGATGGTAGTATGACGAGAATACAATCAAGCTCTGGATTTACCCTGTCCACATGTGCCTGTTGTAATTTTTCCTCAATCATTGTCAGTTCCTTTTTTGCTTTAGCTGTTAATTCTCTGGGACTGTTTAAACCTTTGTCACCATCCAAGGTTTTGTTCAAATGAATTATTAGATCAGGTGTTATCCCAATAGCTGGTCGTAGACTGGAAATGTCTCCTAACAGTCGTTGAAAGTCAGTAAGAGTCCGTAGGCGATCCCTCCTAATTTGTGCCTTTTGTGTCTTAATTTTTTGCAAACCTATTTTATAACCTAAATAATTAACAGAATCTCCCTTCTGAATCTTTTCAGGAGCAATTTGCAATCCCCATTTAGGTAAAAGTATCTTTATTTCTTCAGACAGTCTGTTCAAGGTATCCATGTTTGAATCGGATGACAAAATGTCATCCATGTAATGATATACTATAGATTTGGGAAATTTCTTGTGTGTTATTTACAATGGTTGATTCACAAAATATTGGCACAGGGAGGGGCTATTTAACATACCCTGGGGGAGGACGTCCCAGTGGTACCTCCTCGAAGGTTTAGAATTATTATAAGTAGGCACTATGAAGGCAATTTTTTCTCTATCTTCTTTTTGTAAAGGTATAGTGAAAAAACAATCCTTTAAATCAATAACTATGAGAGGCCATCCTTTTGGCAATAAAGAGGGCAAAGGAATTCCAGATTGCAGAGGGCCCATAGGTTGAATAACCTTGTTGATAGCCCTGAGATCTGTCACCATTCTCCATTTACCTGATTTTTTCTTAACCACAAATACAGGAGAATTCCAAGGGCTGGTAGATTCTTCTATATGTCCAGCATCTAATTGTTCTTGTATCAGCTGTTCTAAAGCCTGTAACTTTTCCTCAGCCTAAGGCCATTGCTTTGTCCATATTGGTTTCTCAGTCAACCATTCTAGAGGCAAGGCTGTTGGTATCTCTGAAGGGACATCAATTGCTTGTTCTAGTACAGTCCGAATGGCCGGTTTTCTCTGTTTATAATATCTTTTAATATTATTCTCAGAAATATAGGCTCTAGAAGTAGCAGGAATGTTAATTTGGGTATTCCATTGTTGTAATAGGTCACGATCCCATAAATTCATTCCAATATTGGCTACATATGGCCTTAATTTTCCTATTTGTCCCTCTGGCCCTATACATTCAACCCATCTCGTGCTCTGCCTTACTCGAGATAGAGTTCCAATTCCCAGGAGCTGAACATTTACATTCTGAAGAGGCCAATATGGATGCCAAGATTCTGGGGTAATGATACTTACATCCACACCTGTGTCCAGCAGACCAGTAATAAAAATGCCATTTACACATACTCTTAGCTTTGGTCTTTGATCATGTATAGAAGTTTGCCAAAACACACGGAACTCATCTTTCTGATCATTATTGCTTGTAACAGTAGGCATAGGGCTTCTAATTGTCCTGATGAGGCACTTTCTCTGCAGTAACTGGAAATGACTGAACCTTGTTTGCCATGGGGGCCTGTGAGCCCACCCCCTCTCACGTTTCCCGTTTGTATCAGGTTGCCTGCTCTATCTCTTGTAGACCTGCATTCATTTGTCCAATGTCTGCCTTTTCCACATCTTCTACATAAATCTGAAGGCTGAGTCCTCCTATTTCTGTTATTTCTAGAAGATGCATTATTATTATTTCTGAAAATTCGTTGTCTACAATTCCTTTTCATATGACCCATTTTGCCACAATTAAAACATTTGGTATCCTGATGTCTCCTTTTACCATTGGATAATGCTTCTTCTACCCATGCTTCAGTGCCATAGTCAAATGTATCAACATTCAGTGTATGCAAGACCCATTCTTCCAAGGGCGCTGATCTGAGCTTTAAAGGCCCTAAAATCCTTTTGCATTCCACATTTGCATTTTCATAAGCCAAAGACTCAATCATTATACGTCTTGCTTCTGGGTCAGATATCCCTATTTGTACAGCTTTAGTTAGTCTTTGTAAAAAGTCACTAAAGGATTCTCTCTGACCCTGTTTAACTCTGACAAATGATTCCATTCTCTGTCCTGGGTCTTGCACCCTGTCCCAAGTCCTTAAGGCTGCTATAGTACACATGGAGAGTGTGTTTTCATCCAAATTAGCTTGTTCCTGAGGGTCGGAAAAGAGCCCCTCTCCTAGAATTTGATCTAGGGAAATCTCAATTCCCTTTGCTCTCCTGCTCTTCTAAAAATCTAGCCTCTTGCCTGAATAAGCATTTCCATTTCAATTGCGGTCCACTCTCAAGGACCGCAGAACTCAATTGTAACCAGTCAGAGGGCGTTGCTCTGCTTGTCGTGGCCCAAGATTTTAGCATCCCTTTAACAAAAGAGGTATGCATCCCAAAAGTCATTACAGCCTGTTTAATTTCTTTGAGATCATTCATGCGGACAGGCTCCCATGTATCTTCCTTGATGACCCTAGGGTTTCTGGAACCAACCATTTTCTCTGTTGTTACTACTGGAAAGGCAGGTAGAACTGTAGGCGGAGCTTTGTGGGAATTGTCCCTGAGAGATTTACCCACAGATGTAGTTAAAATTTGCCTTTCTACCCCTTACTCTTCTTCATCAGAATTTAGAAATTCCTCAATCTTTTCAATTCTATTCACCATTGCCTTCTACAATGTCTGAATCTCCTGTCCAGAATTATGTTCCAAAGCCTTCATTGAGGGTTCTAAAGTATGAAGTTTGTCCATTAGAGATAACATCTCATCTTTGGACATAATTTTTATAGCATAAACTGTGCTTTCTTGTATTGACAATCTTTCCGCCAATCTGTCATAAGCTTTAGACAAAATCCGATTGTTACATTCAGCAGTTTTAATTCTCTCAGTTAATGATTCAGTTCCTACAGAAAGGGACTGAAGCTTACAATCCAAATCAGCTGTTCCCTCTTCCATAGTAATGAATTTCTCCTTAATATCAGCCATTAATGTTTCAGTTCTTACAGAAAGGGACTGAGGCTTACGATCCAAATCAGCTGTTCCCTCTTCCATAGTAATGAATTTCTCCTTAATATCAGCCGTTAATGTTTCAGTTCCTACAGAAAGGGACTGAAGCTTACGATCCAAATCAGCTGTTCCCTCTTCCATAGTAATGAATTTCTCCTTAACATCAGCCTGTACCTCTTCTAAATTTTGCTCAGTTTGTCGAGTTGTGTTAAACAAAGATCTGTTCTCTGCCTGGAGAACTTCAAACTGATTCTTGAGAAGATTGTTGTCATTCTCAATTGTTTTTAAGCATTCAACCTCTGCCTTAAGAATCCTGGATTTGTCTCATAAAGACTTTATCATATTTCTATTATCAAACCATATAGTACCAAGGAAAACTATGAATCCCAGAAAAATCCATAGCTGTGGGATGACAGACACCTCTTGTAAAATCTCCCACATGGTACAATCAAAAAGGCTGTTAAAGTCTTGAATGGTAATGTTTTCAGACATTTTTCTTATTTATAATGAAAATTATTTAACTGTAATGACGTTTTCCTGCCAGTGGTGGCGAAAGAAATGCACCTGAGTCCACGTGGTCTAAGCCAGAGCCGGTCTGAAACAATTAACTCAAAACCAAAAATTATTGTACTGCCTGAAAAGTTAGATTAGTCGCAGAAAGGGTCACTTTGTATCAGACCAAATCTGCTTCTGTTGTGGCTTTTGCTTCAAAACCGCAGGTGCTTCGGCTAATTCAGGCAGCGGGGTTCTGCTGCAAACTTAGCCAAGGCAGGCAGGGAGCGTTTAATGTGCTCTGGCCCAAGTAAGTCTGAAGGACGGGGCGGGGCCCGCAGGCTAGGCATACGGGACCGAGTGGGGGGTCACCACTCTACGACTGTATCGTGGCCTGGAGTGGGGGAAGGGAAAGCAAGCCAGGAGCACACTGTGAAAGCTAGCGGGCTATGCTCGTTGGAGCCCAATCGCGCTTCCTGAGCTCCGGTAGCTAACTTGCTCACAAAGGCTGGGAAAGATCGAGCTTGCACCCCCCCCCGTGCCGGGGCGGGGACAAAATAGCCCGACGTTGGATGCCAAAATGTAACGGCGTAAATGAATGCAAACAGATTGTAAAAATATATACAGCTTTAATGGGGAAATAGACTTACAGAACCACAGGTTCCCATGGAGATCAGGAAAGCAGAAGAAGGGGCAGCTGGGAGCATGCCTGGCAGATTTATATGTAAACATTAGCCCGAGGCAAACACGCCCCCTAATGGGCAGGGCTTATCCCTACAGAGGAGGTGACTGATCACATTGTACCTTTAACTAGGAAGTAAAGGGCAATAAATGTGGTGTTCAGCTGGCTTTCTCTTTGGATTCATTCAGTCTTTGGGCTAGAACCCATGTTCCACCCACATTCAAGCAGGTCTTCCCACCTCAACCTAATCTAGAAACTCTCAGACTGACACACCCAGAGGTTCATTTCTGTGGAGATTCCAAATCTCATGAGGTTGACAGTCAAAATTAGCTATCACACCCTAGGACACATAATTGATGGAACTGGGGTTGCCTAGGATAGAGAAAAGGGCTAGGTGTCACACTTGCTTTATTTATGAAGCCATGAGAAAGGAGTGAATCCAATCAGACAGGGCTGTTGCAGCATCACTCTAGTGGACCTTCAGAACACTAGTAACAGCAAGTACTTACCTGGTGCCCACTCTATTCCCAGAAATGTTCCATGCTCACACATTGTCTCATTAGTTTCAATACCCAAAAAAACCCAACAACAACAACAAAAAAAAACTAAAAAATAATCAACAGAAGCCATTGGAATACAGACTGATCTTAACCAAATTGTTGTCTAAACATGCAAGAGGCTGCCTTGGTGAGCAAGAGCACTGTCTGTGGCTGGAGAATCATCAGGAATTGCAGGATGCTCTCTAAAAGTGGCAAACATCCCAAACAACTCCTAAGGTCTCATTTTCCCTAGGCATTCTGGAATTTGGATAGGTTAAGTTCAGGGGGCTCCCCCAGAGTTAAGAAGGAAAACTAAAAAAAATGGGATCAGATTAGAGAACCAAGAAAGAAAGTGATAAGCTTGGTGCTGCAGCTCCTTCTATGCAGGCCAAGGCAACTGTGGGAATTTGAATTAGAAAAGCCCTATAGGCTTATTTGTTTGAATACTTGGTCCCAGATGATGAAACTGTCTGGGAAAAATTAGGAGGTGTCGTCTTGTTGGAGGAGGTGTGTTACTGGAACAGGATTTGAGGTTTTGAAAGACTCGATACCATCCCCAGTGTGCCTTCTGCCTCTTGCTTGTAGATTGGGATGTGAACATTTCCTGCGACTGTGCCTTTGCTCCACCATCATAGACTCTAACCCTCTGGAAATGTGGTCCCAATTGAATGCTTTCTATCATGAGTTGCCTTGGTCCCAATATCTTATCACAGCATTAGAAAGGCAGATAATACAGCAACCAGACTGCACATTTACATAAATGCACCATCAAGTTCCCATAGGCTGATCCAGGTAAAGAAGAAATACACAGAGGTGAGTGATGATTGACAAGATCTAGGATCACCTAGGAGACATGCTCCGGGCATGTCTGGGATGATCTACATTATGCTAACTGAGGTTGGAAGACTCACTGTGAATGTGGACAGTTAGCACAGCCTTGGGGTCCAGACTGAATGAAAAGGATGAAAACGAGACATCTCCCCCAGTCTCCTGCTGCTGTGCCTACCCCACCACATGGACTGCACTCTCCAGCTGAGAGTCAGAAGGAAACCTCTCCTTCATTAAGTTGCATCTGTCATACATTCTGTCACAGCGATGAGTAAAGCAACTAATACAACATATGAGGCTTCTTGGGGAGTTTTGGAAGCCAGAGATGATGTTGGGTATCTTTCTTTATTGTTTTCTACTTTTTTTTGAGACAGAATCAGTGAACATGGAGCTCACTAATTCAGCCCAGTGAGCTCAAGAGACCTACCTGTTTCTGCCACAGCAGCACTGGGCTTCAAACATGTGCTGCCATGTCTGGCTTTTTTTCATGACAGGGTTTCTCTGTCTTAGGACTCACTCTGTAAACCAGGCTGGCCTCGAAATCACAGAGATCCACCTGCCCCTGTTTCCCTGAGTGCTAGAATTAAAAGCGTGTGTCACTACTCACCCATTTGGGTCCCAGGGATTGAACTCAGGTCATCAGACTTGGCAACAAGTGTTTTTACACACAAAGCCACTTTACCAGCTCAGTACCTGACTTTTATGTGGGTGCTGGAAACCTCAACACAGACCCTAATGCTTATGCAGTAGGCATTTTACCAATTGAGTCGTCTCCCCAGTCCCTTTGGCTACTGTGGGAGTCTAAGATTCCTATCTCTATATGCACTAAACTATGATGTAAAGTTAGTGAAAATAGAATCGAAGCTGGGTATGGTGACTGACACCAATAATCATAGCACTCAAGAGATAGAGTCAGGAGGATAACTGCAAGTTTAAGTCCAGGCTGGGATACTTAGTGAGTCCCAGGACTGTTTGGGCAACAGAGTGAGACCCTGTCTCAAAAAGAAAAAGAAAAACAAAGAAAAGGAAGGAAAGAAAGAAGGAAGGAAGGAAGAAAGAAAGGAGAAAGAAAGAAAAAGGAAGGAAAGAAAGAAAAAGAAAGAAGAAAGGAAGGAAGGAAGGGAAAAAATAGAGGTAGAGGAAGGAAAGAGGGAGGGAGGGGAAAAAGAATTTGAAAGCCAACATCAGAGACAAAGAAGGAAAACTGTTCCACAGCCCAAATCCCAACTCTAGGTAATTTTACCTGGTCAGGCCCGGGCAAGATGGCAACCAAATGCTGTTCTGGCTACATCATGGCAGCTAGCCTGCAAGAGGCTCCATTCTCCTGGAAAGAGACATGACAAAATGTACCTGAAGGCACCACACTTGATCTCAATGATACCTTAGTGCTCCACCATTTTTAGATCTACCTCCCCACAGTGGCAGCACTGTCTTAACACTCAGTTGGACCACACTCCTCACTCTACCTAAGGAAGAATCAAAGAGGCTTCTGCACCCACTGTGCCTCTGGAATCAGCTCCATGGCCAGTTTCATTCACCCGGACCTCCTACATTAAAAAGTGGGAAAAAATCATTACAATGGAGGGATTTGGGTCTCTGTAAAATAATATACTAGACAGTTTGAAAATGGAATGATTAAATGAGAGGATATCTAATTTAGCTGGGATTTACATAATGTCAATTATTATCAATTTTATCATTTTTGTCTTATCACTAAAAAAGTTGGTTAATCTGAGTGCTAAGATATAAGCCTTAGAAAAACATAATAAAATAGATCACAGAGATATTTAGGAGAAACAATTTATGCGTTGCATTATAAGAATAGCAAGGAGCAGTCTAAGTTTTTTTTCTTTTTTTAATTAATTAATTTATTTATTAAAAATTTCCACCTCCTCTCATCCTCCAATTTTCCTCCCCCTTCCCCCTCCCCCTTCCCTGTACCCTACAGTCCTAAGAGAAGTCAGGGTGCCTGCCCTGTGGGAAGTCCAAAGCCCCCCCCATCCAGGTCTAGGAAGGTGTGCATCCAAACAGACTTAGGCTCCCAAAAAGCCAGTACATGCAGTAGAATCAAAGTCCTGAGTCATTATCATTGGCTTCTCAGTTCGCCTTCATTGTCAGCCACATTCAGAGAGTCCAATTTGATCACATGCTTATTCAGTCCCTGTCCAGCTGGCCTTGGTGAGCTCCCATTAGATCAGTCCCACCATTGCAGCCTGAGAATTTTAGACAGCCAACTTTAATATATCCAGTAACCTTACAGGAATTGCCAAATGGCAGAGGCTCTCTTACAGCTGACTGGACTCCTGTGCCAATGTTAGAGTTAAAGAGATTCAAGGAAGCAATTGTCTCAGAAGGCATTTATTCACCTTTTGTGAAGCAAATGTTAAACTTGTGGTCAGTTTGTAATAGAATTATCCCTAAAGACTGATAGAATTGGTTAAAGGTGTTTTAGAGCCTGGTCTACAATTACAATGGAGTACCTGGTTTAGAGAAGAGGCTAAGATTATTGAACAATGAAATAAGCTAGTGGTAGGGAAATCTCCCAAGATTGAATTCTTGGAGAACATTATGCTACTATAGAAAGGCTAGTTATATATGATGACTACAACCTGGATTTATGCTATGCAACATATTTGAATGCTTGGAGCAGAATTAGAGAAATAGGAAAGAAAATTAAGTCATTTACTAAAGTTACACAGGGCCCAAAGGAAGCCTTTATGAATTTCTTAGAATGATTGACTTCAACAGAAAATAGAATGATACCAAATTCAGAAGCTAGACAAATAATAATTGAATTTCTGACTTTTGAAATGCTGTTTCTCTATGTAAAAGGATAATTAGGCCACTAAAGGCAAGGTCAGCATTTTTGGAGGAATGAATTCGAGATACAATTAATATTGAATCTCGTGACAATAATGATGCATGGTCAAGAGAGGGGATTTCCAGAGATTTGAGGAAAAATAGAAATGTCAAATGTTATAATTGTGGCAAACAAGGTCACCCTAAAGGGGACTGTAGACAGGGCATTCCTAAAAGCAATGATTTTTCTAAGAGTAATTCATTCAGAATACCCCTCCCCTTCTGGATTATGCAGACATTGTCTCAAAGGCAGGCACTGGACTAGTGTATGTAGGTCAACAAGGCATATTCAAGGTAATCCTTTGCCATTGGAACACTCCATGAGGAGCTTCTTCTGGGCCCCTATGCCAAATCTGGTTCAGTCATTTCCTGCCATTATAAAGGAAATTCCTTTCCAGAGCAATTAAAGAACCTAATACCTACTATAAGAAACCATACTGTTGTGGACAATAGAGCAGCTATAGAAGAGAGAACAAAATAAAATTCAGGATAAATCATAAAGTGAGAATTTTAGCAAACTTCTATAAATGAGCAAAGACCAAAATTAAAAATACAAATAAATTATGTTGTCATTGAAGGTCTGATATACACAAGAACAGATGTAAAAATAATTTCATCAGAATCTTGACATCCAAGTGGCCTCTTCAGGATGTAAATGTTCAGTTTTTAGGGATTGGAACTTTATCTCAGGTAGAGAAGAACATGAGATGGGTTGAATGTACAGTGTCAGAAGGACAGAGAAGAACATCAAAATCATATGTGCCTAACATAGCAATGGAATACTCAAAAAACATCTCCCCAATCTTAGAAACAAATCATAAATTAATGTATGTCTCAGGGAAAAATATTACAAGATATTATAGAGAATAGTCACAACTGTCGCGGTCCCCCTCGGCCAGCAAGAAGGATGCGACACACCGGAGCTCTTCTTGCTAAGCAGTTTATTCAGGACCTTGTTAACAATTGTAAAATCTCTCTCTCTCTCTCCCTCTCTCCCCCAATCCTTAAGTAGGCCTGGGCCACCAACCCCAGATTGCCAGGTGGGCACTGCCCATAGGTCCATGCATATGCAAGCAGCTGACAATCATTGCATGATAATAGCATAAGTCAGGCCTAGTTGATATTAGGAGTTGAATATCACAGAGAGCACTTGCTTTCGGGATTGCGGAGGGTGGGAGCCAGCACCATCAGATGTGGCTCCACTCAGCTCTCTACACATAGCCATCAGGTGTGACTCCACACGGCTCTCTACAACAACCATTCAGATTGTACAAGAACGGGAACAACAGCTGCTGATATTTCAAAGGTACCAACAATACTATCTTTAAAATGGTTAGCAGACAAATCTGCATGGCTTAAGCAATGGCCTTTAATAACAGGGAAACTTCAGACTATAGAATAGCTAGTACAGGAGCCATTAAATGCAGAGCAAAGGGAAGAATCAACCAACCCTTGGAATTCTCCTGTTTTTGCTGTTAAAAAGGAGCCTTGAAATGGAGAATGGTAACAGATCTGAGAGCTGTTAATAAGGTGATTCAGCCAATGGACTCTACAGTCTGGAATCCTTTTGCCTTCCCTATCACCTAAAGGATAGCCTCTTACAGTTATTTATTTAAAAGATTTTTTTTCTTCACTACACCTTTACAAGAAAAAGACAGAGAAAATTTTGCCTTCACAGTGCCTACTTATAATAATTCTCAACCTGTTAAGAGATATGAATGTAAGATTCCCCCCACAGGTAATGTTAAATAGCCCTACCCTGTGCCAATATTTTGTAAACCAGACATTGGAAATGGTATAAGCAATCTCCTGAATTGTAGATGGAGAACACTTATTCATTTCCTGGACTCCCAGACCCGAAATAATCACACATAAACTATATTATTAAAACACTGCTTGGCCTATTAGCTTAGGTTTCTTATTAACCAACTCTTACATCTTAAACTATTATTCTGTGTATTGCCACAAGGCTGTGGCTTACCAGGTAAAGTTCCGGTGTCTGTCTTTTTCAGTAGCTACATAGCATCTTTGTGACTCCTCCTTCTTTCTCTTTATATCTCTGTTTGGATTTCCTGCATGGCTTTATTCTGCCAAGCCATAGGCCCAAAGCAGATTATTTATTAACCAATGGTAATAAAATATATTTATAGCATACAGAGGGAAATCCCACATCACTGAATCTATTGTTTACCATTACATGGATGACATTTTGTTATCTAATTCAAATCTAGACCCTTTAGAAAGAATGTTTGAAGAAGTAAAGAAAATCTTGCCTTGTTGGGGATTACAAATTGTTCCTGAAAAAATACAAAGAACAAGATTCTATTAATTCTTTAGGTTATAATGTAGGTTTACACAATTATACTACAAAAGGTGCAAATTAGAAGAGATCGATTGCAAACTCTAAATGACTTCCAAAAATTGCCAGGAGACATTTTCCATCTACAATGCACTATTGGAATAAAACCTGATGAACTGGTTAATTTAAGCAAAACCTTTATGGTGATAAGGACTTAAATAGTCCCAAAAAATTATTAGCTGAAGCTGAGAGAGAATTGGCTTTGATTGAAGAGAAATTATAAAAGGTACACATAGATCACATGGTTCTGAAGCTTAACTGCATTCTGGTCATATTACCCTCTAAACATTTCCCTATAGGAGTTTTAATGCAAAGGGAAATATCTTAGAATAGATCTTTTTACCACATAAGCAAAGTAAAAAATTAAAAACTTATATGAAAAAGGTCTCTGAGTTAATTCCAAAAGGAACATTGAGATGTCATCAATTAGCAGAAATTGACCTAGAAGAAATTATAGTACCTTTTAATAATGATGTTATTGACAAATTAATGGAAGAAAGTGAACCCTAGCAAAGAGCTTGTAGTAATTTTTGGGAAGAGATTAACAGCAACTATCTCAAAAGCAAGGTAATTCAATTTATAAAGAGAACTAACTAGAATCTTCCTCGAATTGTATGGTACACACTAATAACTAGAGTTCATATATTCTATACTGATACAAATAAATCAGAAAAGGCAGGTTACAAATCAGAAAGTATAAGTAAAGTGGATCACAGTCCTTATGATTCTGTCCAAAAGTCAGAATTACATGCTATTCTCATAGTACTAAGGGATTTTAAAGAACCGCTCAACATAGTTACTGATTCACAATATGCAGAAAGTTATTTTACATAGTGAAACAGCTGAGTTTATACTATATGATACAGAGTTGATTTTATTATTTTCTAATTTACAAGATACAAACAGGTATAGGAATTATCCATATACATAGCACACATCCAATCCCATATAGGTCTGCCAGGTCCTCTAGCACAAGGTAATGCAGAAATAAATCAATTATTGATTGGAAATGTGCTGAAGGTCTCAGTATTTCATCAAAAATATCATGTTGATAGCAACTTTAAAAAAAAAAAAGACTTTACCATCACGTGACAAGCCAAGGAAATTATAAGGAAATGTCCTACTTGTTCTTTATAGAACCAAATACCACTACCTGCAGGCAGTAACCCAAATGGTACTCAAAGAAATGAAATCTGACAGATGGATGTGTTCCATTTTGTAGAATTTGAAAAACTAAAATATGCAAATAACACCATTGATACCTATTCAGGTTTTCAATGAGAAACTGCTTTGAATTTAGAAAAAAAAAGCTGATTTTGTAACCACACATTTGCTAGGAGTTAAGGCCATCATGGGTATACCTGTGCAAATAAAGACAGATAATGGTCCAACTTATCTCTCTAAAAAAAATGAAACAGTTTTTTGCTTCTTAAAATATAAAGCATGTTACAGGTATACCACATAATCCTACAGGCCAGGCAGTTATAGAAAGATCAATTGAACTCTATGTTAAATAAACAGAAAAGTATGATATACACCCAGAAATAGATTGCAAAATGCCTTATTAGCTTTGAGTTTTCTCAGTGCTAAAGAAAAATGAACAACAGCTGTGTACAGACATTGGAGAGTAGAGAAAACTATAGAAGTATATCAGCCAAAATACTTTAAAGATGTACTTACCTCAGAATGGAAACCAGGACAGGTGTTATATTGGGGAAGGGGTTTGCCTTTGTTTCTACAGGAGAGGAAAAGCTATGAATACCATCAGAATTGATAAGGATTCAATTTGAACAAGAGACATGTCTTTAATAGAAGAGATGATAGTCCATTAAGCACCATGGCCATTTAATCTAAACTAACCTATAAAACTAACAAATGTTTTTCATTTGATCAGATATTATTTGCCAAAAGAGAATCTCCCCAAAATTAATGTTGGGGAAGGGTTTTGTTTCTGTCTTTTCAGGAGAATAAAGGTATCCAGGTAAGGAATAAGAGGACCACTGGACAAATTAGATTTCTGAAGAAAAAGAACAAATTGTCCAGAAAAAGTATCCCAAGAAAAAAAGTAAATTGGCCTATTGGTATATCACATTTCCAATAGGATTAAATTTCATAAGTCTTCCCAAATGTTTGTTTCTGCTATTCTCTATAAAAATTAATGCAAATGGTCTTTTTTATAGTCCCAGTCTAACTAAAAATCAATGCTGGCTTTGGAGTTGGAGTGTGGCTCTCTCCTCCTGTAAACTTAATCATGCTTATTAAAATGAAATTCCAAATATCTATCTCATGTCAAAAAAGCCACCTGATACAGGACAGAAGAAAAACAAAATTTAAGAGCTATTATATTGCCACTAATCTCATAATCCTTTGGTTTTATATTGACTCTAATAACTTTTCTTAAGGTATAAGATAGATGATAGATAGATAGATAGATAGATAGATAGATAGATAGATAGATAGATAGATATACATAGATAGATATAGACATAGACATAGATATAGATATATATGGGTTGAAGGAGCGGAAAGTGCTCTTGTGGTCTCTTAAATGCTATTGGATGAAGAAGCAGAAGGAGCTCCTGCAGCATATATGTATATATTAAAGCTTTTTGTCATGAAATTAGTGGTCATATAGAGTACTAACGAGTTCCAGAAAAAGGTTTCATCTACCTTCCTGTACATGATTTGGGTCTGAGTCTCTATCAGTTTTCTGCAGTGAACCATGAGCATGCCTAACAGCAACCTGTGAAGTCTCCATAAGGAGAATAGGGCCCCATTCCTCTAGGACTATGATAACACTACTAAACTGAAAAACACCACCCAAAGATCAGCTTTTGGACTACAAACTGCTCAGGACAATTTCAAGGTGGCTGGCTGAGATGTTCCAGCCAAACAGATTACTCAAGCCAGGACTTGAGTCAAGTCTTGCACTTTCCTATTATACAGAGATTAGACAACAAATGATACAGCTGCCTCTCCCAGGACTTGACAATTAACTCAAATTTTTCTTTTCAGGATCCCCTGGAAATACTATTGTTCCCAGACAGCAGGAAGTAATTTAAGAACACAATCCCCACATTCCCAAGAGGTGGAGTGGGTAGTGTTGGTTGTTCAATGGTATATGGATATTTGTCATTGTTTAGCTGAGTTGGTTATAAGTTGTTATTGGTTATGGTCAGGAGGAAAGTTGAACAAAGGAAATTCAAGGTTCTTGTTTTGAAAAGAAAAAGGGAGGATATAGGTATGATAGGATAAAAGGGTAGATTATTGAATCAACTCTAAAAAGAAAGAGGGGAGGATATAGATATGATACAATAAAAAGATAGATTATTGAATCTACTTTTAAGAAGCAACTATTCATTTTAATATTTTACTTTAGATTTTTGTATATTATATGCAAATCTTGAATAGTGATTCAAATTTGAGATTAATTTTGTTAGAACATACTGTACCTATATTGCTACTATTGTTCAAGGTGTTGTATCTATACAACTCATTAAACAATGCAATGTAAACTTCTGGTCCTTGAAAATTATTATTATCAACTGTTTAGGATAATAAGGAAATAAAGATTAGTAGTTAATCACCTACTAAAAACAAAATTATAGTCATATTAAGTGTGTTTTCAAGGTCAAACAAAGACATATTTTAGATAAATATGTCATCTTCAAACACTTCAGAGATCTACAGAATGTAAAATTTAAGATGTTTTAGTAACATAGGTTCTTTTTTATGACAATAAGACATATCTGCTCCTAGAAGCACAATCTACTAAAGAGAAGATAATGGGCATTGAAGAAACTCCACATGCAGTTTACTTTGTGACAAAAGTAAGCCATTGGGCAAGAAAACAGCCTTGCCTTGATTGCTGACAGTGTGCTGTCCTAACTGGACAAGCAGGACACAAAAACAAAGTGACTGTCAAACATTGTCAAGACAAGAAGTGACAGCCCTTCAAAATATCCTGCTTCATAGAAAAGTCTGTCAGATATGCTAGGCCTGTAGGTCAAAGATGAATGCCCCAACACTGCAGAGGAACTTTGGGTGACTGTCTGTTCAGGCAGCCAGCTGTTTCTGTCATCTCTCACATTTTTTGGAAGTTGTTTGCTTGCACTTCCTGCTTACTCAGTGAATATTATTTTCTTCTTGGGTCTCTGAGGGAGTTGCAGACTAGATAGTTACAGTTATCTTTGTTGACCAGATGCAGAAAGCAAGTTATGATGGAAAGTAAACTAGGTACAAGACTTTGGACTCACCAAGATAGGATAGATATAGAGTATTTTCTCTGAGTTTGTCAAATACAAATGAACTGGACATTGTTGACATATTTATTACCTGTATATGTTGTATTTATTTATTGTACTTATTGTATATAGTTTTTATTTTTATTTTAGACAAAAAGGGGAAATGATAGTGATAGTTCATTTGTATTTTAATAAATAAAGCTTGTTTGAAGACCAGAACACAAAGCAGCTACACTAGTCAGCTATCCAGGCCAGGGAGTGGTGGCACACATCTTTAATCCCAGCAGCAACACTAGTTAGCCATAGAGGTAGGACAGTGGTGGTGCACACCTTTAATTACAGCACTAGAGAGGAATATAAGGTGGGATAAGCCAGGAACTGGCTCTCTTTCAGTCTGAAGATTTAATTGAGGTAAGAGCTCTCTAGTGGCTTGGTTGCTTTGCTTTTCTGATCTTCAGGTTGAACCCCAATATCTGTCTCTGGGTTTTTATTATTTAGTGTGTGTGTGTGTGTGTGTGTGTGTGTGTGTGTGTAAAACATTTAAAGTTTTTATAACCAATACTTTATTCTTTTTCCTAGACTGGGTTGTTCCCTCCATCAGGTTCTGACTCCGTCACTCAAATGAAACACCCCTGCACTGAACACCCTCATAGAGCTAAGGCCAGCAGTCAGTTTTAATCTTTTTCTTGTTGCCATCAGCAGTGTGTAATTGGCCAACCACTCTCTTTAACTAAAATCACTCTTACCTTGGACTTCGAGAGAGCACTCCTCTGGTCTTTTCTCCTCCCTCTTTGTCCATTCTTTCTAAGTCCGCTTTGTTAATTCTACCCTACCATCCTTGGCATCCAAGCGTAGTTACTTTTCCTGGTCCTGTTTCCCTCACACACTACACTCACACCTTAAGTCATACTATTCACATGATATCCTGTGCTGTGTGTGTTCTGTCAAAGGTTAAGTGATTCCTTCCCAGAATTCTCCAGGTGCACCTCTCCGACTGGTACTGGACATCTTCAGCTGGATGGCTCCTGCCCCTCCTAATGCATCCTAAGTGATCTCAACAGTTCTCCCAGTGCAGCCCAGTGGCCGCCACTACACTGGCCCCTGCACATAACAGTGTCGTAGTCTGGACAAGCTGTGAAAAACGAGGCCCTGAATAGTGCCCAAAGCAGGCAGTTTCTAGAACAGAGTCAACACTTGAATAAAAAGAATGCCTAGGGTGAATTTCCCATTTTTAGTAGGATTTTTAAAAAACAGGTAGAATGGATTTTCACTAAGGCTACCAACCCAGAGCAGTGAGTCCCTGACTAGAGGGCAGGCCTCAAGGTCCCCGCCAGGGAAAGCGGGCCCCCGCTGCTGGGGCTGCAGTCTCTGCTGTGATCTGCTGGACCTGCTCTGCCTGCGCCCTACTTCCCTTAGTCCCTAACTCATTGGGGCATCCAGGAGTTCCTGTGTAGGTGCTGAGAAGTTTCATCGGGACTGGTGAGTGTGTGCTATCCTGGGGCGGACAGTCCCGGTAGAGAGCACAAACGCCCCTCCCCCAGCTCCTGCTGCAGGGCTTTCTCTCCTACACACCCGCCCTCACCCCCACCCCAAAGCCTGCCTTGTCTGCAAGGTCCTTAGCTGTGGAACAGTTTCCTGCCATTTCACTAAGGCTACCAACCCAGAGCAGTGAGTCCCTGACTAGAGGGCAGGCCTCAAGGTCCCCGCCAGGGAAAGCGGGCCCCAGCTGCTGGGGCTGCAGTCTCTGCTGTGATCTGCTGGACCTGCTCTGCCTGCGCCCTACTTCCCTTAGTCCCTGACTCATTGGGGCATCCAGGAGTTCTTGTGTAGGTGCCAAGAAGTTTCATCGGGACGGGTGAGTGTGTACTATCCTGGGGCGGACGGTCCCGGTAGAGAGCACAAACGCCCCTACACTAAGGCCACCCAATCAGAGCGGTGAGTGCCTGCCTAGCAGGCAGGCCTCAGCAACCCCCGAAAGGGAGCGCAGGCACCTCCAGCATGTACTGCAGTGTCGCCTGTGTTCTACTGGACCCCGCCCGACCCCTTGCATTCGGCCTTCTTTACGCGGGTCATTGGAATACCACGCATCCATGTTTTGGTGTTGAGGAGTTCATCTGGAAGGGAACGGTTCCTGCCCCTACACTGAGGAGATACACCTAGAGAGTTAGTCACAGCAAAGCCTGGTCCAAGACGTCAGGCCTCTCCTGGCTCCATTTGAAGGAAAAGATGGGCAGGCGCCAATGCAAGAATTCCCCCAACAACTTGAAAGGCAACGTGACATCACCAGGATACAGGAATCCCGAAATGAGAAGTCTACACCCTAATCCAGAAGAATTAGAAGAATTCGACTCAAAAGTGAATTTTATGAAAATAATAGAGGACCTTAAACAGGAGGTGAAAAACTGCCACAACCAATTAGAGATTACAAACAAAAAGGTAGAGGAAATGAATAAATATCTCAAAGATACCCAAGAAAACCAAGAGAAACAAGAAAAAGTAATCAAACAGGTAAGGGAAACGGTTCAAGACTTGAAGAATGAAGTGGAAGTAATAAAGAAAACACAAACCGAGGGAAGGATGGAGATGGAAAATTTGAATAAACGAACAGGAACTACAGAGACAAGTACCACCAACAGATTACAAGAGATAGAAGAAAGAATCTCAGACACTGAAGATACCATAGAGAAAATAAACACTCTCATCAAAGAAAACAGCATAACCAACAAATCCTCATCACAAAACATTCAGGAAATCTGGGACACAATAAAAAGACCAAACCTAAGAATATAGGGATAGAAGAAGGAGAAGAAGTACAGCTCAATGGTCCAGAAAATATATTTAATAAAATTATAGAAGAAAACTTTCCCAACCTTAAGAAAGATATTCCTTTGAAGGTCCAAGAAGCATACAGAACACCAAATCGACTGGATCAAAAAAAAACATCTCCTCGTCATATAATAATCAAAACACAAAACATACAGAATAAAGAAAGAATATTAAGAGCTGCAAAGGAAAAAGGTCAAGTTACCTATAAAGGTAAACCTATCAGACTTACACCTGATTTCTCTATGGAAACCATGAAAGCCAGAAGGCCCTGGATAGATATACTGCAGAAACTACGAGACCATGGATGCAAGCCCAGACTACTATACCCAGCCAAGCTTTCGTTGACTATAAATGGAGAAAACAAAGTTTTCCAGGATAAAAACAAATTTAAACAATACGTAGCCACAAATCCAGTCCTTCAGAAAGTAATTGAAGGAAAATCACAAACCAAGGAGTCCAACAATGCCCACAATAACTCAGACATCTAATGACCCTTCACCAGCACAACTTGAAGAAGGGAAACACACAAACTCTACTACCAAAGGAAAGAAGGAAAGAAAGGAAAAATGACCGGAGTTAACAACCACTGGTCATTAATATCACTTAATATCAATGGACTCAACTCACCTATAAAGAGGCACAGGCTAAGAGATTGGATACGAAAACAGGATCCAACATTCTGCTGCTTACAAGAAACACACCTCAACCACAAAGACAGACATCTACTCAGAGTAAAGGGCTGGGAAAAGGTTTATCAAGCAAACGGACCTAAGAAACAAGCAGGTGTGGCCATACTAATTACTAAGAAAGTTGACTTCAAACTAAAATCAATCAAAAGAGATGGAGGTGGACATTTTTTACTCATAACAGGAACAATTCACCAGGATGAAATCTCAATCCTGAATATATATGCCCCTAATATAAAAGCACCCACTTATGTAAAAGAAACGTTACTAAAACTCAAGGCAGTCATCAAACCACACACACTAATAGTAGGAGATTTCAACACTCCTCTCTCACCAATGGACAGGTCAATCAGACAGAAACCTAACAGAGAAATAAGAGGATTAAGGGAGGTAATGAATCAAATGGACTTAACAGACATCTATAGAACATTCCACCCAAATAGGAAAGAATATACCTTCTTCTCTGCAGCTCATGGAACCTTCTCGAAAATAGACCACATACTCGGTAACAAAGCAAACTTACACAGTTACAAAAAAAATATTAGTAACCACCTGTGTCTTATCAGATCACCATGGATTAAAGTTAGAATTCAACAACAATGCTATCCCCAGAAAGCCTATGAACTCATGGAAACTGGACAGTCAACTACTGAACCTCACCTGGATCAAGGAAGAAATAAAGAAAGAAATTAAAGTCTTTCTTGAATTCAATGAAAACGAAGACTCAACATACTCAAACCTATGGGACACTATGAAAGCAGTGCTAAGAGGAAAATTCATAGCATTAAGTGCCCACTTAAAGAAAACGGAGAAAGCACACATTGGAGACTTAATAGCCCACCTGAAAGCTTTAGAAAAAAAAGAAGCAGACTCACCTAGGAGAAGTAGAAGACTGGAAATAATCAAATTGAGGGCTGAAATCAACAAAATAGAAACACAGAAAACAATCCAAAGAATCAATGAAACAAAAAGCTGGTTCATGGAGAAAATCAATAAGATTGATAAACCCCTATCCAAACTAATCAAACGGCGGAGAGAGAATACGCAAATTAACAAAATCAGAAACGAAAAGGGAGACATAACCACAGACTCAGAGGAAATTCAGAGAATCATTAGATCTTACTACAAAAACCTGTATGCCACAAAATTGGAAAATGTTATAGAAATGGACACTTTTTTAGATAAGTACCATATACCAAAGTTAAACCAGGACCAGGTGAACAATCTAAATAGACCTGTTAGTCGCGAAGAATTAGAAGTTGTTATAAAAAACCTCCCCACCAAAAAAAGCCCAGGTCCAGACGGCTTCAATGCAGAATTCTACCAGAACTTCCAAGAAGACCTAATACCTATACTCCTTAATGTATTTCACAATATTGAAACAGAGAAGTCATTGCCAAATTCCTTTTATGAAGCTGAAGTTACTCTGATACCAAAACCACACAAAGACACAACCAAGAAAGAGAACTACAGGCCAATCTCACTCATGAACATCGACGCAAAAATACTCAATAAAATACTGGCAAACCGAATCCAAGAACACATTAGAAAAATTATCCATTATGATCAAGTAGGCTTCATCCCAGAGATGCAGGGCTGGTTCAACATACGAAAATCTATCAATGTAATCCATCATATAAATAAACTGAAAGAAAAAAACCATATGATCATTTCATTAGATGCTGAAAAAGCATTTGACAAAATTCAACATCCCTTTATGATAAAGGTCTTAGAGAGATTAGGAATACAAGGGACGTTCCTAACTATAATAAAAGCTATTTATAGCAAGCCGTCAGCTAACATCAAATTAAATGGAGAGAAACTCAAAGCTATTCCACTAAAATCAGGAACACGACAAGGTTGTCCACTCTCTCCATACCTCTTTAATATAGTGCTTGAAATTCTAGCAATAGCAATAAGACAACATAAGGGGATCAAAGGGATTCAAATCGGAAAGGAAGAAGTTAAACTTTCATTATTTGCAGACGATATGATAGTGTACATAAGCGACCCCAAAAACTCCAGCAAAGAACTCCTTCAGCTGATAAACACCTTTAGTAGCGTTGCAGGATACAAGATCAATTCCAAAAAAATCAGTTGCCCTCCTATACACAAAGGATAAGGAAGCAGAGATGGAAATCAGAGAAGCATCACCCTTCACGATAGTCACAAATAGCATAAAATATCTTGGGGTAACTCTAACCAAGGAAGTAAAGGATCTATTTGACAAGAACTTTAAGTCTATGAAGAAAGAAATTGAGGAGGATACCAGAAAATGGAAGGATCTCCCTTGCTCTTGGATTGGGAGGATCAACATAGTAAAAATGGCAATTCTACCAAGGGCAATTTATAGATTCAATGCAATCCCCATTAAAATCCCATCAAAATTCTTCACAGATCTTGAGAGGACAATAATCAACTTTATATGGAGAAACAAAAAACCCAGGATAGCCAAAACAATCTTATATAATAAAGGATCGTCTGGAGGCATTACCATCCCTGACCTCAAACTCTATTACAGAGCCTCAGTATTGAAAACATCTTGGTATTGGCATAAACACAGAGAAGTCGATCAATGGAACCGAGTAGAAGACCCTGATTTTAACCCACAAACTTATGAACACCTAATTTTTGATAAAGGAGCTAAAAGTATTCAATGGAAAAAAGAGAGCATCTTCAACAAATGGTGCTGGCAGAACTGGTTGTCAACATGTAGAAGAATGAAAATAGATCCATATCTATCACCATGCACAAAGCTCAAGTCCAAATGGATTAAAGACCTCAATATTAGTCTGAACACACTGAACCTGATAGAAGAAAAAGTTGGAAGTACTCTACAACATATGGGTACAGGAGATCACTTCCTACGTTTATCCCCAGCAGCACAGACATTAAGGGCAACATTGAATAAATGGGACCTCCTGAAACTGAGTAGCTTCTGTAAAGCAAAGGACACTGTCACTAAGACAAAAAGGCAACCCACTGACTGGGAGAAGATCTTCACCAACCCTGCAACAGACAAAGGTCTGATCACCAAAATATATAAAGAACTCAAGAAACTAAACTTTAAAATGCTAATGAACCCAATAAAAAAATGGGGCACTGATCTGAACAGAGAATTCTCAACAGAAGAAATTCAAATGGCCAAAAGACACCTAAGGTCATGCTCAACCTCCTTAGCGATAAGGGAAATGCAAATTAAAACAACTTTGAGATACCATCTTACACCTGTCAGAATGGCTAAAATCAAAAACACCAATGATAGCCTTTGCTGGAGAGGTTGTGGAGAAAGAGGCACACTCATTCATTGCTGGTGGGAATGCAAACTTGTGCAACCACTTTGGAAATCAGTGTGGCGATTTCTCAGGAAATTTGGGATCAACCTACCCCAAGATCCAGTAATACCACTATTGGGAATATACCCAAGAGATGCCACATCAAATGACAAAAGTATCTGTTCAACTATGTTCATAGCAGCATTGTTTGTAATAGCCAAAACCTGGAAACAACCTAGATGCCCTTCAATGGAGGAATGGATGAAGAAAGTGTGGAATATATACATATTAGAGTACTACTCAGCAGTAAAAAACAATGACTTCTCGAATTTTGCGTGCAAATGGATGGAAATAGAAAACACTATCCTGAGTGAGGTATCCCAGACCCAAAAAGAGGAACATGGGATGTACTCACTCATAATCGGTTTCTAGCCATAAATAAAAGACATTAAGCATATAATGTGTGATCCTATAGAAGTTAAATAAGAAAGTGAACCCAAAGAAAATCATATAGTCATCCGCATGGAGAGGGGGAAGTAGACAAGATTGCAGGGCAAAAACTGGGAACTTGCGGGTGAGGTGGCATGGGGCAAAGTGGAAATGGGATGAGAAATATGAGAAGGGGAGGATGGGAGGAGCTCGGTGTATTGGGATGGTTGGGATATAGGAAGGATGGATACGGGAGCAGCGAAGTATATATCCTATCTAAGGGAGCCATCTTAGGGTTGGCAAGAGACTTGACTCTTGAGGGGTTCGCAGGTGTCCAGGAATATGTCCCCAGCTGGTACCTTGGGCAACTAAGGAGAGGGAACATGAAATGACCCTATCCTATACTGATGAATATCTTGCATATCACCTTAGAACCTTCATCTGGCGATGGATCGAGGTAGAGACAGAGTCTCAATTTGGAGCAACGGTCTGAGCTCTTAAGGTCGAAATGAGGAGCAGAAGGAGGGAGAACATGAGCAAAAAATCAGGACCACGAGGGATGCACCCACCCACTGTGACAGTGGAACTGATTTATTGAGAGCCCACCAAGGCCAGCTGGTCTGGGACTGAATAAGCATGGGTTGATTCCGGACTCTCTGAGCATGGCGGTCAATGAAGACTGATGAGAAGCCAAGGACAATGGCACTAGGTTTCGGTCCTAATACATGAACTGGCTTTGTGGGAGCTTAGCCGGTTTGGACGCTCACCTTTCTGGACGTAGATAGAAGGACCTTGGTCTTCCCGCAGGGCAGGGAATTTGGACTGCTCTTTAGTATTGAGAGGGAGGGGGAATGGAGTGGGGGGAGGAGAAGAGGAGTGGGGATAGTGGGAGGGAAGTGGGGGGAGGGGGCAATATTTGGGAGGAGGGGAGGGAAATGGGAAACGGGGAGCAGGTGGAAATTTTAATTAAAAAAGAATAAAAAAAATTAAAAAAAAAAAACAGGTAGAATGGAAATAGGAATCCTAGCCCAAAGAATCAAAGGCTTGACTTTAAGGCAATCACGGCCATGAAAGCGAGGAAGGAGGATGCACGCAAAGACAAACTATAATTTTGATAGACTTTATATAAATTCTGGACAGTCCAATACCTGCATGAGATGCACTCATGTGGCCATCGAGCTGTAGACAGAAGGAATTGAGGGTTAGGCCATTACCCAAGAGACTGTTGACACTTGACCTGATGAAGTTTACTGTCTACACAAAAATACAAATAAATGTGGCATTTTGTGAGAACTACATAACAGAACCCAGATTTCTGTAACCAAAGAATCACAATGTGCAGAATATGGAAAAATATTCAATATATGAAAACCATTAAAAGGCAACCAGTAGATTCTAGCCTTCAGATGATCCTGAGTTTGGAATTAACAGATCATATAATCTATGTTTTCTTTTAGAGAGGTGGAGAAATAAAGAAGGAGAGAGAGAGCCTGAGAGAGAGGGGAGAGAGAGAGAATATGCTTGTACAGGCACAGTTGTGCCACGGTGCATGTGTAGAGGTCAGCAGACAACTTCATGGATGGTCTTCTCTCGTCCCACCTTATGTGGGTCCTAGGGATTGAACCCATGTCCTTAGACTTGCACAGCCAGCACTTTTGTCCACTGAGCCATCCCCTTGCCCTAGGTCATCATAATTTTAAAGTAGCTATTACAAGTTTGTTTCACTAGGTGAAGGGTTCTATCTTTCCAACTAAGTGGAAAGAGCAGGCTAGAGAAAGAGTTCCTGAAACGGAATGTCACCTGCATGGGGTTAGTGATGGAGGAAAAGAGAATGAACCTAAAGTTAGATGTTTCCAATCTGAAGAACAAAGGGGCAGGGAGGGGATTGAGGCACTAGGAAAGCGAGCTTGAGGCAGGGCTGGAAAACAATAGCAAAATGTTTACTGTGTAAGAATTGGAACCAGAAATGGAGCAGGGAAGGAAAAAACTTGAAGGAATAATTCTCAAAATGTCCCCTAATTTGGTGAAAGAACATGCATTTGTAGACTCCTCCAGCATGGCAAATGCAAAAAGGACTTTTATTTCCTTTTCTCTTGGCAGCCCCAGTAGTCGCTGTGTGTCACCAAGCCCAGTAGATCCCCCTGTCTATCGTCACTTCCCAAGTATAGCAGTCAAATGTGATCCCATCTCATAATCAAACTGCAGAAACCAAAGAGAAAACCATGAAAGCCACCAGGGGAAAAGGCATGTTACAAATGAGGAGAGAAATGTCAGAAATTACTGCTGCCTTATCAAGAGAGCTCAGACACCAGCAACCACATCTTAATACTGAAAGCAAAATCCAGAATTCTATACCCAGCAAAAATTGCCTATAAAAGGTGATGTTAAAATGAAGGTATTTCCAAGGTGGGGGAGAGGGAAGAATGGAGAGAAAAAAATGAAAGAAGAAAAAAGGTAAAAGTAAAACTTAAAGATTCTAGTGCCTGGGCCAAGGGGAAGGTGACCAGGGAGGGGACAGATTGTCAAGGAGCCCCAGGAGTCAGAAGCTGGTATTTATGACCAGAGTGGGCTGTCAAGATAGAGCTTGCAAAAAGGTCAGTGTATGGATAAACCAAAACAGAAATCCCAACTAGGAAGAGACTTTTAGAAAAGGTGTCAGATAAGGAACTTCCAGAGTTGTCCGTCAGCACAATGCAGAGTGCTTTCAACCCAGAGGTAGCTCAGTGGTGGCTCGGTTGATGAGCAGCTGCTGCAGGCCACAAATGAAAACTTAGACCTTCCTGCCGGTTCCCAGGGACTGTGTCTACAGAACCATTAACAAACAAACTAAGGGAACAGCTTGGTCTGTGTTTAAAGTGACTGTGAAGATATTTAACTCCTAGGAACAGAAATACAGGGAAATAAGATTCTTATATGCATGGGAAAGGCATCCGATTGAGGTTCATACTCTTTAGTGTCCTGAGTTGGGATCAAGACCCTTCCTTCAGGGGTAGTCAGTACCTCACGCGGTAAGCATGAGTGAATCCTAGCTGGCCTTCAAGCACTGTATTGTAAAACCACCTCATCCTGAAAGGCACCAACAGACTAATGAAGTGGGATCAGGCGTGTGGTGCAGAGCGAGAGGCAGACGAGGCGGACGGGGTGGACAGGCCCGAACCAGGTCCTGAATAGTGGCTCCTCTCAGAGCCAAATACACTCAGCGGGAAGCCATGGAGGTAGAATTCAAGCTGTGGTGAAGATGCAGTTCACGGCTCTGAAAGTAAGATGGCCTTGTGCCCCTTCTTCACAGCGTGGTGGCGTCTTGTTTGCGCTATGTGATTACCCCGGTGAGACATCACAGCTGTTCTACGACATTGTCAGACGTCCCCCACAAAGCCTTCAGCCAACCTGCCTGCCTTCGGACTCATGGGAGGAGGCCCTGGCACATATCTAAACTGTCAACGTTTAATCAAAATGGATCTGCCCTCAAACTACTGTTCCTGGGAAAAGCCAGCACGTGCACTTGGTGTTGCAGACATTTTGCCACTCCATCCTTCTGCCTTATGATTTTATTAGCAACCAATGACCTCGGATTATTAGTTAACTTGTGGCCATTTCTGTGGATCAATGGGAGCCATAACACAAGGATTATTTCCATTTGTTTGAAACTTCAGCAGGGTAGGTATCTGCTGCTCCAAGACTTGCTTTGACCAGAGCCCACAAAAGGTACGAAAAAGGAGCATTGCTTCCCCACCACACCTGACGTGAGCGCTGTTTAGGCTGGGAAAGTTTATCCTCAGCACCAAGTCTCGTCAGTTTCACAGAGAAAGGTCACTCATGTTTGTTAGAAGGACGGCATTTTGGTCTATCTGATGAGAATTGTGATGGAAGAAAAGCTTGCATTCTTAAAGCACACGTCCTGGTTAACCTTAATGTCAGCTTGAGCAACCTGAGTCATCTGAGAGAAGGCTAGACCAGGTTTGTGTGCGGCTGTATCTGTGAAGGATTGTCTTATTGATCGATAAAGGTAGTCCTGTCCCCCAGAGGGGACACCATTCCCCCGCAGGTGGTCCCAGGATGTATAAGAGGACAGGCCA
Organism: Chionomys nivalis; assembly: GCF_950005125.1. Lineage (NCBI taxonomy): Eukaryota > Metazoa > Chordata > Mammalia > Rodentia > Cricetidae > Chionomys > Chionomys nivalis. Next base: position 41,320,286 of record NC_080108.1, on the reverse strand, counting down.
GAGAGTGATCAGTGGCTGAGCGAGCAGGTAGTCTTCCTTCATGGCTTTCTTCATGTTTCAAATTTCTGCCTGGATTTCCCTCACTCATGAACTGTAACCTGGAAGTAAAAGAGGAGATAAGCCCTTTCCTGCTCTAAGTTGTTTTTGCAGGGTTTTACATTTTTATTTACTTTTATTTTATGTACATTGGTGTATTGCCATAGGTGTCAGGTCCCCTGAAACTGGAGTTACAGACAGTTGTGAGCTGTCATGTGGATGCTGGGAATTGAACCTGGGTCGTCGGGAATAGCAGTCAATGCTCCTAACCACTGAGCCATCTCTCCAGCCCCCTAAGTTATTTTTGGTTGGAGTGTTTAATGACAGCAATGGGGGTGAAATTAGACAATTTATAAAGGTTTATAGAATGTCATTTGAGAGCAAAGATCCCGGGACTTATCACTGGAGAGTAATTATGATTCTGAATGTTGTAACAATTCCCTCATCAGCTCCAATTCTGCTCTGGTCATTTATTTGAGTGCTCATTCTATTTTAGTATGACTTGCCTGCATTTTATGCTAAGCAGGATGGGGTCCAGTTGTTCCCACCAGCAATTTGCTAAACTTTTGGCCCCAGCCTCTGACTAAGGAGATGCTGAACCTCTGTGTGCTGTACATTTCGAAGGCCACGAAGGTTGACGAGCACAGTACACTAGCTAGGATGAATCACTGTCAGTGAAAACAACCTTCTGGTGTCTTTTCATGGTTTTGATATGAAGCCTTTACTCAGGTCCCCAAAACAGGTCTATCCTTTACAGACTGTGTGCTTCAAATAGTTCTGTATGTTCTTCTGCTAAGCCAGAGTCTATGCTTTCTGTCCTTGTTAAAATAGATAAGTCCTGTTGATGGAAAGATGGCTCAGTGGTTAAGAGCACTGGCTCCTCTTTTAGAAGACCCTGGTTTCGTTCCCAGCACCCATATACTGGCCCACAACTGTCTCTAATGCCAGTTCCATAGAGCTGAGATCTGATGCCCTCTTCTGGCCTTTTAAGGTACTGCATGATACTACGTGCACACGGTGACCTACAGGCAAGCAACCACAAACATAATAAAAAAAGAAGAAAGAAAGAAAGAAAGAAAGAAAGAAAGAAAGAAAGAAGACAGACAGACAGAAAGAAAGAAAGAAAGAAAGAAAGAAAGAAAGAAAGAAAGAAAGAAAGAAAGAAAGAAAAAATCTAAAGTCCTCTAAAAGCAAACGTGAAAGTATAAAAACTTACCATTAGCAGACTGTACTACAATAAACATTACAGAAAGCTCTTGGGGTGGGTTTGGTGACACAAGGGTGGGTCTGGTGACTACAAATGGCTGAAGCACAGGGGATGTAGTAAACACTAGGCAAATACAAAGCCGCAGATGCTGCTTCCAGCCCCAACTCGCGCGCACCTTCTCCTCCTGTAAATCCCCTCGCACACCTTGCCATTAGCTGATTAGCAAAGATCTTGGCTCTGTCTTCAAATACGCGGTGACAAGGTAGCCAAGGAGACAAGGTCGGAGTGGACAGGAGAGTTAAAGAGCTGCCCAAGGTTTCAAGGGTCCCTGTGGTTGCTGTGTGGAAACATGACGGAGAAGGAGAAAGCGTGAAAATGGGGAAGACGGCTCATCAGTCCAGAAAGAGACAGAAAGGCAGGGACCGTCGTTCCTGCAAACCACTTCCACTTTCCATTCTTGCCACTTAAAATAATCTATGCTGGCTCTCATCCGTCCATCCCATCTCACTTAGGGTAGATGGCAGAGGTGGTCCTACAGTGGTCATGTGATGTAGCCCCTCCTCTTCTCCCCTTTATCCCACTCCCTCCATCTTCTGTTCCCTGTGATATGGCCACGTTGGCTTCCTGCTGGTTTCCACACAGGCTAGGCTCCTGCCTCAGGGACTTCTGTCTTCCCTGATAGCCACAAGGCTCACTCCCTCGCTTCTTCTACTCAAACACTGCTTTTTCCGAAACTACCCTCAATAAAACAGCAAAACGTGCCCCCCCCCCCATGGAGCTTCAGTTTTCTTTATAATGCTTATCGCCTCTGAGGTCATTAAATCTTTGTTAGATGAGTGAGTGACCACAGACATCTAAGACTTGAAACAGAAAGTTCAGCTGCAGAGCCATGAGAGTTCAAAGGAACAAAACTGTTACTGACTCAACACCCTGCATGTTTAGCCTGTTACGTTGCAATATTTAATCTTCATCACCATACTATCAAGTAATGTATCACCATTAATTTGTTGGCAGATGTTAAAGTCCAATGAAGTGCAGTATTTTACCTCTGTCACTTGTGGATAACAGGAAAATTCAAACTCAGGTCTTTATAACTTCATATACATAGATAGATAGATGATAGATAGATAGATAGATAGATAGATAGATAGATAGATAGATAGATAGATAGATAGATATAGATATGTGTGTGCATGTGTGCGTGTGTGTGTGTGTGTATCATCACATTCACTCATTGCTCCCAAAACTCTCATTATCTCAGCTGAGGGGAGGGGAGAGAGTATGTGAGAAGGCTTTCTGAAGAAGGTAGAGCCTCGTTTCTCTGGGGAATCTAGTTATAGAGGGCACTTAGATCCACAAGAAAGAAATTCAAAAGCATCTTGAGAAAAGAAAATTAATATATCCGCAATTTGTACAAACGAGGGAGACAGCAAATCTACTTCCTCCCGCCCTTTCTGTAGCCAGGGCTTTATAGAAAAGATGGGACATGAAGGGTCCAAGAATAAGAAAATAAAAATGTAGATTACACAAAAAGGGATGTAGAAAGAAAGAAATATAACGTTGTAAGCCTAGGAGAATGAGAGCAGTCAGCAGCTTTCTCAGTAGCTCGAGGATTAACTATTAAGAGTGGGTTACTCCGCTTTACAACCCATAGCTCTATTCACAAGGCCAAAGCATCTCTCTGCAAACTGAGAGCTAGCCTACAGATATGAGCTGAGTCAACTTTTAGGAAATAGATATATGACCTCTGGGTTACGCATTATCCCTGCTATGTGAAACTGGCAGCATCTAAGAGGGGAGACCACAAGGCTTCAGTAAACATCACCTGGAAGTACCAAGGAAGACAATAGAATACAAACACTAGTTTAACTGAAAAACTCTGTTAATGGAGATTGTAAAGTAAGGACATCTGTATCTGAGTTTTACCTTGAGATTGTAAAAGTTCCTTTGTTCAGACCTAATGCTTGGTGCCCCTCCTATAAAAAGGTAGGTTCAGAAACCGGCCTTCACCACAGCCTAACAAAATCCACCTCTGGCTGTGGTCTCAGCTAGCTGACGAGTTTTTTGTGCCCCATGGAGATTTTTTGATTTATTTTATTTTTCCTGGATTCTGGTTTCTGAAATAAAGTTTGCTTCTGGTTTATCAGACTTTGGTGGTCTGTCCCCATCTTTGTGCGAGACCCCCTGGACTCAACAGAACAGAAGCCAGGGAACACACTTGTACTAATTTGTCAAAACTGAGATCTCTGTTTAGGAGGCAAGTTCCTCCTCTGGCTGGCGTTAGGGCTCTGCCTTTCCCTTCCCCATGGGAATTACCATGGAATTCCTGGGAAAGTTTTAATTCTTTGAGGTCCATGTTTCAGTAGTCTGATAGCTAAAGAGAGAAACAGAGTGTTTCCTTTAAATTAAATCCTCTGCTTTGTTTAAGATAGCATCTTGAGGATATGGTGGAATTAGTAGGTAAATTCCTGAACTATGCCTGCGCCTGAAGCAAGTGTAAACAGAGCACAAGGTAGGAGCCAAAGGTCAGAAGACGTCAGTGCCAGGGAACTGTGACTAAGAACCATTTCCTCATAAACTCTGAGCTTGCATTAGAGCTGGCACAAGTGACTCCATTTTCATTGTTGATTTGGATACAGGGACTCACTGTGAACCTCAGGCTCACCCCAGACTCAAGATCCTTCCGCTTTAGCCCCATTAGTGCTGGGACTCAGGCAGGCATCATGACCAGTTGATTTTATTCTTAAGATTGTCTTTGAAGGCATCGCTGTTTCACAGTATAGTAGTTTGGTTTCAACTGCCCGTCAGCCCCAGGTGTTCTGATCTGAGGCCATGTTGTAAATGACAGATGCAAGGAGTTGATGCCAATAAAAACCCTTGTTAGGCAAATCTAAGTAACTTGAAGTAGGGAGCGATTCTATCTGGAATCCATTGTTGAGTTTAATTTTGCCTCTTCTGTAGGTGGTTTCCTAGTACTACTCGGCATCTTTTGTTATGAGTCCTTCTCAACAGAAGAAATTCAAATGGGCAAAAGACTTAAAGTCATGCTCAACCTCCTTAGCGATAAGGGAAATGCAAATTAAAACAACTTTGAGATACCATCTTACACCTGTCAGAATGGCTAAAATCAAAAACACCAATGATAGCCTTTGCTGGAGAGGGTGTGGAGAAAGGGGCACACTCATTCATTGCTGGTGGGAATGCAAACTTGTGCAACCACTTTGGAAATCAGTGTGGCGATTCCTCAGGAAATTTGGGATCAACCTACCCCAAGATCCAGTAATACCACTCTTGGGAATATACCCAAGAGATGCCACATCAAATGACAAAAGTATCTGTTCAACTATGTTCATAGCAGCATTGTTTGTAATAACCAAAACCTGGAAACAACCTAGAAGCCCTTCAATGGAGGAATGGATGAAGAAAGTGTGGAATATATACATATTAGAGTACTACTCAGCGGTAAAAAACAATGACTTCTCGAATTTTGCGTGCAAATGGATGGAAATAGAAAACACTATCCTGAATGAGGTATCCCAGACCCAAAAAGAGGAACATGGGATGTACTCACTCATAATCGGTTTCTAGCCATAAATAAAGGACATTGAGCATATAATTTGTGATCCTAGAGAAGCTAAATAAGAAAGTGAACCCAAAGAAAATCGTATAGCCATCCGCCTGGAGAGGGGAAGTAGACAAGATTGCAGGGCAAAAACTGGGAACTTGCGGGTGAGGTGACATGGGGCAAAGGGGAAATGGGATGAGAAACATGAGAAGGGGAGGATGGGAGGAGCTCGGGGGATTGGGATGGTTGGGATATAGGAAGGGTGGATACGGGAGCAGCGAAGTATATATCCTAACTAAGGGAGCCATCTTAGGGTTGGCAAGAGACTTGACTCTAGAGGGGTTCGCAGGTGTCCAGGGAGATGTCCCCAGCCGGTACCTTGGGCAACTGAGGAGAGGGAACCTGAAATGATCCTATCCTATACTGATGAATATCTTACATATCACCTTAGAACCTTCATCTGGCGATGGATCGAGGTAGAGACAGAGACTCAATTTGGAGCAACGGTCTGAGCTCTTAAGGCCCAAATGAGGAGCAGAAGGAGGGAGAACATAAGCAAGGAAATCAGGACCAAGAGGGATGCACCCACCCACTGTGACAGTGGAACTGATTTATTGGGAGCCCACCAAGGCCAGCTGGTCTGGGACTGAATAAGCATGGGTTGAAACTGGACTCTCTGAGCATGGCGGACAATAAAGGCTGATGAGAAGCCAAGGACAATGGCACTAGGTTTCGATCCTAATACATGAACTGGCTTTGTGGGAGCTTAACCTGTTTAGACGCTAACCTTCCTGGACGTAGATAGAAGACCTTCGTCTTCCCGCAGGGCAGAGAATTTGGACTGCTCTTCAGTATCCAGAGGGACGGGGAATGGTGTGGGGGGAGGAGAAGAGGAGTGAGGATAGGGGATGGGGAGTGGGGGGAGGGGACAATATTTGGGAGGAGGGGAGGGAAATGGGAAACGGGGAGCAGGTGGAAATATTAATTAAAAAAGAATAAAAAAAAAACTTTCCTTGCAGTAAAGTATTTTAGATGCTTATCATCCTAAAAATCTGATGCTTTCAAAGCATTCTGATGTTTTTATGAAACACACTCGATAGACCCCCCCAAAGCACCATTTTTGTTTGTTTTGTTTTGAGACAGGATTTCTCTGTGTGACCTCGAACTCAGAGATCTGCCTCTCCCTCCGGAGTGCTAGGATTAAAGGCGTGTGCCACTACATCTGGTTCCAAATACTATTTTAATAGGTTTTGCTGAGCTGCGTGCCCTGATTTATAAGGCACTAAAGGTGTTTGAACAGACAGTTAAACCCAAACCATATTTGTGACAAATTAAGAATATCTACTTTAAATTTTTTTCTTGTATATTATTTTATAATCCCTTAAGACGTGGTTGTTGGCTTGCTGGATTCTCAGCCTCAATTTCCAAAACTGACTTTTGAAAATGCTGTGTCCTCAATGCCGAGATTAAGATTGCAGGGAGCCTGGCCTGAGAGGACACATCTACCCCACGTTTTCCTGCATCATGAAGAGGAATAGAAAGGTTGCATTGGCCAGAAAACCAGGAAGGCAGCCAGCAAGCAGTCTCTCCTAGACATGGCTGCATAAACAAGACCAGAACAATGGCAATGCTAGTGACATGTTGATGCTGAGGGCAAATGTCATGGGGTCCATCCCTAAACAAAGAACTACAGTCAACTAATGACTGCCCCAAGAAGAAGAATTAATCTCTCCCAGGGATGAGCACCCAGTTTGGTTGTCTAATCAAGAATTGTCAGTCTTGAAACCACACACACACACACACACACACAACAAAAACAAACTCAATAGGACCTATTTATACATATTTATTTGTTCACATATATATGTATGTATGCACCAAATATCATCAGAGAAAAAGAGGCTACTGACTTGAGAATAAAGAACATGGGAAGGGCTCACAGGAGTGTAAGTTCTGCCAGGCAGTGGTGGCACACACCTTTAATCCCAGCACTCAGGAGGCATAGGCAGGTGGGTCTCTGTTGGCAGAGGCTGTTCACTCATTTCCCGGCCTCCAAGACCCAAAATAGCCACACAGAAACTGTATTAATTTTTTAAATTTTATTGATTTTTCTTGAGCTCTACATTTATTTCTGCTCCCCTCCCCTTCAACCCTCTCCCAAGATACTCAGGAGATCTTGTCTTTTTCTACTTCCCATGTAGATTAGATCTATGTGTGTCTCTCTTAGAGTCCTCATTGTTGTCTAGATTCTATGGGATTGTGAATTTTTTTAGGCTGGTTTTCTTTGCTTTGTGTTTAAAAAAACACTTATGAGTGAGCACATGTGATAATTGTCTTTCTGGGTCTGGGTTACCTCACTCAATATGATGTTTTCTAACTCCATCCATTTGCCTGAAAAAATCAAGATGCTGTTATTTTTTTCTGCTGTGTAGTATTCCATTGTGGAAATGTACCACATTTTCCTTATCCATTCTTCAGTCAAGGGACATTTAGGTTGTTTCCAGGTTCTGTCTATGACAAACAAAGCTGCTATGAACATAGCTGAGCACATGTCTTTGTGGCATGACTGAGTATCCTTTGGATATATACCCAAAAGTGGTATTACTAGTTATTGAGGAAAGTTGTTTTCTAATTTTCTGAGAAATCACTACACTGATATCCAAAGGGGTTGTACCAGTTTGCATTCCCACCAGCAATGCAGAAGTGCTCCCTTTTCCCCACAACCTCTATACAACATAAGTTGTCATCAGGGTTTTTGTTCTTGGCCATTCTTACAGGTGTAAGATGGAATCTCAGAGTTGTTTTGATTTGCATTTCTCTGATGACTAAGGATGTTGAGCATTTCCTTAAGTGTCTTTCAGCCATTTTAGATTCATCTGTTGAGAGTTCTCTGTTTATGTCTCTACTCTATTTTTTATTAGACTATTTGTTCTTTTGATGACCAATTTCTTGAGTTCTTTGTATATTTTGGAGATTAGCCCTCTGTCTGATGTGGGGTTGGCGAAGATCTTTTCCCATTCTGTAGGCTACCATTTTGTCTTGTTTACTGTGTCCTTTGCTTTACAGAAGCTTTTCAGTTTCAGGAGGTCCCATTTATTAATTGTTTCTCTCAGTGTCTATGCTATTGGAGTTATATTTAGGAAGTGGTCTCCTGTGCCATTGTGTTCAAGTGTACTTCCCACTTTCTCTTCTATGAGGTTCAGTGTGGCTGCCTTTATGTTGAGGTCTTTGATCCATGTGGACTTGAATTTTGTGCATGGTGATAGATATGGATCTATTTTTATTCTCCTACATGTTGATATCCAGTTATGCCAGCACCATTTGTTAAATATGCTTCTTTTTTTCCATTTGATATTTTTTGCTTCTTTATCAAAAATCAGGTGTTCAAAAGTGTGTGGATTAATAACCAGGTCTTTAATTTGGTTCCATTGGTCTTCCTTTCTGTTTCTATGCCAATACCAGTCTGTTTTCAGTACTGTAGCTCTGCAGTAGTGCTTGAAGTCAGGGATTGTGATGCCTCCAGAAGTTCTTTTATAGTACAGGATAGTTTTGGCTATCCTGGGATTTTTTACTTTATATATGAAGTTGAGTACCATTCTTTTGAGGTCTGTGAAAAATTTTGCTGGAATTTTGATGGGCATTGCATTGAATCTGTAGATTGCTTTTGGTGAGATTGCCATTTTTATTATGTTGATTCTGCCTACCCAACAGCATGGGAGATCTTTCCACTTTCTGGTATCTTCTTCAATTTCTTTCTTCAAAGATTTAAAGTTCTTGTTATACAAGTCTTCCACTTGTTTGGTTAGAGTTACTCTGAGATATTTTATGCTATTTGTGGCTATTGTGAAGGGTGATGTTTCTCTGATTTCTTCTATCATCTGTGTACAGGAAGGCTACTGTTTTTTTTAAGTTAACCTTGTATCCTGCTACATTACTGAAAGTGCTTATGAGTTGTAGAAGTTCCTTGGTAGAACTTTGGGGATCGCTTATGTAAACTATCATATCAGCAAACAGTGAGAGTTTGACTTCTTCTTTACTGATTTGTATCTCCTTGATCCCTTTTTTGGTGTCTTATTGCTCTAGCTAGGACCTCAAGAACTATATTAAATAAATATGGAGAGAGTGGACAACCTTGTCTTGTTCCTGATTTCAGTGGAATTGTTGGGAGTTTCTCTATTTAGTTTGATGTTGGCTGTTGGCTTGCTGTATATTGCCTTTATTATGTTTAGGTATGTTCCTTGTATCCCTGCTCTCTCCAAGACCTTTAGCATGAAGGGATGTTGTATTTGGTCAAAAGATTTTTCAGCATCTAATGAAATGATCATGTGGTTTGTATTCTTCAGTTTGTTTATATGGTGGATTACTTTGACAGATTTTTATATGTTGAACCATCCCTGCATCTCTGGGATGAAGTGACTTGATCATGGTAGATGATGGTTCTGATGTGTTTTGGGATTCGATTTGCTAGTATTTAGTATTTTTGCATCAATGTTCATGAGTGAGATTGGTCTGAATTCTCCTTCTTAGTAAAGTCTTAATGTGGTTTGGGTACCAGGGTAACTATAGCTTCATAAAAAGAATTTGGCAATGTTCCTTCTGTTTCTATTGTGTGGAACAATTTGAGGAATATTAGTATTAGTTCTTTGAAAATCTTGTAGACTTCTGAGCTGAAACCATCTGGTCCTGGGCTTTTTTTGGTTGGGAGACTTTTGATGACTGAAAAACTGTATTAATTAAAACACTGCTTGGTCAATCGCTTAGGAGTCTGTCGAGCTAGCTCTCATATCTTAAATTAACCCATTTCTATTATTGTACTGTATTTTCTATTGTATTTTATCACGAGGCTTGTGGTTTACCGGTAAAGTTCCCAGGTGGTTACATGGCTTCTCTCTGACTCTGCCTACTCTCTCCTCCTCTATTTGCTTGAAATTCCCATTTTACCCTATTCTATATTGCAATAGGCCCCAAACAGATTCTTTATTAACCAATGGTATTTACAGCATACAGAGGGGAATCCCACATGAGATCTTTGAGTTTGAGACTAACCTGGTCTACAGAACAAGTCAAGGACAGCCAGGGCTACACACAGAGAAACCCTGTCTTGAAAAGAAAAGAAGAAAAAGAAAAGAAAAGAAAGGAAGAGAGAAAAAAAGAAAAGAAAGTTCTAAGTAGTCTATGTAGTCTACCAAAACCTCAGTTAGCATTTCAATATCTAGTTAGACCAGTTAAGAAAAAAGCCCTTTATAAAGTACATGATTTGGAAGTATTTAAATGAACATAAAGTGCTTTTAGGTTCAAGGATTGGGGGACTTGGTATAAACAAGTGTTGACCCAAGTCCCAAATTCAAATGTTTTAATTAGGTGTGCCAATCATTATAATTTTTAGTATGCAATAAACTTTCAAAATGTCTGAAGTTGGAGGGGGCGGGGAGGGTGGTAGACAATCACAATGGTTGGTTGGTTATCTTTAGAAAATGTAAAGGCAAATAGAGTTTTACTTTAGAGGCTCACCTTGATGGCTTGAAGTAAAAGTTAATTGCAGAAGAGGGTATCTGTGTGTGTGCCCGTGTGTGCTTTGCAATGGGGATCCCTTCCCAGAGTGTCTGCAGAGGGCTAGATTTCTTCTCTCACAAGTCTAGGAAGTCCCAATACCAAGGGTTATGGGGTGACTTAAGGTAAGGTGGGGTGACCTTATGGTATGACTGAACAAGCTATTCGAGTTCTTCCAGTCCAGAAAAGAGATGTGTCCTTCTTCCGTACTTCACTTTGAAAGCAGGGCAAGTCACTTAGCATCCATCCCCTGGAATAAGCTAAGAGGGAACATTTGTGTCTTTTCTCTGGAGTCCCGAGAACTTCTATTTGTGTAAATCTTTAATGGGGCCTAATTGCTGCAGCCACTGAATTTCAACCTTCATGAAGTTGCTTATCAGAGATGGAGACTTATTCACAAAACAATACATAAAAATTCACATTAATTTCGAGCACTCGTAAGAGTAATACGCAGCAGATAATTCCAGCAAGGTAGTGTCGGACTTACTTCTTTCCATGTAGGGATTTCTCAACAATTTACTCAAATCTCAATGTGTACAGTGGTGTGTGTGTGTGTGTGTGTGTGTGTGTGTGTGTGTGTTTATGGGGATGTGCACACTCATGCTTCCATGTGCAAATGTCAAAGGAGGATACTGTGTGTTCTGTTCCATCACTATCCCTTGTATTGCCTTAAAGCATGTCTTTAGTTGAACCTAGAGCTTACCTTTTTTTCTGCTAGGCTGGCTGACCAAAAAGCTCTAGTGGTCCCCCTGTCTCCAACTCTATATTGTGAATATACATGCAGCCACATATAGCTTTTGTCCATTGAGCCAACCTCCCCAAACCTCCAGGAAAGTTTTTCAAGAATCAAACTTTATTCTACAATGAAGGCAGAAACTAAATGGCCACCAAAGTCTCAGATAGCAGAAATGACTTCTCTGTTATGAGCTGATACGACCAAGTGACTTGAGACAAAATCTAAATGGTATTCATGTTTCAGACATGGAGATAAATATTAAACCAAAATCCAAAGACAACTGAACTAAGAACACAAAGGACCAGATTGTGAGAATTAATTAGGAACCCTGCTTCACAAGCTGAAAAACTAAGGTATTCTTCACAAGCAAGACCTGGTCAAAATCCAAAGCATTTTCTTTCCTTACCCATTCACCACCATGTGTTTATAACAACTGACACCCGAGGGTCAGAGAGAACCAAGGCAGGAAAGCCATGGGTTCCAAGCACAGGAATGGGCAAGCCATGGGTGTATGTCTTGGCTTGCTCCTCAGACTTGCTACAGGGTGCTTAACCGCTTTAAACCAGGAGACAAGTCAATATTTCCTTCATGGATCTATGTGCAGTTTGGCCAAAGTCAGGCTAGAATGACTCCTAGTTTTTTCTCTCTGACTTTTCTCTAGCACTTTTACCATTTTGTGGGAAAGGTGAAACAAATCCAGGAAATAACTATGTTAATTTAGCTATGTGATAAGCAGTCAGAGCCATGTGAAATCATGCACAGCAAGCTTTAGCCTTTCCCCTTGCCGCAGCAGGTGACCTGGTGACCCATTGTTTTAGGATTCCTGTTCCTACTGCTAAAGGGGCATTGAAGGGCACAGTCTCTCATTTTTAAAATGTCTCTCCCCAGAGGGCTTTGGTGCTGGGTCATGGTGACAGTAACATTTGTGCCACAAATGGTTATGAACTCACAATACTTCCATGTGTTACGTAGAAGCTTTATAATGTGCATGTAGTATAAACTGTGTTAAGGGTTTGGATCCTTCCCTGAGGTAGCGATACACATTCCTGTCCTCTCTTATGATGCTGAGCAGTGGCAGCAACCAGAGCTCTGAATTGGCTCTGAGAGACCCCAAGAGGAAGGGGCCAGCCCTGTACAGTGCTGTTGCTCAGCTTGGAGGTTCAGTTGGATGCATTAGGTGAATGCATTTCCAATGTACATTTCAAGTCACAATGAGTTTATCATTATGTAACCTCCATGGTAAGTGTTGATCCCTCCCATAAATGTCATCATAAAACACTTGGGGGTTGTATTGTTGCTCTGTGTCTTACTCAGCAAATGTCTTCGAGAGTCACATATGTCATAGCAGGTGTCAGAACTTCCTTTTCCTTCAAGACTGGATAACATTCTACCACGTGGACATACCATATTTGTTTATCCACTTCATTGTTGCTATGGTTCTGTCTTTCTGGCAAAAGACAACAATCCTGTCCACCAGAAGTGTTTCTCACTTAGGCTGCTACTGTGGCGTTCTCCCCCATCCAGGGGGCTTCTCTCCTTGTCCGAGGCCAGGAGCACAATATGGAAACCAGAGGCTACTGTAAGGACCTGATTTCCTAGAAGTTTTCCATCTTCTAGGAGACAATACTGAAGAGGGGAAGGCCGCAGAATACCTCTTTGAGAAATGGAAATGGTAACTTATTTCAGGCCCTCATCCTTTCCCAAGTCAAGAAACATGTACCAACAGTTAAAATTGCCTGAGGGAAGGGAGGAGTTAGGGATCCTATGGGAGCTGCAGCCGTTCCTCTCTTTTCCTCTCCTCTATAAAGTCAGTCCTGTCCTTACAGTGCAGAACAGAGAAGTGTGGCCACCTGTTGGACACCAGGAGAAGTGCAGCCTTGGAGCCCTGGAAATCCTTATCTGTAGACTGTGCTCACTGTAGATGAAAGGGTGTACATCCCTATAGGAAAAAAATAGGTGAAAAACCAAAATACACCACAACAAAGATCAGCCTTATAGCAATTAAATGGGATTTATTTGTCACTAAAAAGAAAAGGGTGATCAAACTGTCAAAAGACACAGGAGAACTGATATATTTGTATACATATATATCAGTGTGTGTGCACGCGCATGCATGTGTGTATAGTGTATATATGCATATGCATATGTGTGTGTATAGTATATATATATGTATATCTGTATATATAGTGTGTGTATGCACGTGCAAGTGTGTGTGTGTGTGTGTGTGTGTGTGTGTGTGTTATTAAATGGAAGAACCCAGTCTGGGAAGGCTATTCATCATAGCATTCTTAAACCACTGAGACAACAAAAAGACCAGCAGTTGCCAGGGGCTGGAAAGAGGATGGACAATCAGATCATAGCGTATTTTTAAAGCAGGGAAACCACCTCGGGATCCCATCACGATGGATGCATGTCTGGGGTGTGTGTTACATTGGTCTATCATCATGTGTTTTTTGAGATTATCAGAAAGTTGGTTCTTTGCCTCCCTGCTTCACACCCAAGCATCTTTGTCTCTGAGTGTCCTTCACAACTTCCTGTCCTGGAGCAGGTTAGCCCCTCTAACTCTGCAACATGGAAAAGGAAAAACAGCAAACAGTTGAGGGCGGGAAAAACATTATGCCCTCCAGAGGGGGACTAATCATAACTAGTCATATTATTATCTATCTACCTAAAATGACATAAATACATATAAATTGGTGTATAACTACTCATACATAGTTCAAATGAAATTTTCTCATTTGGACTGATAATGCCACCCCTTAGAGCCGTAGACCATCTAACAAAAATTACAACACCAGGCATGCAAAACCCCCTTTAGTGTTGTTGGTCAGGCTTTTCCAAGAGACTCCATAAACATTATAGGTGCTATTGCCCTTGGTTGCCTCCCAGAAGTGAAAGTTAAGTCCCCATTGCTGAAGACGCCACATGCTTCAGACACAGGACCCAGAGGACCTGAGCTTGATCTGACCGAAAAGCATCCTCCCTGAGGATGGGTTGCACGGTACCAGAGGCACCATGCAAACCCCTAAGGAAGGGAAACAACCTGTGATCTTACCCAGCTCTGAGCCTGTGAACCACACAATGACCAGCATGACACGATAACCCTAAGGTGCAGGAGCGGCACACAAACCTTGGTGGTGACCAGTGCTGTCCCATTGTATTTAAGGCCGGCTCACAAGGGGGAAATCACGCCTGGTACTAGACACCTAGCCAACCACGTGGAGACAGAGAATTCATGGGTCTTGAATGAGAACCCACAGCTGCCAGTTTGTTAAACCAACACAATTTCTAACTACATTCTAAATATTTGTCTTTATGTCCATAGATGAGTGTAGTTCTTACCCCTCCCCCATTGAGGAAGACCATTCCAGAAACAACCACCATTCAAACAGAGAGAACAAGAGATTGTGCAGGGCGCAGTCCCAGCTGACACATCAACAACCCAATTCCTGCACCTAAAGCTCCAGTATGGTTGCAGGAGAGAGAGGGGCAGAAAGATCATAAGAGCCAGAGGAACAGGAAGTTTTCCATAAGATTGTGTCTCTTAGAAATGTTATAAGCTACACCCATGAAGCGTTACCAACACTGCTGCTATGACCTGAACGTTGAGGGCACCAATGGACACGCTGATATGAAAGTCCTGAAGTCAAATACATACAAGCAACATCATACAGACTGAGCAGGTGATATTTACATATTCAGGATTATACATATACCAACAATTAAAAAAAAAGGCCATGAATTTGAGAGAGAACAGTGTGATACATGGGAAAGATGGGGGGAGGGGAAGTAGGGAAATGATGTAACTATATTATAATTTAAGAATTGTTATGAAAACACTGTGCTCTTGAAAACAGAGGATCAGTTGTTTCTCACAGCTGCTGCTGCTGCTTCTCGGAGTGTCTAAAACTGCCTGCGATGACCTTCTCCTCAGCCAGCTTCAGCTGCGTGTTGTAGGCACCTGGTTTACCAGGTGCTGTAGGCACCGACTTGATGTTTCTCTCTACCCTCTCCTCACCTGCCCCTTGCCTTTGCTCGCTAGGAACCCGATAAACTCATTCATTCAAATCCAAAACCACAGCTCCCACAGATTACTCTCAGACCATACCCAATGGGGTCGTTACATTTTTGGAGAAACTCAGAGAACGTACATCAAGAATGAGCCATGAGGTATAAACTTCTGGTGACAACATTGCTTCAGCGTTAACTTCCCTGACTGTGACATGTACACCCCACACACAGGAAAATGGAATTCTGGGGACCTTCTAGACTCAGTACTCAGTTTTTCAGAGCCTAAAACTGCTCTTTAAAAAGTAGTTTGGGCTGAAGTTAGTTTGGTTGGTAAGCGCTTGCCTTGCAAGTTCAGAGATTTGAGTTTGAGCCCCACAAACCCATGTGTGAGATGCTAGGCATGGTGCGGAATGCTTTTAATCCCGCTCCGGGTAAGGCTGAGACAGGTGGCGTCCCCGGTGTTTGCTAGCTGGGTAGCCTAGGCCACACAGCAAATTCCAGGTCGATGAAAAGCACTGTCTCAAAAACAAACAAATAAATAAATGTTTCTCTCTGACTTACACACACACACACACACACAGAGAGAGAGAGAGAGAGAGAGAACGAGAGAGAGAGAGAGAGAGAGAGAGAGAGAGAGGGAGGAGGAGGAGGAGGAGGAGGAGGAGTTGTTCTGTACTGTTGTAGCAAGGAGGGCCACCTGGGTACCACAGTCTCTCAGCACAGTGTTCAGAAACCTCTGTTCTCTTTCAGAGGGGCTCACCCTCCACCCCTACTCTCATTGGCCTTTTAGGTGGGTAACAGGGAATTCAAACCTCTTAACTTGGGTCACCATTGAGGGCATTTTTCAGGAAGAGTTCTCTGCATAATGATTCATCTTAAATGTCACCGTTCTGGGTGACACCTTAACCACCCTCCTCCCACCCACCTCTCACCCAGCCTGTCTATGATTTCCTTCCTGAAAACTCTGGCAAGTCACACCAACAGACTGTGATCTCCACAGAAGGCAGAAGCGCTGTCCTCAGTGCCTCAAACAGCAGCTGGCACGGAATGGGAGCGCAATAAATATTTGCTGACTGAATAATCCTGCTACCGACTAGCTGTATTGCCAAGGGTAAGGCAGTTAAACCTTCCTGGACCTCAATTTAATCATCTGTAAAATGGGCAATTATGCTCAATCATTGCACTCTCTTGTCTCAATGCTCTGCATGTCCTAGCCTAGATCAGAGTGACCTTGTTTTCTGACTCAAGGGCTTCTTGGGCCATAGGATGACTGGGAGGTGCTTAGGAGTTGCACCTCCGATGGCCTGGGTTGCCTCACCTTCCTGCCTGGGGGGAGGCAGGTCTTCAGATCCAGAGAGAAGTGGGAATGTGTGCTAGTAGAGGGGGTTGCTGGGAGTTCCTTCCCTGGAATGGCATTCCCAAGAGGGCAGCCATCTTGTATGCGTTGACTCCCTATTGCCACATATGTAGACAGAATAGTTACCAACAATCAGCAGTTCTGTAGATGGTTCTGGAATGAGTAAGGAACAGCACACGCCAGCCATGCCTGTCTCCATTCCTGGCTAAGTGCTGCACAGTATGAAAACAGCCACAGTCAGCCCCTCCCACAGGCGGAACCCTCTTCGAGCTGTTTGTACTTGCCTCTTCCCATTTGATCCTCATGATAAGCCCATGAGATAAGCGCCATTGGGCCCCATTATCCCCAATTCACAGATGAGATAGCAGAGGCACCCAGGGTTTGACCTGCCCCGGGCCACATTGCAGGTGAATAGCAGAGATTGATCTCAAACCCAAGTTCTCCCTCCAGACGCGATTCTATGGGCACCTGTGTGGGGCCGGCCGTGCAAAGCTCCGAGCGAGCGTGAGTGTGAGCAGGCAGACTCGTGCTGAGCCAGGGCACTGCGGAGGGGGCAGGCTGAGCGGAAGGGAGCAGAGCCTTCTGCTATGGTGTGGGGTTCTGGACCGCTCCAGCGAGCTTCAACCAGGAAGAAGGCAAGTCCCCACGAGGGGCCTAGTGACCCCGGTAGGGGGAGCACCTGCAGGAAGTGCATGGCCTCACGTAGGCGCTGCCACAGTCAGGCCCCAACATGCCCAGCTCCTTTCAGGTTCTTCACAGGACACAGATGCCAAAGATGTGGGCAAACAGGTTGGAGGAATACAAAACCAATTCAAAGTTTTCTCCTCTTTCTTGGGCAAGGCACCAGGCCTGACCCGTCTCTCATATGCCACAAGAATTCTTCGTAAACGGTGTCCAGTACCCTCTTATCTTTGCCAAAGTCACTTACATGTCTCTTTGATCAAACTTACTTTCACACCCTGTCCAAGGCACCCGGATTCTGCCCTCCCCCCATCCCGGAAGCCCATGGTGACCGCCATTGCTCCTGGCCTCCCACCTCTGCCTTTTGAGACCCTTTTGGGGGCCCATGAGCTTCTTCCTGCCATATTCTCTGGTTCCTGCTCCAAGCTGTCTGAGTTGGTCCTTCTAACCCAGCCCCGGTCCCTGGCACCTCCCCTGTGACTTCCAGCTCCTAGAGGGTGGGATGCAAGGCCCTGAACCAGGTCTCACAGCCGCCTTATCCTGCGCCAATCCCTGTCAGAGACCCCTGGGGTACCAGCGGCTTGGCAGATGCTCGGAAGCCTTCCCACTAGAGTCCAGGGATTGGTGTGAACGGAGGAGGTGATGAGGAAACGGGGAACAGAGTGTACGGTGGAGGAAGGACAGGTGCTGGCCCATGCGCTTGCTGTGTTAGTTACCTGGCGGTCAGAAGAACAAGGGTCACCTCGAAGCTGGTGTCAGGTCATGGGTATGGAACAGGAGGACCACTACAAAAGTTGACAGCAAAATGTCAAAATATCCTTTTTCAGCGACAATAGTTTCCCTTCCCCACTTCCCAACAAGGCCCTAAATTACCAAAGGAGGGGTTGGGCGACCCAAAGACCAGACCCCTCATTCCTGTTTCATCGACAGCTCTGGGTGCAGCTTATTCTGTCTGACCAGCTAGACATGGCCTCCAGAACAAAACCAAGGTGCTGACGGTTCCCAAGAAGGGCTGATAGACAATCATTGACCACTTTAGCCAGGGACTCCTTCCTCTATAAATCTCCCACTAAGCGCTCACCAGGCAGTTCCCTGAGATGGTTCTGGAGGCTCCAATGAGATGTTTCCGAGCCTGGATGGGATGGCCATACGCCTCACTCTGCTTGAAACTGTCCCCAGCTCATGCCTGTTATCCCAGAATCATTGTTACACCATCATGCTAGTGCTGGGTATTCTAATTTGATTCCACATTGGGCCTTGCTCAGTCAGAGCACTTTAAGGGAATCCCCAGAGGAGCAACTGGGCCAGAAGAGGTTGACACCAGAGGGCGCGAGTGAGCTGCGTTTGTCTGGGTTGTCGCCGGCAAGGCAAGGGTCCTGCTGGAGGGCAGGTGGATACCAGCTGAGAGAGCGCCCAATCAACCTCCTCACAGAGCCTGAGCTCTGCTCTGGCTTGCAGAAACCCAGAAACCTCTTCCATCTGCCCAGTAGAGAAAGTCCAAGTAGGCATGGGAATCCATGAGGGAAGTGACACCCGTCCCCCGTCCACTACAGCCAGGCCAGCCTCCTGTCAGGCAGTGCCTTGGGCTCCACAATAGGGTTTGGTCCACTCTGACTTTGATGGGCATGGATGTGGCTGCATCCCAATCTTGGCATCAGTGTGACCTTGGGCACATTGTTAACTTCTCTAAGTCCAGTTGACTCTTGTACCAAGAGTGTCTGCTTCCTCAGGCTGGTGTGAGGACATGTCCTAAAGAACGTGAAGCTGGTGACATCGCTCCTGGCAGCGAGGTGAGGCACTCTCATGGTGGCATACGGTTTGAGACGTTGTTAGCCTCATCGGCTCTCTCCGCTTACAGAGGTGCCTCTGCCATAGACAGCGGTGGACATCAAGACACAAAGGGAAACATCAGCTACCCAGGGGAAGTCTTTGACAGGGAGACAAGCAGACACATAAGAGAAGTGCCAGATGCCTCAGGATTAGAGCCTCCTTCAGACGGACAGACAGACATCTATGCATAGATGTAGAGAACAGACACCTATTTGTCTAGTAGATGACAACAGCTGTCCCAATGTAATTGTCAGCAGCCTCTCTTCACTCTTGTGGTGCCCCAGTTTTGAGACTAAACTACATGATGCTGTCTACTGGACACCGCCTGTGCCAAAGCCAGAGGCAGGCACAGAGAGAGAGAGAGGACATCCCAAGTGCCACCCCCAGGTCTCGCTGCTCTAGGAGTACACAGACTAGTAGTTGAGGGAATTGCACTGGGAAAGTGGGGTTGACCGTGCTGCTGGAAGTCCCCTTTAAACCTGTCAAGAAACAACTCTGATAGAACTGTCTTTCTTGTGTTCATTTTTTTTAATTAATTAATTATGTGCCTTGGTGTTTTGCTTACATGGATGTCTGTATGAAGGCGTCGGATCCCCTGGAATTGGAGTTTACAGTTGTGAGCAGCCGTGTGGGTGCTGGGAAGTGAACCCAGGCCTTCTGGAAGAGCAACTCATACTCTGAGCCGCTAAGCTGTCTCCTCAGCCCCCTCTTGGATTTATTTTTACTGATTTACAAGTTTGGGGATTACTACACACATTAAAACACCTGATACACGAAGCAGCACACATTTTATTCGGTGTCATAGTATTTTAGTATTTTTCCAGCCTTATAAGCTGCTTTTAAAAATCCCTCTATGCAGCCTAGGCTCAGGTAATCCTCCTGCCTCAGGCTCCCAAGCACTGGTGATATTTTTTAAACTGCAGTTATCTCTTTGTCTCTGTGTATGCTGGACAAACGGGTGTGTGCTGTCCACCTTCTACATAGACACATGCCTGCTGGTGATGGAGGTGTGTCTTGTATTAATCTGTTGCTTTCATTGGTTAATTAATAAAGAAACTGCTTGGCCTCTGATAGGGTAGAATTTAGATAGGCGGAGTAAACAGAACAGAATGCTGGGAGAAAGAAGCCGAGTCCGGAGTCGCCATGATTCTCCCACTCCAGACAGATGCAGGTTAAGATCTTCCCTGGTAAGCCAGCTCATGGTGCTACATAGAATATTAGAAATGGGTTAGATCAATGTGTAAGAGCTAGCCAATAAGAGGCTGGAACTAATGGGCCAGGCAGTGATTAAAAGAATACAGATTCCGTTGTAATTATTTCGGGGCATAAGCTAGCCATGCGGGCGGCTGGGTGCCGGGGACGCAGCCCTACCGCTCATATTACTACAGAGTGGCACCCAACGTGCTAATGAACTCCACGTAAAACCTGAGAGGGCTTAAAAAGGACAGAGAGAAAATTTAAGACAGCTTTTTGCTGTTTATGGGTTGCTTGCAGCAAAGAAATTGTCCTAACTCAGCAACAAGAAAAAACTGGCTGTTTTAAAATGCCGGCTTTCTGGGCTGTGCCGCCATTGCGATCTCTGTCTGGCTCCTGCAGGAGACAGAGCTTTTGAATGGATCATTTGGAATAAAGTGCTACGGCTTGCTTCATGGCAATGTGGACTGCTGTGTGCCTGGAACTGTGAGTGGCTCAGGGACACCAAATGGCTCTGAGGCAGGAGCGACTCAGCTCCACCATGCTGAACTGTGCTGGTCTCAGGCTGAAACTACCATAATTACAATAATAACAGCGCAATTAAGGTTTAGACTGGGAAGGATACAGGCAATACCGTATTGCCTGTACATGTTGCAACTTAAGTTTTTAAGAAATGCTTAACATTTTAAAAAATGCTCCTGAATAGTAAAAAAATTACAGATTCACAATAAAACAGATTCAGACATAAAGGACCACATTGTTGATGACTGTACGTAGGCTTGAGAGAAGAAACAAATATAAAAAATAAAGTTAATGGTTTAAAAAAAGGGTAAAGTCTTTAAAGAGACAGAGTACAGATAGTTGTAGATTAAAAAAAATAATGAAAAATAAGCCATGTAAAAATGAAAAATTCACAGAGAGTCTGGATTCTTTGTATTATTGTGTTTTCTTTAAAATTCTTGACTATAAAGGAGCTAAGTGCAGAGAGACATTTCATTATATGGGCTGCCAAGCTAAACCAAAATGGATATAAGGGTATGATTTCAGAATATGGGTCGAAGGATATGATGCTTTGGAGAGGGTCTTCTTTTGTTTTCACAGAGGATAAGACTCTACAGATTGCGTCTATCCCAATATGGTATGATAGACCACGCCCTCCTGAAAGGTTGCTGTAAACACCTTCAAAAAATTACTTCACTCAACTGCCGATTGAGATGACCCTGACACACAGGTTACACCATAAAAGATCTAAATACAGCGCCCCCATTCAACAAAAAACAGTTTGGAGAGAAAAACTGCGCCCATGTTCCCAAATATGGTTTATAAATGTTCTTTTACATTTAAAGGGGGATATGATATAGATATAAATAATTTGCATTGGTATGGATTATAAGGTCAATTTTGTTATGTGTATATGTATTTCTGATCTTGATTAAGGTATTGTGATTGTGTAGTTCATTTAAAAATGTAATGTATAATTAAAAAATATAGGTTAATAGATAATCATCAATAATAGTCAAGCTTGTAGTCATGTTAGTTAAATTTTCTAGATATATAGAGATATATTTCAGTTAGATAGACATTCTTCATATCTTTCAAAGACTGCAGAATATGGCATTTAAAATATTTTAATAACTTAGGGCTTTTCATGACAATGAGATACGTCTGCTCCTGGCAGCACCAATCTACTTCAAGAGGAAGATGGGCATTGAAGAGGCTCCTTATGGAGTTTGATAGCCATTTGGGCAAGAAAATGCTCTTGCCTGGACTGTTGCATAAACTGGACACAGAGAACCCGCAGAAAAAGGACTGCTGAACTTGCCTAAAGGTGAGATGGTCTTTCGAGGTTAGATCAATGTGTAAGAGCTAGCCAATAAGAGGATGGAGCTAATGGGCCAAGCAGTGTTTAAAAGAATACAGATTCCGTTGTAATTATTTCGGGGCATAAGCTAGCCATGCGGGCGGCTGGGTGCCGGGGACACAGCCCTACCGCTCATATTACTACATGCTGGTGCAGGTCAGAAGGGACCAGCTGGTGGGGATTATCTCTCCCACATGTGATCCCTTAATCAGATCCAGGTAGTTAGGCTTGATGGTAAGTGCCATTATAGGCTGGACTATCTGGTCAACCAGCAGTGGGATTATTATAGGCATGTGCCATGTTCAGCTAGAAGTGGCATTAAAATGAGTAAATAAATAAATAAACAAACAAAAGAATTGCTTTCTAAAATACCATTATTCTCTTTGTGATCTTATAAACATCTTTTTTTTTTTTTTTTTTTTTTTTGGATTTTCGAGACAGGGTTTCTCCATAGCTTTTGGTTCCTGTCCTGGAACTAGCTCTTGTAGATCAGGCTGGCCTTGAACTCACAGAGATTTGCCTGCATCTGCCTCCCGAGTGCTGGGATTAAAGGCGTGTGCCACCACCACCCGGCTATCATTTTTTTTTTTTTAGAAGCTGGTCATATTTTCCTTCCTTGTAGAAAGTGCATAGCAGGATTATAACTGTGGTCCAGGGCCACACTCTAAGCTGAGTTACTTATTCATCCACACTAAGACCCAGAAACATTTTATGCCATTGAGGGAAAAGGATGAGAGAAGAGAAAAAAAGAGAATATGATGGAAGTTGTGGTGATGCTCCCTGAGTTGGCTAGGACCCTCCTGATTACCTGAGATGGTTTGGAGGAGGATGGTGCCCTGACCCAAAGGACTAGAGACAGCCACACATACCCACCCTAGACTCAGAGATGCTTGGAAGGCGCAAGCTGCTCAACACTAAGCCTCTTGCCAGGGCCCCACAATGCACTCCCCCAAGCCCTGTCCTTGTCTATAGGCTTTTCCAGTCCTTCTGAGCTAGGCCCTCCCTGTGCCCTGCTCAGTTAACTTGAGGGCATCTGCTGGTGGGCAGTAGAGTCCCCTTGTCCACCTACCAGGGTCACACAGGAGCTTTGTCCTGCTTCTCAGCAGGGCATGTCCTGATCCCATCCCATAATGTCCTGGGTGATGAGATGAAAACCCCATAGCTCCCCAGCGCTAGAGGAGCTTTGCCTTATTTAGACATGGTGCCCTGGAGGAAGAAGAAAAGGAAGGAGGAGGAGGGGATGACAAGGAGATAGGCACAAAGGAGAAGGAAGGAAGCTGGAGACTTCTGAGAACTAAGGGTCATGATGACATCATGGCAGGAGGGTTTGGCTGGGGTCAGTGGGTGGGGGTGGGGTCCGATGGCTAGGGCTTGTGGTGACTTATTTATAGGAATGGGCTTCTTGTCTGTAGAAGTCATTTATTTAGTTAGCCATTAATTGTTTCGACACTCATTTATTGAGTTGTTATTATGCTTCAGGACCAAGAGCAGGCTTCAGAAGGGAGAGAGAGCTGCCAGGGCTGGGAGCTCATGGCCCAGAGAGGAGCAATGGGGCCACTATTGTGTTGGGGCTTGTGCAGGGGGAGAGGGATGTGTGACAGGCATTCTGGTGCATGATGGCAGACACAGGGGCAATGGAACTGGCTCTGTTTGGAGGAAGTAATGGCCAAGACAAACTCCCCTGGGAGGGAAGGTGGGAAAAGAGAGTTACCTAAGTGCTAGAGGAAGAGAGGAGGAGGAGGGGGAAGGGGAAAGAGGAAGAAAGAGGAGGAAAAGGGAGAACCAGATAAGGGTAGAAAGAGTATTACTGGAAGATGAGGAGGGGGAGCACCTGAGACATGACAGAGTCGAGATATGATTGAAGGTTAGCGACATGGCTTGCCTGCCGATGCGCTTACTGCCAAGCCTGTTGACCTGAGTTTGATCCCTAGGCCTCACAGGGTGAAAGGAGAGAACCAATTCTGGAAAGTTGCTCTCTGACTTCCACACGCACTCTGTGGTACACAAGTGAGCATGCACACACACACGAGAGAGAGAGAGAGAGAGAGACAGAGAGAGAGAGAGAGAGAGACTAAATAAATGTTGAAAACTTAGAAGGAAAACAGAAACGTTCTTGGGGAAGGAAGAATCACCAGATTCTAAAGGAGCCGAAATGCTACTTTTATCTGTGAGGCCCCTGAAGGCGTGGGCACATTCTTCACGGGACTAGTGTGACCCTGACAAACTGATTCCTGCTGTAAGATATGGCCAGGCATGGTTTGTGTTGAAGGCTTAACACACATCACCCCACACAAGCCTCATCCTTCCTCAGAGGTACCACGGTGTCCCCTCCTGATAGCTGGAAAGAGAAATCCTTAATGGAGAACAGAGTTTGCTGGACCCTACAGCTCACACGATAGAGTCAGAACGATTGCAGCTTTCTGCCACTACACACACAGAGAGACACACACAGACACAGACAGACAGATAGACACACACAGACACAGACACACAGACAGACACACATACACACACACACACACACACACACACACACACCCCACACACACTGTCACACCTGCGGATCCCTGCTTGGTGTCTGGACACAGCACCTGAACAGCTGCTGCTAGTATCTTTGACTGTCCTTAATAACAGCCAAGGCCCAATGTTACTCATTCCTTGCCAGTCTTAATTCGCACGCTTGCCATCTGATTCCATGCTGGGCTCATTCACAAATGAAAGGTTGCCTGCCTGCTTCTCAGTATAGACATGGCCACATTTTCTCTATCCCGATTCTCCACATTTTGGGGGGCAGCATTTGGACCCCCTTCTAGAAGAGCCAGACCACAGAAGGCCATAGACTCCAGGAGGAAACTTTAGCCCTGAGATTGTCTTTTTCAAAAGGAAGACCATGAACCCACAGGCCCCAGATGAAGGTGGTTTCTGCAGGGGTTTCCCCCACTTCCACCCTGGGCCCTGAGCAGCCACTGTTCTTCCAGGAGAATGAAGCCACCACACCTGGTTCTGGATAGCAACACTACTCATCTCTTGCCGGCACTAAAGTCCCAACCATATCTGTGTTTCTCCTGTTAACATTAATCTGAGTCTCTTTCAAGGGAAACTCTGTAGTCTGCCTGCTTCTGATTCATCCCCTCTGAGCTCATTAAAACCAGAACAATTTGGTAATAGCTGCTGGGTTTACTGGATGCCCTCTGGGATCTGTGAAAAGAAAAAAAAATCTCCATTCCTCAGAAACAGGAAGTTTCGACAGAAGGAAGCAGACAGTTGCGGAAATCAACATTTGTATTTTCCCTGCCTGGTGAGAGGCACAGTGTTCTGGTGTGCACCCCTGTGCAATCAGGACACTTCCTTCCTTCAGCAGGTCAGCACAAATGGATTCGATCCAGGACCTACTGTGCGCAGGGCCTGGGAACACAGGGGATTTTTAAAGAGGACCTTTGGTTGGGGAGGGTTGCGGTAACTGAACGCTCCATGCTCGGCCTGTAGAGGAAGGGCTGGAAAATGGGGGGGGGGGAGTAGTTGCAAGCTCACATAACAGATACTTTCTCCCAATTCTGGAGGCCTTCCTGGCTCACCTAGGGCCGTCTTTCTTCATTTGTCTTCCTGTGTGTGCCTGTGCCCAAATCATGTGCCAGGTGTGGTGGCTCACCCCTGTCATCACAGTCAGGACAGCAAAGGTCTGAGGCTAGCCTGAGCTACATATAGTGAGTTCCAGGCTAGTCTGACCTACAGAGTGAGAGTATCTCAAAAACCCAACAATACAATAAAAGGAGATTGGTCACATTGGAGTGGGACCTGTGCCCCCTTTAATTTTCTCTTTAGAGGCCTTTTCTCGGGTAGGCATGACACATATCTAAACTCAGATGTTCAGGGACATCTTTATATATATTGAGTTTGGGTCTAGCCTGGGCTACATGAGACCAGGTCTCAAACAAACAAATAAGTAAATAGATAAGCCATAAATAAAAACAAAGCCTTTTCTCTAACCCTTGTCACATTCGGAGGTCCTGGGGGTTAGGGTTTCAACACGTGAATCTTTGATCAGCATCTTCAGCTGGAGTCCTGGGTAAGGTCCAGGGTTTTCTATAGAAGGGTTCATATGTGCAATGACCATCATGACACCACATCTGGGTTCACATCTGGCCCCTTTACATAGCATCAAGGCGACATAACCCTAGTTACAGGTCCTGGAAGCTTCTGTTCCCTCAGAAACACAAGGAAGATGTTGTCTGCATCACAGGGACCAAATGTGACACCCAAAAAGTCCATCAGTGTAAGACACAGTGTCCCAAGACACAGCAAGTGCTCACAAAATTCAAGTTCTTTTCTTAAGCATGCTTCCCACTGGAGCATCTTCCTACAGGACACTAAGGATGCCCCTAACAGTTCCCTGGAGAGGAATGAGCTAGGAAACCTAAGAAGCAAGGGCATGCACTAAAATACCAGTCACTCCAAAGCTGAATGCTGATTTAGCCTTCAGTCCCTCAGCCTGGATCACTAAGACACTAAGATACCTTGCAGAGTGTGGGCAGAGCTACTAGCCCTCATTTGACTCAGCATCTCCAGACCCATTACTGATCCAAAAGGATCTTTAAGCTACAATGGTGGTACCTGCCTATGAACTCAGGACACTGGATTTGAAGCAGGGGAATTAGAAGTTCAAGGCCAGCCAGGGATGGCACAAGATACCCTGTCTCCAAAACTAGAAGAGCAGGGGGAGGGGGGGACCCTGTTACAAAGGCATTCAGGTCTGTCCTGAACTTGAACAGGAACTCCTGAGACTTCAAAGTATGGTAGCAGAAACTATGTCAGGTCCAGGCTGAGCCCAACTTAAAAGCTGATCCTGGGAGGGGGAAAGGTCAAAGCTGGCAACGCCTCCATCTTAGAGGAAATCCTCAGCCCATGGCAAGCTGACCAGGAATCAAGGGCTTTGTATTCTAATTCCAGCCCTGATATGTTCCATTGATGGAAACTAGCAAGTCATTGTGGGGAGTGGGGGGAGGCTATATATAGGCCAAAGAGAAAGTCACGTGCTTGATCAGCATGAGTTAATAAGCCCCACTAGCCCCTCTTGAGATTAGCAATACCTGGGGTGAAGAGAGTTCTTACATAGCTTTGAACTCTGCTGTCCCTAAACAGATAGCACTTGATGCAGGCACGCCCACTTTACAGCAGATGAAGGATGCATCTTTTCTTAAGAAGAAGAGCATTTCCTGCTTTGGAGGAAGAGAGATGGGGCTCTTCCTGGACCACATTGCCTCTTCAACATAACCCCCCCCCCGCAGCACCACACCTCCTTCCCCGAATTACTCACCCTTGGAAATATGACTGATGACATCGGGATGAGTAAGAGGCTCATGCACGTCACGGCCTGACTGCTGGGAGGGTGAATGAGTTCAGTGCTCACTGGAACACAGCCACAGAGATCTGCGCCAGGAGTCCAGGCACAGGCGTGTATGTGTGTGTGTGTGCACATGGGTGTGGAGGGGGTGCACGTGAGGGGGAGTGTGAAGGGGATGTGCATGTGTACATGTGTGTGCATGTGTGTGTGATCGCGTGCGTGTGTGTGTGCGTGTGGGGAGGTGTACATGTGTGGGGGTGTGGGGGTGCGCGCGGGGGATGTGAGGGTGTGTGCATGTGTGTGCGTGTGTGCATGTGTGTGCATGGGTGGGTGTGGGGGGTGCGTGGGGGGTGTGGAGGGTGTGTGCATGTATGCATGTGTGTGCGCGTGCGTGGGTGGGTGTGGGGGGTGTAGAGGGGGTGTACGCGCGTGTGTGTGCGTGTGTATGGGGTGTGTGTGTGTGCATGTGTGTGTGTGCATGTGGGCACAGGAAGGCTGGCCTTTATTTAATAGTGAATTACAAGTCCTGATCCATTGCTTTCTCCCTTTTCATTCATGTATTTTCTGTAGGTCAGTGCTCTGTCTCCATGCACACCAGAAGAGGGAATCAGATCTCATCACAGATGGTTGTGAGCCACCCTGAGGTCGCTGAGGATTGAACTCAGGACCTCTGGGAGAGCAGTCGGGTACTCTGAATCAATGGGCC
The DNA here is from genome assembly GCF_950005125.1 of Chionomys nivalis. Classification (NCBI taxonomy): domain Eukaryota; kingdom Metazoa; phylum Chordata; class Mammalia; order Rodentia; family Cricetidae; genus Chionomys; species Chionomys nivalis. The sequence goes on along the minus strand of NC_080108.1, from coordinate 41,292,211 downwards.
ACCTCTCTGGCCCTAGCCATTACTCTTACTAGCCCCTGCGAGACGGCAGCCTTTCTCAGCAGCAGGTTGACACATGCACCACCTTTCTAGGCAAATGGGCACAGAGGACCGGCTCCTTGAGGGATGTGGCTGACTGTTCTTCTGACCCAGTTAACCAGCTCCACCCCCATACAGTGAGGTGCAGCAGCTGACCAGAAATTGCCTGCCCAGCCTCAGAGGCTTTAGAAGGGCTTTACCCCAGGGTTTGGCCTCGCAGGGTGCGTGTGTGCAGTGGGGGTGTGTGTTTATACTTTGAGGGACATTCTAACTTGGGGTGTCAGTCAAGCAAATACTTCAGGTCTATTTTCCACTTCAACGTTTGAAACATTTAGTGGACATGGAATCAGAAAAAAGGAATGTATTCATTCAATGCGTTTTGAAATGTCTCTTTAACATTCTTAGAGCTTACAATGCTAGCTGTAAATCCTAGCAGAGGCAAAACAGCACGCAAGCTAGCCTCTCCTGGCCCTTGGTAAATAGGGCTGAAACACCAGTTTCCCCATACCTAACATGGGCGTAGTCAGGACACCGGTGGTATGGAAAATAACACGGGGACCGTGAAGCATGAGACAGCCCCACCTCCACGTTCTCGGCAGACAGTGACATAAAAGACTCCCTAAGTAGCCGCTGCTCCAAACATCGTTCTTCGCATACCGTGAGGGCTGCCACTTGGGACCTGCAGGATCTCTGCTGAATTGTTCTGTATAAGAATGGAAGGACAGGCTCTACACCTTTCAGGACAGAGGGACTAGAATCCAGGAAAACATATTGTGAGCTGGACATGCAGACACACCTGTGATCCAGCACTTGGGATGCTGAGGAAGCAGGTTATTAGTTTGCAGTTGGCCTGAGCCACCCATTGAGATCCGTCTCTCAAAATAAATCGCTTGATGTTACTTTGATATCTCAGGCATGAGCTATGGCAGCAGTGAGGCCAGGGCATTAACTATCCAGGGCTCCCCCAGTTCCTCCCCATCAGCGCCTGTGCCATCAGAGGGGACAAAAGTGTCCCCCAGCTCACATTCTTCAATATCAGGCTTGGCTTGCTAGCAGCTTCCTACATGGCAGGAAGGAATCGCGAGTAACCTACTCGGTGTAGAAGAGATACCCCCGTATACCTCAGTGATTATTCCTGATGCCAGAATCTGTTGGTTGACTTAGGATCCCCATCATGCTTAGTGTGGAGAGTGACCTTCTGAGAGGTTCACGAAGAACCAGGTAACCAGCATGACTTCTCTCGGAGCCACCTCTGCATTCGAGTCTCTGCTAGAAGGGCGCGGTTTGTGTCCAATGAGCCTTCTGAGTGTGGTTTTCTCTGGGTCATACTGAGAGTCCAGGATGGGTCATTCAGCTGCTCCAGGGCTTGCAGGTGGGCTTGGGGGTTGCTCCATGCCTTCCCTGGGTCTCCCTGCTCCCGGACTCTAATCACAAAACAGGATGTATAGCTTCTCTCTCTCCTGTCCTCCCCAGCACCTTTCTCTCCATACAGCCTACAAGATGTCTTTCTAGTCCTAGGACAACTACTGGCTAGGCGCGGGCATGAAAGCAACGCTTTGTCATGCTCTTTTTCAAATGTGTGCCCTTGTTGCCTTAAGAACCTGAGATGGCTCAGTGGTTAAGAGCACTGGCTTCTCTTCCAGTGGACCCAGGTTCAATTCCCAGCACCCACATGGCAGCTCACAATTGTCTGTAACTCTAGTTCCAGGGAGTCCAACACCCTCAAATGGATACATACATGCAGGCAAAGCACCAATACATATGAGATTTAAAAGAAGAGCACTTAGGTTCTGAAAAGCAAATCCAAGACAGCCTTTCCTGCACAGCAGCCTGAGCAGTTAGCACAGAGTTGCTGAGAGGGAAAGAGAGCAGCAGGTAAAGACTGGGGGGACAGTGGCCGTTTCCTGAAAACCCTACCCCACAGAGAGGTCTCTGGCTGCCGCATTTGGGGCTTTCCGGGAAGTTGTAGGAAACGGCAGGGGAACAGACAAGAGGATCAAGGAGGCCAGAGGTGGATCCCCAGGCAGCACCGCTGCTCCTCAGCAAAGGCACCAGCATGCTGAGAAGAGCGAAGGAAAGTCCGTTTAGTTAAAGGCCGCTAGGACAGCCGGGTATTCCAAAGCATTTCCTCACCTCACATCAGACATCGTTCTGAGGTGGACACGGACCTGTGCAAAACTCTGAAGCGTTAAGTCTTCAAAATGTTTATGCAAAGAAAGAAGAACTATCGAAACCAGGGCATTGTGTATGCTACACAAGTGCGCTACACAAATGTGCTACACAAGAGCGCTACACAAGAGCACTACACAAGAGCGCTACACAAGTGTGCTACACAAGAGTGAGTGCTACACAAGAGCGCTACACAAATGTGCTATACAAGAGTGCCACACAAGTGCGCTACACAAGTGCGCTACACAAGAGTGCCACACAAGTGCGCCACACAAGAGCGCCACACAAGAGCGCCACACAAGTGCGCCACACAAGAGCGCTACACAAGTGTGCTATACAAGTGTGCTACACAAGTGCGCTACACAGGCAGAATTAGATCCAGCCCATTTTTATTTCGTTTTATAACAGTGATGCAGGATCTCACTGTTACCTGGACTAGCCTTGACTCTGTAATTCAGATAGGACTTGGACATGCAATTCTCCTGCCTCAGTCTCTGGAGTATCAAGGATGACTTACAGACTTCTGTTACCAGTGCTGGCAGAAGGCAAGTTTCTGGAACAGTCCCCAAAGAAGCCAAGTGAGGAAAATAATAAGGGCTGGGGTTGGGAGGAAGTCAGAGAAACGACTCAGTAAAGCGCTTGCTACACGAGAACAAGGACCTGAGTCTGAGCCCCAGGACTCGGGTGAAAAGTCAGGTGTGGTGACTCACACCTGTGATCACCATGCGGCAGAAGGCAGAGGCAGGAGGATCCCTGGGCTGCTCCATCTAGCCAAATCCATAAGCTCTGGGTTCCATGAGAGGCCTTGTCTCAAAGAATAACAGGAAAGTGATTAAGAAGGAGATGCAGTGTCAACCTCTGGTCACACCACACTTGTGCACGCACATGTACACACATTCACACACACACATAAATGTACACACACACATTACACACATCAGAAAACTCACTGGTCAGTTGGACATCAACATTTCTGTTTATTTCCACCCTGTTGTTTAAACCAGCTACTCCTATCTTGTCTAGGCTGGCCTCAAATGCATAATCCTCCTGTTTAAGCCTCACTCAGAACCCTCCATATTGAATATTGAATATTGAAATTGGCTTATTTTCATTATTGTACACGGTACGGCTTTCACAGAAACATTTTCATTTGGGTAAAATTAATTCATCTTTTCTTTTCTTTTCTTTCTTTTTTTTTTTTTTTTTTTTTTGGTTTTTCGAGACAGGATTTCTCTGTGCTTTTGGTTCCTGTCCTGGAACTAGCTCTTGTAGACCAGGCTGGTCTCGAACTCACAGAGATCCGCCTGCCTCTGCCTCCCGAGTGCTGGGATTAAAGGCGTGTGCCACCACCGCCCGGCTCCATGTTTTCTTTTCAAATCAAAAAACATCAATGGTCTTGGTGAAGTGGCCCTTGGGAGGCTGTGGTAGGAGTGTTAGGAATTTGAGGCCAGCCTGGGCTACGTAGTGAGTTCCAGGCCAGCCTGAGCTATATAGTAAGGCCTTGTCTCAAAATAAAAGACCCAGTGAAACAGGCAAGCCAGTCTGAAAAGAGAGAATCAAAAACACTTTTCTGTGAAAGTTCTCACCTCCAGAGTAGATTAACACCAACGAATTAATAATGCAAACTTCCAAAGGAAGAAGGTCGACAAAGGAGAGAGCCAGAAAGCCAGATGTGGCCATGCACACCTGCAATCCAGAACTAGGGAGGTGAGGCAGGAGGACTGTGAGTTTAGAGACACCCTGGTAAAAAAAAAAAATCAGCTAAAGGAAAGCCAAAGCCGTGAGCAAACTCGTCCCAGGAGATCGCAAATGGCGGGTGAGCAGCTTGTTCAGGGTCACTGTGCTCACCTGGGGGGTGCAAACCAAACACATAGCATCATCATGGCTAAACTTACGACTGGCAATTCCAAGTGTTGGCGAGGACCTAGAAGAACTATTACCCAGGCATCGTTCGTTGGTGGGAGCATAGAATGAGATGCTCAGTTTTGAAAACCGTCTGACAGGTTTTTTTTTCAAGGTTACATATCTACCTACACTATGAGTCACCAATTCCACTCCCAAGTATTTCTTCCCGCCAAAGAAATCAAAACATACTTTTCATCATAAAAACATATCAAAAAGATTCATAACAATTCTATTCATAAAAGCAAAAAATAAAAATAAAATAAAATCGGAAAAAGCCTGAGGCATCCATCAATGGGTAGATAAACAAACACATCGTGACATCTTCCCGTGACAGAATATTACTCAGCAATAAAGATGAGCAAACAGCCACAGGACAATGTGCACACGTCTCCTTGCCGAGCAAGCTCAGCACAGAAGACTACTTGTTATGTGAAGTTCTAAAGCAGGCACGACCAATCTACCACGATAGACATCAGAACATGGATTGCCTCAGGGAGAGAGCTGGAAACTGTCAAAGAGTAGAAAGGTGACTTCATTGGGGGTGGAAGCAGCTATGGTAACGTGGGGTTTGCTTCTGTCAATCCTCCTCGAAGTTTACTCTTGAGATTCACTCACGATACAGGACGTAGACTGTGCCTTGCTATCAAAGAGCTGCTGGGGAGGTTGGTTACTTGCTAGAGAGGTCTGGTTGTAGAACATGGGAGAGGTCTGGGACAGCTGGTACTGAGCGTGACTGTGCTTATCACCAGGGAACTCCATTCTTGGAGATGGTCAAGGAAGGACACTGTATTGCACTAAAACACACACACACACACACAGCACCACCACCACCATCAACAACAACAACAAAGAAATGTGCTACCACTCAAACTTAACAAACCATGCTCCTGAGGCCTCAAAAATCTTTTATTTTACACTTTTTATTAGTTTGAGAAAGGGTCTCGGCCGGGCCCTGGTGGTGCACACCTTTAATCCCAGCACTCGGGATGCAGAGACAGGCGGATCTCTGTGAGTTTGAGACCATCCTGGTCTACAAGAGCTAGTTCCACGACAGGAACCAAAACCACAGAGAAACCCTGTCTCGAAAAACCAAAGAGAGAGAGAGGTGGGGGGGGGGTCTCACTATATATTCCAGGCCTTAAACTCCATCCTGCCTCTCCTTCTCCTGAGCACTAGGAGTATAGGTGTGAGCTTCTACATGTGATTTACAATTTGATTCCTTAATACAATACTTAATGCTTTGTGAAATACGCGAGCAGTACTTCGTGTCAGGTATATTTTGCCAGAATATACTGAAGCAAAGACGGCATTAAATGGGCTCCAGTGGCCCCCATGACTCAGTCCTCTTCTGAGTATTGCCATTCGGAGTCTCTGCGTGGTATCATAACTTCCCATACAGTTTTGAAGGGGACCTTAGCAAATGGCCGCATGGCTTTTGCTCCTTATTGAATGGAGCAAATTCTAGAAGGACTTGCTGGCTGGTGAGTTCTGTTCCAGTTGACCTCTCCTGTTCCAAGTCCCCTCCGCAGACAGTTCAGACAGCAACAGGGTGACTATGCTCCTCCTACGGCTTTCCTCTGGGCCCCTACAGCCCCTCGGGGACGGAGTGGCCAGTAAGGACACAAAGTCTGAAGCTACTTGGGCGCATTTGCCTTGTGAGTCTTTTGGACAGAGGGTAGTGTGCACCCTCAAGCTCTTTGCCTATATCTTAGGCAGAGGACAAGGACCTTCTGTGTGCCTGGCCGCTGTGTTCAGCAACTTGCTCTCTTTGTGGCGTGATCAGGAGGAGGGATGAGGGGCGAGTGAGTCTTGAGTTTCCCAGTGACTGGACTGGCTTTCAGTCTTGAAAACCAATTCCTTTCTGCCCTTAGCATGCACCACTGCACCCCGAAGCGCCCCCAGCCTAGTGTCACAGTGGTGACATATCAAACAGTGCGTGCGAAGAGGACCTTGGTGGCACTGGAGACATCTGTGCTAAGATGGATTGGAAAATGTTCTGTCTTCTTCCCAGGACCACCCAGTTGTCAGACTGAGGGGTGGCACAGGCCCTCTTAAACCTTGTTGCTGTCCACTTGAGTTTATTCTTACTTTCAAAAAAAAAAAAAAGAGGAAGAGGTTTACAATGGCCAGGGAAGTAACCCATAACACTCTAAAACAGGAACCAAGACTCCAAGACTTAGGGTACTCCTGTACCCTCAACCTCAGTTCTCTAACAGACTCCCATCTCCAGTTTTCTTTTCAACAAAAGGAGCAGCAGACATTATCTCACCCCTGCTCAACGTCTCCCCAGGGCAGGTAAGGGGTGGGACTTGTTCCTGCTTTATAACTGGGGATCCCAAACAGAGAAGACGGGACAGGCGGAGAGGAAGTTGTCAAGCTCAGCCCAGTACCTGTTTTCTACATGGAAAATACCTCTGCTGGCCAGACCACTGCCCCTGGAATTCAGGAACGACCCTTGGAGTAAAATGTATCTTGACATCACACACACACACTCAGGCCTCTGTGCTACCCCCTTCCAGGGCCACCACACCCTTGTCTCCCAAGGCCCTTTGGGCAGGGTCCCCTCCTTTGTGGCACTACCATCCTTGAGGCACTGTGTGGCATGTGGAAGGACTGGGTGCCTGGCCCAACCCCACCTGGGAAGTGCATCTCCCAGGCAGGTCTGCTAACTCAGGACAAACTGGATTAGAGCTAGGCAGGTGGTGACACACTGCTATTTGTAGAAGCTCCTAGGCTTCTGCTCCCATGACACTGGAGGTGAGGGTGGCAGCCATCTCTGCCTAGTCATGCGACTGTTTGGTAGGCCAACCTAGAGTTACAGATGGCAAGCTAGAAGGCATAGAATCTGTGGCCAAAGAATGCCAGAAATTGTCCTCATTTAGACAAGAGAGGTAATGGCCTGAACTCAACCACTACTGTGGGAGGGCTGCCCTGACCTTGTGTATAATGACAGGGCTGCATGGAATGAGATCCTCTTTCTTCATGAGCCCTCCATTGCCATGAGGCTGTGTTCCCTGACTCCCAGTCCCTACTTGCATCTCTCAATAAAATTCACTCTAATCGGAGATGAGAATTTATTCTAATCGGAGCAGGGGGTGATGGTGGTGGTGATGAGCAGAGGCTGTGAACCTTCAGGGCAGGTACTCTTGGGGCCTCTGAGAGGAGAGAGGAAGAGAGGGGCAGATGAACAGCCAGGAGAACCAGTTCCGACCTCATCTCATTCATCCAGGTGTTCAAAACCAGGGTGGAACACTTGGGCTCAGAGTTCTCTCTTAGAGACATGGCAGGGAGACCTTGAAAAGAGAGATGACAAGGATGGGAAGAGTGAGCACTGTCCTTGGGGGCCTCAGGGTAACAATGTCTTCTTCAAAGTCAATCCTGTGGCATACAGTCATCCCTTAGAAGAGTCCAGGATAAAGGCATTCCTATAAGCTCCTTTATTTACCATTCAATCTGGTTAATTATTTGCAGAGTGCATTTGTATTTTTGTTTACAAAGTATTTTCCACACTCATGATGCCATTTGAACATCATAACAGCACAACAGGAATGTTTTCATTTCATGACAAGCTAAAAGAAGCTCAGTGAGTTCGAGCCACCTGTTTTAGGATTAGTTACTGTTCTAGCGTTAGCTGCTACAACAAAATGCCCACAAAGGCAATGTAAGGGAGGAAGGGTTTCGTTTGGCTCAAGGTTTGAAGGTACAGTTCATTGTGGCTATGGCAGAGAAGGTTGGGCAGTGAGGATGGCTCTAGCCAAGGCAATTGGGGCTCGAGGTAGCTGTTCACATGGCTGCCACACTGCTGGGCCTCCATCTGCTTCTGCTCTTTAATCTGTACAGGAATCGGCTGGTGAGTTTTTGACAACTTGACGTAAACTAGAGTTGCTTGGGAAAAGGGGAACTCAATGGAGGAATTGCCTACATCGGAATGGCTAGTGGGCTTGTCTATGGGGTATTTCCTTGCTTTCTGACTAGTGTGGGAGAGCCCAGCTGACTGTGGGTGGTGCCACCCATGGGTAGGTAGTCCTGGGTGCTATAGAGCAGGCTGAGAGAGCTGGGAGGAGCAGTCCAGTAAGAAGCATTCCTCCACGGTCTCTGGATCGGTTCCTACTTTCAAGTTCTTTTTTTTTTATTAATATTTCCACCTGCTCCCCGTTTCCCATTTCCCTCCCCTCCTCCCAAATATTGCCCCCTCCCCCACTCCCCTCCCCCTATCCCCACTCCTCTTCTCCACCCCCCACACCATTCCCCCTCCCTTTCGATACTGAAGAGCAGTCCAAATTCTCTGCCATGCGGGAAGACGAAGGTCTTCTATCTACGTCCAGGAAGGTGAGCGTCTAAACAGGCTAAGCTCCCACAAAGCCAGTTCATGTATTAGGATCGAAACCTAGTGCCATTGTCCTTGGCTTCTCATCACCCTTCATTGTCCGCCATGCTCAGAGAGTCCAGTTTCAACCCATGCTTATTCAGTCCCAGACCAGCTGGCCTTGGTGGGCTCCCAATAAATCAGATCCACTGTGACAGTGGGTGGGTGCATCCCTCGTGGTCCTGATTTCCTTGCTCATGTTCTCCCTCCTTCTGCTCCTCATTTGGACCTTAAGAGCTCAGACCATTGCTCCAAATTGAGTCTCTGTCTCTACCTCAATCCATCGCCAGATGAAGGTTCTAAGGTGATATGTAAGACATTCATCAGTATAGGATAGGGTCATTTCATGTTCCCTCTCCTCAGTTGCCCAAGGTACCAGCTGGGGACCTCTCCTTGGACACCTGCGAACCCCTCTAGAGTCAAGTCTCTTGCCAACCCTAAGATGGCTCCCTTAGTTAGGATATATACTTCGCTGCTCCCGTATCCACCCTTCCTATATCCCAACCATCCCAATCCCCCGAGCTCCTCCCATCCTCCCCTTCTCATGTTTCTCATCTCATTTCCCCTTTGCCCCATGCCACCTCACCCGCAAGTTCCCAGTTTTTGCCCTGCAATCTTGTCTACTTCCCCTCTCCAGGCAGATGACTATACGATTTTCTTTGGGTTCACTTTCTTATTTAGCTTCTCTAGGATCACAAATCATATGCTCAATGTGGCTAGAAACCGATTATGAGTGAGTACATCCCATGTTCCTCTTTTTGAGTCTGGGATACCTCACTCAGGATAGTGTTTTCTATTTCCATCCATTTGCACGCAAAATTCGAGAAGTCATTGTTTTTTACCACTGAGTAGTACTCTAATATGTATATATTCCACACTTTCTTCATCCATTCCTCCATTGAAGGGCATCTAGGTTGTTTCCAGGTTTTGGCTATTACAAACAATGCTGCTATGAACATAGTTGAACAGATACTTTTGTCATTTGATGGGGCATCTCTTGGGTATATTCCCAATAGTGGTATTACTGGATCTTGGGGTAGGTTGATCCCAAATTTCCTGAGAAATCGCCACACTGATTTCCAAAGTGGTTGCACAAGTTTGCATTCCCACCAGCAATGAATGAGTGTACCCCTTTCTCCACACCCTCTCCAGCAAAGGCTATCATTGGTGTTATTGATTTTAGCCATTCTGACAGGTGTAAGATGGTATCTTAAAGTTGTTTTAATTTGCATTTCCCTTATCGCTAAGGAGGTTGAGCATGACCTTAAGTGTCTTTTGGCCATTTGAATTTCGTCTGTTGAGAATTCTCTGTTCAGATCAGTGCCCCATTTTTTTATTGGGTTAATTAGCATTTTAAAGTCTAGTTTCTTGAGTTCTTTATATATTTTGGAGATCAGACCTTTGTCTGTTGCGGGGTTGGTGAAGATCTTCTCCCAGTCAGTGGGTTGCCTTTTTGTCTTAGTGACAGTGTCCTTTGCTTTACAGAAGCTACTCAGTTTCAGGAGGTCCCATTTATTCAATGTTGTCCTTAATGTCTGTGCTGCTGGGGATAAACGTAGGAAGTGATCTCCTGTACACATATGTTGTAGAGTACTTCCCACTTTTTCTTCTATCAGGTTCAGTGTGTTCAGACTAATATTGAGGTCTTTAATCCATTTGGACTTGAGTTTTGTGCATGGTGATGGATATGGATCTATTTTCATTCTTCTACACGTTGACAACCAGTTCTGTCAGCACCATTTGTTGAAGATGCTCTCTTTTTTCCACTGAATATTTTTAGCTCCTTTATCAAAAATAAGGTGTTCATATGTTTGTGGGTTAAAATCAGGGTCTTCTACTCGGTTCCATTGATCGACTTCTCTGTGTTTATGCCAATACCAAGATGTTTTCAATACTGAGGCTCTGTAATAGAGTTTGAGGTCAGGGATGGTAATACCTCCAGACGATCCTTTATTATATAAGAATGTTTTGGGTATCCTGGGTTTTTTGTTTCTCCATATAAAGTTGATTATTGTCCTCTCAAGATCTGTGAAGAATTTTGATGGGATTTTAATGGGGATTGCATTGAATCTATAAATTGCCCTTGGTAGAATTGCCATTTTTACTATGTTGATCCTCCCAATCCAAGAGCAAGGGAGATCCTTCCATTTTCTGGTATCCTCCTCAATTTCTTTCTTCATAGACTTAAAGTTCTTGTCAAATAGATCCTTCACTTCCTTGGTTAGGGTTACCCCAAGATATTTTATGCTATTTGTGGCGATTGTGAAGGGTGATGCTTTCTCTGATTTCCATCTCTGCTTCCTTATCCTTTGTGTATAGGAGGGCAACTGATTTTTTGAATTGATCTTGTATTCTGCAACGCTACTAAAGGTGTTTATCAGCTGAAGGAGTTCTTTGCTGGAGTTTTTGGGGTCGCTTATGTACACTATCATATCATCTGCAAATAATGAAAGTTTAACTTCTTCCTTTCCAATTTGAATCCCTTTGATCCCCTTATGTTGTCTTATTGCTATTGCTAGAATTTCAAGCACTTTATTAAAGAGGTATGGAGAGAGTGGACAACCTTGTCGTGTTCCTGATTTTAGTGGAATAGCTTTGAGTTTCTCTCCATTTAATTTGATGTTAGCTGACGGCTTGCTATAAATAGCTTTTATTATACATAGGTACGACCCTTGTATTCCTAATCTCTCTAAGACCTTTATCATAAAGGGATGTTGAATTTTGTCAAATGCTTTTTCAGCATCTAATGAAATGATCATATGGTTTTTTTCTTTCAGTTTATTTATATGATGGATTACATTGATAGATTTTCGTATGTTGAACCAGCCCTGCATCTCTGGGATGAAGCCTACTTGATCATAATGGATAATTTTTCTAATGTGTTTTTGGATACGGTTTGCCAGTATTTTATTGAGTATTTTTGCGTCGATTTTCATGAGAGAGATTGTCCTGTAGTTCTCTTTCTTGGTTGTGTCTTTGTGTGGTTTTGGTATCAGAGTAACTGCAGCTTCATGAAAGGAATTTGGCAATGACTTCTCTGTTTCTATATTGTGAAATACCTTAAGGAGTATAGGTATTAGGTCTTCTTGGAAGTTCTGGTAGAATTCTGCATTGAAGCCATCTGGACCTGGGCTTTTTTGGTGGGGAGGCTTTTTATAACAACTTCTAATTCTTCGCGACTAACAGGTCTATTTAGATTGTTCACCTGGTCCTGGTTTAACTTTGGTATATGGTACTTATCTAAAAAAGTGTCCATTTCTATAACATTTTCCAATTTTGTGGCATACAGGTTTTTGTAGTAAGATCTAATGATTCTCTGAATTTCCTCTGTGTCTGTGGTTATGTCTCCCTTTTCGTTTCTGATTTTGTTAATTTGCGTATTCTCTCTCTGCCGTTTGATTAGTTTGGATAGGGGTTAATCAATCTTATTGATTTTCTCCAAGAACCAGCTTTTTGTTTCATTGATTCTTTGGATTGTTTTCTGCGTTTCTATTTGTTGATTTCAGCCCTCAATTTGATTATTTCCAGTCTTCTACTTCTCTTAGGTGAGTCTGCTTCTTTTTTTCTAAAGCTTTCAGGTGGGCGGGGTCGAGTAGAACACAGGCGACACTGCAGGACAAGCTGGAGGTGCCTGTGCTCCCTTTCGGGGTTTGCTGAGGCCTGCCCGCTAGGCAGGGACTCACAGCTCTGGTTGGGTAGCCTTAGTGTAGGGGGGTTTGTGCTCTCTACCGGGACAGTCCGCCCCAGGATAGCATACACTCACCCGTCCAGATGGAACTTCTTAGCACCTACACAGGGACTCCTGGTAGCCCCAATGAGCCAGGGACCAAGGGGAGTAGGGCACAGGCAGAGCTGCAGCAGGAGCTGGGGGAGGGGCGTTTGTGCTCTCTACCGGGACAGTCTGCCCCAGGATAGCACACACTCACCCATCCAGATGGAGCTTCTCAGCACCTACACAGGGATTCCTGGTAGCCCCAATCTACTTTCAAGTTCTTGACCTGACATCTGTTAGTGCTAAACTGTCACCTGGAAGCGGAAGATCAAAATAAACCCCTCCCTCCCCAAGCTGCTTTTGGTTGTGGTGTTTATCACAGCAACAGAAAACAAACTAATTTATCCCAGGTAGTTCTTCTATCCTGTTACAACTCTCTAGAAGCCCCTCATAGACACATTCAGAAGTGTGTCTCCTGGGTGATTTCAGGTCTACCCAACCCAACAGTGAAGATCCACCATCACACAACCCCAACCTGGATGTGGTAAAAAGCCAGCCATGCGGTGGATAAGTACATGCTACTAGACACCGTATCCCTTTCTCCAAGACTGGAGACCTGGAAATACTCCACCAGGGTCCATACAGTGCGGTGAGGCTGTCTCATGACAAAGCTATGAAATCCACCCTCAGAGGGGCCTACAAACTGGCCATGTGGTTGTCCCATGCCCATGTGTGGGTCCATAGAAAACTGGCACAAATCTCCCCTGGAAGTGGAGCGTACTGCTGCAGCAATTGATGATGAACCCTCTTTAAGGAAGAAAGCCATAACCTGCCTTCAAATACCTGAAAAGCCACGGAAGCCAGTCATCATCCGGGAACCAAGAGGAAGCAGATGGGTCAGAATAAGGACAGCTTGCTGGTCATAGAACCTGCCTGAGGATGTTTCCAACTGCTTCCCCTCCATGGGATATTTCAAAACAAAGACTGAGAAACATTGTGCCTGGGGATTTTTTTTTTTTTCGAGATATGGCATGGGATTTATATAATGACCATTTGATTCAGACATGTTAAAATGTCGCTAACCAGTGAACTACAGGTACTCTCATTGAAGATCTCCAATACGGGTAAGAACACAGCAAACTCCAGCTCACAGATAAACCTGGGGCTGCCCTGAGTTAGACAACACACAATTCAATCATGCACAGGTGAGTGGGAGGAACTGGGATGTGTGGTATTCATGAGTCTTCATACCAACTGTCTACGCTTAAAAGGAGAACTTTTTCTCCTGTTTGAGCCCCTGATGTCTTTCCGTGGGGGCTAATCCCAGAGCCAAATAGAGCTGCTCCTGTCTATCCCCTCTGGTTAAGAGATTGAGAATAGAGATGAGCTCCAGAGGCACAGGCAGGAGTCTCTGTGAGTTCAAGGCCAGCTTGGTCTACAGAGTGAGTTCTAAGACATCCAGGGCTACACAGAGAAACCCTGTCTCAAAAGCAAAAAAATAGAACAACAACAACAAAAAGAATAGAAATGAGAAAACAGGTCCACAATGGAATAGTAGTGCGTGCGTGTGTGCGCATGCGTGTGTGTGTGTGCGCGCGCGCGCGCGAGCGTGTGTATGTGTGTGTGTATGCACATGTGTGCATATGTATGTGTGTGTGTGTGCGTGCACGCATGCCACACACATTGCTCCCAAGCTCCAGCAAGCTGTGCTGACATGGAATGTACTTCTGAAGCTGGATTCCTCTGAGGGAAGAGCGCTCTGAGGCAACCATTTTCTGCCCTTTCTGACCGGTAACTGGGACATCTCCACTGATTGGCCATCCAGTCAGACACCTGCCTAGGCCTTGAGAGTAACTGTGCCCTTTGCCACTGTGACCAAAATGAGCAGTTAGGCTGGGCAGATGTTAGTCTGGCTTGGCCAAGGTTGCTGGCCAGCCATCTGCCTACAGGACTCAGTGGGCCGGGTCACTGGGTAATCATCCTTCCTATGCAATCCTGCCCAGTCACATCTTTCTTGATGAGAAGCACTCTCTTGAGACATGGGAACACCTGAAGTGTTACAGCATATTTACTCGCACTGTGGACTCGGAGACTGTGTTCATAAAATTAGGCTTGGAGCATGGGGCGGAGCCAGCGACAAGTTAACAAGAACTAGCCATAGAAAGGATGGAGAACCAGGGAAATGGATAGAGAAGACACACAGGAAGGAGTAGGGAGGGACTTAGAGACTCTCAGTCTTTTTGGTAAGGTGGAGAGATATGCGCGTGCCAGGTCTCTGGTAAGAAAAAAAAAGGTCAGCTGATCCCTTCTCCTCCTCCTCCTCCCTCTCCTCCTCCTTCTCTGCTTCTCTGATTCATCGGGGTTTTTCCCTCAATATCTGCCATCCAAGTCTTTATTGGTAATAGAACAACTTAGATAAAAGCAACACTGGAGTTCAGAATCTGGTGTTTGGATGGAGAAACTTGACGGTAGCATCCCAGCACTGCCCGTGACACATCACGTTGGGTTACACGATAGCGGGCCAGATCCACTCTCCTCGAGAAAGCTTGCAGGGATGTGTTGAACGGTGAACAGAGGGGGAGACTCCATTTCCCCCAACCCTTCTGTTCCCACCTCATTTTCTGCTTAGTGTCTGATTTTCCTTTGCCACAGGCAAACATTACCGACCATGGGGTGGGGAATGACTAAATCCAGCTTGGTGCAACCTGGCCTATGTCGCAAGAGTCCTAGAAGTCATTCCCTTCTGTAATAAATACCTGTTAGGTTCCTCTGTACTCCCAACCCCCCCCCCAAACAAAAAAACGTCAGAATTAGATCTCGTGGCACAAATCTGTGATTCCTGGGAATCTGGGGCAGGAGAATCACAAGTTTAAGACCTGTCTTTTTGAATTAATTAATTTTTTAAAAACAGTCTTTTCTCATTTTGCATATGAATGCCTGTTCCCACTCCCTCCCCTTCTCCATCTTCCCCCACTTTCCTCCCACCTCACCCTCATCCACTCCTCAGAGAGGATAAGGCTTTCTCCTGGGAGTCAACAAAGTCTAGCATATCACTTTGGGGAGGACCAAGACCCTCCCCACCTATATCTAGGCTGAGCAAGGTATCCTTCCAAAGAGAATGGGCTCCCAAAAGCCAGTTCAAGCACTGGGGGTAAATCCTGGTCCCACTGCCAGTGGCCCCACAGACAGCCGACTGGGGCTGTATGACTGGATACAACTGTCGCCCACTTTCAGAGGCCCTAGTTTGGTCCTGTGCAGATTCCCCGGCTGTCAGGCCAGGGTCAGTGAGCTCCCACTAGCTCAGGTTAGATCCACTTTATAAGGCAAGTACAGGGCCTGTCTGGTCACACTAGTAAAAGCCTGTTCCATTGTTTTGAAATATTTAAAAAGGGCCAAAGGGGCTGGCGCCGTAGCTCAGTGGTCAAATATTCACTTGGCATGTGCAAGGTCCTGGGTTTAATTCCCAGTACTGAAGAGAGGCAGGAGGGAAGGGAGGAAAAGGGGGGAGTGAAAAAGGAAGAGAAGATAGAATTCCTGGTCAGGAATCAGCTGCTTACTGTGGTGTAAACTTTGCCAAGAAACCTAACAACTTTGTGATTCGGTTTCTCTTCTGGATTCTACTTAATTAGGTTGTTGTAACCATTGAATAAAATATCCATACAGAATAAGCAAAATTTCTCCCCTTAAAATTCATATGCTGGGTGGGTGCTAGAGAGATGGTTCAGTGTTTAAGAGCACCAGTTGCTCTTCCAGAGGACCCAGGTTCAATTCCCAGCACCCACATGGCAACTCACAACTGTCTGTAACCTTAGTTGCAAGGGATCTGACACCTTTACATAGTCACATAGGCATACATACAGGCAAAGCACGAATGAACATAAAATAAATTATAAAAAATTCATACGCTGAAATATTAACCCTCAGTAGCTCATGATATAATGATGTTTGGAGATAAGATCTTTCAAAAAGAGAATTAAGTGGAAAGGAAGCCATTAGGGTTGACCCTGATCCAACCTGACTTATGTGGGGAAAGGAGGGGAATAATCGTGAACCCATACAAATATGGAAAAAGACCATGAGACAGCCAAGAACAGGAAGCCAGACAACAGCTATCTGCAATCAAGACAAGAAGATCTAGAAGATCCCTGCTCACCCTATCTGCAGAACCACGGAGAGATGAATTCTGTGGCTTGAGTCCCTAGCAGCAGCCCTGGAAGACTTATATTCCACATGAAATGTCATAACATACCCAGAATATGGTATTCAATTGATACTAACTGCTGTAATAAACATTACATTATCTCAACACTTTATGAGATTCCTGTCGCTGCCATAACAGATTACTCCGAGTATACTGGCTCCTAAGTCTGCAACTGTATTCTGTAGTCACTGGGCTAATGTCAACATGTCATCAGGGGGAACCATGGAGCAGCCATGTCCTTGCCTCTTCCAGCATTACAGGCTGCCTGCATGGCTTGACTGGTGGCCTCCTCCCCTAAGCTCAACAGCAGCCATATTCAAATTCTTTTGTTCTCTCTTATGATGACATTAGATTCACCCAGATAATCTAGGCCCCTTGTCAGGAGCCTTAATCCAATCAGTCAAGTTCCTTCAGCCATGTAAGATGACAGTCACAGGTCTGCAGGAGCAGAACGGGCACATGTTTGGAGGGACACTGTGCTGCTTGTACATAAATATTATCACAATGTGCACAAGACAGGGTCTCACTAAGAAGTCCAGGCTGGCCTTGAACTCACAGACAAGAGGGGGAACTAGGACGGGGTGAATCCCACAAAGCAGAAGGGAATGTCTGTATCATAAGGGAAAATATCACAGCAGCTATTATTGTTGTATGTTAACAAAAATTAAGGTAAAAAAGAAACTGCGCAGGTGTTATAAAGGGGGAAACAAAAAACTGGGGCGAGTTAACTGGAAAGGGCGGAGAGAATAGAGGAGAGGGAGGGAGAGAGAATAACACTAAGGCCATTTGAAGAAACCATGAGGAAACATACTATTTTACGTTTATGAAAACAACGACAACATGTATGTCATAATTATATATAACACACACATATATGTACTTGGGGTAAGGATGGACTCCCCCAAAGTAGAGACTAACAGACACCCCAGTGCCAGGCATGCAAAACCTCTGCTCCGGTTGTTGGTCAGGTGAGTCGAAGATATTTCCAAAACAATATACACTGTTGCAGCTGCTCTTGGTTGCCTTCCAGAACTTGAAGGTAAAAGAACCTGTTGCTAAAGACAACATGACTTTGAACATAGAGGAATAGAGCTGGATCTAACCTGGAAGCCTCCTTCCTCCCCGAGACCAGCTCTCATGCTTATCCAACAAGCTATGCCAAGGGAGAGCAACCATCAACAGTCCTTCCCAGCTATAATGTCTACAAACAAGGCGAAGAGCAGCCCCAAAGGCCTCTCAAGGATGCAATAATGGTACTTACAGCCAAAAGCTTTCTAAATGGATTTAAGACCCCTTCATTAGGAGGGGATGTGTAGTACCATAAACCTAGTCAGCTCCTTGTGCCTGGTGGGTCATGGACCAAGAGGAGCAGCTACTTTCCTAAACGAGACTGATTTCTAATCACATTCTAGATACATCTCCTTGTACTCATGGATACGTGTGTGCAACTCTTACCCCTCATCAAAGAAGCTTAGTTCTGCAGCAGAAAAAGACCGCTGGGCTATCCAACCCCAGCTGATATACCTACAACATAACTCCTACACCCAAGGCTCAGTGGACATCTCAAAAGAGGGGATGGATGAGTGTGAGGCCAGCATGGTCTACAAGAGCTAGTTCCAGAACAGATAGAGCTGTTACACAGGGAAACCCTTTTCCAAAAAAGCCAAAAAATAAAAAAGCCAAAAAAAAAAAAAAAAAAGAGGGTATGGACTGGTCGTAAGCACCGGACACCAGGATATCTGCTGTGAGATAGTGTGCCTACCCATACCCATGAAATCTAAAACTATGGAGCCATCTAACCAAGACCTACACAATGACACCAGCAGTTGACAAGCCATCGTGGATGGAGTAAATCTCACAAGGTCCTGCCCACTTCCACTAAAGCTAAAGGCAATTAATGGTTGCCGAGAGAGGAGAAATCAGTCTTCTCTAAGAAGGAGGTCATTGATAGGTGATCTGATTCCCCATGACCAGCCTCAAACACATATACATACGAGCAACACCAAATAGACTCAGCAGGCTCTCTCTCTCTCTCTCTCTCTCTCTCTCTCTCTCTGTCTCTGTGTGTGTATGTGTCTGTGTAACAGTAACTAAATAAAAAGAGGACATGAATTTGAGAGGGAGTGGGGAGGAGAAAAAGGGTGGAAAGGATGAAAATACAGGACTCGCATATAAAATTGTCAACAAAGCGCCGGGTGGTGGTGGTGCACGCCTTTAATCCCAGCACTCGGGAGGCAGAGGCAGGCAGATCTCTGTGAGTTAGAGGCCAGCCTGGTCTACAAGAGCTAGTTCCAGGACAGGAACCAAAAGCTACAGAGAAACCCTGTCTCAAAAATCCAAAAAAAAAAAAAAAAAAAAAAAAAGAGTCAACAAAAATAAATCTAAAAACACAGAAAGAAAAGTACTAACAAATGTATACCCTAGTATTCTGGGGAGAAAAGGTCAAGGTTTACATTCTTGGTTTTTTTATGTTTTTTTTTTCTCTTTGGTACAAATTCTTACATATCCCAGGTAGGCCTTGAACTTGCTATGTACCTAGGAATGGCTTTGAACTCATGGCTTTGAACTCATGATTCTCCTGCCTCACCACACCTGGCTTTATTCATTTTTTTAGAGTTCTTATCCACAATATGCATATATTCATGGATTATAATACACACACACACATTGGTTTTTCAAGACAGAGTTTCTCTGTAGCTTTGGATCCTGTTCTGGAACTAGCGCTTGTAGACCAGGCAGGCCTTGAACTCATAGAGATCCACCTGCCTCGGTCTCCCAAATGCTGGGATTAAAGGCGTGCACCACCACCACCTAGAATTTTTTTTTTAAGCCTACAGCACTCGGTATTACCAGGTGGTCTCTATCCAAGTTCTAACCAGGCCTGACCCTGCTTAGCTTCCAAGATCAGACAAGATTGCGCATATTCAGGGTGGTATGGCTGTAGACAAAGTATATAATTTTTAAAGTTTAAAAATATATTGTCCATTTTTTTTAAAAAAAAGAAGGCATGTATCCATCTATTCCAGGTCCTCTTAGGCTAGGGCTAGAACCTGAATCCACAGTACAAGAAGCATTCTAAGAACTGTGGGCAGAGCCCTGTGGTGGCTGGACAGGGGATCCACTGTCTGGGAGACCTCAAAGGCCTTTGAGGAGGAAGCAATTCTGTAGAATTCTTACAGATAAAGAAGATCAAGGAAAGGAGGAACAAAGCAGTCTGTCCATCCTGCATCTGAGTGTGGGTGCTCCAGAGTGGAGGCTGGAAGTGGGCGCTGTGGACAGGCTGTGCCAGCCCCAGGCAAAGAAGAACACAAAGGAAATGACAACACACACCTGTCGAGAGGCCCTGTGCCCACTGGGTGTGTAGGTCATTTCTTCTTAGATACAAGTGAAACTGGGTGGAGGTGAAGAAAGGGCTTGGCTGGATGAGGAAGGACATGAGAGAAGGTGGCTGAGGACATGGGCTAGGGTACTGCTCTGGGGTTGTCCAGGGCACACAGGTCAGGAATGAGGAAGCAATCAAGGGGACCAAAACTGGTGACAACACCCTTTCGCCTACCCCAGATATACACAATATACCTCTGGGACTCCTCGTCCCTCTGTTTCCCACCTCAGCCCCACTACAGAGCCAAGGGACAGGAGGGACCAAAGAGCTGCCTGGTGGCTTGACCCCAGACCTGGTGCCCCAGGGCAGGCAAGGCATCTCCATGTGGTGGTCAGCACAGCTGGCCACAGACCAGGCCCAGAACATCCCAGCAGTACCCTTCAAGGTTAAGTATACAAGCTGGGGTGGGCGGGCCCTGACATAGGGAAGGTAGGGGCAGGGCTTCAATCCACAGCCCTCCACTTCATGTGGGCTGAAGTCTCTGCCTGCCAGTTTCAAGCTATGTGACTTTGGACGTAGCCTCTGTATCGGTGTCCCTGTCTCTCACTGGGTCGATGATGATAGCTATAATATGTTACAGTATGTGACATGCTGGTGTACAGTGAAGCCATTGAGGTTCTGACAGCCATTCTTTGTGGGTCCTC
This sequence comes from Chionomys nivalis, assembly GCF_950005125.1. Classification (NCBI taxonomy): domain Eukaryota; kingdom Metazoa; phylum Chordata; class Mammalia; order Rodentia; family Cricetidae; genus Chionomys; species Chionomys nivalis. The sequence goes on along the minus strand of NC_080108.1, from coordinate 41,271,796 downwards.
CATAGGTCTCCTAGCTGGGCCTGACTGACGAGGTCATCTTAGGGCATCCCTCAACAGAGCAACTGCTCATGCTTATACCAGGACATGGTCATAGTGCAGCGCTCAGCACAGGAGTGATGTCATGGGCGGTGGTGATGGGCTTGGTAGCTCTATATGGTGGCAACAGTGGCCCTGAAGGAGAGTGTGGGCCAAACAGAAGCAGGAGCCTCAGAGCAGTGGACACCCTGTCAATAATATCTGCCTGCAGCACAGACAACTGGGCCCATCCAGCTGTTATTAGCTGGGTACATTCAAGCTCACTACTGTGAGCATCCTTTCTTTGTTTTCTGGTCTGAGAAGAGAATAGTGGGAAAAAAAGACAATAATGCCAGTGTCACAGGTTTCTGTGCAGGCACTGAGTGAGCGTGAAAGTGCATTGCCAGGGATGGAGAGGTGGCTCAGAAATTAAGACACTGGCTGCCCTTCCAGAGGAGCCAGGTTTGATCGCCAGCACCCACATGGCAGCCTCCAGACACCGGCAGCTCAAGTTCCTGATGATCCAACACTTTCTTTGGCCTTCCATGGGCACCAGGTACTCATGTAGTACACAGACATACATACAGGCAAAACAACCATCCTCGTTTAAAAAATAATAACAATAGTAATAATTTTTAAAAGAAAATGTATGATGGATGGTGGTGGTGCACGCCTTTAATCCCAGCCCTTGGGAGGCAGAGGCAGGCAGAGCTCTGTGAGTTCAAGGCCAGCCTGTGAAACTCTGTGAGTTTCAGGACAGTCTGGGTTACACAGAGAAGCCCTGTCTTGAAAAACCAAAAACAAAGCAAAATTAGAAAATGTATTGCTGATGATAAAGTATTCATCTAGCATTTATCGTAACTACTATTGATGACCAAGATAATAATAAACATCCAAAGGGAAGACCAAGATAATAAAGAGTTGAGATTTATAAAAATCAGAAACGGAGACCCAAGAAAGAAGACATTAGAGGGAACAGCAGTGTCTGGATGGGAAGCAGGCGGAGAGTTAGAACCTTCAAGACCTCCTGGACTTTTGCAGCCACTTGCAACATGGTGGTCAGAACTGACTCACTGTACAGTCACTGTGGAGAGTGGACAGGAATCAGAAGGAAGAAATGGGAGCTAGGAGGGGGCATGCGATGGCTCTGTGGGTAAGGGGATTGCTGCCAAGCCTGATGATCTGAGTTCGTTCCTGTGACCCACATGATGAAAGAACAGGCTGATTCCCAAAAGTTGTCCTCTGGCCTCCATACATTTCCCCATGGAATAAATCCTCCCCTCTCACAAAATAAATACATAAATAAACAAAAAATGGGGGATGAGAAAAAAAGGAAAGAAACAGAGGACAGTGGATTGGAATGGAGGAGCGGGCTCAGGATTTCCAAAATTAGAAACCGTAGTCCGGGAGGGTAGAAGTTGAGATGTGGTTGGCTTAGCATCTCTTTGGCAGTGTCTTAGGTTTGACTGTAGGTCACCAGGTAGGTGGGCATGATTTGCCCCTCCTCCTGGAAGATCTCAGCATCACACTGTCCCAGCAGTTGAACAATTTTCTCTGCATCTGCTTTGTCCAAGTTCCAGGTCAGGGGATTGGACTTCTCTGCGATTGGCACAGCTGCTTCATACCCTGACAACTAGAGAGAAGGGGGCACAAGGTCAGGAACAGGAAGCCTTATGCTTGCTGGGCTGGAGGTGGGAGTGGAAGTAGGCACAGTATCTGGCTTGGATTCACATACTTCACACACACAAACACACACACGCGCGCGCGCGCGCACGCATGCCATTCACGTACCAAGAACTTAGTCTTCATGTGATGTTCTGATCCTATTAGGGATGATAGGAAAAGGATGTCTATCATGGGGTGTGTGCCTTTGATTCTAGTATTTACACAGTGGCAGCAGGGGGATCAGGAGTTTAAGGCTATCCTCAGATACGTAGCAGTTTGAGGCCGGCTTGGGCTATTCCCTATCTTAAAAGCCAAAAGAGAAGAGGAGGAAGAGGAAAGGAGCAGAAGACCACACTTGAGGCCAGTCCAAATCAGAACTGTTCTAGGGATCAGTGCAGAAGGCTGAAATTGAGAAAGGGCCTCACCTCCCATTCGCCAGGCTCAGGGGTCTCAATCACATGCTGATACCGTTTCGTGCCTGGCATGGTCCTGTACTGTAGACACTCCGTCCTGCCTGCCTCTGCAGTCACACAAACCTCTCTGGTGACAATAGCTTTGCTTCCAGCTGGCAGGGTCTTATCTGAGCCGTGGAGATGATTAACCTGCGGGCTCTGTGTCTCTGAGCACCACCTCTGCACTCCTCTCTTCAACACCCGCTCCTGTCACTAGTTCCCAGCCCTCCGCGGCAGCTCCTGAGGGTCCTCTTTGCCTACCCTCTGTCTTGCCAGCCTCTGCTTTGCTCTTGAAGAAGAGGACCAGAAGGGCATTGTGCTTGCCCTTCAGACACAGGACCCTCTGGAAGGCTGGGAGCCTGGATGGACAGAACAACACCCAGGTCAGAGCAAAGAGAACTCTGGGGCACAAATGCCTCTGAAGGCCAGAGATCAGAGTCAGTAGAAGTCAGAGGACCAGGGCCATGGCTTGATCACATGTCAGCATGCAGCCTTTTTCTGCCCCACTGGCTCATTTTATCCTCTCCTTGCAGAAAGAAAAGCAACAGAAGCTGCTGGGCCCCAGGTATACATGCACTGAACTGGATATCACAGAGGAAAACTCACAGAAATAGAAATACTGTAAGAAGAATGAAAACCAAAGAACCTGCCCTAAATACAGCCAGTCTCTTTATCCCAAATGTTAGGCATCCCCGGATATGTGGACACTTAGGGTCATTGCTGACAGCCTTGTGTTTAGATGAGCAAACGGGCTCAGAGGAGTGGTCAGTTGTTTAGTATTACAGAGATTTCACACTCAGCTAAAATATAAAATAATTTAAGGACGTGCATGCTTCCTGAATGAATTTTGCAACAACTAGCAAGTTGGCGCAAAGGAACAGCACTTCATGCACTAGCAGAGGCTTTTAAAGGCCTTTGTCCAGCATCGTCACATTTGATAGTCTAAGCTCTGTTCCAGGATTCTATGCTTTACAGGTGGGAAACCTGAGGCGCAGGTTAATGGATTTCTCTAAAAACGAATGAATTACTCTCTCTCTCTCTCTCTCTCTCTCTCTCTCTCTCACACACACACACACACACACACACAAGAGAGAGAGAGAGCGAGAGAGAAACAGAGACAGAGACACAGAGAGAGAGAGAGAGAGAGACAGAGACACACAGAAAGAGAGACAGAGAGACAGAGACAGAGAGGTCTGTTTTTAATTGTTCCTATATGCCCAGCATTTTTTAAGTCATCTCCAGCTCTTCTAAAGGAAGGCACACTGAAGATGCTCAGTAAATATTTGCTGAAAAAAATGAAAGAATGAATGAGAAAGTGAATGGAATCCAATCAGATCACGAATGGGAAAGAGACTTAAAGGCTGACGCAGTCTCCAAGAGATTGTTAAAACAATTATCATCTCCACCACTCTGTCTCCTCTCAACTTGGCTAATTTCATGCCGGGAAGGAGGGGCTCCTTCAGGTGCCCTAGACCCTCGCATCTGCACCTGTCCGGGTACCCCAGTCAGTTCATCTACTAGAGCAGGGATGGTGAAGGAATAGGGGCCCAGCAGGCCGCCTTTGGGAGGGTCGTGGGAGGAGCCCCAAGAGAACAAGGCTGGCGGGGTAGGTAATGCGGGGGAGTGGGGGATAGGATGACAGCGACGAGAACCCTAGCGGGGCGGGGCGGGCCCCGCACGTCCCAGCCTGGCTGCAGAGGAGCGCCGGGCCAGCTCTGCAGAAGGCGGCGGCTGGCTGGCCCGGACGGTCACATCCCGCTGCAGGGGACCAACCTTGGCCGCCACACTGTCCTCTGCACCTGGGACGCAGGCCAGCTGCCAGGCATCGCCGGCAACGCCCCCTGCTCCTAGACAGAATATGCGCGGCCCTCGGGAACGCTGGGGGCCCCGCACACCCGCGGCCCACGGCCACTCCACCTCTGCCCTCTCTGCCCGCAGCTCAGCCGGCGCTGCCCGCCTAGGCGGGCCCGCGTCGGGATGGGGTAGGGCCAGCGCCAGTCCGGCGACGGGCCGCCCCCTGGGCACCGAACAACCCCCCCGAGGCCTGACCGACCACGAGGACCCGGCAGGTGGGTGTGGGCTGATCCGACTGCGCGAGTGTGGGCTGGGGTGGGCACCAGGGTTATGCGGAGGCGGGAAAGGCGCAGGGAAAATGGGCTATGGGCCTTGGGAAGCCTGGGAGAGCTGCTGCATCCTGCTTGCGTTCTGGACAGCTCCTGACCCCCACAACTCCTGCCTCTTCCAGGATCCCCGCCTGGATGTTAAGGGGATGCCTCGGGGCCCCTCGGCGAACTCGGTGGAAACCATGGCTTCTTTGATGCCTCTTTCCCCATATCTGAGTCCCACGGTCCTCCTGCTGCTCAGCTGTGACCTGGGCTTTGTGCAAGCAGGTGAGTGAAGAGAACGCCCGCAGTGGGGGTCCGTCAGAGCTAGTGTGGAAGTGAAACCTCTTAACCTGTCAACACCCTGGCACCCCCAGACCGACCTCCCTCTCCTGTGAATGTGACGGTCACTCACCTCAGAGCCAACTCGGCCACTGTGTCCTGGGACGTCCCAGAAGGCAACATCGTCATTGGCTACTCCATTTCCCAGCAAGTACGAATCACCCTGTTTCCCCAACCTGTGCCCTTGGGTCTCTGAACACCCCTGCACATTACTCCTTTGGAGTGCTTGGATGTTACAGAATCCCGAGTTAAGCCTCATGGTCAGGGACCGGGGCTAGGTTGTTCTCCTTTCTCTACATCTTCTTGCAGCGACAGAAAGGCCCTTTGGGCAGCGTGTAATCAGGGAGGTGAACACCACCACTAGGGCCTGTGCTCTTTGGGGCCTGGCTGAAGACAGTGACTACACCATGTGGGTCAGGAGCATGGGCCTCCGGGGAGAGAGTCCTCCTGGGCCCCTTGTGCACTTCCGTACTCTCAAGGGTTCTGACAGGCTGCCCTCCAACAGCTCCAGCCCAGGTGAGAGCCTGTGTTAGAAGAGTCTCCAGCTTTTGAACCGGGTTTTAACCTCTCATTGACTTGCTTAACGCTAACAGCATTCTAGCTCAGATGAATAGAAAGATGATATAATTTGTTCTACTCCCAGGGACAGAAAGCAAAACAGGTGGGCAGGGGACCAGCTACAGAGACACTGCTAATGAATCCTTTGGGGGGGAGGGCTTCCTGCTTCCTTTCACCCAAGCTCACATCACACCTGCCTCGGCCTGCATGAGCAATTTCTGTGATCACCCACTGGTATCTAAACATTGCCCACCACGGGCTTCTTCCTGAGAATGGCGATCGATGATGGGTCCTGCTGACTCTAACCCCCAGCATCTCCCTTCTGTACATAACAGAGCTGTCCAGTGGGTCCTCTGTAACCCAGAGGATGGTTCTCTCCTTAGGAGACATCACAGTGGAGGGTCTGGATGGAGAGCTGCCATTGCAGACCGGGGAAGTGGTCATCATCATGGTGGTGTTGCTCATGTGGGCTGGTGAGTACCGGATGGGGTCCATGATAGTGGGAAGTGGTGAAGGTTACCCATCGGGAGAAAAAGGAGAGAAAAGGAGTGTGTGGGGGGGGGAATGGCTGGTGGAGGGAGGTAATCAGGACAAGTTTGGGGAGAAAGAGAGAAGGCTATTGCAAGGCCAGGGTTGACGGTTGTATGGGCCCCAGGGATTCCAGGATTTTCTAGAAGTCGTGCGGCTGTTACAGCCTCAAGGCTGTGAATGAGAGGTCAAGATCAAGGCTCAGATGGTATTGTTGTGTTTCAGCTGTGATCGGGCTATTCTGCCATCAGTATGACATCATCAAGTACAACGACTCCAACAACAACCCCAAGGAGAAGGGGAAGGGTCCTGAACAGAGTCCTCAGGGAAGGCCAGTGGGGACAAGGCAGGTGACTTGGGACGAGTGAGTGTGAGAAGGGTGATCTGGGTGCCCAGGAGTATTCAGTGAAAAGCAGAATAGGCAGCAAAGGGGGGTGGGGCGGGAATGGGATGTCTGGGATGAAGGAGTCCAGAAGGCGGGAGCAGCACCTTTACCTGTCTGAAATTTGAGATTTGGGTAATCTTCTCTCATAGAAAAAGTCTCCTTCTATCAACACCATCGACGTTTGGGTGAACTGAGTGACTGAAGAACCAGAACCAGAACCAGAAGAGAGATGCACTGATAATGGGGGGTGGGGTCAGGGAAGCCTAAGTTGGTGATCTCTCTGAGACTCCCACAAGGCTGTGCACTCCCATAATCCCAGGCTGGTACCCATCCTCTTTCCACTGTGAGCAGAGCCAGAAGGTAGGTCTGTTAGAATCTGTACCCCTGGACCTGGGAGTGGATATCAAATGGAACATCTCCTATCCCCCAAGTCCAGGGGAGTCATTTATTCGACCCTATCCCAATAGGTCCCAAATGGGGCCCCATCTCACCTGCATCAGGACCATTGGCATCCACTAGCTGCCCCTACAGCTTGCCTCTGGGCCTTAGAGAGGGGTGTTTCTGTCTGTATTGCCCTCTTCCACGGAGGAAGAGGAAGCAAGCATCTGGGCCTCAAGGCAGATGCCACACTGCACTACTCCAATGTCTTCCACGGAGCCTCAGGTGCTCCCCCCTCACCTGGCAGCCCCTCCCGCTGCTGGTGATCTCACCCCTGGGACATTTTTCCAATAAAGGTTCTTGGACAAACCGGAACTGAGTGTATGGTATGCTGAAGACATCTCTACACCTTCTCAGTTCTCCAAGGGTCCCTCACGCCACCACCAACTTAAAGGAACAGACCCATTATAGGATGTTTGTGTCCGTGTTTTCGTCTGAGACGGGTGGAGAAAAGACAAGGAACGGGTACAGAAGCTAGAAGGATCCTTTCTTTGGCTTTGTTGAAATGTGGGGGAGGGGTGCAATGAGAAGACACACAAGTTTTTGCACCAATGGAAACTAGGCCATGTCACCATAAAAGGGCCAGTAGATTTTCTTTCTTTTATCTTTGTCCAGGACCTTGTGCATACCAGGCAAATGCTCTACCACTGGGTTACAAAACCGACCCCCTCCCCATTCTTTCAACTCCACCATTCCCTCTGGGAAAATGGTCAGAAGGACTGAGCAGGGTCATGGGGGGAGGGGGGGCTAGCCAAAGAGCAGCTATCACAGATGTGTCCCTTGGTGCCATGTATCCTCACCCTGTGCATACCAGTGCCTCCTCTCCGTTTTCTCTTTCATCTATGTCTCTGTTCATTTAACGTTAATAATTGTAATCCATAAAGGCGTTTATATTTATACTCTGTAACATATCCAGAGCATTCTAGAAATAAAACAAAGGGGTTTGGGTGCCCCTATAGAAAAAAATTATAATCTGGGTTCTGGGACCTATTTGTGTTATCTTGTGAAAAATGGGAACTGCCCTCTACTTGTTCTTAATTTTTCAAGAGGGAGGTAGTGGTGGGGAGAGAAATATTCGTTGCCATTGGCAACCGCTGTGATGCAAGGTTTTGGGACCCAGCTTCGGTCTGGAAATCATATGCTATGCTTTTTGGGGGGTATAAGTCTTGCCAACCTGGGACCGTTTAGAGAGAAAAGGCTTTCTTTTCTGAATTTCAGTCAATCTGTGCGATACACTGCAAAAAATTAGAATAAAAATTCTTGAGAGTATTCCAATCAAACAAAATAAAGACAATAGTATCTTTTCTTAGTCAATCCCCAGCCCCAGGTGTCACACAGCTCTAAGCTAGGAGGCCAGCCCAGCTCTGTCTGCTGCACTGACCCACAAAGACATCTGGATTTCGGCAAGCAGCCTTGAACTCACCATTTACCCAATGATCAAACAGGGTGACTTGCCTTTCCGTAGCCAGTGCTACCAAACCCCGATCATTTCCTGAGACCGTGTTACAGGTTAGAGAAGCTGAACAAAGAGACAACGAGTTGAGAAGACTTGAATCGTCTTACGGGAATTAAAAGGTTATCAGCTCTGGGTTGAATCCCGGTTCCACCCTTTATTAGCTGTTTCAACTTGGGCGTGTGACCCCCTCCTGTTGTGTAAAATGGGACTGTACCTCTGCCCACTTCAAACAGGTATATCCTTGAGCATTCACTGGTACCTATCAGTATTGAGTGGCCTCGCGCAAGTCACAGAACTTTTGGCGGGGAAAGCGGAGGCTGCAGTTCTGCAAAGTAGCACCTGCCTTGTGCTTCTCCGGGGTTTAAGCAACTAAAGCACACTTGGCCGGTTACAGCAATGAGAAAAGCTGGGGTTAAAGTGATATAGGATCTAGGGGCGGGGTTGGGGAGGGTGGGGACAGACTAAGACTTGCAGGTGGGGCTTTGCGTTGAGTTTGCCTGCAAGTACGGGATTGGTCGAGGATAGACTTCGACAACCTCCTCTTATGTGCCCGCCCTAGGATTCACTGTGCTCGCACACGTCCCATTTGCATGGTCGCGAACCCATTAAGTGACCTTATGACGTGTGTCGCACTCACGTTGCCTGTGCGTCAGTCGCTGCTTGGCGGGTTGTCCAGGTAACCGCAGGAGTTGTCTCGGTCAGAGAGCATCCGAGACCTGTGTGCGTCATGCAGTTGAAGCACCTGAGGACCCTGCTGAGCCCTCAGGTGAGGAATCGCGTGACTCCCATTCCCCGGCCACCGGGCTTTCCAAAAGAAAAAAAGTGGGGTAACAGAAGTTTATAATGTTGAGCGCCTACTGTGTGCAGAAGATTGTGAAAGATCTTTCAGTAGGCGACGTGAATTGCTAAAGACCGCAAACTTTGATGGCACCGCATACAGCATTTGAGTGCCAGGCCCCAAGCTTAGGCTAGTCTAGGGGTCGAGTTACGTCACAGTCTATGAGGGAGAGGCGCATATCTAGACAACGAGCATAAATCTACACAGGATGAAATAAGCGCAAGGCTGACGCTTCATTTGAATTGTGAAAGTGTGTCTCAGTTTCAGAAGCGGCTGGGTCTAGGAGAGGAGCCCAAAAACATGAAGGATAAACGAGTTCAGGTTTAGCACTGATTTGACCAAATGGTATCTCTGGCTTTAACCCTCATCATACGTGGCCTTTCTGTCATTAACTTCGTCATTTGGGAAAGAAAAGCCGTAGTGAGAGCAACTCCAAGAACCTTAGGAGAGAGTTAAGTGAAGTTTAACATGCACCCACACACACACACACACACACACACACACACACACACTCTATAAACAGGGTTTGGTGGTGCCAAAGGCCGGAATCCCAGCAATTGGGAAGTGAAGACAAGAGGGTCAGGAGTGCATTCTTGGCTATATAGACAATTCAAGGCCAGCCTGGGCTGCATGAAACTATCTTGAAAAAAAGAAAAGAAAAATTGGGCCAGTGAGATAGTTCAGTGGATAAAGGCACTTACCACTAAGCCTGACTCCCTGAGTGAGCCCTGAGACCCACACACGGGAAGGAATGAGTCAATTCATGCAAGTTGTTCTCTGACCGCCACACATGCACCATCCCACCACTCACAAAAAATAAATGTAAGGAGAAATTCTTTTAACTTTCTTTTTTTAAATCCCGTTCTCACCCATTTCCCGTTCCCTTGCATCCAGCCTCTGCCCTTGCAACCTCCCCCACCCACCCACACCCACACACACACACAAATAAAATTTAAGATAAAAAAGGAAAAACAGAAAAAAAGGACAAAAGGGGAAATCTCGTCGTAGAAGCTGCAGTGTGGCACAGAGAGTCACACGGTATACTCCTTTGTCCACACATCTTTACATGTGTGGGTTCATCGCAGAAAATCATTGGTCTCGGCTACACTACCAACACTGGGACCTTGGACCCCCAGGTCACATGCAACATGGCCAGCCCCCTTTCCAAGAGCCTAAACATAAGCAAATGAGGGGGTGTCAAAGGTCAGTTGGAGGCAGTACCTCCACGCACCCTGCCCTTCGTGGGGGACAGTGTCTATCTTAACTTTCTTGTCCGGTTCCTTCTACACTGCACATTTAGGTGGGTTACAGACTAGGGGCAGAGGTCGTAGTTTGGAACATTTTGCAGGCTCAGGGGCTCTGTAGTGGTACAGGCGGTTTCTGCAGAGCTTTGACAGCGAGGTGAATCTCAGGAGTGTTGAGAAACCAGGAAAAGTTAATAGCGGGTGCTGGGCCGTCCTCCCTGGGCCATGCAATCCCCCACCCTTCCCTCACCTTAGCCGACGACTGTCATTGAGCCTTCTGCACATGTGCAGGAAGAGATCCTGGGCTCAGAGGATAGGCTTCAGCAAACAGACGCATGCGCAGAGCCTGGGTCTTTGAAACCATTTTTTTTAAAGAGCCTTTATCTCAATTACGCATGCTTCACTGCTATTCTGTGTTTAGGTATGCGCACGCGCCAAAGAAGCATCACCTGGCCCGCTCTTTCAAAGAGAGAGGCGGGGCGGGTACGACAAGGACAAGTCCGCCCAACGTCGGCCAAGGCCACGCCCATCCACTAGTCAGCTCGGATAGGTGGAAAAGAAAGGGCAGGACTTGGGTGGAGCCAATCACCTGTAGAGAACAGAAAAGGCGGATAAAGAGGACCCAAAAGGAGGCTAGAGGTGTCGGGGAGCGGGAGAGGAGGGCAGGCAGATGAGAAGTCTAGCTCCCAGAGGTGAACGCTGGTCCTCGGCCCTCGGAGAATAGGTGGTCCTCCTCCGGCAGCGCCCCCCTAAGAAGGTTGTCCCGTGAGTGGCGGTTGACAGACCAGACCCCAGTATGAGACAATGTGTCTTCCTGAGACAGAGCTAAAGCCTAAGCAAGGCTCATGTTATGGGAAATGACCCAAGTCAGGGAATATCTCAGATATGCCTGGGCCCTCCACGGCCTTCTATGCCAAGGGAGCTAGCTACACTCCCTCCGGGACTCTCGTCTACAACCCTCCTCACTAGTGTCCCATGTCCTGGGGTCCCTAACCACTCTGAGGACCCAGCAGGTCTGTCACCCTCATCACCCTCATCCTGTATTCCCAATACCAGGGTCTTCAGAACCCTTATCAGCTCCTGAGACCTCCAACAGTCCTTGAGCCTACTTCCAACTTCTAGGAACTGGGTTCCCATTCCCAGAACCTATCGTCCCTTACCCCAGCACCCAGGACCACCCAGCAGGTTCTCACCCCATATTCCTGACTACTGAAAACTGAAGCAACCCCTTCACCCTCTTCCCCTCTCTTCCTAAAGCTCCTAACAGCCCCTCGGTCTGTCCTTCCCCGCCTTGGGAGTCCAGTTCAGGGGACCCTCGGTCTCAAACTGGCTCCCACCTCTGGACACCCAGTCCTCCCTTGACACCAGACGCTGACTCCAGCCTCCACCCTACCCAAGCCTGAGCCAATGCTCCCACCTCTCAGCACCCCGACTCAGACATTCCCATTTGTGTTGTCTTGCAGCAATTGAGCTCTGGGGTGGACTTGAAGCACACAGACAGCGGTGCCCAAAAAGCAGCACCCAACACCCCTGCCCCTACCTCCCAGGACACCCAAAGAAAAGCAGCCACCATGCATCTTCCCGAAAGCCTGCAGGACCTGGTGGATAGTGAAACTGTCCACTTTCTGAAGAGACCAAAGAGCATCTCGAGGGTCTGCAGAGGGGTGAGACCCTGCGGATCAGTTCTCAGATCGGGAAGAGGGAGGGGTTAGATAGGGAAACAAGCACACAGGAGCCTAAAGCTAAAGCCACCTTTTACTGAGGATCTGGTCACGCGACTAGCCATTCTCAATACCAGTTAACTCACCACAAGAAAGGACCCCACAAACTTGGGCATGATTTGTAATAGCAGCACATGAGAGACTGCAGGAGGAGAATTGTCATGGGTTTGAGGCCAGTCATGGGTTTGACAGTGTAGAAAAGGAAAAAAGTGAAAAAGAACCCTTTAAAGGAGAAGAAAGATACCCCTCCCCCCAAAAAACCCCATAATTTTGATAAATGGAATCAGAGCATTTGAAGACTGCTTGCCCAGTGGGGTAGCCAAAAACCACATGAGCTACTCCAATTCCAACTAATTTAATTCAAATAGCATTCTACATTCAGTGTGGCTATATTTCAGGGGCTGAGCTGCTGTAAGTACCTCGTGGCTTTCCCATTGGACATCATAGGTTCAGGACATTTTCATCATGCCAGAAAATTCCATTAACCAGCATCATTAAAGTTAACACAGAAAGGGACAGTACCACTGCGTTCTATGAGATACCCATTCATTTTCCATTTCCCAGGTGGGGATGGGGAAAACAGGATCTGAGGTCTATTTCAAACAGGAAAAGATCCACAGATGGGAAGAAGACAGTACGCAACAGATTCAGGCATGGGGTGTGAGTGGTCACTGTCAGGCATGGGGCTGACGCTTTCTGTGCACCCTTTAGTCACCACCATATCCCCTGAGAGTCAGGACACTCATGCTGTGTGGCCTTGACATGGAACGAATCACTGCCTCTCAACATCAGTACCGATGTCATCTATCTATGTGTATGGGCTTAGCCTGCACTGCTTCCTTCTCTTAAATTATTTGAATGTGCCTGCATGAGTTATTCGCACCACGTGCATATAGGCACTGGTGAGGCTAGAGAGTGCCAGATCATCTGGAAGTGCAGTCAGAGCTGACAGTCGGGGCTTCTGGGAACCGAAACCTGGATCCTCTGTAAGCACAGCATCTTAGTTACTGTTCTATTGCTGTGAAAAGGCACCATAGCCAAGGCAATTTATACAAGAAAGCATTTAATTGAAGCCCTGCTTAGAGTTTCAGAGGGTGAGTCCATGAGCATCAGGGCAGGAAGCAAGGCAGCAAGCAGGTATGCATGTATGCATGCATGGAGCTGGAGCAGTGGCTGAGAGCCTACTTCCTATCTGCAAGTTAGAGGCAGAAAGAGCAAACAGGAATGGCATGGGCTTTTGAAACCTCAAAGTCTACCCCTAATGACACACCTCCTCCAACAAGGCCACACCTCCTGATCCTTACCAAATAGTTCCTCCTACTAGGGAACAAGCATTCAAATACATGAGCCTGGCCAAGGCATAGTGGTACACATCTTTAATCCTAGCACTCAGGAAGCAGAGGCAGGAGGATCTCTGTGAGTTCGAGGCCAGCATAGTTTACACAGCAAACTCCAAGACAGCCAAAGCTACATAGAGAGACCCTGTCTCAAACAAAAATCAAACATGTGAGTCCATGGGGGCCATTCCCATTCAAATGACCCAGGCAGTACATACTCTTAACCACTGAGCCATCTCATGGTCATGCCCCCACACACCCTCTTTTATGTCTGGGATGTCTTTTGTATATTTTTGTTGTTTGAGACAGGCTCTAATTTTGTAGCCTAACCAGGCTGGCCTTGAATTCATAACAGAGCTTCTGTTTGAGCCTCCCTGACTGCCAGGATATAGGCATGAGCCACCCATGCTCACCCATGCTTCTGTTGTTAATCCCAGACAGAACTGGCAACTGAGGCCCAACGATGATCTGGTTAGGGTCATGGGAGCAGGAACCATCCTTCTGACCTGGTTCTGCAGTGAGAGTCTCCCCAGGTTCCCAATCCAGAATATCCAGACTATCTTCTCTCTGTCCTCTGGAACAATTCAGACAGGCCTAACTTTGAGTCTTAGCCTATATGTCCGTCAGAGGGACAAACTACCCTGTTGGTTGGGCTGCCCCAGGCATAGCCAGCAGCAGCAGCAGCAGCAGCAGCAGCAGCAGCAGCAGCAGCAGCTCCTTTCCTTCCCAGAAATGACCCTTTGGCTCACTAACTTACATGGTCAGACTGTGGCCTGACACATCCGTCTTCTCTGAACCCGTGTCCTCATCTGTAACAAAAGTGCCCAATACCCCCACTCCTGGGCAGGATTGCTGTGAAGATAAGACAAGGCAAAACATATACACGCTGACTAGCAGGGGGCTGGCAAATGCTGAGCTCTCCTTAAATAGCAAGTATTGTCACTGAAATAATTCTCAACTGTGAGGGAGGAGAGGGCTGGAGGAACCTGGGATGACAGGAACTGGTGCACGCTGTCTTTTATTGTCAGAAGAGGGGACTTACGATTGTCACACACTGCTCTCTGGTGCCTTCTCTCCTCACCCCAACCTATGACAAGGACATACTAATATGTATAATCCAAGGGGAAACTGAGACTCCCAGATGGAGGTTGAGTGATCAATCTGTCAAGGTCATTACCCACCAGATGAAGAGGTCAAACTCAGATCCACTCACTGTCTCCAGTGCCCGGACAGGGGAAGTAGGCATGAAGGAGCAGGGAGCCCAGCTGGTACAGCCAAGGGCAAGCCAGGAAGAAGGCAGCCAGCCATGCTAGACCTTGTGGTCATGGACTTTGCCTGGGCTCCCATCCTCCCTCCCCAACAGTCTCCTTCCCCTGGCCTAGTTCCTCAGTGGGAGTCTCTGGGCAGCTGGTATTCGTGTCCTCTGTGCTTCTTGCCAGCTGGTATCTGAACTCATGAATCTTTGTTCCCCTCCTGGAGACAAGCGAAGGAGGGTGCTGGAAGAGATAGGTCTCAGCCTTCAAGGAAATAGGATCCGCAGCTAGTTGATGCCCCTCCCCACATTTCCAATGCCCTAGGCTCCACTGTGGACTAACAGCCCCTGGGGCCCAGAAGTCAGGAGACTCAAGCCCCACCCTAGAGCAGCTAACTTTAAGGGTCTGCTTCCTCTCTAGTGAGTCCTGTGAACCAGTATTGTCCTGAGCACTTCCCAGACCTGAGCCCCCACTGTTCTCCACAACATAAACACACTGGGAAGCTGAGGTCCCACGGTCTGAGTGCCTTGCTCAAAGCTACGCAGCTTTGCAGAGTCAGAAGCGTGTGGCTCTTTCTGCTGTGTTGTAGTGTGGCAGGGAATTAACAATACACACTTCCAGGGAGGAGCCGGTGAAAAGAATATGAGTTCAGAATAATTGATGTGCCCTCCTGTTCTTTCCCGGCCTCATCTGGGCATGAGCAGTGTGCTTCCTCAAGACTGAGCCTTAGCTCCCAGACCAGTGGTCCTCATCCTTCCTAGTGCCGTGTCACGAAATCATCTCATTGCAGCTTCATAACTGTAATTCTGCTGTTATGAATCGTAATGTAGGAAAGGTTGAGAACCATTGTCCCAGACCATCTTACAGCCTTCCTTCATGAACTTAACTAGAAAGTACTTGGCAAGGAGACTAGTTATTTTTGTTATAAAGCAATAACTGAAGGAGAGAGAGGAAGACAGGACAAAGGCAGGTGATTAGGGAAGGCTTTTACCTCACCCCACCCACTGAAGGGGACGGAAAGAGGTACTCTTCACACATTAATGTAGGTCCTACCTGCACTGCTGCAAACATACCCACCCCTGCAGAACCCGTGCCTGGGAATTCAAATCTTATCAAAATTTTCCTTTTTCATCTGCACAACTTCCCATTGTTTACAGTTAGAGCCAAAATGTCTCTGAAATCCTCAGGGCTCTGTTCTCCCTCCCAGCCTGCTCTGTGAATTTCTCTCTCACCCTCACCCTTTATACAGTCCATCGGCCATGTGACCCCAGAGAACTTCCCAAATCCCTGGGTCTGGCCCTAGCTATCTTAGGACCCTTCCATGCTCGAAGAAATTCTTTTTTTCCCCATTTTTATTGATATTTATTGAGCTCTACATTTTTCTCTGCTCCCTCCCTGACTCTCCCCTCCCCCCTTCAACTGTCCCCCAAGGTCCCCATGCTCCCAACTTATTCAGGAGATCTTGTCTTTTTATACTTTCTACTTCCCACGTAGATTAGATCTATGTAAGTCTCTCTTAGTGTCCTCATTGTTGTCTAAGTTCTCTGGGATTGTGGTTTGTAGGCTGGCTTTCTTTGCTTTATGTTTAAAAACCACCTATGAGTGAGTACATGTGATAATTGTCTCTCTGTGTCTGGGTTACCTCACTCAAAATAATGTTTTCTAGCTCCATGCATTTTCCTGCAAAATTCAAGCTGTCATTATTTTTTTCTGCTGTGTAGTACTCCATTGTGTAAACCTACCACATTTTCCTTATCCATTCTTCAGTCGAGGGGCATTTAGGTTGTTTCCAGGTTCTGGCTGTGACAAACAAAGCTGCTGTGAACATAGTTGAACACATGTCCTGCTCAAAGAAATTCTAACGAGGGGCTAAAGAGATGGCTCTTGTTTTTCCAGACGACCCAAGTTCAACTCTGACCACCCAAATAGTGTCTCACAACCATCTTTAACACTATGAAAATGCCTGTTCTACTTTCCATTCCACTCAACCCCCAGGCAGTCCAGTCAGGCACGTATTGCAGAGAAACGCATCCCCATCGATTGTGGGACTTGGGGATGTTTGCACTGTGTGAGGAGAGCAGAAGTCAGTTAGAAGAAAGGAAGGCTGAAGGGATAGAGCCCGCACTCGGTGGTAGAGCAATAAAAAGTTGTCTCCTTGCTCAGTAAACTGCTACTGTTATCTGTCATTTCAAAATACCCTAATGGAAACATTGGAAATAGAACACTTTGGTCTCTAAAAAAAGATGATGTCATGGTGCAGCTGGGCCAGATGCCCAGGATGGACAGCCTTGAAGGAGGATGAGCAGCCAAAGCTGATGAGGCACCTGCACCCCCTTCTAGCCGACGGTAGTGAATGGTTGGCTCATGATCATGGTGGTGATGCAGCTATTTTCTGGTTGTAGTTTGAGGATTTGGGGGCAGTGATTCCCCTGCTGGCTCTGGACATATTTGGGTTAGGTGTAGAAAGTAAAGGTGTTGTAAGCCAGACCTCTAGTAGCCCAACATTTGGCGTAGGAGCCAAATTTCATCTCAGGAGCCTGAGAGGACAGCTGGCGAGGGACACGCAGAGTAATTCACTGTGTGGTGATCACGTATTTTCTCTTTTGGTTTTTCTTTTTTAAGTCAGGGTCTCATATAGCTCAGGCTGACTTCAAACTCGCTGTGTAACTGTGGAGGACTTTGAATGTCTGACTGTCCTGCCTCCCCCTCCCAGGTGTTGGGATTGCAGGCGTGTGCCATCTTACCTGCCATTCCCATATTCTTTTTATTTCTTTGCTTACTCTTGTGCAGTGCTAAGGCTTACACCTGGGGACTGATGAAGGCCAGACAAGTGCCCCATTATCTGGGCTGTACCCATGTTTTTGCAGTGGTCTCTTTCACCACGACCTTTAGTGGACAGTTAACAGGGGAAAGTGACATTGTTTATCCCAAGTCTCAATTTTAATTCTGTTGCTCCTTGTTTCCAAACTTACACTGTCTCTGTATTCCTGCCCAATAAATCCAAATCGTTAGCGGCCTCCAGAGGCCCTTCCTGAGCTAGCCCTGTCTATGCTTCCTGAGCTAGCCCTGTCTATGCTTCCTGAGCTAGCCCAGTCTACGCTTCCTGAGCTAGCCCAGTCTATGCTTCCTGAGCTAGCCCAGTCTATGCTTCCTGCTCTGCCTCCTCTCTTGTTGGCAGTCTTAGCTTCCTTAAATTGCTGGTCCTTGGCCAGAGCTTGACTTCATTCATGCTACTCATTACATCTGAAGTAATTTACCATTCGATGGCATCCCTTCTTCAAAGTTTAATCTTGACCATTTAAGCATAAAATTGTCTTGGGCTTCTCTAAATTACTACTACACTCAGAACTATTTTTCTTATGGGACATTTCCAATTTCTCAGTGTCCAATTAGAACCTAGGGTAGGATCTGTGCTTTGCTCTTTGTCTCTCTGTCGTCTTCCAGCCAAGTGTCTTTGACAGTAAAATGCTGGAAAACATTAATTGAATGAATAACTATAAAGGCTAAAATTTATCAGATTAATTGATTTTTTTTTCAATCGCAGACCTGAAAGATGAAGGAACAAGGAGGCCATTGCTTTTGGAATGGTTGATGCGTTACATTTGTACCATGAGTCTCAGAAAAACACAGTAGGGGACAAGGAGATGTGGCTTGGTAGTACAGTGTTTGCTTGTCTCGAGTGAAGCCCTGAGTCCTGTCCCCGGCATGGTATAAACTAGACAGGGTGGTGTACGCCTGGAATCCTAGCACTCAGGAGGCAGAGACAGGAGGATCAGAAGTTCAAGTCATCCCTGCCATACAGTGAATCTGAGGTCCGTCTGGGCCACGTGAGGCCCTGGAGACTATATTCTTACAGTTCAGGTATCCGAGCAATTTGTCTCATTTTGTTTAGTTTTGAGAGAAAACCTGTGACGTAGATACAGAACAAAGGCACACGAAGACTGATGGACCTGGAGACGCTCTGTACGCTGGAGACCAGCGCCGTGTTTACAGTACCCCTTTGCCTCCGCAGGATGGAGCTGCGAAGGTGACTTGTATGGCCTGGTCCCAGAACAATGCTAAATTTGCTGTCTGCACAGTGGACCGAGTGGTATTGCTGTATGATGAGCATGGGGAGCAGAGAGACAAGTTCTTCACCAAGCCAGCTGACATGAAGGTGGAGAGGACTTGCATGTGCTCCAACACGTTACCCGAGAAAGCTGTGTGATCTGCCTTCTAGCCGTAGACATGGGCAATGGTCTACTCTATTTCTCACTATAAACTTTCTGGTCTTTTGGGAAATGTGTGTGTTTTCTTTTCTCCTTCATTTCTACTCATTATCTTTGTTTTTACTCCTAGTATGGCAGGAAGAGCTACATGGTAAAGGGCATGGCTTTCTCTCCTGAGTCCACTCAAATTGCCATCGGACAGACTGACAAAATCATCTATGTCTACAGGATTGGAGAAGATTGGTGAGGACAGGATGGGGGGTAGGCGGGTTGTGGCCACTAAAGAAGAGTTGGGCATGGGAAATACCTCGCTGGGATAACGATGACATCAGGCATGGAAGGCAGGAACTCTCTAGAGCCTAATTCTATTGTGTCCACCTCTGCCTGCCCCACCTGTCCTGCAGTCCCATCCCTGGAGGGATGAGTGTAAGCCAGCAGAAGGTCCCGAGAGCCAGTGATATGCTGTGTCATTGGCATAGCTCCAGGGCTCCTTGGGGACCCACTCACTTCTCCATCAGACCTCCCACAGAGGGCCATGTCGGGCAGTTCATTGGGAAGTGATTTTTAAGGTTGCTTCCTTGCCTTTTGTCTGACAGGGGTGACAAGAAAGTCATCTGAAACAAGTTCATCCAGACGGTAAGTTCAGAGATGAGCCGCACCTGCTTCCTCCTTGTAAATGTAACAGGAGTTGCCTTTTTCAATGTCTGACCCTGACTTGACCTGCTAAAGGATGGTGCTGTCACCTGCTTGAGAGCCTTGTTGTGTCCCCTGCCTGCCTTTTCCCCCTGGAGAGGACTAGAATGACGGTGTGTGGTGGGTGGCGGTTGTTCTGAGTGTGCCAGTCCACACAGGTAGGTCACCCTTTCACCCCTTCTCATACAGAGTGCTGTCACCTGTCTACAGTGGCCCGTAGAGTACATTATTGTCTTCGGACTGGCTGAAGGCAAGGTAATGGAGGAGAGGGAGACACAGGTTAGGTATTAGGGGGGGATAGTGTCCTGGGGTGCCGGGCAATATGGTTCATCTTTCCCCTGGAGCTCAAGTGCGTACTTGAGAAAAATGCATGAGGACTAATTTTGTCATTTGGCATTTTTACTTCTGTTTCTCCGTGCCTGGGTTACACTGTAAGTAGCCTAGCCAGACTTGTTTGGTTTTCAGGTTCGCTTAGCAAACACTAAAACTAACAAGTCGTCTACCATCTATGGGACGGACTCGTATGTGGTGGCGCTGACAACCAAGTGAGTAACGGAAGTCGACTGGGACTGTCAGGACAAAGCTGCATTTGATGGAAAGGGGACTGTCACAGGGCGGAAGTCCCTCCCTCTGTGCCCACCTCTCTGCCTCTGCCCTTCAGTTGCTCTGGGAAAGGCATCCTCTCAGGTCACGCAGACGGCACCATCGTCAGGTATTTCTTCGATGATGAAGGCTCCAGAGGGTCACAGGTATGAAGGGCGCACACTCACTCTGGGGTGGGGTGGACATTCCAGGAGCCCTCCCAGGGAAGCTGCAGGTTTAAGCACCATGACTGGAAAAGGGCAATCTTGGAGAGAAGCGTTTGGTGCCATCATGGAGACTGGTGTTCAGGAGGCTAGAACTCACTATTTATAGGGAGGAGTGGGCAGAAGGGACCTTGAAAGAAGGGAAATAAAGACTCTAAGGGGGACAAAAAGTGAAAATTATTTCCATTTATGTAAATACATACATATACACAAATGTATGTATATATATACATGTTTATGTAATGTATATACATCCAAATGCATAGGAGAAAAAAGTTAACAGCCCATCAAGATACCTCAGCAGGTAAAGGTGCCCAGTGCCAAACCTGACATCAGGACCCTTGCCATGCAAGGACAGAAGTGACTTCCGCAAGTCATCCTCTGCCCTTAGACCATGTGCACATATGCAAATGTGCGCACAAAAACACACACAAATAAATAAGATGTTAAAGAATTAACTATTTTCTTGGAAAAAGAAAAGATAGACATACAGTTAAACTTTGCAGTTTTACTCTGTATAATTTAGTACTGTGGAATCGTTTACATTGTGAGTTACCCACATAATTCAATTTAGCCCTTCTTGAAGCCATGTACTCTCTTGGACCTAGACAGTGTTGGTTACTGTGTGTCGTCTCTCTTTGGGTGGCTTTACTAGTACATACCAGAGGTCTCAACACACCACTGTGAGTACACGGCCCGTGTACACATGGCATGCGTGTTCTCATGATGGACCCACATGGGCTCCGACACAGAGACAGGCGGTAAAGCCTTCAGAACTCGGGCGTGTTGATGTGGGAAATGCTGGCAGGAAGGCTCGCTTTCTCTCCGGGGTGGGATGGTCAAGAGTGTGAATCAGCTACTAGCCTAGCATTCGCAATGAACAATTGAAATATTCTGTCCCAGGAGAAGTTGGTTAACCACCCATGCCCACCGTATGCCTTGGCTTGGGCAACCAACAGCATCGTGGCAGCAGGCTGTGATCAGAGGATTGTGGCCTATGGAAAGGAAGGCCATGTGCTACAGACTTTCGACTACAGTCGTGACCCTCAGGAGCGTGAATTCACCACAGCTGCAGCAAGTCCTGGAGGCCAGTCTGTCATGCTAGGAAGGTATGACAGGTAGGTCCCCCGGCCAGTTGCATCTCTCTCTCTCTTTTTTTTTTTTTTTTTTTTTTTTTTTTTTTTTTTTTGATTTTCGAGTAGGGTTTCTCCATAGCTTTTTGTTCCTGTCCTGGAACTAGCTCTTGTAGACCAGGCTGGCCTCAAACTCAGAGATCCGCCTGCCTCTGCCTCCTGAGTGCTGGGATTAAAGGCGTGCACCACCACCGCCCGGCCCATTGCATCTTCTACCTTTCTCTGTGAGCTCTGCCCTAGCCAAGTTCTGAACTGCAGCGGGAACCTGGACAGAAGCAATGTCTGTTGAAAGGGATTCTCAGATTGTCATCTGCTTCAGGATGCGCTGTGCTGCCTCAGCCTGGACTCCACAGCAGATGCCATCGCGTTCCCCATGTCCCCCTGCCTCGTCCCCACTATGCCATTGTGTTCTAGTTTGAGTGGAAGACTAAGTAGCCGTCCTCATCGCCAGTGCCTGCACTGGCATGGTCTGTAATGTAGCCGCCATTTGGTGAATGAATAAAGAAACAGCCAAGCAGCTAGGGTCAGGTCTCTTTGTCTGTCTGTCTTTATGTCCTTCCAATCTCACGTGTCTCCTGAGGTTCCATCCTTCTTTGACTCCTACACTCTGTTTCTTCCTCTTCCCTCTCCTGGCAGTCCATTTGTCTCACTTGTCCTGCTGTCCTGCTGTCTCTACTTCTGGCTTTTGTGTTGTTGTTGGTTTTTGAGACAGGGTCTCATTCTGTGGCCCCAGCTAGCCTGTAACTCACTAGGTAGACCAGGCTGGCCTCAAACTTACAGTGATCCTCCTGCCTCTGCCTCTCACCTGCTGGCATTACAGGCGTGCACCACCACACCTGGCCTCCATCTTCTACCTGCTCCTTTCACCCCTACCCCCTCAACTCCCCGCACCTTTTCCCCTCCCGTTGGGCCGCCTCGCCGGTCTGCCCTTTTGTGTTTGCTTCCCTTTCTGTAGAGTGAGATGCTTCCCTATCAGTACTGGTCATTTTCACTCTTTACCTTTCTAGACTCCGGGTGTTCAACTGGAGTCCTCGAAGAAGCATCTGGGAAGAGGCCAAGCCCAAGGAGATTGCCAGCTTATACACCATCACAGCCTTGGCATGGAAGCGGGACGGCTCCCGGCTCTGTGCGGTGTGTTGTTAGGAGCCCCTTTCTGTACTGGCGATTGTCTCCAAACTACAGTAAAATAGAAACTACTCCCTATGCCAAGGGAGTCGCTCTACTCTGACACAAGAGAACTCCAGCTGCCTTGTGACTTCAACCTAAAAAATCTGCTGTTAAAGGCAGGAAAGGGAAACTTACACTTTCCAGGAGGCCCTGAGGGACACGCTTGTCCAGGACAGCCTGATTCCCTCATTGTCCAACCCACGTGTGATCCCTGTAAGTCCTGGGATTGCCACTTTTTTTCTGACATGTCCAGAACCTGCCCACCCTTTGCTGGCCACTTCTGTCTAGATTGTGACACTGAGGTCTGAGGTCTTGGGGTATATCCAGACACCGTCCTTGGCCAGCGCGCCGTGCATCGCCTTCCATGCTGTCCCTCTCTCTCTCAGGGTACCCTCTGTGGTGGGGTGGAACAGTTTGACTGCTGCCTCCGAAGGAGTATTTACAAGAACAAGTTTGAGCTGACGTATGTGGGACCCAGCCAGGTGAGCAGCTGATGGCCTAGCATGCTGAGACCTCTCATGGCTCATCTGTCCTTGTAACATTTCCCCCGCCTGCTGGCCACAGCCACAGTGTCAAATTTAACCTTCCTCCCTCTGGCAGAGCTATCGTAGGGAACTGAATGTGTCAGGGCAACTTCTGGCAACCCTCCTGCTACGTAGTTGTTCTAACCCATCGCAAGCAAAGGTTTACACACCTGGCTCAAGAGATACAGGGATTGGTGCCTGTATCTCCCCAGTGTGAAGCTGTTCTCAGCGCCACCCACTAGAGTTGTGGACGTGTAGGATCTCAGGCGAACTGTAATCGCACGACTCTGTTGTCCCAGAGACGCGCGTCTCACTCTCCCACTTCCCTTCCCTTGCTCTTATTACCAGTTTGTTCCTGGATCTTTCCAGTCTCTCCAGAAACGTTTATCCTTTCTCTACTGTGTGAGATCTGTTAAGGACTGAGAGTACAAAGGTAATTTATCTGTAAGACATCGTACCCAGAGATACGGCTCTTACTATTCTTACAGAGAACACAAGTTCAGTTCCCAGTGCCGTGTTAGTGTCTCACAATCGCTGGGTCTTCAGCCTTGGGGATGCTACGCCCTCTTCCGACATCCGGCACCTGCACTCACCTTTGTACACACCCACACATGTAATTCCAATTCTTTTTAAAAAAGACATTGTGGTCTGGTATGTGGCCAGTGAGGTTGAGGCCAGCCTGGTCTATATAGCAAGTTCCAGGCCAACCAGAGCTACATGTCTCAAAAAAGAAAAAAGTAGAAGAGGAAGAAAAAGAAAGAAAATCTTAGCATTTAGGAGGATGGCCAGTTGGAGGTCATCTTAGGCACGTGATGATATAATAACGATAATAATAGGTTCATAATTATATAACAGTAACGACGATATAGTATTCTGTCTTCATAGGTAAAGAGCTTTGTACTAAGAAGTGCAGGAACAAAGTGAGTGATTAGTGTTACCGAGTAGAGCTCTCAGAATCGAATGGCCACGGACAGCCCAGGCCATGGGGAAGTATTTCCTAGGTAGCAAGCCCCTGTGTGGGTGCAAGTATTGTCCTTATCAACAGCATCCCAGGCCGAGGGAGAAACAAGGTATCCTGGAGTTGCGTGAGGGACCAGCGCACCTTCACTCTTCTCCTGCTCTGGGAAAGCCTGATGGGTTGGACTGGTCCCTTCCCAGGTGATAGTGAAGAACCTGTCTTCAGGGACCAGGGTGGTGCTCAAGTCCCACTATGGCTATGAGGTAGAAGAGGTGAAGATCCTGGGGAAGGAACGGTACTTGGTGGCTCACACATCGGACACGCTGCTGCTCGGAGACTTGAACACCAATCGCCTCAGTGAGGTAGGAACCGAGAGAGGAAGGGTGGGTAATGGGATGTCTTGGCTTGCTAATTCTGAAGATGCGGGCCCTAAGAAGTAAGATTCCCCATAGGATACAATTCTGATATTATTTCCTGGAATATAAACTTCCACAGTCAGACTGGTTTCTCTTGGAAATATGAGGATCAGGGCAAGAGTCTGATACAGCTCACGTTTTGTGTAACGTCAAAACCTCCCTGAATACCATCTCTCTTCCTTGCCACTGACATCCTCCAGGCTTGTCTTGGGTGATTGTCTACATTGTCTATGATGTTTTCTCCTCACTTTGCAGATAGCCTGGCAGGGATCTGGTGGCAATGAGAAATATTTCTCTGAAAATGAGAATGTGAGTAGCCGCGATTCCCTGCCCCCATTTCAGCAAGCGGGAGCTTCTAGTCAGAGGGGCGAGAGGCGAGGGATGGGGAGACTGCAGGTAAAGGGTGGGAATGAAACAGGAAAAGACAGGGAGAGGTCACCCTGAACTACAGTGCCCCTTCCCCCACTTCTCTACACACCGCCTCCATTCTTCCCTGATGATCTTCAATGCTGGAGAGCTCACCCTGGTGGAATATGGGAGTAATGACTCCTTGGGTTCTGTACGCACTGAATTCATGAACCCTCACCTCATCAGGTAACTGAACCCTGGAAATCCAGAAGGATTCCTTTGGGACTTCTAAAGTGTGTGTCTCCAGATCAGGCTAAAAATGTTGTCCCATGTGCTATTTCAGAACCCTCCAGAAGACCCTAGCAAAGCCCATTTATCTTACCTTGTTGTTTCATGTTTCAGCGTCCGTATCAACGAGAGGTGCCAGCGAGGAATGGAAGATAATAAGAAACTGGCTTATCTTGTTGATATTAAGACTATTGCTATATGTAAGATGCTCTTATAACTTTAATACTGACACAGATACCTGTAATGCACTTGTGTATCATGAGCATATTCAGTGATGAACCAGAAAGGCACTAGGTAAGTATGTAACCTCATTTTTACAGTGTTAGAGGAAATGTTTAAGTCCCTGTGGGTCTGCCTTTATGAAGTGTCTGGCTATGGATACATTCATGCTCAGGCCTGTCAGAAGGCCTGTCCATAGAATTACCATGTTCTCTCATCATACATCTTAGGGTCAGCAAGTTGTGAACAGTAGAGAAGAATTATCAGTAAATTTAGGGATTTTCCTGTTTAGACATCATCAAATCCTAGACTCTTTAGAACTGGAAGGACTGTACTTTTTATATTTATGTTATTAGTAACCCTTATTATTAGTAACTAGTAACAATAGAAATGTAATTTGCATTTCACAAGTGTTTCATTTATAAATCTCCACTTTATGATTTCTGTCACCAAATGTTCCAAGCATGGAAGGAAGAACTAAGACTAGCTTAGGATCGTGCAGAAGGTGTAGAGACGAGCATGCCACATAGTATGTCTGTAAGGATGGGACTGGCGTCAGCTACCCTGTCCGTACTTACTGCTCTGTGAGCTTAGCAAAGTTACTTCATCCTTCTTAGTGTCTTAACCCACACAGTGAACGAAGACAGCCCCTATGTCAGATGGAAGCACTCAGATCCTTCCCTGCCACATAATCGTTAATAACGTCCAGCTGCTGAGAGTCATGACCTATTGTTAATACTTGCTTATCCATGCCTAGTGCTGTTAAATCAGAACTTTTTGTTGCATTTACATTTAGTTTTTTACCTCATCTCTTACTCATGAGCATTAAGAGAGTGGTTTTTGTTTGTTTGCTTGCTTGTTTGTTTGGGGTTTTTTTCATTGTTTGGTTTGGTTTTATTTTGAGACAGGGTTTCTCTGTGTAACCCAGGCTGACCTGGAACTCACTCTGTAGCTTAGGCTGGCCTCGAAATCAGAAAGATCCACCTGCCTCTGCCTCCCATGTGCTGGGACGAAAGGTATGTGCTGCCACAGCCTGCTGAGTATTAATTTTTTAAAGGTTTATTTTAGTTGAAAGGATATTTGGCCTGCATGTATGGCTGTGCACCATGTGCATGCCTTATGCCTTTGGAGGCCAAAAGAGGACAGTGGGATCCCTGGAACTTGGTGGGTGTGAGCTGCCATGTGGTGCTGGGGATTGAACCTGGGTCCTCTGAAAGAACAGTCAGTACTTTTAACCTCTGAGCCATTTCTTCAACCCCTAGTTGTTTGGGGTTTTGTCGCGGCCCCCCTTGTCCAGCAAGGATGACGTGACCACCGGAGCTCTTCTTGCTACAGTTTATTCCAGGACTTTATTCACAGCAATCTTTTCCCTTCTCTTTTTCTCCTTCTCTCTCTTCCTCTCTCCCCCGGGCAAACCTCTCCCAGCCCTTAAGTAGGCCTGGGCTGCCAACCCCAGATTGCCAGGTGGGCATTGCCCATAGGTCCACGCATATGCAAGCAGCTGACAGTCATTGCATGATAATAGCATAAGTCAGGCCTTAGCCATAGGAGTTGATTATCACAGAGAGCACTCGCTTTCGGGATCGCGGAGGGCGGGAGCCGGTGCGACTCCACGCAGCTCTCTACATTGCCATCAGGTGTGGCTTCATGCAGCTCGCTACAGGGTTTGTTGTTTGGTGTGGTTTTAATCACATTACTGCTACTTGCCGAGGGCCATGCTTAGAGCAGAATTGCTGAATCATAGGAGCAGCTGTGCCTTCAGCCTGACTAAGTGTCTCCCATTGCTCTCCAAAGAGGACGGTCAATGTCCATTCCTCTCCCAGTCAGAGTTCCTATCCTTCCACATCCTCTCCAGGACTTGAAATGCATGGTGTGTGTGCAATGCCATTTCACTTACTTATTGTTCACTTGGATTTCTCTTCTGTGACTTCCAGTTTCTCATCCCTCATGCATTGTGAAAGTCAAGTGGTCTCTTTGTTAGAGATGTGAAATTCTCTATATAACCTCTGATGGTTACTTACATTGTAGTTTTTTTTCTCAGTGTGTGTGGCTTGAGTTTTCTCTCATTTAGGTATCTTTAGTATTGAGACATTTAAATTTTTATTGTAGTTATTTATGTAATGGAACCGGTTGGGGGAAGCATTATGTCATGGCACTCAAGTAGAAGTCAAAAGACAACCTGAGAAGCCAGGCAGTGGTGACACACACCTTTAATCCCAGAACTCAGGAGGCAGAGGCAGGTGGATCTCTGTGAATTCAAGACCAGCCTGGTCTACAGAGCAAGTTCCAAAGGTACACAGAGAGACTCTGTCTTGAAAAAAAAAAAAGACACTCTGAGGCGGTAGATCCCTCCTTCCCACTGTGTGGGTCTAGAGGATCAGACTCAGGCCCTGTAGCACACACCTTTAAATATTAATTGAAGGGCCAATGGGATGACTCAGCCTCTAAAGATACTGGTCCAAGCCTGATGGCTCAGCTTCAGTCCCTCAGGAGAAGACCAACTCCTGCAAGTTGTCTTCTGACTTCCACGTGTGCTCCTTGCAAAATAGAAACAAAGAGCTAAAAATGTAATTAACAAATTCTTAGTTTAAAAAATTGAGTCTAGGGATATAGTTGGGTGGCGGAGTGCAGGGGAGCCCTGTGTTCAATCACCAGTGCTGCCAAAATAATAGTAATAGTAATTTCTGGTTTTGAGGTCTCATTTTAAAACTTTTCCCCATATTCCCTCCTATATTTTAACATTCTTAAGTTTTGCTTTCCATCTGGAATTTATTTTTGTATGTGATGTGGGTAGGGTTTTAACTTTATTTTTTCCATCTGTGTAACCATTTACTGAAAGCCCACTTATTTGTTATACCATCCCTGTCATAAGTCAAGCTTTCGTATACATATGGGCCTCTTAAGATAGTTTCCTATTTCATGAATATTACATTTCACATCTGAGCTCAGAAACACAGGTATCTATCTGCACTGGGAATGATATGTAGGCGAGGAGGCCTAATTCTCATGGCGGTGATAACTCAGACCCGTCCATTCGCTCGCGCCATGAATTTTACATATTTTTCAATATATGTAAAATGATAGTCGGTTCTCTAAGTCACCGGTCCTTTTTAATGTAATGAAAATTATAGACATTTCTCAGGAAAAATGCATAAATATCAAATTTTATATATAATTGCAGGGTCCCTATGTGGTCCTGGAGGCTCTAACAGACTTGGTTGGGTTTGGCTTTGGTTGCTGTGTTGTTTTTCAGTGTTTGAAGGCAGGGTCTCACGTTGCCCTGACTGGCTTTGAATTTCTGGTCCTCTTGTCTCAGACCCCTGGATACTGGGATTATAGATATGAGTCACCATGTCTACTGTCATAATTTCTGTCTCCAGGTTATCAGTCTGTGTGCCGGCTGGTCCCATTGGTTATCCTCCTGCCTCAGCCTTTTTGCCTTGTGCTTGAGCTCTGGGTGTGAGCCACTGAGCTTCACTGAGTGAGCTCTCCTCAGGGCTTCCTTCTTCGTCGCCTCACTTGTGCATCCACTGCTCTGGTGACTCCGCGCAGCCAGGGTGACATCACCAGGTTATTTCACTCCTCAGCTCTCTCTGGTACTCAGTAACACGGTCACCCTCTTTCACTGTCTTTTCAAGACAGGGTCAAACGAGGCAGCTGGAGCTGGCCTACATAGAAGGGCCTGGCCTCAAACCCCTACTCTTTCTGAGGGCCGGGTTATAGCAGTGTACCACCATTTCTCCATGAGACCTCCTATCTAGTTGCCTATAAAGCCAAGTAAAACATTTATAATTCTAGACAAGTTTTTCTAGAATTAATTTTCTAGAATTATTTTTCTAGACAGTATTTCTCTGTGTAGCCTTAGCTGTTCCTGACTGTCCTTGAACTCTCTCAGTAAACCAGGCTGGCCTCAAACTCACAGAGATCCACCTGCCTCTGCCTCCTGCATGTTAGGATTAAAGGTGTGTGCCACCACACTTGGCAAGACCGAGTTTTTTAAGCATCTTAGAAAAATCGTGCAATATTGGTCATTTGTGGTCCCCATTGATACCTCTGGACTGATAAAATGTTCCTGAATCCCAACATGATTATAAAGCCAGCATTCTAGAGACCAAATGCAGCCCTCTACATGGCGGGGTTCACTCTTCTTACCCTGTCTTCTTTGCAGTGGATCTTA
This sequence comes from Chionomys nivalis, assembly GCF_950005125.1. Taxonomy (NCBI): domain Eukaryota; kingdom Metazoa; phylum Chordata; class Mammalia; order Rodentia; family Cricetidae; genus Chionomys; species Chionomys nivalis. The sequence goes on along the minus strand of NC_080108.1, from coordinate 41,242,525 downwards.
TTGGCGGCTACAACATTGGTACTATCAGTCACGAGAGCCGTGTGGATTGGCTGGAACTTAATGAGACTGGGCACAAGCTTCTCTTCAGGGATCAGAAACTTCGTGTGAGAGGGGTTACTAGGGTTTTCGGCCTGGGCTGGTCCACAAGTTGTTACCAGGGATTGTGGGGGCAATGCAGGACATAAGTTCTTGGTTCCATATGCCATTAGCATAGCAAAGTGGACCAAGGATAGTCTATACGCTGTCAGAACCTGACCTAGGGACCCTGACAGAGACCGTCTACAGGCCGCGTCCTCGTGAAGCTGCTTCCCCTCCTCAGGTCCAGCTGCCCTTTGCCCCATCCCACTGCTGCAGTGTGCTTCAGCCACACTAGCTGAAGGCATGGACACTGACTCGAGCAGTCTCTTGTCAGGGTGGCATCTCCAAAGAGGTTCGCTTTCCTTGTGATGCTTCATTCCAGTGAGAGCCTCACTGCAGACTGTCAGCTCACTTAGTTCGTGTGTAGCCTACCTGCTAATGTGGCCCAGGGTTACTCTAAGAACCTATGCTCCATAGTCTGACCTTCACCTGACCACACCTTGAATTAGATCGTGGTTGTTTGGTCATCTCATACTCGACCAGTCAGGATTTACCAACTTAGCACGAACTCCAAGGGCTGGCAACTCAGCACATAACTGACTGGTGGGTCATTTCACCGTGGGGGAAATGGGCAGAACCAAATGACATCAGTGCTGTCTCCCTCTCCAGTTGCATCTATATGATACTGAAAGCTGCTCCAAGACAATGATCCTCAACTTCTGCTCCTACGTGCAGTGGGTTCCCAGGAGTGATGTGCTGGTAGCCCAGAACCGAAACAGCTTGTGTGTGTGGTACAACATTGAGGCACCCGAGAGAGTCACCATGTCCTCTATCAGAGTACGTTGGTGCCAGGAGGCCCAGGTGTGTCGCTCTAACTCATTAGCGCTCCAAGGAGAAGTATGTGGAGACCATGTGGTGTTCTCTACCCAAAACCCACAATTGCTATCATAAAACTGGCAAGCGAAACTTTCACCCCCTCCCCATACTGGCATGGCCTCCGGAATTATCCTTGCTTGCGTTTCCTGACCTTGTGTTGCATTCCTAGAGATGAGGCCACATTCCAGTGGCCCTGGGACTATATAAAGTCACCATATGGCATTCTTTGCAGTCTAGAAGACAGACCCCAGTAGGAGGGATGGTTCCATGCCATCATCCTTGTCCTTGTTCTTGGCCATTCAAAATCCCTCCTTTTTCAAATTACACATAAAACACTCTTTACTGTCCCATCGCAACACCACACACACACACACACACACAAATTCTCCACATACATACCAAACACACACCGCATACCACACACACACCACATACCACACATACACACCATACAACACATACACCACACACACATACACACACCACACACACACACCACACATACCACACACTCATATGCAAGCCCTTGAAGGCTCTCAAGTTAGCCACCATGTAACTTTCTCTCTCTCCCCACAAATAATATAGGACCTTACAAGGCTTTGGTTACCTCTCTTTTTTCTTTGTTGAACAATATTTTCATTCTAACCTTTAAATTTTTAAATTACATTTATTTATTTTGTGTATGTGTGTATGCATCTATGGAGGCCAGAGGACAACTTGTGGGAGTCTGCTCTTCCCACCATGCGGGTCCTAGGAGTGAATGCAGGCCAACAGGTGCCTCTACCTATCGAACCTTCTCTCTGGTTCTTAGTGCTAATCTTCGTTGTTGCTGCTGCTGCTGCTGCTGCTGCTGCTGCTGCTGATGTTGTGCTGGAATCAAACCCAGGCTTCAAGCGCACTGCACAAGTATTTACCACTGCACTTCCAGGAGTAGTAAAGGGTTCCTTTAGTTTTGATGGGTTTTGGTTTTTGTATTTTGTTTTGTTTTTCTTTCTTTTTTTGTGTGTGGGGTTTTTTGTTGTTGTTTTGGTTTGGTTTGGTTTTGGTTTTTGAGGGATTTTTTTTTAAAAAATTATGTATTTATTTAATTTTTTAAGAAAGAAAACACACTATCTTTTTTCATTTTACATGTGAATCCCAGTTCCCACTCCCTCACCTTCCTCCCATTCCCCTGCCTTTACCTCCTAAGCACTTGAGTGCTGGGATTACAGACCTGGGCCACCATGCCTTCCTGTAAGATTTTTTTTAACTCCCAAAATGGGCATCATTCATATTCAATGTCTTATTCTTTCTCTTCTCTCCTTCCTCCCTGAATGACCTGGAACTGGAACTTGTAATCCAGGCTGGCCTCCATGAGGGCTGGTATCACAAACACGGGCCACCACACGTGTTTTATGACACTCAGAACTTAGATTTCCCCACTACCATATTTCTTCCTACTTTTTCTTCTTGCAGTGTTGGTCTCCCCTCAGGAATTAATTTTCTGCCTGGAGAATATTACTTAGAAATCCCTTTGGTGAGGGTCTCTTTAGTGGAAGATTATACTCTCTCAGATATATATATATATATATATATATATATATATATATATATATATATTATGTATACAATATTCTGTCTGTGTGTATGTCTGCAGGCCAGAAGAGGGCGCCAGACCTCATTACAGATGGTTGTGAGCCACCATGTGGTTGCCGGGAATTGAACTCAGGACCTTTGGAAGAGCAGGCAATGCTCTTAACCTCTGAGTCATCTCTCCAGCCCACTCTCTCAGGTTTTGATGATCTGAAAATAGCTTTGTTTAGCTTTTGTTCTAAAAACCCTTTGGGACTAAGTACCCAACTTCAAACTGACAGCTAACTTTTCTTAGCTTTTTGTAACATGTTATCCCAATAGATAACATGTGTTGTGCACATGTGTGCAATGCCTGCTGAGGCCAGAAGAGGGCATCAGATCCCTCAGAGCTGGAGTTATGGGCCACTTGCTGTGAGTGCCCATGTGTGCTGGGAACCAAGCTTGGGCCCTCTGCCATAGCAGTGTTCTTAATCTCTGAGCTGTCTACTCTTGCCCCTTTGGTTGCTCCTAAAACCTACTTTTTTTTCCGATGTTTTGACACTTGACTACAGTTTTTGTACATAGTATTTTTCCTCATGAAGGGGTCTTGCCATATCGCACAGACTGGCCTCAGATTTCGGGACCCTGGCTGTCCTCCTGCCCTGCCTCTTGAGAGACAGGGACTGTAGTCACAGGCCACCCATCGGGTTAGAGGGTTTGGGGGTTGTTTTTGCAGTGGATGGCTAGCGACTGAACCTGTACATTAGAAGTGAATTCTCTGGTACTGAGCTGTACTCCAGCCTTTTTACATGAATTTAAATGATATCCCATGCAGCATATGTTGGGTTTCATGTAGTTCCGAACACACACATCGTGCTCAGTCTTGGGAACTTCTCGGCCACTCTCTCTCGGAACGCTGTTACCATTCTCCCAGGAATTCTGACTCAGCATATGCTACGTTTCTTGTTTCATCTTGTTTGCCTTTTCAGCTTCTTCTTTGTCTCCTTCTTCCGCTCCATGAACATTCCAGATAGTATCTTCAGATCTCTCCTTCAGCTCCTTGGCTCACTCTTTTCCTTGTCTGCTGCTTATGCCACAACTGGGGTTTTGCTTCAGAGTTAAATTTGGGCCAGGAACTTCTCCATGTTCAATGTCTCAGGCTTCACTTCCATAAAATTTTATTTGATTCTTTTTCCAGTATGCCCAGCCACTCCAGTCTTTCCTTAGTTAATTTTCCATTCTTCAAATATGTAATATTTAATTTTATTACAATGCATTGTCTATAACTGCCATTTTTAATATCTAAAATGCTTAAAGACCTAAAATTACTGTTTATAATTACAATTTATTCTTTCATACTGGCTGTGTTGTATGTGCGTGTGCTTGCACACATACACCCACATGTTACTCTGAAGGCAGTCTCTACTTGTTTTCCCTCTGAGATGGTTGTTTGCTTCTGTAGCAATCAGAATCCATGTTAAGGCTGTGCTCCGCTTGCTTTGGTGCCCTTTGCTACAGAACGGGCTAGGCCGGGTTTACTCAGAGACTGACTCAGCCCATCCACGTGTTGAAGGCCCGAGGCTCATTGTCGGATACATGCATTTGCCTTCAGAGCAGCACCCCCTTTCCTGCTGCTCAGATTTTAGCTTTTGGCCTTTGCCCTTCTGTCTTTTCTCTTTTTTATTGTTTATTTATTTTTCCTTATTTATTTTTTGGTTTTTTGAGACAGGGTTTTTCTGTAGCTTTGGAGCCTGTCCTGGAACTAGCTCTAGTAGCCCAGGCTGGCCTTGAACTCACAGAGCTCCGACTGCTGAGAGCTCACATCATGGAACCAGCAAACAGACAGCACTGGAGATGGCAGAAAACTTTTGAAACAGCAAAGCCTCACCCACAGTGACAAACCTCCTCCAGCAAGGCCATACTTCCCAATCCCTCCTAAACAGTTCCACCTCCTGGGGACCAAGTCTTCAGACGTCTGAGCCAGTGGGAGGCAGTCCCATCCACACTGCCACAATGTGTCTGTGTGAGGGTCCATGTGTGGGTATGTCCACATGAATGATGGTCCCTGCAGAGGCCAGAGGTGTAGGATCCCCTGGAGCGAGAGCTTCAGGCAGTTATGAGCCTTCATATGTAGATACTGGGAATTGAACTCAGGTCCTCTGCAAGAGCAGTACACACTCTTAACCACTAAGCCATCTCTGCAGCCTGCCCAAGTCTTTTTAACATACCTCTGTGTCTTTCCTGGGTGTGGCACAGAGGTAATGAACACATTTGGGACCTCAAATTCCTTGAGTTCAAACGTTGGTTCAACTTTTCATCTTGTATAAACTTAGAAAGGTCATTCACCCTTTCCAACCCTGGGATTTGGTTCTTTTCATATAAAATGGGGGCAATGATGACAGTATTTACCACATAGTATTATAAAAGAGAGTGGCGATGGTAATGGTGGTGAAGAACAAGAACGAATCTGCAAAAGGCTTAGATGTAAGGGTTTAGTAATGTCAGCTGTTTCTGGGAAGCAGCTTGAGCTTTTTCATATATACCCCTCCTCCCTTGACCCCATGTAAGCTGTCCACAAGTTCTCAGGACTCTACCTTGTCTGCCTGTGTGTCTGTGTGTCTATCTATCTACCTACCTACCTACCTACCTACCTACCTACCTACCTCTCTGTCTGTCTGTCTACTTTTTACCTTTTAAGGTATATTTATTTTATTATTACATATATGACTGTTTTGCTTACACAGGTACCCATGTATGGCTGGCACCCATGGAGGTCAGAAGAGGGTATCAGATCCCCTGAAACTGGAGTGGTTGTGAGCCACTTTGTAGGTGCTGGGAACCAAACTCAGGTCCTCTACAAGAGCAACAAATGCTCTTAACTGCTAAACCATCCTTCCAGCCCCAATTTGGTTTTTGTCTTGTTTTTTTGAGTTTTTTTTTTTTTTTTTTTTGGATTTTTCGAGACAGTGTTTCTCCGTAGCTTTTGGTTCCTGTCCTGGAACTAGCTCTTTTAGACCAGGCTGGCCTCGAACTCACAGAGATCCGCCTGCCTCTGCCTCCCGAGGCGTGTGCCACCACTGCCCGGCTTTTTTTGAGATTTTGTTTTTAAGCAAAGTCTTGTGGAGCCCAGGCTGGCCTCAAATTTCATATATAGCCAAGGGTGACCTTGGAGTTCTGATCCTCCTGCCTCTTCCTCTCAGTGCTGAGATTGCAGGCTTGCACTGCCTCGCCAGTTTATTCAGTGGTGGAGACCAACCCAGAGCTTAGCGAACACTAGAGTGCTCTACCAGCTGGGCTACATCCCAGCCCAGGTCTTAGACTCTACATGCATTCCCAGTCTGATATCTGGCCTGGCCATACGACCACCAGTCCAGACCGCCAGCATCTCCCACCTCAGTCGTACAAAAGCCTCTTCCCTAGCCTTACTGATGTTAGCCTTGTCCTTCAAAATCTGCCCATCACACAGTGGAGACACACAGTGTAGACCAAGTTGACCTCAAACTCAGTGATCTGCTCAGATTCCCCAGTGCTTAGGTTAAAACCGTGTGCCATGACATTTGACCTATTTTTTTTAACTAAGAGGCTAGAGAGATGGCTCATCAGTTAAGAGCACTGCTTGCTCTTCCAGAGGTCCAGGATTCAATTCCCAGGACCCACCTAGAAACTTACAGTCTTCTGTAACTCCAGTCCATGGGATCCAATGCCATCTTCTAGCCTTGGGGAAAATCAGGCATGCATGTGGTGTACAGACCACATGGAACATAGACATATATGCAGACAAAATACCCATACACATAAAATAAATATTTTTTAAAACCATCAATATAGGACCGGCAAGATGTCTCAGTGGTTAAAAGGTCTTGCTGCATAAGCCTACTACTGATGAGTGTTCAATCCCCAGGACCCACAGTAGATGGAGAGAATCAACTCCACAAGCACAGCATAACACAGGCATGCCTGCATCCACACACACGTCATACACACAAACAAACAACTAAAATAATTTTTAAGACCATTTTAATTTTAGAGGGCTGGGGCTTGCCTAACAAGCATGCCGCCCGACTTTGATCCCCAGCACCCCATATACCAGACATATGTTTCGGGTGTGGTCCCTTGGAGAGTTGAATGTCTGGGTCTCTCCTTAGGGGAACTGTGCCGGAGCTTCCCCTTGGGGCTGTGATGGGGTCTCGCATGGTGACCTTCCTGGTTCCGCTCTAAGCGTCGGCTCCTTTCAAAATGACCGCAGCTGCTGTCAGAGGGGCTGTAGTGAGTTCTCTGAGAATGGCTGCGGTGGAGTCCGGAAGGCCTGTGGAGCCTGGACTCAGAGGGACTGCGGTAGCCTCTTCCAGAAGAGCTATGCCTTGTCCTGCCAGAGTGTCTGGAAGGGGGTCTCTCAGAGAGAGTACTATGGCTCCGTTCTGAAGAACTGGCCCATGTTCTCCGAATAGGACTGAGATGGCTCCTTTTTGAGGGGCTGCGGCATCTCTGAAAAGGGGGACTGTGTTGGTTCCTCCCATAAAGACCGAGCTGACCCTTGGGGGAGGAATTATGTCCCCTTCTCTCACAAGGGCTCCTCCCTGAGGAACTGCGAGGCCTTCTCCCAGAAGGGCTGGGTTGGCTCCTCCCTGCGGGACTGCGACCTCTCCCCTTAGAGAGCCTGGGCAGGCTCCTGTCAGAGATACTCTGAGGGGTTCTTCTAGAGGGACTGCGATCCTTCCTCTGGGAGGGACTGCGACATCTCCTCTCCGAGAGGCTTCTGAGGGTTCTGTCAGAGGGACTCGTAGGCTTTGTCTGAGGACTGTGGCGTTGGAGAGAGCTCACTTGTTTTGATTGTTGAGCTTGGTCACATGTTTTCTGCAACCTGTCTTCTTTCTTAGGGGTGGAACCCATGAACCTTTGCTTGATAACAGGTGTGCTGGCCCCTCTGCCATCTCCTGTTAAACAATCATCCTCGTCTTTTTCTTTGGGGTACAAGTTTTTGCTTGACCACAAATTGTCTGGACTAGCCCTGTCCTTAGGCTTCTGTGCAGTGAGAGCCATAACTCTTTGGAATGCCTGCTTTAGGCGCTGAAAAAGCAGCTGGATGAACCTGGGCTGGGAGGATTTCTTTGGTTGTCTCTTTGAAGAAACAGTGCTGGTTTGAGCGGTTTTGATACTCTTGCTTCTTGATGGATCTGTCAGTGTTCCAAAAGGACACTCTTCTGTGGGTCTGTTTTTGTAGAATTTTATGTTTTGCATCTTTCTGCGTCTTGACTTAGCCCATTTTTCATGCCGGTTACTTTCAGAGCCACTCTCTGACGTGGAGAGAACCTCACAGAATTCATAATGCCCAGAGTCTTTGGCTTCTGTCTTCCCTGCCACGCCACAGCTGCCCCATTGCTTTTGCCTCCTGTGAACTGGTACAGAAGCCGGAGACTGGGAAGATCTGGGCTGGAAATCTCTTGTAGAAGTTGGACTCTTGGAAGCTGGCGTATACATTTTAGCTTCCCTGTGCAGTGATGAAGGGCTCTTCGATGTGTCCGCTCTGTTTCTCCCATGATTCTTTGAGATGTGAGGTCTTTTCCTTATGCGCAACCTAAAACCAAGATGCAATCGAGTCTCACCGTGGCCTTCAGGGTTTCTTATAAGGTGGATCTGTGGGTAGATGAGAAGGTAAGACCCAAAACCAGACTGTAACTCATGACCGCACCTAAATCCTGAACATTGGCCGCACTGCAAGCAGATGGGGTATTTCAGGACAAGACCTGACCCTGGGGGTGGAGGGACGTTGTGGGGTATTTGACTGCGTAAGAGTTTTGCTGCTACCTTTAGCTGTAGATCTTTAAGTAGATGGAGCTGTTCTGAGTGATCGGTCTTGGTCTGGGAAAAATAACTTGACTTTGAGCGGTGAGACTCAAAAGTTCCTGTCTGTGAATCGCTCTGGGAGGTTTTACTCGGCTCCCTGGAAACAGGATCTTCCCTATTGTAAAGTATCCCGAGAGGAGACTCTGGCTTCCCTAAGGCAGGAAACTGGGCCCCTGTACATGAGACAGGCACGTGCTGAGTGACTTCCTGGAATATATCACTGAGTTTTGAGTTTGTTTTCTTTAGTCCCAATCTAGTACCAGAGTACTGCTGTATTATGGAGGATGTGGATCCGCGTGTCCACATCTTTAAGGGCATTCTTTTCTCGTGACCATGGCCTAAGATATGTCTCTGAATATAGTTTTTGACCACTGACGTCTGTGAAATCGTCCTTGGGCCCCTCTCTAGTAGGCTCTGGGAAAATTCCATCAGTTCAGCTGGAACCCCAAATAAATTCTGAATCGATCGGCAGATATCCATAGTGGCTCCTTCTGTTAAAAATGGTTGAGAACAAAGCTTCCTTTCCATAGTGGTTCCCAGAACATTCCCCAGCATCAGCATATTGGAGAGGTACTTCCTGGGTAGTCGCTGCCTACAGACATGGCTTTCCCAGATGTTCAGTTGTCTGCCCAGGAAAGAACGGATAGAGTTTCTTCGAGCTCCTAATCCTGCCTGAAACTCCGAGGGTAGTAATCTCAGTGGATAAGGAGCATAGCTCTGCAGTAAATTCCCAAATTCTTCCATTTGCTTCTTTTCGGTTGATTCCTTAGTTATGACATCCATATCCCAGATCTCGGGATATAGGGATCCCACAGAGTTCCCTGTTTTATCAGAGGGAAGGACCAAGGGAAGAGCTGGTGACCGCATCCTAATAGTTTCTGTATAGGACTCTGGAGACTGCAAAATGCCAGCATTAGAGTTCTTCATAGTCCGGGCTCTTGACACTTCCGGCCTTCCAGAACCCTGAAGGGGCCCTAATTCGCTTGTTTTGACAGAGCTTGAAATAAATGGTATCGGAGGGCTGCTTATGAACCTAGAGAAGTAATTCTCTGCTTGTAACTTTTCTGATGTTATCATTTCCGAAGCTCTGTTCTGACACACCCGTCCTTGATTCAGATCCATTTCCAGTACTTTAGGAGATTCTCTTTTGATTCCTACAGATTTTCCAGCCTGAAGCCTTTGCTTATGAGTTAATACTGGAGGTTCCTCAAGTGGAAATGTTTGCTGTACGATTAATTCTGGAAAAGTCTCTTGAATATTTGCCCTTCGAGTTCGTTTTATAGGTTTTATCTTGTCTTGAAGATGTGGTCTTGGGAGTAAATTCAAAGGATCCTTTACTTGAGTTCTTGATCTTGTGGCAACTCCTATTGGTTCGACAGCCTGAGGACTTGGTCCTGGTGCCAACTCTTCGGATTTCACAATCAGAAGCAGGGGCTTGGGAAGCAATATCGTCTTTATCACTTGAAAGCCTGATAATTCTATCGTTTCTAAAATATGATGTGTTGGCTCTGCGATTAATTTCTTAGATTGCACATTTTGTAGCCAAAGTCTTGGAGCAAACTCTGCAACTATCCTATCATGCAGTTTGGGAGTCAAATCAACATATTTTGACCCTTGAGAGGTCGGCTCCGGTATCATCACTGACTCTATAACTTGAAGTGGTGGTCCAGGAATCACTGTCAGAGATTCAGAGACTTGAGGAACTTGAAGCTGTGTCTTTGCAGGTTCTGTCATTTGATCGAGTGGCTTTGGACTCACCGTTACGAAGTTTATAATCTGATCCAGTGATTCTATTGGAGTGACGTTCGCTTTTTCAATGCTTGCCTTCTGGGGCGTTGTTAGACCAATTCCTACCTCTTCTGTCTGACATTCCTCAAACGTGAGCTCTACAGAGGCTGTATTTCCCTCAACTTGATTGGTTGGCTGGGTGGCCAACTCTAAGAATTTTTCCCTTTGCAGCCATGGCTTAGAGGTCAAACCTACAGATTCAGGAATCTGAGGTCCTGGTGTTATTCCTGGAGCAGAATCCGGAACATGATAGAATGGCCTTGGTGACGAGGCTACAGATTGTTCCCTTGGGGATCTTTTCTCGGAGCTCCCCATCACAGGTCCTAAGTCTTGAGGATATGGCCATGGAGATTTTTCGACACATTCAGTCTCTCTGTTTACTGGTGTTGAAGTCACTCTAAGAAATTCTTTCTCTTGCTGTCTTACCTTACGAGTTAGCACCGTCATTTCTGTGGCATGATTCTTGAGGTCGAGGGTCATTCTCTTAGATCCTGTGGCTGGTTGGGTCTGTGACTGCTTGAAATCTTTCACTTGAGGCCACGAACAAGAAAGCATCTCCAGGGTTTCTAGGCTCTGGTAGTTTTTCTGTGGGGTCAGTTCTGAGGCGTTTGAATCTTGATCACTTAGTGTTGGAGTCAGATCAGCAAATCCTGGCACTTGAAGCTCTGGCTGCTGCGGCATCCCCAATGATTCTGTGACTGTATCCGTTGGCTTGGGGAACAACCTCATAGATTTCTCTGTTGTTTCTGTGCTTTTGTGTCTAAACCCTTTCGTCATTTCTGAAGATCCCACATCTTCTTGATAAACAGGCAGCGGAATATAATTTTCCAATTTAGGGGCTTGGTACCTGATCTTCGTGTTCATCTCTGCATAGTCCACCAGGTGGTGTACTGGTCTGCACGTCACCTTAGAGGGTTCTGTGATTTGATCATTTGTTTGGGGAATTTGGTTCCCAAATGTCACATTTTGAAGGAATGGACTTGGTGATAAGCCCACAGAGTTTCCACTTCGTGGCAGGGACACTGATGATAATTTCACATGTTTTACACTTTGCCCCCTCAGCTCTGAAGTCAAAGCCTTAAATTTCATACATTGCGACTGCGACTCTGGAATTAAATTTGAAAATTTGACACTCGTCAGTGCTGGTCCTGCCAAGGACTTCCTGGTGGACTTCTGTGTTACTACCATTGGCGTTTCATCTAAAGCAATCTGTTGGCAATTCATACTTTGCTGTTGGGATCCAAGACTCAGCTCCATGGGTTTTAGATCTTGAAGACATGGCTTTGGGGCAAAGAAAGACTGAGCACAATGAGACCCGTGGCATGGAGCGAACTCTGAAGAGTTCCCGCTCTGAGACTGTGACCCTGGCTTCAAACACATAACTGTTTGAAAGCAAGGTCCTGGTGAAAATTCCTTACTTCTGAAGTCCTGCAGACCATATCCAGGTGTCAGGTTTACAGAGTTTGTACAAAGCAATGGCTGTTTGCTCATCTCTGGAAACATTTTATCTTCAGGCAGTGGTGTTGGTAAAACTTCCACAGAGTCCACACCAGTTGACTGAGGCTTTGGAGTCAACATGGGTTGTGCAGTTTGCTGCCGTGACCCAAATTGCTTCTTCAAAAATGGGATCTCTTGAAACTTTGCCCCTACCGATAAATTAGATGGCTTCACACCTTGAAAAGGGGGTCCAGGGCTCAATAGAACAGATCTTGTACACTGCGATTCTGATCCAGAGGTCGATGCAAAGGACTTTATGTTTTGCAACTGTGGCCCTGAACCAAGCTTTGCTAAATTTATGCGTTGTAATTCTAATCCTGGATTCAATTCAGAAAAATTCACACATTGTTCCTGTGGCCCAGGGTTGTATTCTGCAGGTGCTATACCTGTAATATTTGACCCTGGAGTTAATTCAAGCCTTAAATCTTGCAAGTGCTGTCCTGGGTTAACTGTTATAGGCATCTCTCTTTGAATTCCTGTCCCTGGGTTCAACTCAGGAAACTTCATACCTTGAAGTTTAGGAGCTTCTAAATGTGGCCCAGGGTTGTATCCCATAGAATTTGCAGACTGTGATTCTTGTCTTCGAGTACATGCAGAAGAATTCACATTTTGCAAATGTGTTTGGACACTGCACCAAACACAATTTACACACATATTTTGTGGTGCTGGAAATGTTGTATCAGAATGCATTCCTTGAAGAAGTGGCCCAAGATTATTCCTATTAGAATGTTCACACTGAGGGTTTTGGCTTGGAATGCATGCAGAATTCACACCTTGAAAATGTGCTTTAGAATTGCACTCAGTGGAATTCATACATGGAGGACTTGGCTCCCGGGTGCATCCGGAAGAATTCACACACGGAGGACTTGGTCCTGGGGTGCATACAGAAGAATTGACACATGGAGGACTTGGCTCTGGGGTGCATACGGAAGAATTCACACACGGAGGACTTGGCTCCGGGGTGCATCCGGAAGAATTCACACACGGAGGACTTGGCTCCGGGGTGCATCCGGAAGAATTCACACACGGAGGACTTGGCTCTGGGGTGCATACAGAAGAATTCACACAGGGAGGACTTGGTCCTGGGGTGCATATGGAAGAATTCACACACGGAGGACTTGGTCCTGGGGTGCATATGGAAGAATTCACACACGGAGGACTTGACACTGAAGTGCATGCAGAAGAATTGCACACAGTAGAATCTACACATTGCAATTTTGGTCCTAAAAGGGAATTCATTCCATTAAAATGTGGCCCAGGGTTGCACATAGTATTTATACGCCAAGGGTCTGGCTCTGGAATGTGTGCAGAGAAATTTGTATTTTGCAAATATGACTCAGGTTTATATTCACTGGAATTTGTATACTGAGAATTTGCATCGGGAGTACATGCAGAATTCACATCTTCCAAATGTGATCCAAGGCAGAATTCCTTAGATTTTATGCCTTGAAGGTCTAGATCAGGGTGCAACTTAGGCGATTCTACATTTTGTGTTCCTGTGTTGGATGTCAGATTTTTACATCCTGGACTCAAGTCACAGAATCGAGACTTAAATTCCAAAAATAACTCATCTGACAGCTTGGACTCTGTGCACACATCAGGAGCTTTTCTCTCTCGCACCTGTTGCTCTGAGTTGAATTCCATAGATGTCAGATCTGGAAGCTTTGTACATACTTCTGATGACTGGATATGTTGCAAATGTGGCCCGTGACTGCAGACTACCGGTTTTATACTTTGAAGCTGTTGCTTTTGACTTAATTTGTGAAATTTCCCATCTTGCTTCAGGTTTCTGGCACTGAGTTCAGAAGGTCCCACACTATAAATTGTGGAGTCCGAGTCCTGCTCAGCAAATCCCACAACCTGCGATTCTGCACCATGATTGATCCCCATATCCTTCACTGCTTGGACATTTGTAGGCTCGGGCTGCAGGCCTTTCAACTTCGATCCAGGCTTGACTGCCTCAGGTTCCATACCTTGAAGATCTAATTCTGGGGTTAACACGGATCCTTTCCCATCCTGGAACTGAGGGATTTTCAGCTGCAAAAGCTTCCTGTCAAGTGCCTTGCCAAAAGTCCGCCGAAGAGATTTTACATCCTGCCACAGTGACTGGGCCACAAAGCCCTTGGGTTTCTCTCCTTGAAGCATGTCCTCTGAAAATACTTCAGAAGACCTCATACCCTGCAAGCGTGGGCTAGAACTGACCTCTGTAGATCTTGCATCTTCCTGCTTTATCCCCAGAATTGACGTAGAAGATTTCTCATCTTGTAACTGAGGGCCCAAGTTTAACTCCACAGACTCCCCATTTGGGGACTTTGACTCCACTACCAAAGATTCCCCTTCTTGTAACTCTGGTTTTGGGGATGCCTCAGGGGTTTTTATGAGCTGTACTTTGGGCCTTACAGTCGTCTCTGATGATTTCAGACCTCCCAACTGTATGGATGGTTTCTGGGATTGTGACCCATAATTTTTCCCTAAACACTTCACGCTGTGGAACTCAGGTCCTGGTATCCACTGAATGGATCTTAGACTTCCAACCGGTGGATCTTTGTTTTGATCCACAGTTTTGATTCCTTGAGGCTGTGGCTCTGATGTTAAGTTCAAAGTTTTTGTTTTCTGAAGCCCTAGTGCTAACGGAGAGGTTTTTACTTGCTGTGACTGTGGCTCAAGATGCAACCCTACAGATTTTTCTTCTTGAATTATTTTAGACCTGACAGTCAATTCAGAGGGCCTCACACCCCTCCATTTTGTAGACGGCTTCAATTCTGTAGGTGTGGAACTTTGAAATTGCAACCTCAAGTCTGACCCTACCCATTTCTCATTTTGAAATTCAGATATTGGTATCCATTGGACGGATTTTGTACTTCCCGTGTGTGGCTCTGTGAACACCATAGTTTTCACATCTTGAAATGGTGGCTCTAACATTGGCTCTGAGACTTTCACCTGGTGCTCCTGTGGCCCTGGAGTCACCTGGCATGGTTTCACACTTGGCACCTGGGGTTCATCTTGGGCCTCTTCAGGTTTTACACTATGAACAACTGGTTTAGGAGTCAATTCAAATGATGGTGTATCTTTAAATTGTACTTTAAATTTGATCTCTTTGGGTTTTTTATCTGCAGGTTTGGCTTCTTGACCTGACTTCATGGACAACACATTTTCTGACTCAAAATGTTTGCTCAGCTGGTCTAAAACCCCACCTTTCCACTCGGGTGATCTTACAGTTATCTGGTCATCCTGTCCAGGCTTGAGAGTTAAATCTGTAGGCGCCATCCCTCGACACGGTTGTGTTGAGACTAAATTCACAAGTTTTACTCCTGGGATTCCTTGTGTTTTGGATATATTCACAGGTTTCAGACTTTGTGGCTTCAAACATGAGATAATCACATGTTTCCTACCCCGCATTTGTGACGGTGCAGTCAGTTCCTTGGGTTTTATACCTTGTAGTTGAGGCACCTGCAACACCTCCATAAACTCATCTTGAAACTGTATCCCTGGTACAAAAGTCACAGGACTCTCTTCTTGCTTTGGTTCAAGTTTCAAACCCATGGCATTTGCATCTTGAACATGTGTATCACGGGCCAGCCCCACAGTCTTCAAGTCTTGAATTGTTGAACCTGGAATCAACTTCACAGTTTTTGTACCATCTGACTGGGAACTACATGGGGATACCACTGTAGATTTTATCCTCTCTGGACATTGTCCTACAGTTAAGACTGCAGATTTCCTATTCTCTAACTGTGGTCTTGAAGGTAGTAACTCAGATTTTAAACCTTTCAAGTTGGGGCCCCGGGGCAGCTCCTCAGGTACTTTATCTCCTGCTTGTTTCCCTGGGGTTAACAGTATAGTTTTGACTTTTCCCCGCTCTGACTTTGACCTTAACTCCATAGATTTCACATATCCCAAATGTGGCCCTGGCGTTAACTCTTCCTGCTTTGACGCTGTGACCTTCTCCACAGGTTTTATATGTCCCAAATGATGCCCAGGGATCGATTCAGAAGATTCTATACCTTGTGCCTCTGGTCTTCCAACCAACTCAGAATGTTCTACACTTGCTAGCTGTATCCCGGGAGTCAATCTCACTGATTCTGCCATTGGTATTTGTGGCTCAGATGGTAGTTTATAAGACATCTCATCTTCAAAGCTTGGTGCTTGATTCCTTGTGACATATGCCCTGTCTTCAAACAGCGTCTCCTGTATTATTAACTCTGGCTTCATCCCTTGCCTCTCTGGCTGTGTGGTAAACTCAAACATTTTTACACACTCCAACTGTGGCCCCGAGTGTAACTCTGAAGTCGTCACACCTTCAGATTGAGTTCCTGATGTTCCATCAAAAAGTTTGACATTTTGCAGGCACGGCCCCGAGTTAAAACTCACCTGCTTTGTATCGTTCAGCTTTGGGGTCTTCGCTAGCTTTGGATTATGTATCCCCAACTCTGGAGTCATAGAATGCATACCGTGAAACAATGGTCCTGGAGTTTGCTCCCCAAATTTGACCCCTTGAAGTCTTAGCCTAGAAGTTAACTCAGAAAATTTGGTATCTTGTTGCCGCAGTTCCGGGTTTACCTCCTCAGATATCACGCTTGGATATTGTAGTTCAGAGGCTGGTATTGTGTGTTTCCTGCTATGAAACTCTGATACTTCCATAGGTAGAACAAGCTTCCTATCTCCAACCTGTGGCTCTTGGCTTAATGGCAAAAATGATTCTGGCAAAAGTCCCTGAGACTTCCTATCTTGAAAGTGAATACCTGGTATGACCTGTGTACATCTGAAACCTTGGTGCTTCGGCTCAGGGGTCAGATCAGAGAATTTCACAGCTTGCAAGCATGGTCCTACATTTACTTCCACAGGCTTCACATGTTGCAGTTTTGCTTCTGGAAGATTTGGCCCCGGGATACAATCTGATGATCTGATTTCTGGTACTGGGGAACGTGAGAGTGCCTCATCAGATTTCACACCATAACGTGGGGGGCCTGAGATGAAATTTCCTCGTTTTCCCCCTTGGTAGAACGTTGGAAATCTGACACTTTGCAGTTGTGGCCCTGGAATCAACCCAGATTTGATACTTAGCTGCTGTGGACCTAGATTTAAATGCACAGATTTCACTTTCAGGGGCTGTGTCTCCTCAATCAGTTCCTTCGGGGATGGACTCTGTGGCCCTGACTCTGGCTTTGTCTTTTCAGGACCTACCTCTCCTAGAGACAACTGTCGTGTTACATTTACAGATTCCTCATTTTGCAACTGTGATTCTGTATCCATTTGCCTAAGTTTGACTTCGAGCTGGGGCCCTGGGATCACATCTTTAATGTGTGGTTTGGGTCCTGTAGTTAGTGCGATAGGCTCTGCAGCTAGTACAGGTGGTTCACCAATTACTTCCACAGACTGCAAGTGTTGAGCCAAGGACTCCGATTTCTCACCTTGCACTCCTGGTTCTAGACCCAACTCCAGAGATCCCATTTCTGAATATGGTTCTATCATGGCCCCCTGAGTATCATCAACTTTAGGAAATGTTAATCTGATAGTCTCTCTGTCTTCGTACTCTGGTTTTAGAGTTATTTCTGATAAGTTAGTAACTTCTGAACACGTTTCTAGAGTCCCATGAAGAAACTTCCCATCTGAGGGCTGTGATTCTGGGGCCATCACCGCTGAGTTCATATTCTGCACTTCTGAGTCTGGTAGCAAATCCGGAGCATCTTTAATTGCATTTTGTGATTCTGGAGTCTCTTCCATCTCTTTTACAACCTGGTTCCTAGTTTCAAGAGTTTCTTGGAGTGGTGGTGAGTACATCTCCATAGAGTCTGAGGTTTGGCGCAGTGGTATCAGCCTCATTCCTAATGATGATTGTGTCAGCTCAACAGATTCTTCCACCTGATGACAAATGTCAGAGCCCACTCTTTCTTCTGGGGCTTGACGCCGTAGGGCCAATTCTGCAGGTTCCAGGAAATGATAACTTGGGTCGGGGTTCACTTCTAAGGGTTTTACCGCACAAAGGTGTGTGCTTGGGACCAATTCACTAAGATTCACACTTTCCACCAGTGCCTCGGGAATTAAACTCCTACCTTCTACCAACAGAGTCTTTCTGTCTTCGAGCAATGGCACATGGGCTGTCTTCTCAAAGCTGGTGCTTTGTGAATATGGTTTTCGGGTCAAGTTCGCAGATTTCTTATCTTCAAGTGATGGTCTTGGAGCCAACTCCACCATTTTTGAATCTCCTTGTAACTCCTGCGATAGGGCTGAATGAACAACCCCTTGCATACCTTGAGTCTGTGAACCAGGGGTCAAATGTACTGACGTATCACTTTGCCCCTGTGGACCTGGGGCCAGCCCAGCAGCCTGTATGTTTTGGAGTTGTGCTTCAACTATCACTTGGCCAGATTTCACATCTTGAAGTTGAGATTCAGGGGCCGATGGCACAGATTCCTCACTTTGCAATTGTGGCATGTGGGTTAATTCCTCAAACTGCATAGTCAGCTGATGCAATTCTAGGGTCAAATCTGTAGATACTGCTCTTGAGGTCGGTGGTCCATATTTTACCTTTTCTGGGACTAAATCCATGGCTATGTCCACAGATTTCATATTTCGCAATCTTGGATCTGGGATTAAGGGCTCAGATTTTACGTTCTGTAACTCTGGCTGTGGAGTCAAACCAGGAGGCTCTACAACTTGGAGTGGTGGGATCATTCCCACCCCAGGTGGCGCCTGTACTATCGGGGTCACCTTTAGAGCATGCGGGGATTGACCTGATGGTAGCAGAATCACTCCTGATGACTCTAGGGCTGTAGACGGTAGCTGTGGAGGTATGCCTCGAGATTCTGCTGCTCCTCTTGGGACAGTAGAAGTCAGAACGTCTGGCTGAGTTGGCAGTGGGGTCAAATTTTCAGTTTGGATGAAAGCCCGAGGTTCTGTAATGTGTGGCTGTCCTGGTGGAATTTTCTGCATGAAATCCATGGTTTGTTGTGCCACTGGGGTTGCTTTTGTATAATCAATGGCTTTAGGAAGTGCACTTGAGCTAATTTCCAATATATTTTCATGTATTGGACCGGGAGCAATCCCAATGTGTTCTGGGGCTTGATTCTGTGGCCCCAAGGTCGTGTTCGGTGTTCCCATGACTTTATGCTGAGGCTGGGGGATCACTTCCACAGTTCCCAGAACTGATTGCTGTAGCCCTAGACTCTTATCTTCTGGTCGTATGGCTTGGTAGCCATGCAATGTATCCACCTTTGCCGACTCCATGACTTGGTATTGTGGCTTTGGGGCTATTTTTGCTGGTTCTATGACATGTGGGTATAATTCATTAATCAGCCCCATGGAATCCATGATGCGAAGCAATTTCTCAGGAGTTACCTTCATATTATCTGTGACTGGACTCAGTCTTGAGGCCATACTCTTTGATTCCGTAGCTGAATGCTGAAGACTTGTTACTGTTTTTTGTTCAATTACTTGATCTGATGGCCGAGGAGTTAGACTCACTGTTTCTGCTTGATTTGGTGGCTGCGGGGGAAACCCCACGCTGTCTATCACCTGCGCGTGTGATTCTGGGATCATTCCCATCAAGCCCATAACCTGAAGCAATGCCACTGGAGTAACCTTTATGCTGTCCGTGGCTGAGCGTGGTACCTGGGCTGTCAGTTCCACGTCAGTTACTTGTGCCCTTTGTGGCTGTATCCTTTTTTCTGGAAGACCTAGGACCCTCTGATCTATATTCAGCTCTAACACATGCCTTGGATCCTTTTTCAGTAAAGCTTTTTCTTCCTGAACTATGTTAATGGGAGCTGGAGTGCCCATTGATATAACTACAGGGTTGTAGCTAAGAACCTGGCGGTCATTAGCAGACTCTAACTGCTTGTTTGAGGTCAGCGGCTGTGACACTTCCGTCCTGCTTAATTCAGAATTCACCCCAATGTTTACATGGACATGAAACGATGGAGCATCTGGAGATCGGCTGGTATTTTGCTCATCCCTCTGAGGGAGGAGTGTAGGTAACTGAGTTTTGGGGAGCCCTTGTTCAGGGACTCCTTGTACATCCAGCAAATGATTCAGTATTTCCCAGGATTTCTTCACAGGCAGAGGCACCACTTGTGCCCGCAAAGTAGAAACCTTATGAGACATGTGTCCTTCCAGTTCTCCTCTGACTAAAGGAGAGAGCTGGAGTGGAGCCCGTACTAGGGGCGGGCCTGGGCTCTCATTCAAAACCGAATTTGGCCCAAGATCTGATTGGGCCAAATGATTCTTTCTCTTATTTCTTGTATTCTCTTGTTTGCAAGAATCTAGGGTTTCTAAAACTGAATTAATAAAAAAGCGTTGAGTTTTTAAGGGAGGAGGAGCTGCCAGATTTTGAAAAAGATCTGCTTTCTTAAGATCTGCCTGCTGAAAAGTAGGCAGGGATGAGCCCTGGCTCCTGGGAGCGGGCGGTTCCTTTCGGGAGAAAGCAGGTAAGCTATGGCTGTGCAATTGCCACGTTGCTCCTCCAGGAAAGACTGGAAGATAAGATGGGTTCAAGCTGTCATTGGATGATACAGCAGACTCACTGGATGGTACAGAGGACACTCTGGAGTCATAAGAACGGTTTCCCGTCGTACAATAGCAAGAAGGTGGGATAGCCTCCCGACCCACGATGTCAGAGACGGAGGAGGAAGATAAATCTTGCGAGTCTTGCAGACTTAAAAGTGTTGACCTGACAAAAAGAAATGTTTTCATTTTCTTTGGGATCAGTAGTCATAAAATTAGTAAGAAGAGAGAGAGTGGTTGTTTCAAGTTCAAAACATTTTTGGTCTAAGGGAGAGATGAAAGGAGGGGTTGCATTCACAAACATCAGTTGTTTATGTAAAGAATCCCTCCACCAAGAGCAAAATGTGTGAGTCAGTGAGGAATGGACATGCTGTACAAAGAGAGAAGCTGAGTTCCATCCCCAGGACCCACATGAAAAGAAAGGGACACAGTGCCCCAGTGCTGGGGAAGCAGAGAGAAGTGGGTCCCCTGGGGCTCACTGGACAGCCAACGCTAATTATCTCAAAAATCCAGCTGCATGGCTCCCCAGAAATGACACCCAAGTTTTGCAGATACATACATGCACACACACACAACCTGTGCTTGCCATTAAGCCAGAAGACCTGTGTTCGATCCCCAAGACCCACATGTTAGAAGGAAAGAACTGACTCCTGTGGCTTCTCCTCTGACCACCATGTACATGATGTGGTACACATGTGCACACATGCACAAAAATAATAAATAAATACCTAAATAAATGTGATGTGTACACACACACTTTGGGGCCTAGAGATATGGCTCAGCAGTTAAGAGTAGTGTCTGCTCTTCCAGAGGACCCAAGTTTGCTTACCAACACCCACATGGTAGTCTACAAACATTTCTAACTGCAGTGCCAGGGGATCCAATGCCCTCTTCTGGCCTCTGTGGGCATCAGGCATGAATGTGGTGCACAAACACACATGCAAGTAAAATACCCATATAAAACATGGAATAAATAAAGCTTAAAATATTATTCTCCATTGCTCAAACTCAAATTTCTTTTACCTCCCTCCTTTTACTCCCTCTCTCTCTCCCCTACCCAGAAACTCTGTTTCCTGACCTTGCATTTTCCAGATGTTGGAGGATCTGTTGAAGACTCCTGTCTATTGACGAGAATACACATTCCTCGCTCCAGCCCATAGAAAGTCCTGAAATACTGAACACAAAAGGGGATGTCAGTAGAACTGAAGTGATATTAAAGTACCAGTAAGCCAGCCAATAAGAATAGGAAGTTAATTTAGGAAGGAGGCAATTGCTGTCACAGTAAACGAAGTAAAAGTCCCAGGATTTTACACACAGCATCTACGGTTAAGATGGTGTTGCAGCCAGGATTTCCATTGTTGTGCTGAAACACGATGGCCACAAGCTTAGGGGGACAGGGTTTGTCTCAGCTTACAGTTCTCAGGTTACACTCCATTGCTGATGGAAGTCATGGTAGGACCTCAGGGCAAGATGGACCCAGGAGGCAGCAGCTGATGCAAAGGCCGTGGAGGAACCCTGCTTACTGGATTGCTTTCATGGCTTGCTCACCCTGCCTTCTTGTGCTACTTGAAACCACCAGTGCATGGGTGGCATCACCCACAGTGAGCTGGACCTTCCTATATCAATCATCAATTAAGAAAATGTAGCTGGGCAGCGGTGGCACACACCTGTAATCCCAGCACTTTGGAGGCAGAGGCAGGTAGATCTCTGAGTTCAAGGCCTGTCTGGTCTACAGAATGAGTTCTAGGACAGCCAGAGAAGCCCTGTTTTGGAAAACCAAAAAAAAAAAAAAAATTAAAAAAAGCAGCACAGGCTTGTCCACAGGGCAATCTAGAGAGGGCAATCTCTTCCAAAATGATGCCAGTTTGGATAATGTTGACATGAAACCAGCCATCATGGTATTTGTCATAGGACAGTCTGAAGACAGACTCTGCTTACCATGTTAGATCAGCTTCAATGACATTCATCATTCCAGCTTTTTTCAGCTGTGAAACTGTAACAGGAGTAAAGAGACCATGAGCATAGTGACTACTGACATCATCTAACAATTAGGGGAGCAAAGATGAAGTCACATCGTGAAACTGATGAGTGGTACGGCCCAGCTATCAAGTTTTGTTTTGCAAGCAAACTATACTGTCTTCATCATGTACTAGAAGTGACCCCGGAATGCTGTAGTGAGGGACACAGAGGTTCCCAATACATCTTTTCCTTTAAAGATGTCTACCCCACATCCACATCCGTGGTAGCGGAATAAAGGAGATGGACCTCCCTCACCAAACTCTTGGTAGTTAATTTTTGCCCATTCTCCTTTCCCATATTTTGGGCTTTCCATGAAAATATATGGGACAGAGAAGCACAAGGAAAGCAAACAACATAGGAATTATGGAGCTGTCTGCATGACTTTGGAAGTGAAGATGTCAGAAAGATGGGGGTACTCTCCAGGAACACCCTCTTTTTCCACTTTCTTCCACCCGCTGTTCAAGACTAGAGTTTGAAAGCATGGCCCACGGTTGATCAGTCACCAGCCTTGAGCTGATCAGTAAGGGAGAGAATCATTCTGACCGGTCATTTTCTGGATTTGTTTTACATCCTGTTGCTTGGAAATCTAGAGAAACACACAAAAAGAAACAAAGTCAGGTTTATGCTCTAGATTGGGGGTTTTATGGACAACACTTCTCACCTTATCTATGGGATATTGACACATTTCATATCAGGTATCAACATGGTTGTCATCTGTAACCATATTATTACTTACCATCTCATCGAATTACGTGTGAATAATTTATTAAATATACTGAGGGACCAGCAAGATGGCCCTGTAGGCACAGGTATTTGACAACAAGCCTAATGACCTGAGTTCCATCTCTGGAGCCCACAGAGTAAAAGAAGAAAAGCAATTTCCACAAGTCGTCTTCACCTCCACACGCGTGCCATGGGCATTTGTACATGGATGTACACACATACAAATTAGTCCTAGATTATTGTGTGTAGTACTGAGACTCTAGAGATAAATATGAGTCCTGTAC